>NC_086444.1:1167341625-1167974125 GCF_028390025.1 Pseudophryne corroboree
TCACATGTACATAAGTATTCACAGCCTTTGCCATGAACCTCAAAATTGAGCTCAGGTGCATCCTGTTTCCACTGATCATCCTTGAAATGTTCCTACAGCTTAACTGGAGTCTACCTGTGGTAAATTCAGTTGATTGGACATGATTTGGAAAGGCACACACCTGTCTATATAAGGTCCCACACTAAATGAATTTATTCCAGTTTGGAATAAGGCTGTAACATAACAAAACGTGGAAAAGGTGAAGTGCTGTGAATACTTTCCGGATGCACTGTAATTCTGGTTTACGCACATCTTCGATGGTGGGGCCTCTGCGCAGGACCCATTCTGTGTATTTGCAGAACAGGTCCTGCGTTATCGCACACAGTGCAACCTGAGCTGTTTGATCCACTGACGGTGGCTATGGCGAGCACAACAGCTGAGGATGTACGAAATTCTGCAAAAAAAAAACACCCCAGCAGCCATGAAAAGTATAGAGATTCCCAGCATAGCCATCGTAAAGGCACAGCAACTGCATACACATTTTCAGCACACGCACATCCTTCAATAATCGTCAGCTCAAGTCAATCAATGGCCACGCAGCATGGCAGCCTGAAAAGAGACACCGGAGCCATGCTGTTTGAGTACAGATTTACAGGCACAGCCAGTGACAAGCCCCAAACATGGCCACGACAGGCCTGTGTTTATGTCAACACCCAAAAATTTTGCCTGACTGTTCAATCATTCTGCATAACGGTAAGATCTGCGAGCTGTATCGCTACTAGACTTTGGTGAATGCGCAGTGGGAATCAAATGCATGCACAATTTACCGACAATCACTAAATTGCAAAAACATCAGCATAGTGTCCATCCGTTATAGGCATCGCAATGAGGTGTCATCCATTTGCACATGTATTAGAAGTTAAATAGACCTGCTTCAGATGTACAGTATCTACTAATTTTAGTGCTCTTGGGTCGATCTTGAGTCAGTTTTCAAATTGACTGTTAGTAAATTAGAGATTTGTATAGAAGTCTATAGAAAAGTACCAATGGTCTATTTGATAGTCTACTGCAATCTAAAGTCTGTTTTCACTAGATTTTTAATTAGTTTTGCCTTTAGTAAATATCTGATTTTCAAATTTAACTGCAAATCAACTCAAAATCCCCCCCCCCAATAAATAAATAAATAAATAAATAAATAAAAGAATTTGACTTTTAGTTCATTTACCCGTCTGTGTGAAAATCAGAGGCATTCCAAAGCAAATTGTTTTTAAAATGGTTTAGTTATTGAGTCCATTTCAGCCAGGAAGGAACAATTTGTTTTCAATCTTATTTATTTTACATTATCACCACAAATATGAGAAGTCTTCTACAATCTATGCTGAATATTCACGTACTGTAATCGAGACTGATGGGGTCCACCAAGTAAATAAAGGGTTTACCCTTCTGCATGTCTTAATATGAATCATTCATCTAATATGTAGAATGTACAGTGTACCACCAAAAGGAAAACTCTAAAAAAAACAAAAAAAAAACAAAAACAGTTAAGTTCTGACACAATAAATTAGGTTTACGTTTGATACATGCTATACAAAGCATGTGGTAAGAAATTGGCCCATCTGTCTTCTATCCTTCACCAAGGAGCGGGCAGATATCTGCATAGCAATTTTCTATATGTTCCTGCCCCATCTACTAAACTATCATAGTATTCCAGAACATCACACTGGCATAGCAGCTTTATAGTCAGGTTCATTAGCATATTATACACCCTGATTAGCATGTTAGTCACCTGGAATCACAGAGCCTCTACAGGGTCAACTGAGGGGATGGGGATGTTTTGCTATCTGCTGCTTAGACTCTGTACTTAGCAAAAGTGGGCTTGTAATAAAGGTGACCGGTCTTCTTTAAGGTAAGAAGGGTTTGGAGGACAATCCATAGAATGCACATTTATTAAACAGACCTTCACCTGCCAAATTCACAGTGCAGAAAAAGTAGACAATTAGATATTACACTGTATTAGCTGCAGACTTCTCCACATGAACCTGGTTCATCAGCAGTGGTGGGGAATTGATCATGTGTGCACATTTACCAGCTGTCACCGAGATATATATATATATATACATATATATATATATATATATATATATATACAAACAAACAGAAATCAGTCCTTTGCGCTATAATCCTTGGTTGTCCAGAATAATGTCCAAATGCGCTTCAATCCCCTCCGTGCCACCGGAGCAAATGGAAACTGGTAAACAAATTGGAGAGCGCAAATAAGTAATAAAAAGTATATAATTTTACTTATAAAATCTGCTTACATACATTTCAGTTTAAAACAAACGGCATATGTGGACTACTGCAACTCAGCCACTTCGTCCGTACTGCAGACTTCTCTCAGTGCCCGCTCTGGTCACGGTCAATGACGTCACAACGTCCACGTCCAAGCCACGCCCTACGCGTTTCGTCCAATCGGGGACTTCGTCAGGGGTGTATTTGCGCTCTCCAATTTGTTTACCAATATATATATATTAGAGATGAGCGGGTTCGGTTTTACTCGGATTTACCTGAATCTCCTTAATGGCTATCGGACGTCACGTGTTTTGGTTAACCAATAAGAAAAATCCAGAAAAAAAGAAATGGCATTAATTCTGGCGTAAAGAGCCGAGAAAATCCGAACCCGCTCATCAATATATATATATATATTTACTCCAAATGTGCCGGCACTCTATGCTAATAAAACAGCTGGTCCCGGTGCCACGGTGCAGTGAAATAATACAGCTCCTGCAAAGATGCACGGCACTCCAGGGACACGATATAAACGTCTTTTAATGGTACAAGAAAGTCAACATGTTTCGATGCACCAGCCTCTTCCTCAGGAGGTTATTGGTGTGTCCTGAGGAAGAGGCTGGTGCCTCGAAACATGTTGACTTTCTTGCACCATTAAAAGACGTTTATATCGTGTCCCTGGAGTGCCGTGCATCTTTGGAGGAGCTATATATATATATATATATATATATATAGTCAATGGTTGGACCCCGGCACTCCGGACTGACGCCAATACTGCTCCGGTGCCTTCCCTTCAGAGCATATCAACTCTGTGAGCATATGGAACCTTGGTGAGAGCGGCACTCAGAGACTTGGAGACAAGATAAAAGTGAAAAAAAACCCGCATGGCAACCTTTATGTACATAAAGGTTGCCCTGCGGGTTTTTTTTTTTTCACTTTTATCTTGTCTCCAAGTCTCTGAGTGCCGCTCTCACCAAGGTTCCATATATATATATATATATATATATATATAATGTATATATATATATATATATATATATATATATGTTATGTGTATATATATATATATATACATTTGCCAGCTGTTATACATAGAGAATTTTAGATAATCTGGCGAAGAACCGTACATTTGCTAATTATTTAACTTTTATTTAGTCTCATTACATAATTTAAGCCATTTAAGGGATATATGGGGTTATTCGGGATTGTTAGCAAACCCCAAAAGCACACTAATGGGCAAAACCATGCTGCACTGCAGGTGGGGCAGATGTAACATGTGCAGAGAGAGTGAGATTTGGGTGGGTTATATTGTTTCTGTGCATGGTAAATACTGGCTGCTTCATTTTTACTCTGTCATTTAGATTTCAGTTTGAACACACCCCACCCAAATCTAAATCTCTCTGCACATGTTACATCTGCCCCACCTGCACTGCAGCATGGTTTTACCCATTAGTGTGCTGGTTTGCTAATAAACCTGAATAAGGCCTTTAGTACAATCTGAAAGAGCAAACACTGACATTAAATATAGCATTTGATTTGGTTTATAAATCAGTATAAATAAATGTATATTATATTAATAATATATGTGATTCTGACCTAACATAGATGGTGGCTGGCCTGCACTCGCATTCAGGTGAGGGCTATAACTGGCTGCTCAATGGCCCAGTTAGGAACAGAAGTAATTTCTATGTCTTTATGTCCTGCTATTGGATCCTGATAACACTGATAACTAATAGTGTTAGCGTTCAGGTGTACATTCTATATTGAATGTACTGTAGGAATAAGTTAAGCTACAATTACAATTCATTTTATTTAACTTTGATGCAAAATACTTATTAACTTCAATTTTCAAACTAATAAAATATTTAGGGGGATATTTATCAAATCTTGGAGAGAGATAAAATTGTGAGAAATTAAGTACCAGTCAATCAGCTTCTGCCTTACATTTTACAGGCTGCGTTTGAGAATGTTTGGTCTCACAATGTTATCTCTCTCCAAGATTTGATAAATACCCCCCTTAATGTGATGATAATTCAGAGGTAAAGTTAGAAATTTTTCTTTCATGTACTTAAACATGATGATTAAAATATGTTATAATAATTTTAATTTATACATTACATGTGAGCAGATCAGTTTTTCTCAAACTTTTTTGTATCACGGCGCGCTAGAGTATCAGAATTTTTTTCACGGCACCCCTAGGCCAAAAATTTCTTACTGAGAAATTTAGAAATAAATATTACATGAAGTAAATTGAGTCTATATGTCTTCCTTAGGGTCAGTTATGTGGCGAGAGACAAGATTTGTTTCTGTTTGTCCACATATTTTATGATTGGCTGCCACCAACACTGGTTTTGTCTATTACAGTGACCATAAATCATTTTAATTGGTCCTGGACCACCAATCCAAGGCACCCCTGCAAGTGTCCCGAGGCGCCCCAGGGAGCCACGGCACACAGTTTGAGAACCACTGGAGTAGATGCATATTTGCTGAATGTAGATAACAAGACTTCACAATGAAAAAAGATAATTAGATAAAGGTAATTATTAGATAGAGAAATAATTACACTGGTATGTGGCAGCGCAGCTAGGCACTGAGCAGAAATCACTGATACGATATTAATAAATAGTCAGTGACTGTGGTCCTGCTGAATACACTAAAGGTAATCCTATTTAGGCAATTGTGATAACACATCAAAGGTGACCTGGATTTATTAAGAGAAGTGTGCTACATTTTTCATAGAATAAAAAAATGTTTATTTAAATCTGACCTAGCTAACTGTGTATGGATGGTATAATATCTCATAATTAACATCACTGCACTGGCACCTATATAACTATACAAATAAATACTGGAAGAATAACTTACGTTTTTAAGGCAAATTTAGTTTTTCATTTTATTTTCATACACTTCAATTCTCTAAATAAAAAATTTGCAGTGTATTGCAAAGTGAAATTTGCGTTTGATGTTACAAATAGTACAGGTCTCACTTTCATGTGTCTTATTTGGGTTAATTTTTTATTAAAGTGAGTATGTGACTAATTGCTAATATTTGAAGTAGAATAAAAATGAAATGGAAAAATGCTATTGAATTTATTTTCTCCCCCCAGAGCCATTAGTCCGATGAAGAGGTAGCACCAGGGATGCTGCTAAACGGGTGGCAATATTGACTGAATGTGGTGGGGAGCAGACAAAAAAATCCTCATACACTGACGTATTGGCCTCTTAAATGTGAGAATTATTTAATTTAATTTTTATTAATGGAGTTTTGGTAGTAATTTTGTTTCTGACTTCATATGATGAAATTGGCAAATATATTATTGCATCGATTCCATGTTAACAAAGGAAAATTATAATAGTGTTCATTTTTATTACATTATACATATGCAACTGGATGCCATGATGTTTGGCTTTTCTTGTGTCAGTGTTGCTGATTGTAAACTCTAAGACCTCACTGACAGAACAGTATAATGCCACGTCTGTTATTGTAACACTACATGGCATTCTGTATAACACAGAGACAATCCCTATGCTTATTGTGCAAATATATAATGTGCACCCCTAATGGAACACACCATAAAACGGAACTCTGCAATTTTAAGTCATGTCCAGCAATTGATAATAGTTTGATTTCTAAGTGTTTATTAGTAACTTTGTTGGTGCCTTTCTTTTAAACCAGAAACATCTATTACAGTTGTTTCTAATTGTTTCTAATATACCTAATGGTTTATCTGTGGAGCTGGAGCTTTGAGCCAGCATGTATTAATTCAGTTTGCCGAGACAGTAGTCTGAGTTCTTTATCGCTACCCTGTCTGTTCCCGTTTTATTACAATGGATCTAGACTGCTATTATTATTTTATATTGTTGCAGAGAAGCTGGTAACTTAGTTTTCAACCATAAAGAAATCGAAAATAGCAGCACCTGCAAAATCACTAGAGTATCAGTTTGGGAATATACAGCGAAAAACATCTACTTTTTAGGGGAGATGTACCAAGTCATGGAGATAAGGTGGAAGCGTAGCCCAAAGTCAGAAACCAACCAGCTTCTGTCATGTAACTAGTATAGTATTTAAAGTGACAGGAGCTGACAGAGTTTACTGATACAGGTTGAGTATCCCATATCCAGATATTCCGAAATACGGAATATTCCGAAATACGGACTTTTTATGACTGAGAGTGAGATAATAAAACCTTTGTTTTTTATGGCTCAATGTACACAAACTTTGTTTAATACACAAAGTTATTAAAAATATTGTATTAAATGACCTTCAGGCTGTGTGTATAAGGTATATATGAAACATAAGTGAATTGTGTGAATGTAGACACACTTTGTTTAATGTACAAAGTTACAAAAAATATTGGCTAAAATGACCTTCAGGCTGTGTGTATAAGGTGTATATGTAACATAAATGTATTCTGTGCTTAGATTTAGGTCCCATCACCATTATATCTCATTATGGTATGCAATTATTCCAAAATACGGAAACATCTCATATCCAAAATACCTCCGGTCCCAAGCATTTTGGATAAGGGATACTCAACCTGTATATATTTCTCAATATCCCATAATAATGAGCCCTAACGCTTACTTAACAAGCAGGTGTTGGATATTATTACTTGCAATATATTGAAGAAAATATACTGTACGTTTCATTGGATACAGCACATCTATTTTATTATGATTTATTTATTAGCAGTTTCTTATATAGCGCAGCATATTCCGTTGCGCTTTACAATTAGAACAACAGTTATAGAACAAAACTGGGCAAAAACAGACAGACATAGAGGTAGGAAGGCCCTGCTCGCAAGCTTACAATCTATGCTTCGCCCCATGAGAAGAAAGATGACCTTAACCTCTCCTGTTGTAATTTATGATTATCATTGCTACTGTCTAACTTTACACAATACCTTCAAAAGATTAAGGACTCTATTTACTAAGTGTCAGGCTTGAAAGGGTTTAGAAACTGGTGCCTTCTAGCTTAAAAAGACGTTATTTACTAAAGGTTATTATGACTGTAATCCTGACAGGATCTCAAACCTGCCACTTAGTAAATTTCTCCCTAGATGTCTAAAGCCATACCTTTAACTTTAACCCGGGGTTAACCAATACACCTCAACAGCTACAGGTAGGTGCCGGTAGAAGTACAAACATGCTAATAAGTTATGAATGTGGCTTTTTTGGGTGAGATGTATCAAACCTCAGAGAGAAAGTGGAAGCAGAAAAAGTACCAATCAGCTCCTAACTGCCATGTTACAAAAATGTCAGCTAGGAGCTGATTGGTTGGTAGTTTATCTCTCTCCAAGCTTTGATAAATATCCCAAAATCTCCCTACTCTTTATCTCCCGCCAAGCTTTGATCAATCTCCCCCTTTGTGAGATGGGCGTACCCTTGATTTACACAGCCTGAAAATTCATGCAGTTAGCCCCCTTTTCACAAAATGCATCCCAGGATGAATAGAATAGCCGATATTTCTACAATGACTAACCTCACTTCGTCGACCCAGCTGGAGTAATACACAGATACCTAGGTGTGGGGGGCTCCTCATGTGCATGATGTAAGATTGTATGTTCAGAACTTCATGTTCACCGGTCACTATCATAAAAGTTCCATACAGGTTACACATCAGCTTCCGTAGCTATTTGGCCGTCAGTACAGGCGTCATGAATATGGAAGATGTAATTACTGTAACACTCAAACATCTCAGGGGAGACACGTTTGCAGAGTGAAGTCACGGTGTCAGAGAGATAGGGCTTGCCCTGGGGCTTCTTTTAAGTGGAATGAATCATTTTGCCTAATAACAGAATGTGTGAGTTACCACGGAAAGGAAAATTCCGACACATAAGACCCCCTGAGTATCAGCAGACAGAGACTGAGTCAAACTAAGAAATATATGTACGTTCATTAGTACAGCACTGGATATAATATGAAACCTTGTACTCCCACTTCAGCCTTCAGCAAAAGCCGCTTTCACTGGGAGGACGAGAACTGCGAGGTGGATGTTGTTTTAGTTCTGAGATATTGTTTTCTTTTCTTCTTTATCAAAGATCTAACACATACAATAACACGACTACTTATGACGGCCATAGATGCGATATTGATGGCCCAAAAAGTCCTCCAATGTCAAGCAATGACCAAAGGTGGCCCACAGGCTAGTGTGGGTGGCCTTGGATAGCAGGTGTCAGTTATGCTTGAAGCAATCCTTTGGCTCTGGTCAAGGGTCCAAACTAGTGGATCATGTATCAATTAGAAACCTACAGTACGTGTGTAGCAAACTTGGACATTACATCTACTAGGCTACATTGTCAGTTAGCCAGTTCAGTCAATGGGCTCTAATTTGTACATTAGCCACCAGGCATAGGTATCAGAGATACAATCAGCAACCTTTGTTGAGTACAATGTCACCAATGACACTCATACTGGCTCACCCCTCAGCAGTGAGGAAACATGACTAGGTCAACTGGCCCACAGGGGAACAGGGTCCACTGCCTCCTCTAGAGGTCAGGTTCCAGACAGCGCACACGAAGAGTAACTACAGGGCTGGTCTTGTTTTGCACAAACAGATTTTGCAGGCGCTCTGCTGCACATGCGTTCGCACTTCTGCACAGCGAAAATACACTCCCCAGTGGGCGGCGGCAATGCTTTTGCACAGCTGCTAAAAACTGCTAGCAAGCGATCAACTTGGAATGACCCCCATATCTCCAATCAAATATAATTGGCAATTGTCAATCAACTACATAAGAACTGCTAGTTTTAAGGCTACCTACTGTATTTGTTGCATATTAAAGTTAGCACTTACTATTGGTCCAGACAGGGGCGTTTTAGTATAGGATGGGGCCAGTGTGCAGTCTCCAGGTGGGCCCCCTCCTCTGCATGCCGCAGTAGGTTCCGGAATTGTGCCGGAGTCTACTGAGCATGCGCAGGTCTGCGGAAACATGGCGCCCGCCATGTTCCGGAGACTTATTTCAGTACTGCACATGCGCTGCGGCCATTTTGTATGTGATTTTTGTCGCTGCTGCAGCACCCAACACGGGCTCCAGAAAGGTGTGCGTGGTGTGGGACCCAGGGGCCTGTGTGCACCAAATACATTGCACCCATTATAGAAGTGCCAATGGGTCCAGAGCAGGATGGCATTGAGATGACATATATGACAACAGCTCGCTGCGTATTGCACCAATGTACTGTATACCCGACACAGCCTCACAAAACTCAGAGTACACAAAGGAAACAAATAATTTCTCAGAACATGGTTGTGGTTTTGCAGATGAATCTACTTCACTTCCAGCTCAAAGTAGAGATAGTGAAAATACTGACTGACATTAAATAAGATGTTATCATTGCTTTCAGGCTGGAGGCATTACAGTTTATAAATCATTTATGTCCTTTTCCATGTCATTTTAATTTTTTTTAACAATATATTTTCTCAGTCAAAATGGCGGTATAGTACCCATACAGTGTTACGTCCTGTCACACCATATAAATCATTAAATACACATTTTAGTTTGCATTTGGCTAGGGTCAGAGCACCTCTTTTAAATTCAAATCTTCTGTTAATCTGGAACTCCTAACTTTGATGTAGGTGGGGATAGAACAGCAAATATGATGATCACAGTGCTCACAGCAGTACAGTGTATTTCAGGAAAACAGTGTTCTGATCTTGTGGGGGCCCTAACCTGTCTAGTCATGTGACTATGGGCCTGATTCATGTTTGTAAGTAAAGCAAAAAAAAAGCATGTAACTTTGTGCCTGGAACAAATCATGTTGCCATGCAAGGGGAACAAATACATTTGTATTTTTTTTTCTGTGCAGGGGAAATACTGCCTGCTTTTGTATGTATTCCACAAATGTTAGACAGCTTTATGTTTAAATGAGACTTTCTTTTTGTCTAAATTAATTTCCCATATGTTCATAAACAGGGTAATTGTCGAAGGGTTATCAGCGTACCCCCACTCACACTGACGGGGGGGTAAATCAAGCACATAAAGGTATCTTTACCCTTATTCAATGGAACAGTGGTATCAATTCAGATGGATTAAAAAGCCTGGGTATCGTACCCCAACTCACACAAGGATGGAAAAGGTGACTCCTATCAGGGTATCTTACACAAATAAATATACCTTCCAAACAAGAAAGCGGTTATGAATGGGCATTTATTACGGAATATGGTATACACCATAGGCAGGTGGAAAATATCTTTAGGAAACACTGGAACATACTTAAAAGAGATCCAGTAATCGGCTCACTGATTCCAGATAGACTGAGACATATTTACAAGAAAGCACCTAATATAAAATCCAAATTAGTGTCCAGTGCATCAGTAGTGACCCCAGCATATCCCAAAGTTCTGTCCAAGGGTTTTTACAGGTAAACTGTATAGGGGGTAGAAACAGTGAAGGGAAAAATAAAATTAATGAAATCTGTATTAACAACCAGATTATCAAGATCACAGACTTTATCGCATGTGAGACCAAAAATGTGGTATATGCCATTAGCTGTAGTTGTGGTCTATTTTATAGCGGACACACTTCTCGTCCTTTAAAAATTCGTATCGGAGAGCATATAAGAAATGTCAAAAAAGGATTACACATGTACACATTCCTTATCTTCGCATTTTAAGGAATATCATAATTGTTCCCCGTCAGAAATCACAAGTTTTTATGGTATTAAGCATATTAAACCTAATTTAAGTAATAGAGATATAGCAGCAAGGCTAGCAAAGGCAGAAATGGGATTAATTTATCAATGCAAAACCCTGTCTCCGAAAGGCCTTAACGCTGACTTTGAACTCAAGTGGTTTCTGTAAAATTTTGAGTGTGGAGCATATTGTTTCTAGAACACACTTTAATGATACTTTGCACTACGTGTATGGAATTGAGATTCTGGACTTTTTAATACTGTTTCTAATATGGTTTTGTTTATTTCTTTTTGCATCATATATGAATATTTATATGATGAGAAATCCTGGATATGGTCTCCATTGAGAGCGTTCTCTATCAACTCGATTTTTCACCTCCGCAATTTGTACAGAACGGGTCTCACAATACTCATCATCATGACAGCCGTTCTGGTCTCGGGCACTACATCTCCCATACACCAGCGGGGTTAAATTCCGGAACTGATGCAGCCGAACAGGAAGCCAGATAAAGCCGGAAGACGCATGCGCAGATCGCCCGACGGGAGATGATTTGGACTACATCTCCCAGAATACTTAGCGATGGACCGCGGCGGTGATGTTTGTATGTTTATATCTGGATGATTTTACACATATATGATGCAAAAAGAAATAAACAAAACCATATTAGAAACAGTATTAAAAAGTCCAGAATCTCAATTCCATACACGTAGTGCAAAGTATCATTAAAGTGTGTTCTAGAAACAATATGCTCCACACTCAAAATTTTACAGAACCACTTGAGTTCAAAGTCAGTGTTAAGGCCTTTCGGAGACAGGGTTTTGCATTGATAAATTAATCCCATTTCTGCCTTTGCTAGCCATGCTGCTATATCTCTATTACTTAAATTAGGTTTAATATGCTTAATACCATAAAAACCTGTGATGTCTGACGGGGAACAATTATGATATTCCTTAAAATGCGAAGATAAGGAATGTGTAATCCTTTTTTGACATTTCTTATATGCTCTCCGATACAAATTTTTAAAGGACGTGAAGTGCGTCCGCTATAAAATAGACCGCAACTACAGCTAATGGCATATACCATATTTTTGGTCTCACATGAGGTAAAGTCTGTGATCTTGATAATCTGGTTGTTAATACAGATTTCATTAATTTTATTTTTCCCTTCACTGTTTCTACACCCCATACAGTTTAAACACCTGTAAAAACCCTTGGACAGAACTTTGGGATATGCTGGAGTCACTACTGATGCACTGGACACTAATTTGGATTTTATATTAGGTGCTTTCTTGTAAATATGTCTCAGTCTATCTGGAATCAGTGAGCCGATTACTGGATCTCTTTTAAGTATGTTACAGTGTTTCCTAAAGATATTTTCCACCTGCCTATGGTGTATACCATATTCCGTAATAAATGCATATTCATAACCGCTTTCTTGTTTGGAAGGTACATTTATTTGTGTAAGATACCCTGATAGGAGTCACCTTTTCCATCCTTGTGTGAGTTGGGGTACGATACCCAGGCTTTTTAATCCATCTGAATTGATACCACTGTTCCATTGAATAAGGATAAAGATACTGTTAGGGTCTCCTGCCCTGTGCTGCCACGTCGTCATGGCAACCGGGAGACAAGTGCTAGTGGAGTAACCTGAGCGCAGCTGATACTCCGGTTCGGGTCTTTTGCTGTGCAGTGGTTATAGGCTCTGTGCACGGCAGGGGATCCGGTGCTGGTTTTTGTGCTCACAGTCTGTGAGGTCTGAGTGGGGCGTGGACAGCACCTGCTTTATAAGGCCTCTTTTCAGGGTAAGCAGATGCTGCTGAATCTTTGTTGGTTAGTCAGTTCATGAAAGTTAGCCAGTACTGTGTAGCTTTGTATTTGTTTGTTGCTTACTGCAAATAGGCCTGGGGATTTGGTATTACACTCTGCCAATCCAGACCTAGCAGTAAGACTGGAGTCAGTCGTTTAGCTTGCTGGGGTTCTGTTACTACTCTGTGAACTTGGCAAGTTTGCGGCTGTATTCTAAGACTTGCCTGTCTAATCCTGTCTCACTGTGCTAGGTGTCAGGGGTCAGTTTAGTGGCAGTAAGCTAAAACCTGTGCACTGCAAGTGAGAATTAGGATTGTGGAGACTCTCCTTGTGTCTATCGTTCCATCTCTGACCAAGGAGTTTACTGCCACACCCGTTGGTAACCCTTTAGGGTTTTGCTGTTGCCCTTAGCAACAGCATTTCGGGTTCTCTACGTATTAAAACACAACATCTTGTTTTTTCCATCTGAGCAGTTCTAATACAAGGGAGATACCCAGTTCCTTAGCCTCTGGGCTTCTCTGTTCACTTTGTGTGTATTTTGTTACCCTATCACCTTCTGTGTACGTTATGTCATATTCCCCAGTTTGTCTGTGAGTCCATTTGTTTTGCATAACAGTTCAAACACCAGTACATTCCTGCAGACACTGGAGTGCATAACAGTTCTGACACCAGTACTTTCCTGCAGGCACTGGTGTGCATAACATATTCAGCAGCCTAATACTCCTGTTGAAATTTTGTGGGAATATGGAGCATACCCCTCAAAATACGTTGCAACAGGTGGTCAATCAGGTGCAGGTCCTGACTCGACAATTTAATGATTTGTCCATTAAAATGCACACCTCCCAGGCTGCTGGCGGAGCTCCCGCAGCAGCAGCACCTGCAGGGGTTAAGGAGCCGAAAGTAAATCTCCCGGATCGTTTTTCTGGAGATCGCTTGCAGCTCTTTTGTTTCAAGGAGAGCTGCAAGCTATACTTCCGGCTTAGGCCTCAGTCTTCTGGGTCGGAGATTCAGCGGGTGGGCATAGTGATTTCCTTGCTACAAGGAGACCCACAGGTCTGGGCATATGGGTTGCAGCCTGACTGTCCGTCGCTTAAAAGTGTTGATGCTTTTTTTACGGCACTGGGCATGTTGTATGATGACCCTGACAAGACGGCCTCAGCCGAGGCTCAGATTTCGATCCTTAAGCAAGGGCGAAGGCCAGTTGAGGTTTACTGTACGGAGTTTCGGAGGTTGGCCCATGATACCCAGTGGAATGACCCAGCCCTGAGACACCAGTACCGAAGAGGTCTTTCTAACCAGATAAAGGACCAACTGGTACAATATCCCTTGCCTGATAGCTTGGATCAGCTCATGCAGTTATCCATCCGGGTGGATAGACGGCTGAGAGAGCGTAGGCTTGAAAGGGAGACTGAGATTTCCTTCCTTCCCAAGGGAACCTCAGACTCTGAGGAATTTTCTGAGGAGCCTATGCAGATTGGGGCTACCCGCCTCTCCTCGCGTGAGAAGACGCGGAGGAGACAGCAGGGGTTGTGTTTGTACTGTGGGAATAAAGGTCATGTGGTAGTATCATGCCCAGAAAAGCCGGAAAACTTCAGGGCCTGAGGGTGATGGGAAATATCCTGTCAGGCCAGAAGTCAGAATTTCCCAAGAAGACTTTTATCATTCCGGTGACCTTGAAGATCCTCGGTCAAACTGTCAAGACTGAGGCCTTTGTGGACAGTGGGGCCGACGGGGTTTTTATGGACCGCCAATTCGCCCTGAAACACTCTGTTCCCTTAGTACCCTTGGCATCGGAAATTGAGATTTGTGGGTTAAACGGGGAACCATTTTCCCAAGGTAAAATTACCTCTTGCACTAGCCAGATTTCTTTGTTTATTGGAGCCACACACTCTGAAAAATTGTCCTTTTATGTGACTGTCTGTACTTTTGCCCCATTGGTGTTGGGGTTACCCTGGTTAAGGGCCCACAATCCTCAATTTGACTGGGTCTCTGGGGAGATTCTTAGTTGGGGTACTGATTGTTTCAGGAGTTGCTTGAGCCTTCCAGTCAGGCTCTCGCAGCTAAGTTTGCCAGGATTGCCAGGGTGTTATGCAGATTTTGCGGACATGTTCTCCAAAAAAGTTGCAGAGGTACTACCTCCCCATCGCCCCTATGACTGTGCCATTGATTTGTTGCCAAATGCTAAGCTTCCCAAGAGCAGGTTGTACTCCCTGTCACGTCCTGAGACTCAGGCTATGGCAGAGTACATTCAGGAGAACTTGGCTAAGGGATTTATCAGACCTTCACAGTCTCCAGTTGGGTCGGGGTTCTTCTTCGTGGGTAAAAAGGACGGTTCGTTGCGACCCTGCATCGACTTCAGGGAATTGAACCGTATCACGATTAAAAACTCATACCCACTGCCTCTCATTTCGGTCTTGTTTGACCAGCTTCGTACTGCCACCATTTTTTCTAAGATTGACCTACGCGGTGCGTACAATCTAATCCGAATAAGAGAGGGGGATGAATGGAAGACTGCCTTTAATACCCACTCAGGGCATTATGAATATTTGGTGATGCCTTTTGGGCTCAGTAATGCCCCGGCAGTCTTCCAGGATTTCATGAATGATGTGCTCAGGGAATATTTGGATAGATTCTTAGTTGTATACTTAGATGACATCCTAATCTTCTCCCATTCCCTGGAGGAACATCGGAAGCATGTACGCTTAGTCCTCCAGAAACTCAGAGACCACCGGCTTGGGGCGAAGCTGGAGAAGTGCGAATTTGAAGTTCAGCAAATCGCATTTCTAGGATATATTATCTCCCCAGAAGGTTTCCAAATGGAGGGTTCCAAGGTACAGGCAGTCCTGGATTGGGTGCAGCCCACTAGTTTGAAGGCGCTTCAGCGTTTCCTTGGCTTTGCGAATTTTTATAGACGATTTATCGCTGGATTTTCATCTATAGTGGCGCCCTTGGTGGCACTCACTAAGAAAGGGGCGGATGTTGCTCACTGGTCTTGTGAGGCTAAAGCGGCTTTTGCCCGTCTCAAAAGGGCATTTGTTTCGGCCAAGGTGCTGCGACACCCAGATCCAGAGCGTCCTTTTGTGGTGGAGGTGGATGCCTCTGAGATGGGTATTGGGGCAGTGCTTTCTCAGATGGGAGTGTCTGATAATCGCCTTCATCCCTGTGCTTACTTTTCCCGTAAATTTTCGCCTGCCGAGATGAATTATGACGTGGGTAACCGGGAATTGTTGGCTATTAAGGATGCACTCGAGGAGTGGAGACACTGGCTTGAGGGGGCTAAGTTTGTGGTCTCAATTCTCACTGACCATAAGAATCTGGCATATTTAGAGTCAGCGAAGCGTCTCAATGCCAGGCAGGCACGATGGGCTTTGTTTTTTGCTCGCTTTAATTTTTTGATAACATATCGCCCTGGGTCAAAAAACATCAAGGCTGATGCGCTCTCGCGGAGTTTTGCTCCAATCCAGGAGACCACAGAGGAGCCGTTGCCCATTGTTTCCCCATCATGTATTAAAGTGGGCATTACCCAGGACCTCTTATCATTAGTCCTTAGAGCACAGGAGCAGGCTCCTCCAGACCTTCCGGTAGGTCTTTTGTTTGTGCCTCCTAGGTTAAGACAGCGAGTGTTCCTGGAATTCCATGCCAAGAAGTCGGCAGGTCACCCGGGTATTGCCAGAACTCGGGAGTTGCTATCTAGGGCGGTGTGGTGGCCCTCGGTGGCTAAGGATGTGGATCAGTGGGTTCGGGCATGTGACATCTGTGCCCGAAATAAGACTCCTAGAGGGGTTCCTGTTGGCCCATTACATCCACTCTCTATCCCATCTAAGCCATGGACCCACATTTCAATGGCTTTTGTGGTGGACTTGCCCAAATCCTCGGGGATGACAGCCATCTGGGTTGTCGTTGACAGGTTTTCGAAGATGGCGCACTTCGTTCCACTGGTTGGGCTGCCATCAGCCAGACGCCTGTCTGAATTATTTATGCTGCATGTTGTGCGTCTCCACGGGTTGCCACTTGATGTGGTCTCTGACCGCGGATCCCAGTTTGTGGCCAAATTCTGGAGGGCATTTTGTTCCGATCTCCAGATTTCTGTCAGCTTGTCGTCAGGCTACCATCCGCAGTCTAATGGGCAGACTGAAAGGGTGAACCAGTCCTTGGAGCAGTTCCTCAGGTGTTGTGTCTCCAAATGTCAGACTGACTGGGTTGCTCATCTGTCCATGGCGGAGTTTGCCTATAACAACGCGGCTCACTCTGCTACAGGGCTCTCTCCCTTCCTTTGTGTGTATGGGCATCATCCTAAGGCCAATTCTTTTGACCCCCTGGACTCCACGCCTGGTGGTTCCTCTGTGGTTTCGGTCCTTAGAGGTATTTGGCGGAAAGTGAAGAAAGCCCTTGTGTCTGTGTCATTAGTGACCAAAAGGGTTTTTGATAAGCGGAAAAGACCCTGCAGCTTCAAATTAGGAGACTTCGTCTGGTTGTCTACCAAGAATTTGAAGTTGAGACAGCCATCTCATAAGTTAGGGCCCCGGTTCATCGGCCCTTATAAGATCACCAGGGTTATCAATCCGGTGGCATTTCAGTTAGATCTGCCCCGTTCTTTGGGTATCAATAAAACATTTCATTGTTCCCTTTTAAAACGGGCGATTAGTAATCCTTCTTCCAGTGGAAGACCTTCCCCTCTTCTGATACGTGGCCAGAGGGAGTTTGTTGTTGAAAGGATTCTTGACTCCAAGGTGGTTCGGGGTCGGCTGTCATTTTTGGTGCACTGGAAGGGGTATGGCCCGGAGGAGCGGTCGTGGGTGCGCAGTTGTGATCTTCATGCCCCCAGACTGATACGCTCTTTCTTCTCGCAGTTCCCCGATAAACCCGGTGGTAGGGGTTCTTTGACCCCTCGTCAGAGGGGGGGTACTGTTAGGGTCTCCTGCCCTGTGCTGCCACGTCGTCATGGCAACCGGGAGACAAGTGCTAGTGGAGTAACCTGAGCGCAGCTGATACTCCGGTTCGGGTCTTTTGCTGTGCAGTGGTTATAGGCTCTGTGCACGGCAGGGGATCCGGTGCTGGTTTTTGTGCTCACAGTCTGTGAGGTCTGAGTGGGGCGTGGACAGCACCTGCTTTATAAGGCCTCTTTTCAGGGTAAGCAGATGCTGCTGAATCTTTGTTGGTTAGTCAGTTCATGAAAGTTAGCCAGTACTGTGTAGCTGTGTATTTGTTTGTTGCTTACTGCAAATAGGCCTGGGGATTTGGTATTACACTCTGCCAATCCAGACCTAGCAGTAAGACTGGAGTCAGTCGTTTAGCTTGCTGGGGTTCTGTTACTACTCTGTGAACTTGGCAAGTTTGCGGCTGTATTCTAAGACTTGCCTGTCTAATCCTGTCTCACTGTGCTAGGTGTCAGGGGTCAGTTTAGTGGCAGTAAGCTAAAACCTGTGCACTGCAAGTGAGAATTAGGATTGTGGAGACTCTCCTTGTGTCTATCGTTCCATCTCTGACCAAGGAGTTTACTGCCACACCCGTTGGTAACCCTTTAGGGTTTTGCTGTTGCCCTTAGCAACAGCATTTCGGGTTCTCTACGTATTAAAACACAACATCTTGTTTTTTCCATCTGAGCAGTTCTAATACAAGGGAGATACCCAGTTCCTTAGCCTCTGGGCTTCTCTGTTCACTTTGTGTGTATTTTGTTACCCTATCACCTTCTGTGTACGTTATGTCATATTCCCCAGTTTGTCTGTGAGTCCATTTGTTTTGCATAACAGTTCAAACACCAGTACATTCCTGCAGACACTGGAGTGCATAACAGTTCTGACACCAGTACTTTCCTGCAGGCACTGGTGTGCATAACAGATACCTTTATGTGCTTGATTTACCCCCCGTCAGTGTGAGTGGGGGTACGCTGATAACCCTTCGACAATTACCCTGTGTATGAACATATGGGAAATTAATTTAGACAAAAAGAAAGTCTCATTTAAAACTGTTTTCCCTCCCTTGCCCTATGCGCCCAAAGAGCGAACTGATCCTACGTTCTTCTTGTTGTATTCAGTTTATTTTTGGATAAAAGGTGAAATCCATATTGGATCAGTCTGCTCTATAGGCAGGATTCCCCTTGCGCCATTGCCTGTGTTTCACAAACACCCTCCATTGTCCAGCTTTATGTTTACACTACAATTTAAATTTCAGTTTAAACACACCCCAACTAAATCTTAATCTCTATCCACATGTTACATCTGCCCCACTTGCAGTACAACATGGTTTTACCCAGTAGCTTGTTGTTTGTTTTACTTACACACATCAGTGGCGTTCAGTGAGGTCAGTGACTGGTGAAGCACTACAGCCATAATGTCCATGAGTCCCGCCGATGACCTCTACCACCACCGAGCCAAAGCCTGCTACTGACCCCAAGCCGATGCCCAATACCACCACCGCTAATGGCAACTGCTCACGCCAATGGCCACCACTTTCCTATCCTGTCTCCCTCCATTGCCACCATCCTGCCCTGTCTCCCTCGACGCCAGCATCCTGCCCTGTCTCCTTCCAGCACCACCATCCTTCCCTTTCTCCCTCCACGCCACCATCCTGCCCTGTCTCCTTCTACACCACCATCCTTCCCTGTCTCCTTCTACGCCACCATCCTGCCCTGTCTCCTTCTATGCCACAATCCTTTCCTATCTCCCTTGACGCCAGCATCCTGCCCTGTCTCCTTCCAGCACCACCATCTTTCCCTGTCTCCCTCCACGCCACCATCCTGCCCTGTCTCCTTCTATGCCACCATCCTGCCTTATCTCCTTCCACACCAGCATCCTGCCCTGTCTCCCTCCACACCACCAGACTGCCCAGTCTCCTTCTATGCCACCATCCTTTCCTGTCTCCCTCCATGCCACAATCCTTCCCTGTCTCCTTCTATGCCACCATTCTTCCCTGTCTCCTTCTATGCCACCATCCTGCCCTGTCTCCTTCTATGCCACCATCCTGCCTTATCTCCTTCCACACCAGCATCCTGCCCTGTCTCCCTCCACACCACCAGACTGCCCAGTCTCCTTCTATGCCACCATCCTTTCCTGTCTCCCTCCATGCCACAATCCTTCCCTGTCTCCTTCTATGCCACCATTCTTCCCTGTCTCCTTCTATGCCACCATCTTGCCCTGTCTCATTCTATGCCACCATCCTTTCCTGTCTCCCTGAACGCCAGCATCCTGCCCTGTCTCCTTCTATGCCACCATCCTGCCCTGTCTCCTTATATGCCACCATCCTGCCCTGTTTCCCTCCATGCCAGCGTCCTGCCCTGTCTCCTTCTACACCAGCATCCTGCCCTGTCTCCTTCTACACCACCATCCTTCCCGGTCTCCTTCTATGCCACCAACCTGCCCTGTCTCCTTCTATGCCACCATCCTGCCCTGTCTCCATCTATGCCACCATCCTTTCCAGTCTCGCTCCACGCCAGCGTCCTGCCCTGTCTCCTTCTACACCAGCACCCTGCCCTGTCTCCTTCTATGCAACCATTCTGCCCTGTATCCTTCTATGCCACCATCCAGCCCTGTCTCCTTCTATGCAACCATTCTGCCCTGTATCCTTCTATGCCACCATCCTACCCTGTCTCGTTCTAAGCAAACAACCTGCCCTGTATCCTTCTATGCCACCATCCTGCCCTGTCTCCTTCTATGCAACCATCCTGCCCTGTTTCCTTCTATGCCACCATCCTGCCCTGTCTCCTTCCACGCCAGCGTCCTGCCCTGTCTCCTTCCACAGCAGCATCCTGCCCTGTCTCTTTCTATGCTACCATCCTGCCCATCTCCTTCTATGCCACCATCCTTTCCTGTCTCCCTCCACGCCAGCATCTTGCTCTGTCTCCTTCAACACCAGCATCCTGTCCTGTTTCCTTCTATGCCACCATCCTGCCCTGTCTCCTTCCAGCACCACCATCCTTCCCTGTCTCCTTCTATGCCACCATCCAGCCCTGTCTCCTTCTATGCAACCATTCTGCCCTGTATCCTTCTATGCCACCATCCTACCCTGTCTCGTTCTAAGCAAACAACCTGCCCTGTATCCTTCTATGCCACCATCCTGCCCTGTCTCCTTCTATGCAACCATCCTGCCCTGTCTCCTTCTATGCCACCATCCTGCCCTGTCTCCTTCCACGCCAGCGTCCTGCCCTGTCTCCTTCCACAGCAGCATCCTGCCCTGTCTCCTTCTATGCCACCATCCTGCCCTGTCTCCTTCCAGCACCACCATCCTTCCCTGTCTCCTTCTATGCCACCATCCTGCCCTGTCTCCTTCTATGCCACAATCCTGCCCTGTCTCCCTCGACGCCAGCATCCTGCCCTGTCTCCTTCCAGCACCACCATCTTTCCCTGTCTCCCTCCACGCCAGCGTCCTGCCCTGTCTCCTTCTATGCCACCATCCTTTCCTGTCTCTTTCTATGCCACCCTCCTGCCCTGTCTCCTTCTATGCCACCATCCTGCCCTATCTCCTTCCACACCAGCATCCTGCCCTGTCTCCCTCCATGCCACCAGACTGCCCTGTCTCCTTCTATGCCACCATCCTTTCCTGTCTCCCTCCATGCCAGAGTCCTGTCCTGTCTCCTTCTATGCCACAATCCTTCCCTGTCTCCTTCTATGCCACCATTCTTCCCTGTCTCCTTATATGCCACCATCCTGCCCTGTCTCCTTCTATGCCACCATCCTTTACCGTCTTCCTCAACGCCAGCGTCCAGCCCTGTCTCCTTCTACACCACCATCCTGCCCTGTCTCCTTCTATGCCACCATCCTTTCCCATCTCCCTCCACGCCAGCGTCCAGCCCTGTCTCCTTCTACATCACCATCCTGCCCTGTCTCCTTCTATGCCACCATCCTTTCCTGTCTCCCTCCACGCCATCGTCCTGCCCTGTCTCCTTCTACACCAGCATCCTGCCCTGTCTCCTTCTATGCCACCATTCTGCCCTGTCTCCTTCTATGCCACAATCCTTCCCTGTCTCCTTCTATGCCACCATCCTTTCCTGTCTCCCTCCACGTCATTATCCTGCCCTGTCTCCTTCTACACCAGCATCCTGCTCTGTCTCCTTCTATGCCACCATCCTTTCCCGTCTCCCTCCACGCCATCGTCCTGCCCTGTCTCCTTCTACACCAGCATCCTGCCCTGTCTCCTTCTATGCCACCATTCTGCCCTGTCTCCTTCTATGCCACAATCCTTCCCTGTCTCCTTCTATGCCACCATTCTTCCTTGTCTCCTTATATGCCACCATCCTGCCCTGTCTCCTTCTATGCCACCATCCTTTACCGTCTTCCTCAACGCCAGCGTCCAGCCCTGTCTCCTTCTACACCACCATCCTGCCCTGTCTCCTTCTATGCCACCATTCTGCCCTGTCTCCTTCTATGCCACAATCCTTCCCTGTCTCCTTCTATGCCACCATTCTTCCCTGTCTCCTTATATGCCACCATCCTGCCCTGTCTCCTTCTATGCCACCATCCTTTCCCATCTCCCTCCACGCCAGCGTCCAGCCCTGTCTCCTTCTACACCACCATCCTGCCCTGTCTCCTTCTATGCCACCATCCTTTCCTGTCTCCCTCCACGCCATCGTCCTGCCCTGTCTCCTTCTACACCAGCATCCTGCCCTGTCTCCTTCTATGCCACCATTCTGCCCTGTCTCCTTCTATGCCACAATCCTTCCCTGTCTCCTTCTATGCCACCATCCTTTCCTGTCTCCCTCCACGTCATTATCCTGCCCTGTCTCCTTCTACACCAGCATCCTGCTCTGTCTCCTTCTATGCCACCATCCTTTCCCGTCTCCCTCCACGCCATCGTCCTGCCCTGTCTCCTTCTACACCAGCATCCTGCCCTGTCTCTTTCTATGCCACCATTCTGCCCTGTCTCCTTCTATGCCACAATCCTTCCCTGTCTCCTTCTATGCCACCATTCTTCCCTGTCTCCTTCTATGACACCATCCTGCCCTGTCTCCTTCTATGCCACCATCCTGCCTTATCTCCTTCCACACCAGCATCCTGCCCTGTCTCCCTCCACACCACCAGACTGCCCAGTCTCCTTCTATGCCACCATCCTTTCCTGTCTCCCTCATGCCACAATCCTTCCCTGTCTCCTTCTATGCCACCATTCTTCCCTGTCTCCTTCTATGCCACCATCCTGCCCTGTCTCCTTCCAGCACCACCATCCTTCCCTGTCTCCTTCTATGCCACCATCCTTCCCTGTCTCCTTCTATGACACCATTCTTCCCTGTCTCCTTCTATGACACCATCCTTCCCTGTCTCTATCCATGCTACCATCCTTCCCTGTCTCCTTCTATGACACCATTCTTCCCTGTCTCCTTCTATGCCACCATCCTTTCCTGTCTCCCTGGACGCCAGCATCCTGCCCTGTCTCCTTCTATGCCACCATCCTGCCCAGTCTCCCTCCACGCCACTAAATCTAAATCAAAGTACTTGACTCCTGGTGGGTACTTGTACAGACAACGCTATTAAGCAGCATAGATTATTTATTATGGATAGTTATAACCACATTTGTATATTGGTATCGTGAGAAATATACAGTACACTGTATGTAAATAAACAAAAATATTCTTTTTTAAGGGATTGACTAATGTTAGGGCAGCCATTGTATGCTTTATCATGTTCTGCCTGACAGCAGGGGCACACAGAGGAGATGCAAGCAACTATGCCTAAAACGCTCCCCCTTTATTATGCCCCCCCTAGAAAACACAGTGGGGTAAGTGCAGCTTTGCATCTAGACTCTCGCTGGGAGGCACACTGCTGTAACAGCACCACAAAAACCTCAGCCTAGCAGGATCTTACCGTAGCTCACTGTCTTCACCTCCCCCTTCCGCACTGTAGCGGGGAAATGTTGCAACAAGTGGATGTCGCTGCCACCCCTTCCCCACCGCAACCCTCCCAGACAGTAACTCACCAACTTAAATTCTTATAACCTCTCTGGAAAGCAGCGCACCTCACTTCTGGCTTTACGGCTCCTCTCACTGAGCGTGTGACGTAACGTGTCACACGCAGCATGACACAGTGCAGAGGAGAGGGAATCGCTGCCCCTCTTTTCCCTCGGATCGAACTGCACTTGACAGCAGTTACTGGGGGACAGGCAGGTGTGTGTTAATGTAAGCTAAACAATAATAGTTGGTGCACGTCCCTGGAATCGCCCACTTAGCCAATCACATGAGACTCAGTGACAGGGGCGTGCCTGCATGTGCTTGCTGTCAGCACGCCCCTGTCAAAGCGGCACTTCTAGAGGTGTCGCTTATAGGTTTTTTTTAATGGGCTATGGCTGCCCTAAGCTTGCCCCTGCCCCGATTTACGGACCTGTATCACTGACAGCAGGAGGCACCGAGAGCGGTGCCTCCAAAACACGTTTAGAACTGGTTTTTAGTAGTGATGAGCGGGTTCGGTTTCTCGGAAACCGAACCCCCTCGAACTTCACCCTTTTTACATGGGTCCGAGGCATACTCTTATTCTCCCGTATGGCTCGGTTAACCCGAGCGCGCCCGAACGTCATCATCCCGCTGTCGGATTCTCGCGAGATTCGGATTCTATATAAGCAGCCGCGCGTCGCCGCCATTTTCACTCATGCATTGGAGATGATAGGGAGAGGACGCGGCTGGCGTCCTCTCCGTTTATTGTTGAACTTGATTGCTTTATTGCTTAATTGTGGGGAGGACTGGGGAGCAGCTGTTAGGAGGAGTACAGTGCAGAGTTTTGCTGATCAGTGACCACCAGTTTTATCCGTTCTCTGCCTGAAAAAAACGCTCCATATCTGTGCTCAGTGTGCTGCATAATATATCTGTGCTCACACTGCTTAATTGTGGGAACTGGGGAGCAGCTGTATTATATAGCAGGAGTACAGTGCAGAGTTTTGCTGACAGTGACCACCAGTATACGTTGTCTGCCTGAAAAACACTCCATATCTGTGCTCAGTGTGCTGCTTTATTGTGGGGACTGGGGACCACCAGTATAATTAATATTATATAGGAGGAGTACAGTGCAGAGTTTTGCTGACCAGTGACCACCAGTATACTATATATAGCAGTACGACACGGAAGGCCACTGCTGTGCCTACCTCTGTGTCGTCATCAAGTATACTATCCATCTACATTCTATACCTGTGGTGCATTTTAGTTTTGCAGTTTGCTGACACAGTGACCACCAGTATACTATATATAGCAGTACGATACGGAAGGCCACTGCTGTGCCTACCTCTGTGTCGTCATTAAGTATACTATCCATCTACATTCTATACCTGTGGTGCAATTTAGTTTTGCAGTTTGCTGACACAGTGACCACCAGTATACTATATAATATAGCAGTACGATACGGAAGGCCACTGCTCTGCCTACCTCTGTGTCGTCATTAAGTATACTATCCATCTACATTCTATACCTGTGATGCATTTTAGTTTTGCAGTTTGCTGACACAGTGACCACCAGTATACTATATATAGCAGTACGATACGGAAGGCCACTGCTGTGCCTACCTCTGTGTCGTCATTAAGTATACTATCCATCTACATTCTATACCTGTGGTGCATTTTAGTTTTGCAGTTTGCTGACACAGTGACCACCAGTATACTATATATAGCAGTATGATACATAAGGCCACTGCTGTGCCTACCTCTGTGTCGTCATTAAGTATACTATCCATCTACATTCTATACCTGTGGTGCATTTTAGTTTTGCAGTTTGCTGACACAGTGACCACCAGTATACTATATAATATAGCAGTACGATACGGAAGGCCACTGCTGTGCCTACCTCTGTGTCGTCATTAAGTATACTATCCATCTACATTCTATACCTGTGGTGCATTTTAGTTGTGCGCAGTATATATAGTAGTAGGCCATTGCTATTGATACTGGCATATAATTCCACACATTAAAAAATGGAGAACAAAAATGTGGAGGGTAAAATAGGGAAAGATCAAGATCCACTTCCACCTCGTGCTGAAGCTGCTGCCACTAGTCATGGCCGAGACGATGAAATTCCATCAACGTCGTCTGCCAAGGCCGATGCCCAATGTCATAGTAGAGAGCATGTAAAATCCAGAAAACAAAAGTTCAGTAAAATTACCCAAAAATCTAAATTGAAAGCGTCTGATGAGAAGCGTAAACTTGCCAATATGCCATTTACGACACGGAGTGGCAAGGAACGGCTGAGGCCCTGGCCTATGTTCATGGCTAGTGGTTCAGATTCACATGAGGATGGAAGCACTCATCCTCTTGCTAGAAAAATGAAAAGACTTTTAAGCTGGCAAAAGCACAGCAAAGAATTGTGCGATCTTCTAAATCACAAATACCCAAGGAGAGTCCAATTGTGTCGGTTGCGATGCCTGACCTTCCCAACACTGGACGGGAAGAGCGTGCGCCTTCCACCATTTGCACGCCCCCTGCAAGTGCTGGAAGGAGCACCCGCAGTCCAGTTCCTGATAGTCAAATTGAAGATGTCAGTGTTGAAGTACACCAAGATGAGGATATGGGTGTTGCTGGCGCTGGGGAGGAAATTGACAAGGAGGATTCTGATGGTGAGGTGGTTTGTTTAAGTCAGGCACCCGGGGAGACACCTGTTGTCCGTGGGACAAATATGGCCATTGATATGCCTGGTCAAAATACAAAAAAAATCAGCTCTTCGGTGTGGAATTATTTCAACACAAATGCGGACAACAGGTGTCAAGCCATGTGTTGCCTTTGTCAAGCTGTAATAAGTAGGGGTAAGGACGTTAACCACCTCGGAACATCCTCCCTTATACGTCACCTGCAGCGCATTCATCATAAGTCAGTGACAGGTTCAAAAACTTTGGGTGACAGTGGAAGCAGTCCACTGACCACTAAATCCCTTCCTCTTGTAACCAAGCTCCTGCAAACCACACCACCAACTCCCTCAGTGTCATTTTCCTCCTTACCCAGGAAAGCCAATAGTCCTACAGGCCATGTCACTGGCAAGTCTGATGAGTCCTCTCCTGCCTGGGATTCCTCCGATGCATCCTTGAGTGTAACACCTACTGCTGCTGGCGCTGCTGTTGTAGCTGCTGGGAGTCGATCGTCATCCCAGAGGGGAAGTCGGAAGACCACTTGTACTACTTCCAGTAAGCAATTGACTGTCCAACAGTCCTTTGCGAGGAAGATGAAATATCACTGTAGTCATCCTGCTGCAAACCAGATAACTCAGGCCTTGTCAGCCTGGGCAGTGAGAAACATGGTTCCGGTATCCACCGTTAATTCAGAGCCAACTAGAGACTTGATTGAGGTACTGTGTCCCCGGTACCAAATACCATCTAGGTTCCATTTCTCTAGGCAGGCGATACCGAAAAAATGTACACAGACCTCTGAAAAAGAGTCACCAGTGTCCTAAAAAATGCAGTTGTACCCAATGTCCACTTAACCACGGACATGTGGACAAGTGGAGCAGGGCAGACTCAGGACTATATGACTGTGACAGGCCACTGGGTAGATGTATTGCCTCCCGCAGCAAGAACAGCAGCGGCGGCACCAGTAGCAGCATCTCGCAAACGCCAACTCGTTCCTAGGCAGGCTACGCTTTGTATCACCGCTTTCCATAAGAGGCACACAGCTGACAACCTCTTACGGGAACTCAGGAAGATCATCGCAGAATGGCTTACCCCCATTGGACTCTCCTGGGGATTTGTGACATCGGACAACGCCAGCAATATTGTGCGTGCATTACATCTGGGCAAATTCCAGCACGTCCCATGTTTTGCACATACATTGAATTTGGTGGTGCAGAATTATTTAAAAAACGACAGGGGCGTGCAAGAGATGCTGTCGGTGGCCCGAAGAATTGCGGGCCACTTTCGGCATTCAGCCTCCGCGTACAGAAGACTGGAGCACCACCAAACATTCCTGAACCTGCCCTGCCATCATCTGAAGCAAGAGGCGGTAACGAGGTGGAATTCAACCCTCTATATGCTTCAGAGGATGGAGGAGCAGCAAAAGGCCATTCAAGCCTATACATCTGCCCACGATATAGGCAAAGGAGGGGGAATGTACCTGACTCAAGCGCAGTGGAGAATGATTTCAACGTTGTGCAAGGTTCTGCAACCCTTTGAACTTGCCTCACGTGAAGTCAGTTCAGACACTGCCAGCCTGAGTCAGGTCATTCCCCTCATCAGGCTTTTGCAGAAGAAGCTGGAGACATTGAAGGAGGAGCTAAAATAGAGCAATTCCGCTAGGCATGTGGGACTTGTGGATGGAGCCCTTAATTTGCTTAACCAGGATTCACGGGTGGTCAATCTGTTGAAATCAGAGCACTACATTTTGGCCACCGTGCTCGATCCTAGATTTAAAACCTACGTTGTATCTCTCTTTCCGGCAGACACAAGTCTGCAGAAGTTCAAAGACCTGCTGGTGAGAAAATTGTCAAGTCAAGCGGAACGTGACCCGTCAACATCTCCTCCTTCACATTCTCCGGCAACTGGGGGTGCGAGGAAAAGGCTAAGAATTCTGAGCCCACCCGCTGGCAGTGATGCAGGGCAGTCTGGAGTGAGTGCTGACATCTGGTCCGGACTGAAGGACCTGCCAACGATTACTGACATGTCGTCTACTGTCACTGCATATGATTCTGTCACCATTGAAAGAATGGTGGAGGATTATATGAGTGACCGCATCCAAGTAGGCACGTCAGACAGTCCGTACATATACTGGCAGGAAAAAGAGGCAATTTGGAGGCCCTTGCACAAACTGGCTTTATTCTACCTAAGTTGCCCACCCTCCAGTGTGTACTCCGAAAGAGTGTTTAGTGCAGCCGCTCACCTTGTCAGCAATCAGCGTACGAGGTTACTTCCAGAAAATGTGGAGAAGATGATGTTCATCAAAATGAATTATAATCAATTCCTCCGTGGAGACATTCACCAGCAGCAATTGCCTCCAGAAAGTACACAGGGACCTGAGATGGTGGATTCCAGTGGGGACGAATTAATAATCTGTGAGGAGGGGGATGTACACAGTGAAAAGGGTGAGGAATTGGAGGATGATGATGAGGTCGACATCTTGCCTCTGTAGAGCCAGTTTGTGCAAGGAGAGACTGATTGCTTCTTTTTTTGGTGGGGGCCCAAACCAACCAGTCATTTCAGTCACAGTCGTGTGGCAGACCCTGTCGCTGAAATGATGGGTTCGTTAAAGTGTGCATGTCCTGTTTATACAACATATGGGTGGGTGGGAGGGCCCAAGGACAATTCCATCTTGCACCTCTTTTTTCTTTCATTTTTCTTTGCATCATGTGCTGTTTGGGGACAATTTTTTTGAAGTGTCATCTTGCCTGACACTGCAGTGCCACTCCTAGATTGTCCAGGTGTTTGTGTCGGCCACTTGTGTCGCTTAGCTTAGCTATCCAGCGACCTTGGTGCACCTCTTTTTTTCTTTGCATCATGTGCTGTTTGGGGACAATTTTTTTGAAGTGCCATCCTGCCTGACACTGCAGTGCCACTCCTAGATAGGCCAGGTGTTTGTGTCGGCCACTTGTGTCGCTTAGCTTAGTCACACAGCGACCTTGGTGCGCCTCTTTTTTTCTTTGCATCATGTGCTGTTTGGGAACAATTTTTTAGAAGTGCCATCCTGCCTGACACTGCAGTGCCACTCCTAGATGGGCCAGGTGTTTGTGTCGGCCACTTGTGTCGCTTAGCTTAGCCATCCAGCGACCTTGGTGCGCCTCTTTTTTTCTTTCCATCATGTGCTGTTTGGGAACAATTTTTTAGAAGTGCCATCCTGCCTGACACTGCAGTGCCAATCCTAGATGGGCCAGGTGTTTGTGTCGGCCACTTGTGTCGCTTAGCTTAGTCACACAGCGACCTTGGTGCGCCTCTTTTTTTCTTTGCATCATGTGCTGTTTGGGAACAATTTTTTAGAAGTGCCATCCTGCCTGACACTGCAGTGCCACTCCTAGATGGGCCAGGTGTTTGTGTCGGCCACTTGTGTCGCTTAGCTTAGCCATCCAGCGACCTCGGTGCAAATTGTAGGACTAAAAATAAAATTGTGAGGTGTGAGGTGTTCAGAATAGACTGGAAATGAGTGGAAATTATGGTTATTGAGATTAATAATACTATGGGATCAAAATGACCCCCAAATTCTATGATTTAAGCTGTTTTTTAGGGTTTTTTTTTTTTTAAACACCTGAATCCAAAACACACCCGAATCCGACAAAAAAATTTCGGTGAGGTTTTTCCAAGACGCGTCCGAATCCAAAACACGGCCGCGGAACCGAACCCAAAACCAAAACACAAAACCCGAAAAATGTCCGGTGCACATCACTAGTTTTTAGTAGGTAAAAAATTATTAAAATAATGCAAAGGCTAAAGTATATACTTATAACACAAAATATGTGTCATAAGTATCTTCTTTGTATTATTTTAATAATTAATAACAGGGGAGGCACTGCCTCCCCTGCCTGTACAGTAATCCTTCCTTTGTATAACTACTACTTGTCCACATTTCCCTCCTCTCGTCCCAATACTGCCATGTTCAGCTCTGCCCTCAGGTACATAGGGACCTCATATCCATGTACGAATTTCACACAGGAATAAAGCACTATGTACCTGAGGGCAGAGCTGAACCTCTACCTCCTCCTCTCTTCCCTTACATGTTGGTGTTCCCCAAGAATATGTCCTTGGTCTCATTCTCCTCTCTCTATACCTCCTCTCTGGGTCATCTCATCAGCTCATTAGGTCAGTCTACAATACCACCTTTTATGGTAATGATACTGAAATCTACTTCTCCTTCCCTGACCATTCCCCCTCCTCCCTCCCTTCATCATATCGCCAATTGTCTCATTTCTTCCTTGATGTTCCAGCTCTGCTTAAAGTCAACATGGCTAAAACTTAGCTTATTACTTCCAAGGGCCCTTTCTTTCTTTCTTTCTTTCTTTCTTTCTTCCAGTTGCTAACACTGTCTGCTCTCCTGTTCCTCAAATCATCTGCCTGGTCGTCATCCTTGACTCCTCCCTCTGTTTCAAGCCCCACTTTCATCCTATTGCCAAATCCTGTAACTTTCACCTCCAAAACATCTTTAGGATCAGACTCTATCTCACCCTGGAGGATGCAAATCTCGAATTCATGCTCTTGTCATCTCATGACGACAATTGCAACCTGCTGATATCTTGGCCTCCTTTCTCCAGCCTCTCTTCTGTTAAACCTATTCTCAAAGCCGTTGCTCAATTTGTCTTCCTATCTTGTCGCTCTGATTGGACCTCTGCTTCAATGCCTTCACTGGCTACTCTTTCCTTTCAGAATCTAGTATAAGCTTCTCAACCTCACTTTCATAGCACGCAGTCTCTCCTCCCCTAATACATTACTGACTTCATATCAGTCCACATATGTGTAGCTCTTGCCCTTGCTGCTCTTCCTTTGGGTTACTGTCTTGGCACCATGATGGGTACCAAATCCCACTCCCGCATCCAAACTGCTCCCCTCCTCTACTGTCTTTCTCCCCTGCTCTGTCAGACTGTCTAACTTACAGGCTGCATGGCTTCAAACATGGAATGAAAACACTCCTGATCATCAAAGCCAATAAGACCTCCTCATCAGAGCCGTAACTAGACTTTTTTGTTCCCTGTTCCAGAAAGAACTGGCGCCCCCCCCCCCCCCCCCCCCCCCATTTTTTCAATAGGGACATAAGGCACATGCCTCGCGGGGAAGGGACATGACAAAATTGATCCCAGAGAAAGCCCATGCTATGATGCCCCTTCCCACATTATATATATTATACACACACACACATTTATAGAACACTCAAGAAAATGTATTTGGACAGCGATCTGCGTTCATCTCTGAATAACCCCCTATGTGCAGAGCACACTCCGCACACACCTAGTTACAGCCCTGCCCCCTTGTCTCTTTCCAGTTCAACTCCCATTGGTATCCATATTCCCCAAGATAAGCAGGGATCCTAGTCCTCTTGGTTCTTACCAGGGGCGTTGTAAGAGAGGGCGAGCATCCCCCATATGCCCACCCCCTCTGCCGGTAGCAGTGCAGCGCTGTAGAGAGTCTGAGCACTAGAGGACTCAGGCTGTATTGTACATGCATAGATGTCCGAGCGCATGTGCAAAATCCTGTGAAAATGCCATTTTCCTGCTGATTTCTGCAGTGCTGCTGTCATCAGCGTGGGACTTTGGATGGGTAAGTATTCAAAAAATGGGTGCAGCATGTGCAGAGTGGTCTCAGGGGCCCGTGTGCACCGCACACACTGCGCCCATTATATACACACCCGTAGTTCTTACCTGCACTGTCCTTGCCAGTCAGCTCCTGTCAATTTTCAAACACAGCCTGTAACATGGCATTTAGGAGCTGATTGACTAGTGCTTTGAGCCTAATTCAGACCTGATCGTAGCAGCACATTTGTTAGCAGATGGGCAAAACCATGTGCACTGCAGGGGAGGCAGATATAACATGTGCAGAGAGAGTTAGATTTGGGTGGGGTGTATTCAAACTGAAAATCTAATATGCAGTGTAAAAATAAAGCAGCCAGTATTTACCCTGCACAGAAACAAAATAACCCACCCAAATCTAACTCTCTCTGCAAATGTTATATCTGACCCCCTGCAGTGCACATGGTTTTGCCCATCTGCTAACAAATTTGCTGCTACAATTAGGTCTGAATTAGGCCCCTTATCTCTCTCCACTCTGTCTCTCTCCACATTATCTCTCTCCAAGATTTGATAAATCTACCTCTCAGAGTTTATTTCAATGAAAGGGAAAGAGAAAAGTTTCACTCTTTGAAGTTGCAGAATAAACTCTGCAGGAAGTACTTGGTTGCCCATCAGGCAGAATGACATAGACCAAACACACCACAATCCCAAACCATAACTCGAATACTAGTAGAGATCATAATATAATTCTTAACATCAACAATTATGTATTAGTATGAAACCTTTATTTAGAACGTTTTTAGTATTGTGGATCTCAAGGAGACACAGATGACAAATGACTCATATGGGACAACTTAACCCTAAAATAATATAGGGAATACATTTTTTTTTTTTTTAATTTAATTAAATATAATCTTTATCAGCAGTGAAAAGTGTGGAGAAGACAGCCAGTGGAGAACCAATCAGTGTTGAGGTAACATTTATAAAAGTACATTACATAAAATTATACGTAGCCGCTGATTGGTTGCCATGGGCAACTTCTCCACTAACTCACTTATCCCCACTTTTCACTGCTTCATGAATAGACCCCATAGTGTCAAAGGTATGCACACCCTAATGTTGGACACTGTCTCTGTGCCACCAGCATTCTGAGGCGATACCAGTGAATGAGTTAGGTACACCAGATCATCTTTCATCCAACTATCCAACTTCCTCAGAAGTTGTGGGCATACCACAATGAAACGCGTTAAGAAAACATTCCTATTGGACTCCCCAGACATTAGACCTTTATTTATATATTCGGACCAACCTATTGTGCCTTCCAGCGATTCCGCCCATCCTTCCTCCATCTACAGCTACTGCAAGACTTCTGCTAATTCTTGGAGACGGATCATCTATTATTCATCAAGCTGGTAACATTGTTCCCCATGCTGGGTATTATTCCGGATATTATTGACTGTTTTGGACTATGGTGCTATTACTGTGAGATGTCCACATATTACCACTTTTACTGGAGCTTATGCAGCCTCTTACAGTTTTATCCCTATAATACATTTCTGAGTCATTTTAACAAAGCCGTATTCATATTTATTAATATATTTATATGTGAAATGTGATTATTTTAATTATTTACTGCACTTTCTACTAATAGATTACTAAGTGTGGTGTTATATAGGGTCTAATTCAGACCTGATCACTGTGCTGCAAATTTGCAGAGGTCTGCAAGCAGATAGTCGCCGCACAGGGAGAGTGAAAACCCGCCCCGTGCAAGTGTGTGAATCACCGCAGAGTGATTGACATGAAGTGAGCGTTTCTGGGTGTCAACTGACCGTTTTCAGGGAGTGTTTGAAAAAACGCAGGCGTGCCAGGAAAAATGCAGGCGTGGCTGGCCGAACGCAGGGCGTGTTTGTGACGTCAAAACAGGAACTGAACAGTCTGAGGTGATCGCAAGCTAGGAGTAGGTTTGGAGCTACTGTATAACTGTACAAAAAAAATTTGTCCCCACTCTGCGATCGTTTCATTCGCACTTCTGCTAAGCTAAAATACACTCCCAGTGGGAGGCGACGTAGCGTTTGCACGGCTGCTAAAAACTGCTAGCAAGCGATCAACTCGGAATGACCCCCAACATCCAGTGCACAGATCACATGACATGACCGGTGACCACACATTATACTAGCCAGGCCATTATAAGTGTTACATGGAAACATGCCCTAGTGCTCCACGGGAGGCTTCGGTCCTACCTGAGCTCGGCTTTGGACACCTGCATTACGGTTTGTCAGGTGTACCACCGATAGGACTGATAAACAAGTACAGAATAGGTGTATGTTAAAAGATCCGTTTATTTACACTATGTAAAACTATGCACAACAATTCACAATGAATATTCAATTCTACATTTATTTCAATGCAAATATTACATCTCTTCACAATGTGTCGCCATTAATTGCCAATTTCATCTTTAAACGACATCTTTCATCAAGTAAAAACATACCCAATAAATGTGTTTCTGTGTTATTATTGTGACAACTGATTGTGCAGAGGCTCCTGGGAATCCAAATGACACTTTTTTGGGATTATACTTTTTCATAATGTTGTGACAGTGGTAAGGGCGGTTTACAGAGATAGTATTCAGTTACTTTGTTGAAACAATGCTGCAGTTCACAGAAAGAATAGTTAGTAGAGGAGCTCAGATTTATCAACCATACGAAAGTAGAAACACAACAGAAAATATTTGCAGAGCAGCTCATTATTAATTGTAGCATAAAACAAAAAGCATGTAAGATCGTCTCTTTCAAATTCCGCAATAGAGACCATGGGAGACATGTACTAAGCAGTGATAAAAGTGGAGAAGTAAGCCAGCGGAGAAGTTGCCCATGGCAACCAATTAGCTTTGATGTAACATTTATAATCTGCATACTATAAAAGTATACAGAGCAGCTGATTGGTTGCCATGGGAAACTTCTCCACTGGCTCACTTCTCAACTTTTATCACTGCTTAGTACATATCCCCCCATGAGCCCAATTTGTAGTCCCACGTAATGCGGTCACATTTCCCGGCCACTTTCTGAAATCAGAAGTACCATGTGAACATCCGCCCAACTGTCCTGATTGGCAGACCTTGAAATGGGCAGGGCATATAAGGCCGTGTATGGACCTATGACAATAAGTCGGTTTGGTTTGGAGGACTGTGGCAATATTGCAAGAACTGGGGGCATTTTTGGGGAGACTGAGGGGTCTATTTACTAAGTTTTGGATGGAGATAAAGTGGCAGGAGATAAAGTTCCAGCCAATCAGCTCCTAACTGTCATGTTACAGGCTGGGGGGCAGATTTATTAAGCCTGGTGAAGTGATAAAGTGGAAGGTGATAACGCATCAGCCAGTCAGCTCCTAACTGTCATTTTTCAAACCCAGCCTGTAACATGGAAGTTAGGAGCTGATTGGTTGGTGCGTTATCACCTTCCACTTTATCACTTCACTATGCTTAATAAATCTGCCCAAGGGTTTGAAAAATGACAGTTAGGAGCTGGTTGGTGGGTGCTTTATCTCTGTCTACTTTATCTCCATCCAAGGCTTAGTAAATAAACCCTTTTGTCTTATTTAACCAGGATAAACTTTGGGAGGCATGCATAACTACTAATAAAAGCAGCAGACACCCGTCTGAAGCCCTTTGAAGAGGTCACTTTTTTATTTTTCCAGTTTCATTCCATGAATGTTACTATAAAACGAGACAGAAAATAACTAGTTGGAGGTTGCATGTATTCTATTTGAAAATGTATGCACTTATTATGATTTGCCGCAGATAATATGTGTCTTTAAACTATTTGTAAACTGCTATATTTACAGTGCAATTACGTTTGACTTTATATTAATTAAGTATTTTTATATTTAATTATTTTATTTAACTGGCAGACACCCTGGGCATGAAATGGATTGCTGTATTTGTGAGGGCAATAACTTGCATTCAAGCAGAATAATTATACTATAAACAATATTAAGCATCAGAATTTTTCCATAGTTTGGAATATATATAAAATTAGATTATTGCAGTTTAGCTGCAGGGAACCTTACATTTGTGATATTAGCAAAATGCTGTTGTGGTTTCATTGAATTTATGTTCTTACAGAAAACAGTAAATCCACCCTTGTGCAAGGCCACTGCTGCACATTGGGGGCTATTCAGGGATAGTTGCAGATCAATAATTGTGAATGCATCGATTTGAGGTTGACCTGGGGTGGCTGTGTGTGACATCACGCAGCCACCCCAAAACCGGTTTGGATACGCCTACGATGTCCGGACCATGTCCGTGAAATCCCCCCCCGCTGGCTGCCGATGTCAATCACCTTGCGGCCGTATCCTTCCGGGATGCGGCCACATGGTGAAGGGTGGCGCATGCGCACTATGGCCAGACCCGATGGACGCTGCCACTGTATGCAATGGCAGTGACCATGTCCATCTCTGGATGAGGACCATTATTTCAGTGGACCAACCATAAAATTCTCAAACGTACTGATCAATTTCTGAAACAGCACACACCTATATATTATATATTCAGGCAAATAAGCATTTTTTTTTTATAATTTGTTAACATATTAACAGTATTTCCCCGCTCCAATATATTCAATGAAAACTAAACATAGAGGACAGATCTAAAGAGCAGTGTGCTGATGTGGGCTTATATCTTTGTATTCGTACACACCTGGGAAACTCAGACTATGTAAAATTGTAGCCTGACTGCTAAGACAGATATTCAGTGTCCTATTTAACAACTTCTGTGGATGCTCAATGTCGGATGAGACTAAGGAGAGAGTGGATTACTCTGTAACATGTTTGGACTGTAAAATCGGTTGGAAGATGATGGAACACACAGACCAATTAACCGCCATCTTCAACAGTAATAACATGCACAATAATGATCAGTTCAATATGATCATATTTCTTTTGTTCCGCTAAGCTTATTCCAAATTTCCAATATTGCTGTAATTATTGCATTGTATACAGGTGCAGTGGTAAACCATAGAACTTTCTTGGGGGAGGGATGCTCAACTGTAATAAAGTAATCATTAATATAAGTGTTGCAAAAAGAACATATTTGGAAGTGAAAAAAAATAACCATTATGATAAAATAAGATGCTTGTAATTCAAAAGCATAAACATTGAGTGTGAATTTTACAATAGGTGTCTGCTGAGCTGTTTCTCGTAAGATAAGGGGTTTTTACTATATATATATTATTATCCTGAACCTGTCTCAGCTGTTCCTTAGCAATCATCTTTGAGCCAGTGCAAAAGGTGACTAGTGTACCTTTAAAAGCCATAAAGGTGTGGCAGGTACACATTAAATCTAGCAGGCAGATGATGTGTGTAACAGCAGTGAAGTAGTCAGGTTTTAAGACTCTGTGATAGTGTAGGACCTGCATGAAGGTTGGGTACCTTGAAAATCGGTATGCAGGCTTCCGTGTATTGGCCAATCCACCAACTAAACCCCCATCATTTATTTATTGAATTGTTGAGGATAAGTGAGTTTACTTTGGTGAGTGCTGGGTTCTTTGTTTGTATATATATATATATAGATAGAGAGAGAGAGAGAGAGAGAGAGAGAGAGAGGGGGGGGGTGGGGAGAGAGGCAACCACTAAACACAGTATTTAATAAACACAAACATAGGGGCAGATGTATTAAGCCTGGAGTAGTGATAATGTGGAAGGTGATAACGCACAAGCCAACCAGCTCTTAGCTGTCATTTTTCAAACCAAGCCTTTAACTTGACAGTTAGGAGCTGATTGGCTGGTGTGTTATCACCTTCCACTTTATCACTTCTCCAGGCTTAGTACATCTGCCCCATAGTCTGATTAGCACAATGCACACAATTTTGTATTTACAGTGCTTGGGCGGCATTTCAGTTTCTCTCCTGACTCAATGGTGGCACATTGGCACGGGGCAGTTGCGAAATTCAGAATTGTCCCTGCACCTTTTTCTTTTTCTTTCTGTCGCCCATTGTTCTTTTTTTTTTGCCAGCATTACAGTTTGTGTACTGGAGTGTGAATCATATATAATGATATATATATTTATACATATAAATATATACAGATAATGTTATCACCGGAGTCCATATTGTGACAATCATATGCTGTAAATCTTCGTGAAACACAATGATATGTTTTCTTATTTTGGAGAGCTGAAAATTAAAAGAAGTAAAACTGTTTAATCAATCAATCAATCAATCAATCAATCAAATATACAAATTCATATCTGCTATCTGTAACAGAATCTGACAGGTGTGCCGGTCACTTCATTGCTAACTTGTTTATTTTGTGGCAAAGACGTCTGTTGCTCTGGTTAATACTCTGGATTTAGGGTATGCCTGCGATGTACATTATGTGGTTACATTAACAGCTAAAAATAAATAATTCTGATAAAGAATACAATACAATGTGGTAACAGGCATGTCTTGTTTTTATGTATTGATTTTGTAGGATACACAGTTTATTTTGACATTATTTTTTATGTATAGATAACTATGCTGACCAATTCAGGTACACAGCATTTTTAATAATATATATATAAAAAAATAAAAAATAAGACAAAGAAATCCAAATTTAAAGTAAAATTTTAAATTTTAAAGGATTATTTCTAAATATTTTTTTATCAAACTGAAAGGTTAAGCACTTGGTTAAAATCACTTGCAAATTTTGTGAAAAATGTGTTTGTTTTAAGGAACTGTCAGCAACTATAAAGTCGAATCTAACCTAATGTTTTTCTTTACAAATAGATTCAAAACTCAAGACTAAAATAAAGCAATTTTTCCAGGACCACAAGTGTCAGTGTGCCCTTGTTCTGGGGCCACAAGTGTCAGTCTGCCCTTGTTCTGGGGCCAGAAGTGTTAGTGTGCCCTTGTTCTGTGGCCAGAAGTGTCAGTGTGCCCTTGTTCTGTGGCCAGAAGTGTCAGTGTGTCCTTGTTCGGGGGCCAGAAGTGTCAGTGTGTCCTTGTTCTGGGGCCAGAAGTGTCAGTGTGCCCTTGTTCTGGGGCCAGAAGTGTCAGTGTTCCCTTGTTCTGGGGCCAGAAGTGTCAGTGTACCCTTGTTCTGGGGCCAGAAGTGTCAGTCTGCCCTTGTTCTGGGGCCAGAAGTGTCAATGTGCCCTTGTTCTGGGGCCAGAAGTGTCAATGTGCCCTTGTTCTGGGGCCAGAAGTGTCAATGTGCCCTTGTTCTGGGGTTCTGGGGCCAGAAGTGTCAGTGTGCCCTTGTTCTGGGGCCAGAAGTGTCAGTGTGCCCTTGTTCTGGGGCCAGAAGTGTCAGTGTGCCCTTGTTCTGGGGCCAGAAGTGTCAGTGTGCCCTTGTTCTGGGGCCAGAAGTGTCAGTGTGCCCTTGTTCTGGGGCCAGAAGTGTCAGTGTGCCCTTGTTCTGGGGCCAGAAGTGTCAGTGTGCCCTTGTTCTGGGGCCAGAAGTGTCAATGTGCCATCCTTTAGAACAGGCCTGGCTAACCTGTGGCTCTCCAGATGTTATAAAACTACATATCCCAGCATGCCCTGCCACAGTTTTAGCATCCCCTAATAGCAAAACGGTGGCAGGACATGCTGGGACTTATAGTTTCACAACAGCTGGAGAGCCACAGGTTGGCCAGGCATGCTTTAGAATGTAAGCTCTCACGAGCAGGGTCCTCTTCCCTCATGTGCTTTTACGTCTCTTACTTAACCTATCTGCTTTTCAATACTCCCTTTGATGGCACCAAATCCTTCGGTTTTCTGCCACCCTGATACTCATTTCAGTGCTGTCTACTGATGCAGCTATGTTTATATAGCCTGCACTTGTCCTGTATTGTATTGATCTGTAAGTCATGGTCTTCATGTTTTGCTTATTTGTTTATTTTGTAATTGGACGCTGCGGATCCCATGTGGCGCCATAAAGGATAATAATAATAATAATAATAATAATTATTATTATTATTGTTTCTTTACCAGGTGTGTCAGTGTGTCATTGATCTAGGACCAAAAATATAAGTATGTCATTGTTCTGAGACAAAACTTGTGCTGTTTTCGGACCCCCCAGTTTCACTGTGCTATTGTTCTGGGATTCCAAGAGATTTAGTTGCCAATACAATGTACTGTGGTGCTAACAAGTAACCCAAAAATCAGATTCTAGAACTGTACTTGTAGTCCTGACCTGTACACAGTAGAGACTTCTATTTTCAGGAATGAACTTATGTTTATAAGAATGTAACCTATTAATTTGCTAAGAATCAGTATCTAATGAATATAAATCAGACTTCATGAATATTTCTCAGGCCTCATTATTTATTTATTTATTTATTTATTTATTTATTAATAGTTTCTTATATAGTGCAGCATATTCCGTTGCGCTTTACAATTTGAACAACAGTAATAGAACAAAACTGGGGAACAACAGCAGGGGCGTAGCCAGAACTTTGTGGGCCCAATAGCAACATTTTGAAGGGGCCCCCATCCCAATGCTTCTAGAGAGACACCTCTCTTAGCAGTTGTTAATGTTATGCCCTGTAATAGCGCGCTAGTTCATTTTCTGAACCATAACAGAGCCTTGTTTAATGTTATGCCCCATAGTAGTGCCCTAGTTTTTTTTAATAAGTCGTAGTAGTGCTTAAGTTCACCCTATTCACATTATGATATCTAGTGCTCCCAGAGCCGGATTAACAATGGGGCGGGTGGAGCTGCAGCTCCAGGCCCCCCCATGAAAACAGGCCCAGACGGCGATGGTAGACATCGGTGACAAGAAAAACTATTTTTCTGTCACCGTCAGAGGCAGTCTGAAGAACCGTGCACCTTCTCCCTCGCACCCCGGCCTCCACCCCACCTAGTGGCCATATACACTACAGCGGCACCAACTCCGTGACACCAGTGCAGTAGTATGCACACTCACTGTGCGCCTTTGCCGGATCTAGTGCTACTGCTAGGCTGTCCGCGGGCGGAAACAAAACAGGAGGAGCAGGACCAGCCTCTCCCCGCCACTCGCGTTTCCTCCCGGTCCTCTGCTGCCTCCTCTCTCCCTGACTGGCCTCGGCGTTGGGATCCGCTGCAGCCGGCGCCACTGACTAACGGACCTGCTTTTGCTGAAGTTACAGAGCCGCCTGCAGGGGAAAAGGGAGAAGAAGAAGGTACTCAATGATGCCACCTGAACGGGAGGGGGAGGGGGTAAAGTGATGCCTGTACTAGGGGGGGGGGGGGGGATTCAGTGATGGCTTTACTGGGGGGATTCAGTGATAGCTGTACTGGGGATGGGGGGGGTACAGTGATGCCTGTACTGGGGGGGGGGGGGATTCAGTGATGGCTGTACCGTGGGGGGGATTCAGTGATGGCTGTACTGGGGGGATTCAGTGAGTGCTGTACTGGGGGGATTAAGTGATGGCTGTACTGGGGGGGATTCAATGATGGCTGTACTGGGGGGATTCAATGATGGCTGTACTGGGGGGGATTCAATGATGGCTGTACTTGGGGGGATTCAATGATGGCTGTACTGGGGGGATTCAGTGATGGTTGTACTGGGAGGATTCAGTGATGGCTGTACTGGGGATGGGGGGGTACAGTGATGCCTGTACTGGGAGGGGGGAATTCAGTGATGGCTGTACTGGGGGGGGGATTCAGTGATGGCTGTACTGGGGGGATTCAGTGATGGCTGTACTGAGGGGGGGGGGGGGGGCTCAGTGATGCCTGTTCTTGGGGGGGGGGGGGGGGTTCTGGAGTGCTTGCCTGTCTATTTTCAACCCTCTCACACACTTCTTCCATCTCGCTATGTCTCCCCCTTCTCTCTCTCTCTCTCTTCTTTCTGTTGCCCCCCATCTCCTGGTCTCCCCCTTCATTTATCTATTTTTCTCTCTCTGTTTCTTCCCCCTCCCCTCTCTCTCACTCTCTCCCCCTTCTCTCTGCATGTGTGTCTCCCACCATTCTCTCTCTTTCTCTCTGTCTCCCCCTTCTCTCTCTCCCCTCTCTCTCCCCCCCCCTTCTCTCTCCGCTCCCCCCGTCTCCCACTTCTCAGTGTCTTTCTCCCCTTCTCTATCTCTATGTCTGTTGTTTCTCTCCCCCTCTTCTCTCTTTTTTCTCACTCTGTCCCCCCCTTATCTATCTATCTATCTATCTATCTATCTATCTATCTATCTATCTATCTATCTATCTATCTATCTATCTATCTATCTCCCCCTTATCTCTCTGTCTAGCATTCTATCTCTCTGTCTCCCCCCTCTCTTTCTCTTTGCCTGTCTCCACCCTTCCCTCTCTCTCCCTTTCTATCTCCCTCTCTACCTCTCCCTCCCCCTCTCTGTGCCCCCCCCCATCTCTCTCTCTCTCTCTCTCTCTCTCTCTCTCTCTCTCTCCCTAATGTAAGTATGCCACATAGGGTTAGGGTTAGCCACTAGGGTGAAGGTTAGTGCTAGGCTGTGGGGGAAGGTTAGGCTTAGGCTTCATGAAGGGAGTTTTAGGGTTAGGCTGCACATACACACATACGGACATACAGGAGCACATATCGACGTAGAGGGGCACATACGGACATACAGGAGCACATAAGGACGTAAAGGAACATGTACGGACATGCAGGAGCACATATGGACGTAGAGGGGCACATACAGGAGCACGTACGGACATAGAGGAACACATACGGACATACAAGCGCACATATGGACATAGAGAAGCACATATAGACATAGGGGTTCACACGCAGTGGTTCTTCGCTGCAGTCTGAACGGGTCAGGACTGTGGCTGTGCGGCGCCCGCAATGCGCGCGCGTGTTGTTGCCAGGCAACGGCCGTCGCAGGGCAGTGACGCCGCCAGAGCAGAAAGTGATTGCAGCGGCGATCGCATGAAGACTGAAAGGCGGGAGGTGTTCGGGGCGTCAACTCACCGTTTTCAAGGTGTGGTGAGGCAAACGCAGGCGGATCCAGGTGTTTGGAGGGCGGATGTCTATGGACATAGAGGAGCACATACAGACATAGGCAAATATGAACATAGAGGAGCACATACGCTCCAAATTCTAACTTGCCACTGGAATAACTTTACACCCCTGGATGCCGCCCCACAACACAGAACACATCCCCACAACACTAGTCACACCAACACAGCACTGGTCACACTCTCTGTGGTGGCACACAATAGGCCCTCCAGCAATTTCAGCTCCAGGCCCATGTGGACCTTAATCTGGCACTGAGTGCTCCCCATTCATATTGTACCTCATTACAGTGCTCCGGTTCATATTATATAACATTGAAATGCCCTCCAGTTCATTTTATGCCACACTACAATGAGCAGGTCCAGTGGCATATATAGATATATTGCAGCCTCCGAGGAAAAAGTTTGAAAGGACCCCTACGTACCACCCAATGGCGAAAAATGGATATAACACGTGTAACTGTGACAGGGAAGATGGGCCCCTCTCAGCTATGGGCCCCATTGCAGCTGCACTGCCTGCACCTATGGTAGCTACGCCCTTGAACAACAGTAATAGAACAAAACTGGGTAACAACCGACAGACATAGAGGTAGGATGGCCCTGCTCGCAAGCTTACAATCTATAGCCTCATGAATATTACTCAAGCCTCATGAATATTAGTCAGGGAGTGCTTATCACATTTATAGGTTGAGTATGAGTAAAGCACCAAAAATGAATGTCTGCACTTGCACTGTGTGAAGGAGACACTACAGATCAAGAAAGTTTTGCACAAGGAGACTTTGTCTTACATCATATTCATTGAACATTGCTGTGTGATGCTAAGAAGGTGTGGAAATTCAGTCTTCTGGATGGCCAACTGCTGACTAGACTTTATTTTCCTTCAGATCAACCCCAAAACAATGGGGTCTGTAGTACCCAGAGCCGGCCTTAGGCATAGGCAAACTAGGCAAATGCCTAGGGTATTTGGTATGCTTAGGGGCACCAGCAGCTTTTGATTATTAAAATGATATGCGGCATGCCTATCTTCTGTGTGTGACTGCGCTGTATCTACATACGAAATGCTACGTTGCAGTGTATTCCTGGAAATCACTGTAATGTAGCATTTTGTATGCAGATACAGCCACGGTCACACACAGAATATAAGCATGCTGCATATCATTTTAATCAGCAGAAGCTGCTAGTGCATCCTAGCCACATAGTAATGCAAATAAGATGCATTTTCATAAACAAAAGGCGCCCAACGCTAGCAGAGCTGCCAGCTGACTCATGCCAGGTATCTCCTGCAGAACTAGCGGAGGTGCTAGGGGGCACCAGCCAAAATCTTGCCTAGGGCATCTTATTGGTTAGGGCCGGCTCTGTCTGTACCTAACATGTATGACACCTAAATGCTCCTTTGACATTTGTGTGGAACAAATGGATTGCCCCCACACATATCCATCTTTCAGATCAAATAAAGAAATAACGTTGTTAAAAAAATACAATTTCCTTAAAAAACTAAAAATAAAAAAATAAAAAATCAGGAGAAGCCAAAACTAAAATAAAATAATGTATTTGCAAACTTAGGGGGGGGAATTCAACTACCCGCGGACAGTGACCATGCGTAATTGTTGGCGCCAGGGCTATTTAATTATTCCCGATAATCCAGTGAGCTGTGGTTTATCAGGGATTATGCTTCTCCAGCCTCTCATGAAAATACATGTTTCACTGAACCTCTGTGTTTTCAGTAGAAAAGGGTTTTTTTTTTTTTTTCAGGTGAACAAATTGGATTACCTGAAAAGGAATACAGGAGAAATATTAGGAAACATTGCAAAAAAAGCAGAGGTTTTTGGCTCCCGATGTTTCTTCTCCTTTAATCGAATTCCCCCTGAGACGTGATATGTATTATTTGAAAGTTTCTGCATTCCACTGTGCATACACAGAATGTCATACCGCTGCCAGGTACATTTCAGATATATCGCAAATCTCATTGGTTTACAGTCTTTATTACAACAAATACATTTTATATTTATATATTTAAGTTTAATATTTGTAAGTTATAAGTAATTATAGCCAATTGCACCCGATAGAGTAATTCAAGTACCGCCGGTTGCTGACATTACTGTTATGTTGTTCTGTCATTTTTATGGGCTGGTAACAAGTAATAGTATAATTTTCAATTGTAAAAGTAAAAGTATATTATTAAAATGAAATAATTGTACTAACTAAACTCAGTTATTCAAGAAAAGGAACCATATAAATGTATTATAAAAGTCAACTGAATTGTGCTATTTAAATTGCCGGCGATGTTTGGCAGTGTTTGGAGTGGCAGTTGGTATGTGTCCTCTATATGAATTTTGGACTGCTCTGCAGCTCTACCTCTGGAACTGCCACTGGTCTTCTTTAGGCCATGGCCTTCTTACTCCTCAGATCTGCCTCCAGTAGAGCATTTATGGGATAGACTGTGGAATGAAGCATGAGACAGAGTTTGCCAGCAATATCTACCAGATGTAAGCTGAGTGACCCTTATGTGTGATACAGTAATGGCTGCAGGGTGGCCATTTTCTCAGTGATTCTCGCATGTGCGGTATATATGTCCTCAGAAATAAGGGTCGGGGGCCATTTTCCCATAGACCTGCGCATGTGAAGTTGACTCTGGCACAATGCCAGATTCTACAGTGCTGTGGCCACTGACAAAGGGGGGGGGGGGGCTCACAGAGCCTGCACACAGTCCCCCTCCTCTCTTAATCCGTCCCTGCTTTGGAAGTCTGTTACTGCCACTACCTGTACAATTCCAGACACGTGGACAGCATACAGTGAAAACAGGCCACTTGAGGTGACCCAGCTTCCTATTAAGTGATTAATATGAGTTTTTCCACTTTTATGCATATGCAATCATAGGAGAATTTAAAAAGATCTCTGGAGAATTTGCTAAGTTTGGGGAAGCCCTTTCCCGCTAGACTTGTCTTAGAGATGCTTGAGGAAGAAACCCAAAAAGCTGATTTAATCAAGATGCTGGTGTATAATGTAGCACACTGTAGATAAGATGTTTGTTGTTGCTGCTGTTGTGTGGTTTGATGTGGTTACACTAACGGTTATCACTACTATCACAGAGTGTGTTGCCACCGCAAACAAACACAAACATACTCACTACTTTCTGAAGTATTTGTGGGTTCTCCTGTATACACCTAGGACAGAGAATAAAACATATTTCATTTGTATGTAAAGAAAGTTTTCAAAAAAATGTTTTTAATGGTGAAGGAAATACAGTACATTATATTTGCGTCAATATCTTCTTGTGTATTGCAATATACTCTATATTGGTAGATAATTCTTTCTGACCTATGAATATGTCATATCCAATTGTCTCTGACTTCCACAGAGAGCTGCTAATTTCAAGTTTTGTCAGGGCATAAACTGACCACGCCTCCTGCCTTCTGATCCATGCTCCTGATCTGCATAACTACACCCATTATCATTCACAAGCCACACCTTCATATCAATAAACCCCACCTACCACCAAAACTTGATTTCAATTTGTGGGACAAGTTTACACAAATGAGATCAAATTCCATAACAGCCAATCAGTGTCAAGCTATCATTTATCTATTACATTCTATAAAATGACAGAATCTGATTGGTTGCCATGGGCAGCTTCTCCAGTAGTCCTCTTGAAACAATTTGATAAATCTCTCCCCAGGGGGAAGCTTAAGAGAGGAAGGGACCCATCTGCAGACTCCTCTCTGTGGACCCCCCTCCTCTCTGCGGCGCCAAAGTCTCTGACATGCACAAGTCTCCGCAAGCATGGCGCACGCTATATTTCCGAAGACTTATCTCAAGTGTGCATATGCGGTTCCTTGAAAACATGGTGCCTGCCATATTACCGGAGACAATTCTGTACTGTGCATGCGAGAATCACCAGAAAAATGTCCGCCAAACCATTTTCCAAGTGAGTTCTCAGGCATTAGCAGCGCTGATATGGAAAGGTAAGTTATTAAATATGGGCACAGGGTGTGCGGTGTGGCCCCCCTGGACCCATTCTAGAAACTTCTATGTCTCCCTCACAGTCACAGTGCTACCTCTCCGATCCATGTATGCACACACAAGATACAGCACATTTTGGGGGTCATTCCGAGTTGATCGCTCGCTGCCGATTTTCGCAGCACAGCGATCAGATTACTACTGTGCATGCGTATGCACCGCAATGCGCACGCGCGTCATATGGGTACAAACAGCTGGGTAATGCTCCTAGCGACGAATCCATTCGCATGGGTGATCGCAAGGAGATTGACAGAAAGAGGGCGTTAATGGGTGTCAACTGACCGTTTTCTGGGAGTGGTAGGGAAAACGCAGGTGTTTGCAGGGCGGACGTCTGACGTCAATTCCGGGACCGGACAGGCTGAAGTGATCGCAGCGGCTGAGTAAATTCAGACCTACTCTGAAACTGCAAAAAACTTTTTCGTCCCGCTCGGCTGCACATGTGATCGCACACTTGCAAAGCGAAAAAACACTCCCCCGTGGGCGGAGACTATACGTTTGCACGGCTGCAAAAAGTAGCTAGCAAGCGATCAACTAGGAATGAGGGCCATTATTCTGTGTGCTAAATACAATTCCCAGAATCTGCTCTCATTGCATAATTCACAGCGAATTGCTTCATTAAGCCTGCGGACTTCATACTCAGGGTATTCCTCTGGCATTCTATGGGCATTCCGGGAGAGCCGCTTTATTCAGGTGAACTATGAAGATTGTTTGAACATCAGATTTCACACAAAAGATTTGTATTATCACAATATTTAGTCATCTCAGGGAGGTACAGACAATGCAATATATAGAGAGTGTACTATAGGACCTCATTCAGAGTTGGACATAAATGTAAGTTGCAGCTCTTTTTCCCCTGCAACTTGCTCATTTCATTTACTGCGCATGAGCATGACTCCCCACGCCAAGGGGCCAGGAGCTGAACAGGCCGAGTACGTGGCCAAAGTGCAGTAAGGGTATGTCGCACAAATTGCATCCCTGATGGCTAACTAAAAATCATATGGAGGGATGATGATGATTAAGCCCATGTGTTGTGCCTCATTCTCCAAATGGGTGTACACAGTAAATAATGCAAAATGTAGTATACCTGCTGTGGTTGCTATACAATATCAGAATTATATTGCACGACGATAAATTACCAAGCAATCAGCTCCTAACTGCCATGTTACAGGCTGTGTTTGAAAAATGACAGTGAGGAGCTGATCAGTTGATACTTTATCACTGTGCAATTTATCACTGTCCAAGGTTTGATAAATCCGGGCGTAATTATTTAAAAAAAATAAAGCATGATTCCTACACAATGAGCCTGATTCAGGTCCCAACGCAAACAGTGCATTGGTCGATGGCCAGTACTTTGCGTCGGACCTGTACTGTGCGTGTGGAGTGCTGCTACTCAGGCATCAAGAGAGTGACAGTCTGCAGCTGTTTGGGGGCGAGTAGTGGTGGGTAACGGCAGACATTTCACAAAACTGAGGCATGTTACCTCCATTTTGTAGGAGTGCCAAGTCTCTTGGAAGGAGCTGCGGTGGCCGCTCTGCATGACTTCATGGGTCACTCAGCTGGCTGATTTTGTCACAAGTGATCCGATGCTGCATCCTTGAACACAGCAGTGGATCACACATACGTGCAGGAGGAGTCTACTTATACCAGATAAGTAGTATTATCTACACTTTCCGGCCACTTACTGTACTGTGTACGCATTGTGTGCTGTGTTTGCCCATCCTTTGTAATCACAGGGAAGCCGCGCCTCCTGCCGCATTCCTGGCGCATCTCCTCCTGTTTCTCGCATGGGGAAGGATCTGCAGATTTGCAACCTATGCAGATTGTGCAAGTCTGCATACAGTACGTGGCATCATGTGATTTTTTTTTCCCTGGGGCACATTTTACGTTATCACTAGACTTTGTGGCCAACTTTGAATAATGTCCACAGCAAGGAAAAATCAGCTGGTATCCAAATGTACAATTTTAATTCAAATAAAAGAGAAAATAGGAAAATATAAACTTACGATGTGTATGAGATAGCAAAAAATACAGGCCAATCAGGAGGATTACAGCCCCCCCTGCCAGAGGGACCCAGATAGCATAGCTGCAGACCAGACCTAAAGGAATATAACAGAGGTCAGAATGTGCCAGTGTGTTACGTTTTATTTATATAATTAACAATATGACGAGTAAAGTTAGTCGCTGAGGTCTACTCTGCCTTATAATTGAAAGGTACATAAACATTCAAACTTTTAGTTTCTAGGCTTCTCTGGAGCACTAGGGGGTAAAGCAGTGGTTCCCAAACTGTGTGCCGTGGCTCCCTGGGGTGCCGCGGGACACTTGCAGGGGTGCCTTGGGTTGGTGGTCTAGGACCAATTCAAAATATTTATTATCCATGTAATAGGCAAAACTACTACTTGTGGCTGCCAATCATAAAATATGTGTACAAACAGAAGCAAATTTTGTCCCTCGCCACATAACTGAACCTAAGTATGACATATAAACATAATTTACTTAATTTCATATTTTTTATAAATTTCCCAATAAGAAACTTTTGGCCTAGGGGTGCCATGATAAAAATTCTGATACTCTAGGGCGCCGTGATTCAAAAAAGTTTGGGAACCACTGGGGTAAAGCGTTACAACATTGTTACAACAAAGTAAAAATAATAGCTGTATCTATCTGTAATGCTGTAGTCTATTCTAGCATATAGGGACAGGGAGAGCACACGTTATCTTTCACATATTGTTAATATGCTGAAATACATTTCACACAAGTAAACGGTCTAGAAACGAGATTACTATATGTTTCTTATTTAAGAATAAGGCAGAAAAAGTCAAATAATCTTTATTATGAATTAGATTTACTCAGTACAAAGACGTGTGCGGATTACTGATTGTTACACAACATGTAAATAATCAGGGAATATGTACTGGTTAAATAAAGTTTGGTTGTACAGATGTATTTCATGTATTTATTGATTATTAATGACAAAACACAACATTTGTGTTATGTATAGCCTGTCCTTTTCTTATTGTAGTGCAGTTTCCCAAACACCACCATTACAGGACAGTTTTCTAGTTACCCATGCTTAAGCACAGGTGACATTAGTATAGTATCTCAGTCAGTTTGATTTAACCCTCTGGACTCGAGCATGGATATCCTTAAAACCCGGACTGTAAAGGCAGAGTTTGACAACTGTAGCTTAAGGTGAAGCAGCTAGGTGTAATGTGAAGCAGGTAGGTATAAGATTAAGCTGAAGAGGTGTAAGGTGAAGCAGGTAGGTGAAAGGTGTAAGGTGAAGCAGGTAGGTGAAATGTGTAAGATGAAGCAGGTAGGTGTAAGATTAAGCTGAGAAGGTGTACTGCACGTCATTCAATAATCATTGTTTCTCTTGGATTCCTGGGAGCTGATTGGAGCAGCTACCCTACTGTATATATCCTCTCCATGCCACTCCCTCAGTGCTGGTTATAGTTTACCCTGCTGTGTAAACCAGAGCAGTAACTAGACTTTTTGGTGCCACGTGCCAGAGAGAGAATTGGTGTCCCCCCCCCTCCCTATTTTTTCAATAGGGACATAAGGCACATGACTTGTGGGGAAGGGGCATGACAAGATTGATCTCAGAGAAAGCCCATCTAAGATGCCCCTTCACACATTTTATATATATATATATATATATATATATATATATGTATATATACAGTAACACACTGTCAAAGTCGAAAAATATTGCAGTACACACATCACGTACAAACCACACACACATGCCCGCTGCGCGTGCACTTGTTCCGCCATGCGTGCACATATCCGCAAATTGCGTATGGTCGCACCCGCGGTCCGGCGCATTAGAGCGTGGTACGAGTAATTACAGTGGAATTTGTTCTCTCATAGAAAAGCCACAAAGATATATCATAGATCTAATATATATATTGTAAAAATCCCACACTGTCTGATCTTTCTTCTAAATAGCAGGAAGGTCAGTCACACATAAATTAAAACTCCCAGAGACTAAAATACAATGGCCTTATTTACACTAAGCTTTGAAATTCTATGAAGAAGGCAAACACCTTTGTTTACTAGGAGAGCAGAGTTTCTGTTTTAAACAATGAGTACTGGATTGTCATTGTCTCACCTGAAGGCAAAAACAAACGGAGAGACAATACCCAGGAACCTGTTATGAGCCACGGCTGTGGCTCATTCCTGTTTTGCATTTTTGTTATGTATTTTATGTTATACTTCTGTTTATGTTCCCCGTGGGTGTCATGGGGTGCTCGGAGCTCACCCTTAAGGAGGGGATACTGTTATGAACCACAGGTAGTGGTTCATTTCTATTTTATGTTTATTTAGTTGTCTTGCATGCCAGGATTTCCCATTGCTCTGTTTTAGATTACTCTTGTCTGCTGCCGCTGGTGAGTCTGTGCAATTGCAGCTTGTTCCCATGTGTTCAGCCTCATCTGGCTGCTAATTGCATCTTGTCAGCTTGGAGTCCTGCAATAGGCCAGCTGCACTGGATTATTAATTAGGCCTCTCTGTTATATGCTGGCTGATTGCAGTTCGCAGATGCTGGTGATATTTCTGGGTTTTCAGTCTGCTTGAGTTCTGAGCTTGGTTCCTGCTAGTTCCTGAGCTTCCTGAATGCTGAATCTGTTTGCTGAAAGTGTTTCCAGTCCTGCTGTATCCGGTCGTTCCTGTTCTCAGTTGTCCTGTACTCGGAAGTCGTCATCTGTTCCTGGAGTCCTGACTGAGCACCTTTGAACATCCAGTGGTGTTCGTGAGTCACGGCGTAGCCGTGTGTTGCGGCTGGGCCGCTTAATTATTTATCTTTTATTATTTGTGTTCCGGAGCTTTTGCGGAGGATTCCGCTCCCACAGATCCACTCTGGTATCCAGCGGTGCTGGGTAGGAGTACGGACTAGTGGATTTTGGTTGTCCTTTTCCCTGGCGGGTTACCGCACATACCTCAGGTTTAGTCAGTTAGCTTGTAGCCCCTGGCCTGGTTGTTTAGTCAGAGGGCCCCTTGTTATCACCCTGTCTCGGATTTCCCTTTGTCTCCCATTAAGACCTGAGGGGGCATCGGAGTTGGGCAGACATAATCCGCCCTTCAAACGCGGCTGCCATGGGCTCAAGCAACCATAGTCTCGCAGGGGATTTCTGACCACACGGGCGAGACAACGGAGTTAGGGCGCCAGGGGCTATTCCCTTTCCATTCCCCTTTCCCAGCATTACGTCCTGGTGCTCTGGACTCGCTTCATAACATCTCCCTTGTTCTGAGCACCAGGAACCTAACAGAACCGAAGCTTTTTAAGAAAATCAATTAACAATAACTAACCAAAACACAAGACCAGACAGTTAGAAATCTAAGATATTAACATTCACAGTCTAAAACTCATGGAGATGTGGGTGTTTATATATATATATATATATATATATATATATAATTCCTAACAAATTGTAATAGCAGGAGTATGTGTATATATATATATATATATATATATGAGTATATGGATATATGTGGATATATGTATATCTTGAGGATTGAAATAGATAATCATATCATGTGTGAGATCATATTGTTCAGAGTCACGTAAACATTAATCTGGAGGGAATAAGAACATTATTATATATTACCTCATTAAATTATTAATAATACCAGATTTATGTATGATTAATGTGATGGGTTTAACTGGTCATGGGGGGGGGAACTCAGATGTAAACAACAGAAACCACATCTCAAGTCCTAGCCATCGCCCACTTCTTGAACTGACCAATGGTCCCCGGTGCACAGGATATGTCCCACTCCCGAACCAATGGAAGAAGAGCACACAGTGTCTATTGTATTATGTTTTGATCTACTGAATAAAGAGCGAGCTGCAGGCCAGGTCACTATCACAGACTCTGAACGCTATCTACCTGATGAGCGGAGGACTGGTCCAGGTTGCGCAAGCGAATATTCTCACGTATGTACATTGATTGAAGCCATTATTCTGTTGTAGATTTATCTTGTTAGCCTTGTAGTGTATAATTTGTATTGTTATCCCCTTTCAAATAATCCACTGTGGCGTTAGAACCCAGCGGTTAACTACAAATCGGTGTTGTGTCCTCATTTCCCTGCTAAGGTTTAAAGCGTATTACATTACCTAACTGTATAAGGTTTAAAAGTGTATTGATAAGGTGTGTACGCGCTGCGGGTACTTTGTACCGTCAGTGCTACATAAGGTTTAAGGTGTAACATCATTGCAGTGCTTTGCTGCATAAGGTTTAAAGTGTAATCATATCATTGCATTGTATTACGAATAAGGTTTAAAGTATATCAATTGAGTGTGTACGCGCTGTGTGTACTTTGTACCCCCAGCGCGGCGTTTGTACGCAAAGTACGTACACGGTGCGGGACTCTGTACGCAAGTAGCGTACGAAGTACGTAGCGTGAGTATTGAGTCTAGCGGCCGCAGTGGCTCCATGGTAAAGGTGTGATTTAAGGTATAGCTTTGTGTTTTAAGGTAATATCGACATTATCAACACACACACACACACACACACACACACACACACACACACACACACACACACACACACATAGAATTTGATGGCAGATAAGAACCACTTGGCCCATCTAGTCTGCCCCTTATTTTTTTTTGCCATATTTATATCTCACCTTATTTGATCCTTATTTCTTTGTAAGGATATCCTTAAGTCTATCCCATGCATGTTTAAATTGCTCTACTGTCTTAGCCTCTACCATCTCTGATAGGAGGCTATTCCACTTGTCCACTACTCTTTCTGTGAAGTGATTATTCCTCAGATTTCTCCTGAACCTCCCACCTCCAGTCTCAGTGCATGTCCTCGTGTCCTATTGCTTCTCTTCATTTGGAGAATGTTTCCCTCCAGGACTTTGTTAAAACCCTTGATATATATGAAAGTTTCTATCATGTTCCCCCTTTCCCTACTCTGCCCCAAACTATACATGTTAAGATCTTTTAGCCTTTCTGGGTAAGTTTTGTGATGTAGGCCATGCACCATTTTAGTTGCCCTTCTTTGTACACTCTCTAATGTATTAATATCCTTCTGAAGATATGGCCTCCAGAATTGAACACAGTATTCTAGATGAGGCCGTACCAATGACCTCTACAGTGGCATCATTACTTCTTTCTTTCTGCTGCTGATTCCTCTCCCAATGCAACCAACATCTGACGAACCTTCCTCATTGCTTTGTTACATTGCTTATCTGCCTTTAAGTCACCTGAAATAGTGACTCCTAGATCCCTTTCCTCCTCAGTAGTTTCCAGTATAGTGCCATTAATACTATATTTAGCCTTTGGATTTTTGAGACCCAGGTCATGATTTTGCATTTTTTGGGGGGGAATTAAACTGTAGACCACTGCGTTAAAATGGATTTGGACACAAATACTCTTTCTACCACATTCATGCATGGGGCTCATTGTTATTCAGTTAGAATACCCTTTATTAAATAACAGATTTCAATATACTGCCATACCCAGGATTCAAACCTATAACCTGTTGAATTCTAATCAAACACCCCACTCATTGATATATTTGATTCTGCATAAAAACTATGAACACTGATCCCTTAATAAACAAATAATGAAAAAAAAATAACTATGTACACTATATGAAGCTACTGGTACTTTATACAAAAATAATCAACATTGCAATTGAGCAGATCTATGTAGTGTGCAACCACACATCCAATCTCTTGCAGCCACACACTACATAAATCTGCTCAGTCACAATGCTGATCATTTTTTCACAAAGTACAAGGTAAGCTTCAAATAGTTAGAATTCTCTAGCTTAGAATTAGGTGTGGTTCATTAGGTCGACATGAGTTAGGTCGACATACATTGGGCCGACCACGTTTGGGCGACATGCATTAGGTCGACATGATCACTAGGTCGACATGGCAAAAGGTCAACATGAGATTTTTTACTTTTTTTGTGTAGTTTTCTTCGAAAAGTGACGGGGAACCCCAATTAGTAAACCGTGACCCCTTGAATGGCTCGCTTTGCTCGCCATGCTTCTGGCAAGGTGCCTCGCTCCACTACCATTGCACTCGGCACAGGTTACTGTTCCCAATTGTTGTCCACGTGGATAAGTATCAAAAAGGTAAAATTATGAAAAAAATTGTGAAAAACTCATGTCGACCTAATGACCATGTCAACCTAGTGATCACGTGGTCGACCCAATGTATGTCGACCTAACTCATGTCGACCTAATGACTGCCATCCCTTAGAATTATCTACCTTTCTATGCTATTAATGAATAGATTGTCTGACTGCAATTCCACAGGAAATTGGTTCGAATCCCGGGTATGTCAGCATCTTGAAATGTAATAAAGGACAGTGTGACTGAATAACAAAGAAATCTCAAGTTGAGTTCATGAATTTTGTATAGGTAATAGCGACAGAAGGGGTCATGGTAGGATACAGGGGTGGTCAGGAGATGCTGGGCTTCAAAAAGGGGGAAAGCTGCAAGTGAAAGTAATTAAAACAGTTAATAGATAAGTGCCGCCAACAGCGCCCCCTACCCTGCAGCGCTCTGTGCGGTGCCTCCTCGGTACACACCTAGTTATGGCCCTGGTGTAAACTGCCGGTCCCTGTTACCTGTCTGGATCTTTGTCCGGTGGATACTCTGCTGGAAGCCCTGCCTGTCAGTGTCCTGTATTCTGCCACCTTCTGCTACAATCCAGGTTTAGTGTGGCAATCTCAATCTGCCAACTCTAGCTCGCTGGCTGGATGCTTGCATACCACCTGCACTGAAGAGTCACCCTCCCTGATGGAGTTTAATCCAGCTCATGCCTCATACCTCAGACAGCAGTGTGCCTCACTCTCAGCTGTTACTTAGTGCTATTCAGGAACTACAGTCTAATGGGTGAGCTCCTACTGCTGGATTTTTCAAGGCCAGGGGGCCTCCTAAGTACCGGTGTGTGCAAAAAGCACTAAGGGAACAGTGGGGGGTTGGTATAAGTGAAACCCCTCTTGAGGGCTCTATGAGTTTTACCCCAATAGTACAGGAGTTCCCCACGATCTGAAGATAGGCTTAATGCCCTTCATGTCTAGCAAGTCCAAGTACCTTCGCATCTAGCAAGTCCATGCTCATCAAGGCCAAGGACCACCATTCTAAGCAAGTCCAAGCGTCTCATTGTCAAGCAAGTCCAAGGTACCTACCACCAGCTTAATAGTAATAAAGTGAATGGTCCGACAAAGGTATGTATCTGCCAAAAAACATAATTTTTTTAATTCCAAAATAGAGATATTATGAGAAAGTAACATATCATAAGCTTATGCCAATTTTATTTTCCAATCTATTACAGGTCTCATGAGTCACTTCTTCAGATACAGAAACACAATATTTGTTGCTGGGGCCTCGAAGGGAGGCACTCGAGCATGCAGGGCCTCCTTCTGCTCTGGACCCTGTGATGGCTGCAGCCGCGGTAGTTCAGCTACTACTGTTATATCTCCATTGCAATAGCCGTTGCATATCAGTGAGCCGTGCCAACAGATATACAAATAAACATAATTTTGGTTGTCCCAGTTTACAGTTGCTTTAACTGACAGGAAAGTATTGTCCTGTATAAACTATTCATCCGTGGAAGAACATAGTGGTATCAAAGCAATGGCCATTATTATTTATCTGCCTGATGACAAGAGCCAAATGGTTTTTGTCAGGTTTAAATGACAGTAATATGTAATCAACGGGGGTGGGTGAACTGTGTATGGCAGTGGCATTATATTCATTGTAATCAACGCTGGCAAAGCGACAAAGTAATTTCAGCAAAACGCGTGGGTAGTGGATGGGGCAGGGATCAAGGTAACAAAGGGGTTGTGCCTACAGGCTGCAGTGACAGAAATCTGGTCCTGAAAACGGGTGGTATTTAGGTTGCCGGCTGTAGGGTTCCTGGCGCACAGTATACCGGCACCGGAATTCCGACACTCGGCATACTACACCCCTGAAAACATATCAAAGCCTATGCATTACTAAACATAATAATACTGCATCTCAACAGCAGAGCACATGTGTGGCTGTCACTTAATAAATATAAATCTCAGGTATGTGCGTTGTTGAGACAAGATTTTAATTAGAACAATAATAGTTTAGATAAATCCCAAACTAGAGGTAACAGCTCATCTCTGAACTACAGAGCTGGATAAATAGGAATAACGGGCAGCAATAGATAATGTAACTCTGTAGGTGGCGGGTTTACCCCTTTCTACCTTTATGGAAAGTTATTTCATATGTTAGTAAAAAGATTTTATTTTTATAATCTACTAAACTCATCATCTACTACTGTCTTCTGTAGTAAAAACATTTCAAGGCAGTGAAGAACATCAGTAACATAGAGACATAGAATGTGTCAGTAGATAATAACCACTTGGCCCATCTAGTCTACCCCTTTTTTAACCTACAGATGTGTCCACATACATCTTTGCTATATCCCGCCATGTATGGCACAGTTTTGCATGCCATAGACTCAGAGATTTAGCCATGCCTTGTGATTTTTCTTAATTTGCTTCTTTAATATGTTACTTTATACATGTTCTATCATGGCAAATAATAATTTAAAAATCTATCCACTTATTTCTCGTAAAAAACAGCTTAGCCGTGTTTTGCATGTTGTGCCATATTTAGCAAAACAGCAAAGATGTAAGTGGACACATCTGTATGTATATTCGTTTATATCGCCTACCTGATGTCTTTAGCTTTGGCGTGTTCTGCTTCTTGCATCGACACTGTGGCTTCTTTGATGTTGGTTTTACGGTGGTAGGTAGAGTTTCAACTGTAAAGAAGAGAAAACAAATATATTTATTTTTTCAATTTATACAACAGTATGAGTACTTCTTTGGAAGTAATTGCCCGCTGGATTATATTGTACACATCAATCAGTTACTTTGCTTACAACAGCTGGCGACACACGGCAGTTTTTTTGGCCAACTTGGAACCGGGCAGACCAAATTGGCTTCAATTATCTTCAAGAGAGGGCCTCTTCTGACAATCAAGGCAACAATGATTTGCAACCATTACAGAATGCAGTTATTAAATGAATACATTATAGGGGAATCCCAAAAATGGGGCTCTAAAGTATGCTGACAATTGACTTTGTTGGAGGACACAACTTGACCACCCCTAGTAACGGACAACTTGAACAAAAAGTCAGACATTCTGTGATTGGGCTCAATACTTTATATTTATTGTATGGATCCAGCTTATATCTCATTTCAGTTATCCCCAAGTCACTAGATTTTGATGTGAATGAAATATTGTTTTCAGGATCAGCGCAACCTTTAGGCTAACTAAGGTGATCACCGAGAGGCAACAAGTTACACCACTAGTAATCTGTGTTAAGTAAAAATCACTTTGACACTTTTTTTGGCCAATGCATAATTAGCCGGAAAATTATGGGTCTCATGCAACATTCGATGCACTAATGCCCTGACTGTATGCAGGAGAAAATTAAAGCACAAAAAAAGCACATTTGCGTGAAAAGTTTCAGTTGGATGCATTCCAAGATACGCTCAACTGTATAATATTAACATGTACATCGGGGGAAGGGAAGGACACATCTAAATCAATGATCGATGTTGTGTTTCTGGGGCTAAATCGCACTAATAAAAAATAATTACACACACACACACACACACACACACACACACACACATATCTATGTATCTATCTATGTATCTATGTATCTATCTATGTATCTATCTATGTATCTATCTATCTATCTATCTATCTATCTATCTATCTATCTATCTATCTATCTATCTATCTATCTCTATATGGGATGCGTTCAATTTACCGGCTGTCGGGATCCCAGCAGTCAGGATACTGACACCAGAATCCTGACAGCCGGCAATGCTGCAATCCTGGCGCAACAGGGCTATCCCCATTCGTGGGTGTCCACCATAGTGGGGATAGATCCTGTGGTAAGCGCAGCAAGTGGACTCTTATTGCTCGCTCTGCTGCCATTCTGGCAGGCAGGATGCCGCTGTCGGGATTTTCACAGCCGGTAATCCATATAGAACACACACACACACACACACACACACACACACACACACACACACACACACACACACACACACACACACACACACACACACACACACACACACACATATACATACATACAGTATATATACTGTATATAAATAATTTGTTAATAACTGTGTCAATTTAGATTCATTTAGATCAATATAACATCAAGTTAAATCATTCTAAAATGGACCTTTAGTAAATTTACCCCTAGATGTAGAACAAATATAAGTAGAGTATATACTTTCACCCCACAATATCGTAGAGATGTGCCTAGAAGTTTTAGTAGCAAATACAAAATGTTCATTACCCTGGTTGTATTCAAGATAATAATAGAAGATAGTATTACTGTATACAAGAGGGAAATAGTTTCTAGACATTTATTAACAAATGCAAACGTTGCATGTTCCACTTCAGATGTAGTTACATACAAACACAAAAAATACGATTTAAATTAATGTGTTATTTTCTCTTTTCTAAATTAAATGGAACACTACCTTCCCGTCATAGTGCAACTTACCGACACTTAATTTCGTCCCATCGCCAAATGCCCACTTTGATGCCTGCTCTGCCATACAAAAATAGTCTCCATTATCCGAGAAGTTCAGTTTCGTGATCTTTAAGGTGAATAAATTCTGAAAATTGACTCTTCTTATAAGGAAGCGGCTCTGGTCAATGTTGCCACCATAGGAAAATTTGTCCAGTGAGTTCGGGGCACTTGTGACGAACTCCAAGTCTCCCTTCTGGTTGCTCTTCCTGTACCAATAGAGTCGCAGATTGTCGATGTTTTCCCCCTTTATGGAACACGATATCTCTATATCTTTATCTACTAATTCAGTTATAGAAACTGGCGTCTGAGTTAAGGTTGTAGAAAATGTACGAATCTCTGTAAGAAAAGATAAAAAAGAGAAATATGAAGCATACAACACATGCAACACTTATACCCTATATTATATTATATTGTAATAGTACACAATACTCCAATAATACACAGGTGAGGCTAATACTGTATATGTGGAATAACTTGTAAATTATATATATATATATATATATATATGTATGTATATATATATATATATATATATATATATATACAGTGCTTAAAGTGGTCCTAGAGAGGTGGTGGAACTCACCCCCCTCCCCACGGCGCCCATGAAATAAAGGTATTGCGCGCGCCGTAGGCGCGCGCTGCAAAAAGGGTGTGTGGTCTCAAAAAGAAATGGGCGTGGTCACACAATAGTAATAATGCCCACAGTAGTAGTACCCAAGTGGAAATTTTGAAGTGGGGGTATGGAAAAGTGAAGGGTGCAATTATGTGCGCGCCGAAGGCGCGCGCACTCCTGACAAGGGGGCGTGGCCACGCAAAAGGGGGCGTGCCCTTCAGTGTAGTTTACCACACCATATACCCCTTATACACATTATGCACCACAATAGTAGGACCCCTTTCACATTATACCTCACAGTATGAGCCGAAATTCACATTTATACCACACAGTATGAGCCACATTCATATTACACCACACAGTATGAGCCAAATTCACATTACACCACACAGTATGAGCCAAATTCACATTACACCACACGGTATGAGCCGAAATTCACATTACACCACACAGTATGAGCCAAAATTCACATTATAGCACACGGTATGAGCCGAAATTCACATTACACCACACAGTATGAGCCGAAATTCACATTATAGCACACGGTATGAGCCGAAATTCACATTACACCACACAGTATGAGCTGAAATTCACATTATAGCACACGGTATGAGCCGAAATTCACATTATAGAGTGACAGAGTGACAGGGAGAGTGACAGCAGGGACATGGAAAGTGACAGCAGGGACATGGAAAGTGACAGCAGGGGAATACAGTAGGGACTAGGGAGAGAGAAAGGCAGCAGGTTAGATTACCTGTTTAGCAGCGGCGGTGGTCTGCGGTGCTGTGGATGAGTAGGCTGTGGTAGGCGTGACGTGGAGGAGGCTGTGGGCCTCGGAGATAGTGCGGAGGAGTAGGCTGTGGGTGCGCAGAGGTCCGAGGGCGGGGCGGCAGAAGAGGCTGAGGGCGGCTGCAGTGGATCTGGAACCAGGCTGGCTTTATTATCCCTGCCGCCGCATCGAGCTCCTGTGACCACGGCGCTAATATTTCAAAACTGCTGCGGACCGGCAGCCAATCAGCGACAGATTTGAACTAGTAGTGCCGCGGTCACAGAAGCTCGATGCAGCGGCAGGGATAATAAAGCCGGCCTGGTCCCAGATCCGCTGCAGCTGGGAGTCTGGAACCTGGGCTTCCAGTGCGGCGGCGATGGTAGGGGCGGAGCGACGGAGGGCGGACCGGGAACGCAGCTTCTTTGTCGGCCCATACAGTAATGCCCCCAGCAGTAGCATCCCTTATACAATGCCCACAATAGTAGTGCCCCTTATGCAATGCCCCCAACAGTAGTGCCCCTTATGAAGTGCCCCCTTTACAATGCCCTCATTAGCTGTGCACCCCATCAGTAATGCCCTTAATGGTAATGCCCCTGTGTAGTATTGCCCCTAGTCGTTTAGCCCCTGTAGTTTAGCCCCAGTAGTCATGCCCATACTGGTAATGCCCCTGCAGTTTTGACCCCAGCAATTTACTCCCCCCCCACCTCTAGTTTAGCCTCTGAGTGGTAATGCCCTCAGTAGTTTTGCCCTCATGTAGTTTGCCCCATGTAGTTTAGCCCCCAGTGGTAATGCCCCCTGCAGTTGTGCCCCCAGTTGTTTAGGCCCTGTAGTTTAGCCCCCATGTAGTTTGCCAAAGTTAGTAATGTCCCCAGTAGTTTGCCCCCTTGTAGTTATACCCCCAGTAGTTTAGCTCCTGTAATTATGCCCCCTTGTAGTTTAGCCCCCAGTAGTAATGCTGCCAGTAGTTTGCCCCTTTGTAGCTTGCCCCCTTGTAGTAATGCCCCCAGTAGTTTGCCCCCAGTAGTTTGCCCCAGCAGTAAAGCCCCCCAGTAGTTTGCCCCCAGTACTAGAGCCCCCCAGTAGTTTGCCCCTCTGTAGTTTGCCCCAGTAGTAAAGCCCCCCAGTAGTTTGTCCCCAGTACTAGAGCCCCCCAGTAGTTTGCCCCTCTGTAGTTTGCCCCAGTAGTTTGCCCCCAGTACTAGAGCCCCCCAGTAGTTTGCCCCTTGTAGTTTGCCCCCAGTACTAGAGCCCCCCAGTAGTTTGCCCCAGTAGTAAAGGCCCCCAGTAGAAACGCCTGTGGTACACATATAGGAGGGAGGGGAAGAACTATACTTACCTAGCCCCGCTCCCGCCGCAGTCCTCTCTCGCCGCCCGCTCCTCTGCACTATGAGAGAGACGTCATGACGTCTCTCACATAGCGCGCACTGACAGAGCCGGAAGCCGGAGCTCAGTACTGAGCTCCTGCCTCCGGCTGCCGCTGCGGAGAGGGAGACGGGCGCCCGCTGGTAACGCGATCTCAGCGGGCGCCAGGCATCTCCCTGCAGCGCCGCCCGGGACATCGGGTTAGGTGAGCCGGGGGAGGCGGAACTGCGTTCCGTCTCCTGGTGGAACTGACGGAACGCAGTTCCGGCCCGTTCCGGCTCACTTTAACCCCTGTATATATATATATCTATCTATCCAACAACAGTGGTACAGGTGCGCTGGTGAGTATCAAATATCCAGTCCACAGGTGTAAAACGCAGGGCTGTAGCACAGATACAGGTAGGTACCGCAGCCAAGCTCCAAAATAACTCCGGACTCCTGGAGACAGTAAGGGGTATATGCAATTAGCGGCGAATCGCGGCAAATCATCGGCCGTTTTTCAATTCGACACAATTCGACAGTGTAATTTCGGCAAGTGGGTGCCGAAATTGACCATATGCAATAAAAAACGGATTCGACAGTCCCGCTGCCGAAAAACGGCCGATTTGACGGATTTGTTCCGTTTTTTTAAAATCGGGTAAAAACGGGAAAAAACTCGGAAAAAAATGGCGTGGGGTTCCCCCTCCAAAGCATAACCAGCCTCGGGCTCTTCGAGCTGGTCCTGGTTCTAAAAATCCGGGGGAAAATGGACAGGGGATCCCCCGTATTTTTAAAACCAGCACCGGGCTCTGCGCCTGGTGCTGATGCAATAAATACGGGGGACAAAAAGAGTAGGGGTCCCCCGTATTTTTTACACCAGCATCGGGCTCCACTAGCTGGACAGATAATGCCACAGCCGGGGGTCACTTTTATACAGTGCCCTGCGGCCGTGGCATTAAATATCCAACTAGTCACCCCTGGCCGGGGTACCCTGGGGGAGTGGGGACCCCTTCAATCAAGGGGTCCCCCCCAGCCACCCAAGGGCCAGGGGTGAAGCCAGAGGCTGTCCCCCCCATCCAAGGGCTGCGGATGGGAGGCTGATAGCCTTGAGAAAATGTAAAGAATGTTGTTTTTTCCTGTAGTACTACAAGTCCCAGCAAGCCTCCCCCGCAAGCTGGTACTTGGAGAACCACAAGTACCAGCATGCGGGAGAAAAACGGGCCCGCTGGTACCTGTAGTACTACTGGGGAAAAAAAACAAATAAAAACAGGAGACACACACCTTGAGAGTAAAACTTTATTACACACCTGCCGACACACACATACTTACCTATGTTGACCCGCCGACTGCCACGTCTCCTGATCCGACGATCCAGGGTACCTGTGAATCAAATTATACTCACCGGCTGACCGCGGGTAACCCCACCGCTACCCGCAAAGTTCCCACCATTGAAAGTAATGGAGAGGCTTTGCGATGTGCTGTCTGAGGTCACACGCGCATACAGCCAATCAGGTGAGTGCAACGAAGTTGCGCTTCCTGATTGGCTGAAGGGACCTCGGTGACAGCAGTCACGTGGTGTCCCGGCATTCGGGGAAAGGGGTCTCATGTGTAAACATGGGACCCCTTTCAGTCCGCTGGATCGGGTGTTCGTGTATTTGTTTTGCCAAGTACGAGGATTTATATCTGGACACTGGATTGAGGTGAGTATAATTTGATTCACAGGTACCCCGGATCGTCGGATCAGAAGACGTGGCAGTCGGCGGGTCAACATAGGTAAGTATGTGTGTGTCGGCAGGTGTGCAATAAAGTTTTACTCTCAAGGTGTGTGTCTCCTGTTTTTATTTGGGTATTTTTTCCCCAGTAGTACTACAGGTACCAGCGGGCCAGTTTTTCTCCCGCATGCTGGTACTTGTGGTTCTCCAAGTACCAGCTTGTGGGGGAGGCTTGCTGGGACTTGTAGTACTACAGGAAAAAACAATATTCTTTACATTTTCTCAAGGCTATCAGCCTCCCATCTGCAGCCCTTGGATGGGGGGGACAGCCTCGGGCTTCACCCCTGGCCCTTGGGTGGCTGGGGGGGGACCCCTTGATTGAAGGGGTCCCCACTCCCCCAGGGTACCCCGGCCAGGGGTGACTAGTTGGATATTTAATGCCACGGCGGCAGGGCACTGTATAAAAGTGACCCCCGGCTGTGGCATTATCTGTCCAGCTAGTGGAGCCCGATGCTGGTGTAAAAAATACGGGGGACCCCTACTCTTTTTGTCCCCCATATTTTCTCTAACGTCCTAAGTGGATGCTGGGGACTCCGTAAGGACCATAGGGGGGGGGGGGAATAGCGGCTCCGCAGGAGACTGGGCACATCTAAAGAAAGCTTTAGGACTATCTGGTGTGCACTGGCTCCTCCCCCTATGACCCTCATCCAAGCCTCAGTTAGATTTCTGTGCCCGACGAGAAGGGTGCACACTAGGGGCTCTCCTGAGCTCTTTGTGAAAGTTTTAGTTTAGGTTTATTATTTTCAGTGAGACCTGCTGGCAACAGGCTCACTGCATCGAGGGACTAAGGGGAGAAGAAACGAACTCACCTGCGTGCAGAGTGGATTGGGTTTCTTAGGCTACTGGACATTAGCTCCAGAGGGACGATCACAGGTTCAGCCTGGATGGGTCCCGGAGCCGCGCCGCCGGCCCCCTTACAGAGCCAGAAGAGCGAAGAGGTCCGGAAAATCGGCGGCAGAAGACAATCCTGTCTTCAGATAAGGTAGCGCACAGCACCGCAGCTGTGCGCCATTGCTCTCAGCACACTTCACACTCCGGTCACTGAGGGTGCAGGGCGCTGGGGGGGCAGCGCCCTGAGACGCAATAAATCGATAAAAACCTTATATGGCTAAAATAAATGCATCACATATAACTCCTGGGCTATATGGATGCATTTAACCCCTGCCAAAACATACAGAAAAACGGATGATAAGGACGCCGAGAAAGGGGCGGAGCCTATCTCCTCAGCACACTGGCGCCATTTTCCCTCACAGCTCAGTTGGAGGGAAGCTCCCTGGCTCTCCCCTGCAGTCACTACACTACAGAAAGGGGTTAAAAAAGAGAGGGGGGCACAAATTAGGCGCAGTATAAACAATACAGCAGCTATAAAGGGAAAAACACTTATATAAGGTTATCCCTGTATATATATAGCGCTCTGGTGTGTGCTGGCAAACTCTCCCTCTGTCTCCCCAAAGGGCTAGTGGGGTCCTGTCCTCTATCAGAGCATTCCCTGTGTGTGTGCTGTGTGTCGGTACGTTTGTGTCGACATGTATGAGGAGAAAAATGATGTGGAGACGGAGTAGAGCAGGGGTGTCAAAGACAAGGCCCGCGGGCCAAATCCGGCCCGCCAGACCTCGTCTGATGGCCCGCGGTGCCGCCGCCATGAAACCCCCTTCTCCCGAGTGCCCAGCTCGGGGGGGGGGGGCGGGGTTTCGCGGAATGACGCGATTGCGTCGTGACGTCACGGCGCAAACGCGTCATTCAACGAAACCCCGTCGGAGGAGAGAGAAGGGAGCCGCGCAGACGAGGAGGGAGAGGCGGCTGAAGAGCGGCGAGAACCGCTTCAAATGTAAGTCAGCCCCTCTCCCTTCCTCTCTTTCTCTCTCTCTCCCTCCTTCCACCACCTGCCGCAATGTGTAAAATGGGGACCTGTGCCTGCCACAATGTGTAAAATGGGGACCTGTGCCTGCCACAATGTGTAAAATGGGGACCTGTGCCTGCCACAATGTGTAAAATGGGGACCTGTACCTGCCGCTATGTGTAAAATGGGGACCTGTGCCTGCCACAATGTGTAAAATGGGGACCTGTGCCTGCCACAATGTGTAAAATGGGGACCTGTACCTGCCGCTATGTGTAAAATGGGGACCTGTGCCTGCCACAATGTGTAAAATGGGGACCTGTGCCTGCCACAATGTGTAAAATGGGGACCTGTACCTGCCGCTATGTGTAAAATGGGGACCTGTGCCTGCCACAATGTGTAAAATGGGGACCTGTGCCTGCCACAATGTGTAAAATGGGGACCTGTACCTGCCGCTATGTGTAAAATGGGGACCTGTGCCTGCCACAATGTGTAAAATGGGGACCTGTGCCTGCCACAATGTGTAAAATGGGGACCTGTGCCTGCCACAATGTGTAAAATGGGGACCTGTACCTGCCGCTATGTGTAAAATGGGGACCTGTGCCTGCCACAATGTGTAAAATGGGGACCTGTGCCTGCCACAATGTGTAAAATGGGGACCTGTACCTGCCGCTATGTGTAAAATGGGGACCTGTGCCTGCCACAATGTGTAAAATGGGGACCTGTGCCTGCCACAATGTGTAAAATGGGGACCTGTACCTGCCGCTATGTGTAAAATGGGGACCTGTGCCTGCCACAATGTGTAAAATGGGGACCTGTGCCTGCCACAATGTGTAAAATGGGGACCTGTACCTGCCGCTATGTGTAAAATGGGGACCTGTGCCTGCCACAATGTGTAAAATGGGGACCTGTGCCTGCCACAATGTGTAAAATGGGGACCTGTACCTGCCGCTATGTGTAAAATGGGGACCTGTGCCTGCCGCAATGTGTAAAATGGGGACCTGTGCCTGCCGCAATGTGTAAAATGGGGACCTGTGCACTATAAAAGGGGGCACATGGCTGGGCACTATAAAAGGGGGCACATGGCTGGGCACTATAAAAGGGGGCACATGGCTGGGCACATATAAGGCAGGTGGAGCGGTAAATTTTGGATAGACCTACAGATACAACCGGCCCTTTGATGGGGACCAAACTGCTGATGCGGCCCCCGATGAATTTGAGTTTGACACCCCTGGAGTAGAGTGTCTGTAATAGTGTTGTCACCCCCTAGGGGGTCGACACCTGAGTGGATGTACTGTTGAAATTGCGTGACAGTGTCAACTTTGTATTAAAGACAGTGGTTGACATGAGACAGCCGGCTACTCAGCTTGTGCATGTCCAGACGTCTCATACAGGGGCTCTAAAGCGCCCGTTACCTCAGATACAGACGCCGACACGGATACTGACTCCTGTGTCGACGGTGAAGAGACAACCGTGATTTTCAATAGGGCCACACATTGCATGATTGAGGCAATGGAAAATGTTTACACTTTTCTGATAATATGAATACCACCAAAAAAAGGGGTATTATGTTTGGTGAGGAAAAACTTCCTGTAGTTTTCCTGAATCTGAGAAATAAAATGAGGTGTGTGATGATGCGTGGGTTTCCCCCCGATAACAATTGATAATTTCTAAAAAGTTATTGGCAGTATACCTTTTCCCGCCAGAGGTTAGGGTGCGTTGGGAAACACCCCCTAGGGGGGATAAGGCGCTCACACGCTTGTAAGAACAAGGGCTCTATCCTCTCCTGAGATGGCCGCCCTTAAGGATCCTGCTGATAGAAAACAGGAGGGTATCCTAAAATGTATTTACACACATACTGGTGTTATACTGCGACCAGCAATCGCCTCAGCCTGGATGTGCAGTGCTGGGTTGGCGTGGTCGGATTCCCTGACTGGAAATATTGATATCCTAGATAAGGACAGTATATTATTGCCTATAGAGCAATTAAAAAATGCATGATGCACAGCGGAATGTTTGCCGACTGGCATCAAGTATAAGTGCGTTGTCCAATTCTACCAGTAAAATGGTCAGGTGATGCGGATTCCAAACGGCATTTGGAAGTATTGCCTTACAAAAAAAAAGGGGATGTACCCCTGGTCGCCTCTCAAAATAAGACGCCGTATTATCAGGCGCAGTCCTGGTTGGCAAGCGGACAAAAGGGTTCCTCTTTTCTGCACGTGACAGAGGGAGAGGAAAATGGCTGCAGAGATTAGCCAGTTCCCAGGAACAGAAACCCTTTTCTGCCTCTGCAAAGCCCTCAGTATGTCGCTAGGGCTTTACAAGTTCAGGCACGGTGGGGGCCCGTTCTCAATGAATTACAGTGCGCAGTGGCTCACTCGCAAGTAGACCCCTGGATCCTTCAGGTAATATTTTCAGGGGTACAAATTGGAATTCGAGACATATTCCCCTCGCCGTTTCCAAAAGTCTGTTTTACCGACGTCTCCCGCTGACAGGGAGGCAGTTTTGGAAGCCATTCACAAGCTGTATTCCCAGCAGGTGATAATTAAGGTACCCCTCCTCCAACAGGGAACGGGGTATTATTCCACACTATTGTGGTACCGAAGCCGGACGGCTCGGTGAGACCGATTCTAAATCTAAAATCTTTGAACACTTACATACAGAGGTTCAAATTCAAGATTGAGTCACTCAGAGCAGTGATTGCGAACCTGGAAGAAGGGGACTACATGATGTCTCGGGACATCAAGGATGCTTACCTTCATATCAAAATTTACCCTTCTCACCAAGGGTACCTCAGGTTTATGGTACAGAACTGTCACTATCAGTTCAGACGCTGCCGTATGGATGGTCCACGGCACCCCGGGTCTTTACCAAGGTAATGGCCGAAATGATGATATTCCTTCAAAGGAAGGGAATTTTAGTTATCCCTTACTTGGACGATTCCCTGATAAGGGTAAGATCCAGGGAACAGTTGGAGGTCGGTGTAGCACTATCTCAGGTAGTGTTGCTGCAGCACGGTTGGATTCTCAATATTCCAAAATCGCAGCTGGTTCCGACGACTTGTCTTCTGTTCCTAGGGATGATCCTGGACACAGTCCAGAAAAAGGTGTTTCTCCCGGAGGAGAAAGCCAGGGAGTTATCCGAGCTAGTCAGGAACCTCCTAAAAACGAGCCAAGTCTCAGTGCATCAATGCACAAGGGTTCTGGGTAAAATGGTGGCTTCCTACGAAGCAATCCCATTTGGCAGATTCCACGCAAGAACTTTCCAGTGGGACCTGCTGGACAAATGGTCCGGGTCGCATCTTCAGATGCATCAGCGGATAACCCTGTCACCAAGGACAAGGGTGTCCCTCCTGTGGTGGTTGCAGAGTGCTCATCTTCTAGAGGGCCGCAGATTCGGCATTCAGGACTGGGTCCTGGTAATCACGGATGCCAGCCTGCGAGGCTGGGGAGCAGTCACACAGGGAAGGAATATCCAGGACTTATGGTCAAGCCTGGAGACATCACTTCACATAAATATCCTGAAGCTAAGGGACATTTACAATGCTCTAAGCTTAGCAAGACCTCTGCTTCAAGGTCAGCCGGTGTTGATCCAGTCGGACAACATCACGGCAGTCACCCACGTAAACAGACAGGGTGGCACAAGAAGCAGGAGGGCAATGGCAGAAGCTGCAAGGATTCTTCGCTGGGCAGAAAATCATGTGATAGCACTGTCAGCAGTATTCATTCCGGGAGTGGGCAACTGGGAAGCAGACTTCCTCAGCACGACCTCCACCCGGGAGAGTGGGGACTTCACCCAGAAGTCTTCCACATGATTATAAACCGTTGGGAAAAACTCGACAGGTATTGCGCCAGGTCCAGGGACCCTCAGGCAATAGCTGTAGACGCTCTGGTAACACCGTGGGTGTACCAGTCAGGGTATGTGTTCCCTCCTCTGCCTCTCATACCCAAGGTACTGAGATTGGTAAGATGGAGAGGAGTAAGCACTATATTCGTGGCTCCGGATTGGCCAAGAAGGATTTGGTAACCGGAACTTCAAGAGATGCTCACGGAGGATCCGTGGCCTCTACCTCTAAGAAGGGACCTGCTCCAGCAAGGACCCTGTCTGTTCCAAGACTTACCGCGGCTGCGTTTGACGACATGGCGGTTGAACGCCGGATCCTGAAGGAAAAAAAGGCATTCCGGATGAAGTCATCCCTATCCTGATCAAAGCCAGGAAGGATGTAACCGCAAGAACATTATCACCGCAATTGGCGAAAATATGTTGCGTGGTGCGAGGCCAGTAAGGCCCGACGGTAGAAATTCAACTGGGTCGATTCCTACATTTCCTGCAAACAGGAGTGTCTATGGGCCTGAAATTGGGGTCCATTAAGGTTCAAATTTCGGCCCTGTCAATTTTCTTCCAAAAAGAACTAGCTTCAGTCCCTGAAGTTCAGACGTTTGTAGAAGGGGTACTGCATATACAGCCTCCTTTTGTGCCTCCAGTGGCACTTTGGGATCTCAATGTAGTTTTGGGTTCCAAAAGTCACATTGGTTTGAACCACTTAAATCTGTGGAGTTAAAATATCTCACATGGAAAGTGGTCATGCTGTTGGCCCTGGCCTGGGCCAGGCGCGTGTCAGATTTGGCGGCTTTATCCTGAAAAAGCCCTTATCTGATGTTCCATTCGGACAGGGCGGAATTGAGGACTCGTCCTCAGTTTCTCCCTAAGGTGGTTTCAGCGTTTCACCTGAACCAACCTATTTGTGGTGCCTGCGGCTACTAGGGACTTGGAGGACTCCAAGTTGCTAGACGTTGTCAGGGCCCTGAAAATATATGTTTCCAGGAGGGCTGGAGTCAGGAAATCTGACTCGCTGTTTATCCTGTATGCACCCAACAAGCTGGGTGCTCCTGCTTCTAAGCAGACTATTGCTCGTTGGATTTGTAGTACAATTCAGCTTGCACATTCTGTGGCAGGCCTGCCACAGCCAAAAATCTGTAAATGCCCACTCCACAAGGAAGGTGGGCTCATCTTGGGCGGCTGCCCGAGGGGTCTCGGCTTTACAACTTTGCCGAGCAGCTACTTGGTCAGGAGCAAATACGTTTGTAAAATTATACAAAATTGATATCCTGGCTGAGGAGGACCTGGAGTTCTCTCATTTGGTGCTGCAGAGTCATCCGCACTCTCCTGCCCGTTTGGGAGCTTTGGTATAATCCCCATGGTCCTTACGGAGTCCCCAGCATCCACTTAGGACGTTAGAGAAAATAAGAATTTACTTACCGATAATTCTATTTCTCATAGTCCGTAGTGGATGCTGGGCGCCCATCCCAAGTGCGGATTGTCTGCAATACTTGTACATAGTTATTGTTACAAAAATCGGGTTATTATTGTTGTGAGCCATCTTTCAGAGGCTCCTCTGTTATCATGCTGTTAACTGGGTTCAGATCACAGGTTATACGGTGTGATTGGTGTGGCTGGTATGAGTCTTACCCGGGATTCAAAATCCTTCCTTATTGTGTACGCTCGTCCGGGCACAGTATCCTAACTGAGGCTTGGAGGAGGGTCATAGGGGGAGGAGCCAGTGCACACCAGATAGTCCTAAAGCTTTCTTTAGATGTGCACAGTCTCCTGCGGAGCCGCTATCCCCCCCCCCCCCCTATGGTCCTTACGGAGTCCCCAGCATCCACTACGGACTATGAGAAATAGAATTATCGGTAAGTAAATTCTTATTTTTTGCACCAGCACCAGGCGCAGAGCCCGGTGCTGGTTTTAAAAATACGGGGGATCCCCTGTCCATTTCCCCCCCGGATTTTTAGAACCAGGACCGGCTCGAAGAGCCCGAGGCTGGTTATGCTTTGGAGGGGGGACCCCACGCCATTTTTTGGGGGGATTTCACCATTCCATCAAAAAAAATTTTTTTTTTTAAATATATAAATAATACTTGTGCCTCCAAAATAGACAAACCAAGTACCTAATCCCTTCTAATATAAATAGATATGCTATTACCAATAAAAAAAACACCAAAAAAAACATGTTTTAATTTTTTTTTATTAGTTTCACCCACCAAAGTGTGGCGGATTGAAAATGACGAATTTACTGTCTAAAAGCACTGTTGTCGAATTTCCAAACTTCAATTGAATATACTTTTGGCGAATTGCTGCATTTGTACCATTGCAGAAAAGTCGAATTTGACAAAAGTCGAACTTCAAAAAGTCGAATTTGGAAAGTCCGTTTTTTTGACGGAAAGTACTGTATTGCATTGTCGATTTTTTTTTTTTGGCGAAAAAGTCCAGTTTTTCGACAATTTCGGGAATTCGACCGCAATTGCATATACCCCTAAATATCTAGAAACAGCAAGAGGAGAATGCGCTCATAGTGCAGATAAGTTTTTATTTTTAAAAATAAAACTTATCTGCACTATGAGCGCATTCTCCTCTTGCTGTTTATATATATATATATATATATATGTGTATATATATATATATATATGTATATATATACAGTTCTGATGTCATTGCTTATCTCTTCAGTGTTCAAAAGAAGACTTATAAATATCTCACCTGTGGGCGCTACAGTAAATGATTGAAATTAGAAGTCAACACTGATTTAAGTGACCTACTGTATACATTTACCCTTGGATGTCAACCTCAAGCCTTTATATGGTCTATAAACATGCTGATAGATTTGATATAACATCACCCACTTAGTATTCATTTGACATATAGTTAAAACTTTCATTTGCTAATATAATCATATATATATATATATATATATATATATACATATACATACATATATATATATATATATATATAGAGAGAGAGAGAGAGAGAGAGAGAGAGAGAGAGAGAGAGAGAGTGAGAGTGAGAGTGAGTTATGGTAGACTTACCATACCAGAGAAACATTGGGGTGTAGAGTGGATCTTGATCCAGAGGCACCAACAGGCTAAAGCTTTAGGCTGTCCCAGGATGCATTGGGGCCTCCTCTATAACCCCGCCTCCAGGCACCGTGAGCTCAGTTTCGTTAACCAGTCCATTGCAGGAGCAGGTAAGAGAGAAGGTAGATGTTAGTTACATAGAACCACATTCTCACGACAGGAGAAAGGATCAGCGGCTAATGCCATACAAACCCATCAAAGCTACGTGCGTCAGGGTGGGCGCCCTGTGGAACCCAATATACCGCGCAGAAAGAGAGTTAACAAAGGTAAGTCTACCATAACTCTCCTTTTCTGCAGCAGGTTACATTGGTTTCCACAGGGAAACATCGGGGATGTCCTAAAGCAGTTGCTCAAGGGAGGGGACGCGCTTTAGTGGGTATGAGAACCCAGCGTCCGAAGGAAGCATCCCAGGAGGCGGAAGTATCAAAGGCATAGAACCTAGTAAACGTGTTCACAGCAGGCCGCCCAAGAAGGTCCAACAGACCGAGTAGAATGGGCATTAATAGCAGCAGGAGCTGGGAGACTAGCCTGCGCATAAGCTTGTGCAATCACCATTCTAATCCATCTGGCCAAGGTTTGCTTATTCGCAGGCCAGCCACATTTGTGAAAACCAAACAAAACAAAAATGGAATCTGACCTCCTGATAGAGGCAGTCCTCTTCACATATATACGGAGAGCCCGTACCGCTCTTTGGAGGACAAAACAGGAGAGATAAAGGTCGGAACCACAATCTCTTGGTTAAGGTGAAAAGATTTCACCACCTTAGGTAAATAACCTGGGCGAGTTCTAAGAACTGCCCGGTCAAGATGAAATATTAGAATGGGTGGACAACAGGACAATGCGCCTAAGTCCGACACCCTTCTTGCAGAGGTAATAGCCAGTAAAAACAAGACCTTGGCCATGAGCCATTTAAGGTCCACCGTTTCAAGAGGTTCAAATAGAGACTCTTGCAGAGCATTCAGGACAATAGACAGATCCCACGGAGCCACAGGAGGGACATAGGGAGGCTGAATCCGTAAGACACCCAGAGTGAATGTATGAACGTCAGGTATAGACGCAATTTTTCTCTGGAACCACACCGACAAGGCAGATATGTGAACCTTGAGGGAGGCCAGACAAAGGCCTAAGTCCAGGCCTCTTTGCAGAAAAGCCAGAATTCTGGAAGTTCTGAATCTGTATGCATCATAATTCTTATCAGCACACCAGGTGAAGTTAGAATTCCAGACCCTGTAATAAATCCGAGCAGATGCCGGTTTACGTGCTTTTAACATAGTTTGGATGACCACCTCGGAGAATCCTTTGGCTCTTGGGAATGATGCTTCAAGAGCCACACCGTCAAAGCCAGCCTGGCCGGGTCCGGATAAAGACAAGGGCCCTGTATGAGGAGGTCTGGGCGCTGAAGAAGTAGAAGAGGACACTTTGTCGATAGACCCTGCAGGTCTGAGAACCAATGCCATCTGGGCAACGTTGGAGCGACTCGAAGTAGAAATCCTCCTTTTTGTTTGAACTTCCGCAGGACCCTCGGCAGGAGTGACACTGGAGGGAACACGTAAGGCAACCGAAAGTTCCATGGAATTGCCAGTGCGTCCACGAACGCTGCTTGAGGATCCCTGGTCCTTGAGCCGAAGACCGGAACCTTGTAATTGTGTTGAGATGCCATCAGGTCTTCGTCTGGTAGGCCCCACTTGTCCACTAGGAGTTGAAAGACTTCTTGATGAAGACTTCACTCGCTGGCGTGCACATCCTGGCGACTGAGGAAGTCTGCTTCCCAGTACAGGATGCCCGGAAATGAACACTGCCGATATTGCTGGCAGATGGCGTTCAGCACAACGAAGGATTTTTGACACTTCCATCATTGCCATGCGGCTTCGAGTGCCACCTTGATGGTTTATGTATGCCACCGTGCTGGTGTTGTCTGACTGTACTTGAACAGGCCTGTTCTGTATCAGAGGCAGGGCGATAGATAGTGCATTGAACACCGCCCGCAACTCCAGAATGTTTATTCGGAGGAGTGACTCCTCCTTGGTCCATCGACCCTGAAAAAAGAGTGTTGCTCCAACACCACACCCCATACCCTCAGACTGGCATCTGTTGTCAGCAGGACCCAGTCGGGGATCCAGAAGGGACAGCCCCTGCTCAATTGCTGCTCCTGTAGCCACCAGGTCAGCGACAGACGAACCTCCGGAGTCAAAGTGATCGTGTCAGATCTGATCCGATGAGGTAAGCCGTCCCACTTGGAAAGGATTAACTTCTGCAGAGGGCGGGAATGAAATTGAGCGTACTCTACCATATCGAATGCCGACACCACCAGGCCAAGTATTTGCATCGACACTCTGGGGCGACAAAGGAAGCATCTTATCCTGTCTTGAAGTCTCAGGACTTTTTCTGGAGACAGAAACAGTCATTGACTGTGTGTGTCCAGGAGTGCCCCCAGGTGCACCATGCTCTGAGCTGGGACCAGCGATGAATTCTTCCAATTGATGATCCACCCGTGGGCTTGTAGGAAGCTTACCGTCAATTGCAGATGAATAAGGAGAACATCGTGGGAGTTTGACAGAATCAGCAAGTCGTCCAGATACGGCAGGATCTTGACTCCCTGGCAAACAGAGATAGGCCGTCATTACGGACATGACCTTGGCGAAGATCCGAGGAGTCATAGCCAGTCCAAATAGCAGAGCCTGGAACTGATAGTGGAGGTTGCCAATAACAAGTCGCAGATACTGCTGATGTGACATGGCAATAGGTATATGCAGGTACGCATCTTGTATATCCAGGGATACCATATAGCCTCCGGGTTCCATAGCCAATATAATTGAGTACAGTATTTCCATATGGAACTTGGACACTCTCACAAACTTATTCAGTGATTTGAGGTTGCATATACACCAGAAAGACCCATTGGGTTTCAGAGCTAGAAACAGGGTCGAGTAGTAACCTCTGCCTTCTGGGCCAGAGGAACCGGCACTACCACTCCGGTATTCAGGAGAGAACTCACAACCTTTTGCAAAGCTTGCACCTTTAATGGATCGGAAGGGATAACCATGGTGCAAAACTGTCGAGGGGGACGTCTTTTGAAGGAGACTGCGTACCCGTGAGATACAATTTCTCGCACCCATGCATCTGAAGTGGTCATTAACCAGACCTGGGTGAACTGCAGAAGTCGGCTTCCCACCCTGGGTTTCACCAGGGGGAGGCCCGCCCCATCATGCAGCAGGCTTGTCTTGTTTAGAAGCAGGCTGACGGGCCGCCCAGGACTGCTGTCACGATCCGGGTAATTAGACACACTTATTTACATTCTAAGTGCCTTTTGAGGCTGTCCCTGCACTCCAAGCCTGGATTCCATCTGCGCTGTCTGCATGCAGCGCGCTGCACGGCATCTCCTCAGTCTCCCCTCAGCAATCCCGGTAGCGCTGTCATGGCGACTAATCAGCATGTTTCTCCTGTTTCAGTAGATGGCGTCTCCTGTCCTCTGTGGCCTCCACCGCCATTACTACAGGTTACCACATGCTGATATAAACAGACTTTCCGTCCAGAACCAAACATGGGCACAGCCATGTTTGGCCTCATCACATGATTCTCCATAGCCTATCTGCTGCACTCTGGACTCTCCCTGCTTGCTCAGCCAATACCTGCTTCCCAGCTGGTATAAATATCCTGAATCAAGACTGCCTAATCATCAGTGCTTTGGTTGTCTATCCCACTGTTAGATGTCTCTCCTGTCTGTGGATGTTACTGCTTGCAGTCTTCAGGTATTCCAGCTCCTGTGACCTTGCTCCACTTAAAGAGACCTGCACCAGTTTCCACCCTGCGGTGCTGCCTGACTCCAGCGGTGTTCCTACATCGCTCTCTGTGATCTGCAGTGATTCTTCACCGGCTTCCAGCTCTCAGCGGTGTTCCAGTATTGCTTCCAGCGGTGTTCCAGTATTGCATCCAGCTCTAAGTGGTGTTCCAGTATCGCTTCCAGCGGTGTTCCAGTATCACTTCCAGCTTCCAGCAGTGTTCCAGTATCACTTCCAGCTCTCATTGGTATACCTACATCGCTCTCTGTGATCTGCAGTGATTCTTCACCGGCTTCCAGCTATCAGCGGTGTTCCAGCATCGCTTCCATCTACCATCGGTGTACCAACATCGAACCACAGTTCACCATCGGTGCTCCCACCATCGGACTCTGTCGTCATCGGTGAGTTCCATAGCACCTTACCACCTGGGCTGGTTCCACTCGGCATCCCCGACAGTTCTTCAGAGCTCACCTCAACCTCCGTGCATTATCATCATCTCCAGCTTCCAGTGTGTCATCTGCTGGTCTGTATCAGTACATTCATCTATACAGTGGTTAGCTGTTGTCTATACAGACTTACCATCTCCGGGTCTTGCAAAGACTGCTCCATACTATGTTTACAGTACTTCAACAGTAATCTATTTACCACTGCGCCCAAGGAACTGTACTACTACCTGCAATCTGCACATTCCTGTTGTTGAGCATTACTAGATCTTTGAACTGGCGAAGTGTATCTGAACTGTGTGCTTAATAAACTAACTTACTTTTACCCTGTCGTTTTGGTCACACATGCGGGTATCGGTGCTAAGGTTCCCTACATGTCCAAGAATCCCATATTACCTCCCAGGTTCAAGTACATGTCAGCCCCTACGCCTGAGGCTTCCCCAGGTCAGCCTCAACCCTCAGGTGTGACAACTGCTTTGCCTTGGGCTTAGTGGTTTTGGGAGCACAAGATTGTCCTGGGTATGCCTGACCTTTTGCTTCCCTTAAGGCATAAAGGAATGAAAAGTGGTACCTTTAGCCTTCTGTGCAGAAGGATCAGTATTTGGGAGAAAGGCAGTCTTAGCAGCCGCCAAGTCAGACACGATTTTATTTAGGTCTTCCCCAAACAAAATGTCCCCCTTAAAGGGGAGTACCTCCAAGGTCTTCTTGGAGTCTAGGGCTACCTTCCATGACCTCAACCACAGAATATGGCGAGCCAGGACAGACGTAGTGGGGTCCTTGTTCGTTGACAGTGTCCATGCCAGCGTTGAGACCTGTCTCCCTAGGTAGCGGACAGAACGCGATTTAATGGCGGGTCCCGCCTGGGGGACCCTCTTACCTCCTCCCTGTAGCAGCCACGCGAACCAGGAGACCGTCTTTGACCACATGCCTAAAACCGCAGCATCTCCGCCGCAAGTACCTGGGAACATGCCGCGGGAGTTTGCGACGCCGCTTGGGAGGTGATGGAGCTACAGACAGTGGCGTAACTACAGCCCCTGCAGCCATTGTGGAGGCTTGGAGGGGCAGGGCTGCAGGGGCGCCGCCACTGATTGCTGCTGTGCTGTGTGTGAGGGAGTCTGGGAAGGAGGGCACAATGCGCGCCTTTCCTGTGTCCATTCTGACTCCTGTGTCTCTGGCGGGTCTGTCAAATGAAGTGCCGGTTCGTGAGCCAATCAGAGCTTGTGGACCGGCAGCCAATTAGGAGCCGCAGCTGCCGGTCTGCGAGCTCTGATTGGCTCATGGACCGGCGCTTTTTTTGACAGGGGGCATATGTGGCACTGGGGGCATATGTGTTTCTGGCACTATGGGGGCATATGTGGCACTGGGGGCACACGCCTAGCAACAAGCATTACTGTGGGGGGATAACTGGTACTGTGGGGGGATAACTGGCACTGGGGGCATATGTGGCACTGGGGGCACACGCCTAGTAACAAGCACGACACCCAGCTCATGAAATCTCTGGCAACAAGCATTACACCCTAGCAACGAGCATGACACCCAGTGCATGAAACCCCTGGCAATGAATATTACCCCCTGGCAATGAGCTTGACACCCAGCCCGTGATTCCCCTGACAACAAGCATAACACCTAGCGCATGAAACCCATGGCAATGAGCATGACACACTGAGCATGAAAACCCCTGGCACCGTGCATGGAACCAAGAGCATGAAACCCCTAGCAACAAGCATGACACCCTGAGCATGATACCCCTGGCAACGAGCAGGTAATTTAAAAGTAATTAGAAGCCTTACTGTAGGGCTTAATGTGTAATGGGCATTGCGGTGTGTGGCATAATGTATCACAGACATTGTGGTGTGTGTCATAATGTGTCACAGGCATTACGGTGTGTGGTATACTATATCACGGGCATTGTGGTATGTGGTATAATGTCTCAGGGGCATTGCAGTGTGTGGCATAATGTATAACGGGCATTGCGGTGTGTGGCATAAGGTATAACGGGCATTGCGGTGTGTGTCATGTGCCACAGTCATTACCATGTGTAGTATACTATATCTAGGGCATTGTGGTATGTGGTATAATGTCTCAGGGGTATTGCAGTGTGTGGCATAATGTATAACGGGCATTGTGGTGTGTGTCATAATGTGTCACAGGCATGACGGTGTGTGGTATACTGTATCACAGGCATTGTATGTGCTATAATGTCTCAGGGGCATTGCAGTGTGTAGCATAATGTATAACGGGCATTGCGATGCGTGGCATAATGTGTCACAGGCATTACGGTGTGTGGCATATTGTGTAATGAGCATTATTGTGTGTGGCTTAATGTCTAAGGGCCATTGCAGTATGTGGCATAATGTATACTGGGCATTACTATATGAACGAAAAATGACAAATAATGTAAGGGGCATGAATCAGGATTTTTTTTTTCCTGTGGTGGTCAACGTCTGGGCGTGCAGGTTGCAAAACTGGGGTATAAGGTAGTCTTTTCCTGCAATGTCACGCCCCTTTAAGCAAAGCCACATCCATTTCAGCAAGGCCACGCCCCCTTCCAAGTATCATGTGTCAGGACACATGATACTTGGATGCAATGCTCATTTCACTAGATGGTTGAATGAATCAGAGTTTTTCCTGTGAACCTTTCTCACGATTGTGACGTCCTAAGTATCATATGCCTTTTGTAGACACAATCAGGCAACAATTAGAGATGAGCGCCGGAAATTTTTCGGGTTTTGTGTTTTGGTTTTGGGTTCGGTTCCGCGGCCGTGTTTTGGGTTCGACCGCGTTTTGGCAAAACCTCACCGAATTTTTTTTGTCGGATTCGGGTGTGTTTTGGATTCGGGTGTTTTTTTCAAAAAACCCTAAAAAACAGCTTAAATCATAGAATTTGGGGGTAATTTTGATCCCAAAGTATTATTAACCTCAAAAAACATAATTTACACTCATTTTCAGCCTATTCTGAACACATCACACCTCACAATATTATTTTTAGTCCTAAAATTTGCACCGAGGTCGCTGTGTGAGTAAGATAAGCGACCCTAGTGGCCGACACAAACACCGGGCCCATCTAGGAGTGGCACTGCAGTGTCACGCAGGATGGCCCTTCCAAAAAACCCTCCAGAAACAGCACATGACGCAAAGAAAAAAAGAGGCGCAATGAGGTAGCTGACTGTGTGAGTAAGATTAGCGACCCTAGTGGCCGACACAAACACCGGGCACATCTAGGAGTGGCACTGCAGTGTCACGCAGGATGTCCCTTCCAAAAAACCCTCCCCAAACAGCACATGACGCAAAGAAAAAAAGAGGCGCAATGAGGTAGCTGACTGTGTGAGTAAGATTAGCGACCCTAGTGGCCGACACAAACACCGGGCCCATCTAGGAGTGGCACTGCAGTGTCACGCAGGATGTCCCTTCCAAAAAACCCTCCCCAAACAGCACATGACGCAAAGAAAAAAAGAGGCGCAATGAGGTAGCTGACTGTGTGAGTAAGATTAGCGACCCTAGTGGCCGACACAAACACCGGGCCCATCTAGGAGTGGCACTGCAGTGTCACGCAGGATGTCCCTTCCAAAAAACCCTCCCCAATCAGCACATGATGCAAAGAAAAAGAAAAGAAAAAAGAGGTGCAAGATGGAATTATCCTTGGGCCCTCCCACCCACCCTTATGTTGTATAAACAAAACAGGACATGCACACTTTAACCAACCCATCATTTCAGTGACAGGGTCTGCCACACGACTGTGACTGATATGACGGGTTGGTTTGGACCCCCCCCAAAAAAGAAGCAATTAATCTCTCCTTGCACAAACTGGCTCTACAGAGGCAAGATGTCCACCTCATCTTCACCCTCCGATATATCACCGTGTACATCCCCCTCCTCACAGATTATCAATTCGTCCCCACTGGAATCCACCATCTCAGCTCCCTGTGTACTTTGTGGAGGCAATTGCTGCTGGTCAATGTCTCCGCGGAGGAATTGATTATAATTCATTTTAATGAACATCATCTTCTCCACATTTTCTGGATGTAACCTCGTACGCCGATTGCTGACAAGGTGAGCGGCGGCACTAAACACTCTTTCGGAGTACACACTTGTGGGAGGGCAACTTAGGTAGAATAAAGCCAGTTTGTGCAAGGGCCTCCAAATTGCCTCTTTTTCCTGCCAGTATAAGTACGGACTGTGTGACGTGCCTACTTGGATGCGGTCACTCATATAATCCTCCACCATTCTATCAATGTTGAGAGAATCATATGCAGTGACAGTAGACGACATGTCCGTAATCGTTGTCAGGTCCTTCAGTCCGGACCAGATGTCAGCATCAGCAGTCGCTCCAGACTGCCCTGCATCACCGCCAGCGGGTGGGCTCGGAATTCTGAGCCTTTTCCTCGCACCCCCAGTTGCGGGAGAATGTGAAGGAGGAGATGTTGACAGGTCGCGTTCCGCTTGACTTGACAATTTTGTCACCAGCAGGTCTTTCAACCCCAGCAGACCTGTGTCTGCCGGAAAGAGAGATCCAAGGTAGGCTTTAAATCTAGGATCGAGCACGGTGGCCAAAATGTAGTGCTCTGATTTCAACAGATTGACCACCCGTGAATCCTTGTTAAGCGAATTAAGGGCTGCATCCACAAGTCCCACATGCCTAGCGGAATCGCTCCGTGTTAGCTCCTTCTTCAATGCCTCCAGCTTCTTCTGCAAAAGCCTGATGAGGGGAATGACCTGACTCAGGCTGGCAGTGTCTGAACTGACTTCACGTGTGGCAAGTTCAAAGGGCATCAGAACCTTGCACAACGTTGAAATCATTCTCCACTGCACTTGAGACAGGTGCATTCCATCTCCTATATCGTGCTCAATTGTATAGGCTTGAATGGCCTTTTGCTGCTCCTCCAACCTCTGAAGCATATAGAGGGTTGAATTCCACCTCGTTACCACTTCTTGCTTCAGATGATGGCAGGGCAGGTTCAGTAGTTTTTGGTGGTGCTCCAGTCTTCTGTACGTGGTGCCTGTACGCCGAAAGTGTCCCGCAATTTTTCTGGCCACCGACAGCATCTCTTGCACGCCCCTGTCGTTTTTTAAAAAATTCTGCACCACCAAATTCAAGGTATGTGCAAAACATGGGACGTGCTGGAATTTGCCCATATTTAATGCACACACAATATTGCTGGCGTTGTCCGATGCCACAAATCCACAGGAGAGTCCAATTGGGGTAAGCCATTCCGCGATGATCTTCCTCAGTTGCCGTAAGAGGTTTTCAGCTGTGTGCGTATTCTGGAAAGCGGTGATACAAAGCGTAGCCTGCCTAGGAAAGAGTTGGCGTTTGCGAGATGCTGCTACTGGTGCCGCCGCTGCTGTTCTTGCGGCGGGAGTCCATACATCTACCCAGTGGGCTGTCACAGTCATATAGTCCTGACCCTGCCCTGCTCCACTTGTCCACATGTCCGTGGTTAAGTGGACATTGGGTACAACTGCATTTTTTAGGACACTGGTGAGTCTTTTTCTGACGTCCGTGTACATTCTCGGTATCGCCTGCCTAGAGAAGTGGAACCTAGATGGTATTTGGTAACGGGGGCACACTGCCTCAATAAATTGTCTAGTTCCCTGTGAACTAACGGCGGATACCGGACGCACGTCTAACACCAACATAGTTGTCAAGGACTCAGTTATCCGCTTTGCAGTAGGATGACTGCTGTGATATTTCATCTTCCTCGCAAAGGACTGTTGAACAGTCAATTGCTTACTGGAAGTAGTACAAGTGGGCTTACGACTTCCCCTCTGGGATGACCATCGACTCCCAGCGGCAACAACAGCAGCGCCAGCAGCAGTAGGCGTTACACGCAAGGATGCATCGGAGGAATCCCAGGCAGGAAAGGACTCGTCAGACTTGCCAGTGACATGGCCTGCAGGACTATTGGCATTCCTGGGGAAGGAGGAAATTGACACTGAGGGAGTTGGTGGGGTGGTTTGCGTGAGCTTGGTTACAAGAGGAAGGGATTTACTGGTCAGTGGACTGCTTCCGCTGTCACCCAAAGTTTTTGAACTTGTCACTGACTTATTATGAATGCGCTGCAGGTGACGTATAAGGGAGGATGTTCCGAGGTGGTTAACGTCCTTACCCCTACTTATTACAGCTTGACAAAGGGAACACACGGCTTGACACCTGTTGTCCGCATTTCTGGTGAAATACCTCCACACCGAAGAGCTGATTTTTTTGGTATTTTCACCTGGCATGTCAACGGCCATATTCCTCCCACGGACAACAGGTGTCTCCCCGGGTGCCTGACTTAAACAAACCACCTCACCATCAGAATCCTCCTGGTCAATTTCCTCCCCAGCGCCAGCAACACCCATATCCTCCTCATCCTGGTGTACTTCAACACTGACATCTTCAATCTGACTATCAGGAACTGGACTGCGGGTGCTCCTTCCAGCACTTGCAGGGGGCATGCAAATAGTGGAAGGCGCATGCTCTTCACGTCCAGTGTTGGGAAGGTCAGGCATCGCAAACGACACAATTGGACTCTCCTTGTGGATTTGGGATTTCAAAGAACGCACAGTTCTTTGCGGTGCTTTTGCCAGCTTGAGTCTTTTCAGTTTTCTAGCGAGAGGCTGAGTGCTTCCATCCTCATGTGAAGCTGAACCACTAGCCATGAACATAGGCCAGGGCCTCAGCCGTTCCTTGCCACTCCGTGTGGTAAATGGCATATTGGCAAGTTTACGCTTCTCCTCCGACAATTTTATTTTAGGTTTTGGAGTCCTTTTTTTTCTGATATTTGGTGTTTTGGATTTGACATGCTCTGTACTATGACATTGGGCATCGGCCTTGGCAGACGACGTTGCTGGCATTTCATCGTCTCGGCCATGACTAGTGGCAGCAGCTTCAGCACGAGGTGGAAGTGGATCTTGATCTTTCCCTAATTTTGGAACCTCAACTTTTTTGTTCTCCATATTTTATAGGCAGAACTAAAAGGCACCTCAGGTAAACAATGGAGATGGATGGATTGGATACTAGTATACAATTATGGACGGACTGCCACGGTTAGGTGGTATAAAAAAACCACGGTTAGGTGGTATATATTATAATAATAATACAATTATGGATGGACGGACTGCCTGCCGACTGCCGACACAGAGGTAGCCACAGCCGTGAACTACCGCACTGTACACTGGTTGATAAAGAGATAGTAGTATACTCGTAACAACTAGTATGACACTATGACGACGGTATAAAGAATGGAAAAAAAACCACGGTTAGGTGGTATATATTATAATAATAATACAATTATGGATGGACGGACTGCCTGCCGACTGCCGACACAGAGGTAGCCACAGCCGTGAACTACCGCACTGTACACTGGTTGATAAAGAGATAGTAGTATACTCGTAACAACTAGTATGACACTATGACGACGGTATAAAGAATGAAAAAAAAACCACGGTTAGGTGGTATATATTATAATAATAATACAATTATGGATGGACGGACTGCCTGCCGACTGCCGACACAGAGGTAGCCACAGCCGTGAACTACCGCACTGTACACTGGTTGATAAAGAGATAGTAGTATACTCGTAACAACTAGTATGACACTATGACGACGGTATAAAGAATGAAAAAAAAACCACGGTTAGGTGGTATATATTATAATAATAATACAATTATGGATGGACGGACTGCCTGCCGACTGCCGACACAGAGGTAGCCACAGCCGTGAACTACCGCACTGTACACTGGTTGATAAAGAGATAGTAGTATACTCGTAACAATTAGGATGACACTATGACGGTATAAAGAATGAAAAAAAAAACCACGGTTAGGTGGTAGGTATATAATAATAAATAATACAATTCTGGTCGGACGGACTGCCTGCCGTGTGCCGACACAGAGGTAGCCACAGCCGTGAACTACCGCACTGTACACTGGTTGATAAAGAGATAGTAGTATACTCGTAACAATTAGGATGACACTATGACGGTATAAAGAATGAAAAAAAAAACCACGGTTAGGTGGTAGGTATATAATAATAAATAATACAATTCTGGTCGGACGGACTGCCTGCCGTGTGCCGACACAGAGGTAGCCACAGCCGTGAACTACCGCACTGTACACTGGTTGATAAAGAGATAGTAGTATACTCGTAACAATTAGGATGACACTATGACGGTATAAAGAATGAAAAAAAAAACCACGGTTAGGTGGTAGGTATATAATAATAAATAATACAATTCTGGTCGGACGGACTGCCTGCCGTGTGCCGACACAGAGGTAGCCACAGCCGTGAACTACCGCACTGTACACTGGTTGATAAAGAGATAGTAGTATACTCGTAACAATTAGGATGACACTATGACGGTATAAAGAATGAAAAAAAAAACCACGGTTAGGTGGTAGGTATATAATAATAAATAATACAATTCTGGTCGGACGGACTGCCTGCCGTGTGCCGACACAGAGGTAGCCACAGCCGTGAACTACCGCACTGTACACTGGTTGATAAAGAGATAGTAGTATACTCGTAACAATTAGGATGACACTATGACGGTATAAAGAATGAAAAAAAAAACCACGGTTAGGTGGTAGGTATATAATAATAAATAATACAATTCTGGTCGGACGGACTGCCTGCCGTGTGCCGACACAGAGGTAGCCACAGCCGTGAACTACCGCACTGTACACTGGTTGATAAAGAGATAGTAGTATACTCGTAACAATTAGGATGACACTATGACGGTATAAAGAATGAAAAAAAAACCACGGTTAGGTGGTAGGTATATAATAATAAATAATACAATTCTGGTCGGACGGACTGCCTGCCGTGTGCCGACACAGAGGTAGCCACAGCCGTGAACTACCGCACTGTACACTGGTTGATAAAGAGATAGTAGTATACTCGTAACAATTAGGATGACACTATGACGGTATAAAGAATGAAAAAAAAACCACGGTTAGGTGGTAGGTATATAATAATAAATAATACAATTCTGGTCGGACGGACTGCCTGCCGTGTGCCGACACAGAGGTAGCCACAGCCGTGAACTACCGCACTGTACACTGGTTGATAAAGAGATAGTAGTATACTCGTAACAATTAGGATGACACTATGACGGTATAAACAATGGAAAAAAAAACCACGGTTAGGTGGTAGGTATATAATAATAAATAATACAATTCTGGTCGGACGGACTGCCTGCCGTGTGCCGACACAGAGGTAGCCACAGCCGTGAACTACCGCACTGTACACTGGTTGATAAAGAGATAGTAGTATACTCGTAACAATTAGGATGACACTATGACGGTATAAAGAATGAAAAAAAAAACCACGGTTAGGTGGTAGGTATATAATAATAAATAATACAATTCTGGTCGGACGGACTGCCTGCCGTGTGCCGACACAGAGGTAGCCACAGCCGTGAACTACCGCACTGTACACTGGTTGATAAAGAGATAGTAGTATACTCGTAACAATTAGGATGACACTATGACGGTATAAAGAATGAAAAAAAAACCACGGTTAGGTGGTAGGTATATAATAATAAATAATACAATTCTGGTCGGACGGACTGCCTGCCGTGTGCCGACACAGAGGTAGCCACAGCCGTGAACTACCGCACTGTACTGTGTCTGCTGCTAATATAGACTGGTTGATATTTAAAGAGATATTAGTAGTATACAACAATACTATACTGGTGGTCAGGCACTGGTCACCACTCCTGCAGCAAAAGTGTGCACTGTTAATTAATATAATTGTACTCCTGGCTCCTGCTAACAACCTGCAGTGCTCCCCAGTCTCCCCCACAATTAATTATAAGCTTTTAATTTATACATTGATGACTGTGCAGCACACTGGGCTGAGCTGAGTGCACACAGACTGAGTCACACTGTGTGACTGACTGTGCTGTGTATCGTTTTTTTTTTCAGGCAGAGAACGGATATAGCAGAGAGAAGTGAACGGATATATTATATTAAATAAAAGTTAACTAGCAACTGCACTGGTCACTGACTGTGGTAAACTAACTCTGTCTGCGACTCTGCACAATCTCTCTCTCTCTATCTAATCTATCTCTATTCTAATGGAGAGGACGCCAGACACGTCCTCTCCCTATCAATCTCAATGCACGAGTGAAAATGGCGGCGACGCGCGGCTCCTTATATAGAATCCGAGTCTCGCGATAGAATCCGAGCCTCGCGAGAATCCGACAGCGTCATGATGACGTTCGGGCGCGCTCGGGTTAACCGAGCAAGGCGGGAAGATCCGAGTCGCTCGGACCCGTGAAAAAAAACATGAAGTTCGGGCGGGTTCGGATTCCGAGGAACCGAACCCGCTCATCTCTAGCAACAATACTCACCTTTTCAACTGCGTGAAGACTGTTTGATGGAAAATATTGTCTAGAAACATTGCCTTAGGAACACATATTTTTGATGAAGATACACCCCTGATGAATGCTATCTGATGAAACGCGTTGGATATTCTATTATGCTTTGATGTAACCTCCAACCTGTATCATTGGAAGGAGGATCTCATGGAAGAAGCAATCTGTTCATCTATGAGAAATCAAACCTCCATGTTATGTGGGGAGGCTGTCATCTGTTAATGCATCTAAGGATATAAGGACATAATTGATATTTTAACAATGTTTTAATAAAAAATCTGTATACTGGAACTCACTGTGTATTGTATGCTCTTTGTAAGATATATTGAAAGAGATACTAACATAAGAGGGGTCAGGAGTATACCTCCCCAGGGCGCCAATTTCACTATTGTTGTGTTTGATATATGTATATATATATATATATATATATATATATATATACAGTTGTGCTCATAAGTTTACATACCCTAGCAGAATTTGTGATTTTCTGGCCATTTGTCAGAGAATATGAATGATAACTCACAAACTTTTCTTTCACTCATGGTTAGTGGTTGGGTGAAGCCATTTATTGTCAAACACCTGTGTTTACTCTTTTTAAATCATAATGACAACAGAAACTACCCAAATGACCCTGATCAAAAGTTTACATACCCCAGTTCTTAATACCGTGTATTGCCCCCTTTAACATCAATGACAGCTTGAAGTCTTTTGTGGTAGTTGTGGATGAGGCTCTTTATTTTCTCAGATGGTAAAGCTGCACTTTCTTCTTGGCAAAAAGCCTCCAGTTCCTGTTAATTCTTGGGCTGTCTTGCATGAACTGCACGTTTGAGATCTCCCCAGAGTGGCTCAATGATATTGAGGTCAGGAGACTGAGATGGCCACTCCAGAACCTTCACTTTATTCTGCTGTAGCGAATGACAGGTCGACTTGGCTTTGTGTTTTGGATCATTGTCATGTTGGAACGTCCAAGTACGTCCCATGCGCAGCTTCCGGGCTGATGAGTGCAAATTTTCCTCCAGTATTTTCTGATAACATGCTGCATTCATCTTGCCATCAATTTTGGCCAAGTTTCCAGTGCCTTTGTAGTTCACACATCCCCAAAACATCAGTGATCCACCTCTGTGTTTCACAGTAGGAATGGTGTACCATTCATCATAGGCCTTGTTGACTCCTCTCCACATGTAACGTTTATGGTTGTGGCCAAAAAGTTACATTTTGGTCTCATCACTCCAAATGACTTTGTTCCAGAAGTTTTGAGGCTTGTCTCTGTGCTGTTTGGAGTATTATAAGCGAGATGCTTTGAGGCATTTGCGTAGTAATGGCTTTCTTCTGGCGACTCGACCATGCAGCCCATTTTTCTTCAAATGCCTCCTTATTTTGCATCTTGAAACAACCACACCACTTTTTTTCAGAGAGTCCTGTATTTCAGCTGAAGTTATTTGTGGATTTTTCTTTGCATCCCGAACAATTTTCCTGGCAGTTGTGGCTGAAATTTTTGTTGGTCTACCTGACTGTGATTTGGTTTACACAGAATCCCTCATTTTCCATTTCTTAATTAGAGTTTGAACACTGCTGATTGGCATTCTCAATTGCTTGGATATCTTTTTATATCCCTTTCCTGTTTTATACAGTTCAATTACCTTTTTCCACAGATCCTTTGACAATTCTTTTGCTTTCCCCATGACTCAGAATCCAGACACGTCAGTGCAGCACTGGATGAAAGATGCAAGGGTCTTTCAGGAGTCTAGAAACTCACTGACCTTTTATACACACACACTGATTACAAGCAAACAGACCACAGGTGAGGATGGTTATCTTTAGTAGCCATTCAAACCCATTTGTGTCAACTTGTGTGCATGTTATCATGCCAAAATCTCCAGGGTATGTAAACTTTTTATCAGGGTCATTTGGGTAGTTTCTGTTGTCATTATGATTTAAAAAGAGTAAACACAGTTGTTTGACGATAAATGGCTTCACCCAACCACTAACCATGAGTGAAATAAAAGTTTGTGAGTTATCATTCATATTCTCTAACAAATGGCCAGAAAATCACAAATTCTGCTAGGGTATCTAAACTTATGAGCACAACTGTATATATATATATATATATATATATATATAAAATTACACCCCTGATGAAATCGTAGGGCACAGTGCGTTTGCTTTGTGTTTTATATATGAGCTAGTGCATGCCTGAAATAATAAATAAACACTGTAACAACACTTCTCTTGGGCAATAATTCAGCATGTATCAATAGGATCACCAGCATCTGTTTATTTGGCCCAGTGTAACAGAAAGTGAGAGCTGGGTGTTAGTCACCCTCTCTGGGTTTGTTGTTGGGGAGACTCACTTCCCACTGACTCCCACAATCATGGAATCCCTGAGTTTTACTTGTCATATCAATATGATTCATGGTGAATAGGTGTCAGGGCTCCCCGGGGAGACCTAACTGTGAAGCAGCTGATGTGTAGTTACCTCTTTATTATAATGTTTTTTTTTGTTTTTTTTTTTGGGGGGGGGGGGGGGGGGTTAATAATAATATTTAATTATATGTTTAAATTTATTTTTTTAATGCTATAATTATTGTTCCATGATTATGAACAGCTGCCAAATACCAGTTCAAAGTGATCATTGTTATATAACATGCAAGTGATGTTTACATATGAACATATCTGTACTATTATCCAGTATATAACAAATATATATATATATATATATATATATATATATATATGTAATCTGGAATGATTCCCCATATCTGTCATGCACCACTGCTGCAAGGCAAGGTATAGGGCAGGCCTGGCCAACCTGTGGCTCTCCAGCTGTTGTAAAACTACAAGTCCCATCATGCTTTGCCACAGTTTTGCTATTAGGGAATGCTAAAACTGTGGCAAGGCATGCTGGGATGTGTAGTTTCACAACATCTGGAGAGCCACAGGTTGGCCAGGCCTGGTATAGGGCAACATACAGATGACAATGTCCTCCGTGGCCGAGTTGCCACGGCTGGGTAAGAAGATGTAAGCAGGCCAAAGCCGATACTGAGAGAGGGTGAGAGGGGAGACAAGGCGGAAGACAGGTCTACAATACTATTTCTACATATTTGGACAAATGCACAACTGCTTTGATTCTGTTGTCTATGGGTCTATGGGGGTTCATTCCGAGTTGATCGCTCGATAGCAGTTTTTAGCAGCCGTGCAAACGCTATGCCGCCGCCCACTGGGAGTGTATTTTAGCTTAGCATAAGTGCGAACGGTTGTATCGCAGAGCGCCTGCAAAAATTTTTTGTGTAGTTTCAGAGTAGCGCAAAACCTACTCAGCACTTGCGATCACTTCAGACTATTCAGTTCCGGATTTGAGGTCATACACCCGCCCAGCGTTCACCCAGCCACGCCTGCGTTTTCTAGTTTTTTTATTAACCATTTTATTTCAGTCATCTATGTAACATATAACAGCGTAACCCGGGTAATGGCTCAGGGTTCGATCTACTCCTACAATGTCAATGTTCCTCTTGAGTTCGTGCACTTGGCCTGGTTATGATCTCATCATTAGCAGCATGTATGCAGATGTGAGGTGGGCATAGTTCCAGAACTTAAAGTTCAGATATGGGCTTCACAGCGCACGTGTTGGCCACCTCTCCTGCCCATGTCTGTGCTGGTGATGGACCGTTACGTGGTCCTTACGGTTTCAGCTGAGTTCCAGATGCTTCTCTATTACCCAGAACAAAGAGTGGTGGGATTAGTGCGCTGAACTGGCGAGATAACAAGGTGCTAACCCGAAATCCGATATACTATATGTCTGTCAGCATATACACCTAGCCTCGGATTAGATTCAGGTTTCTAATTAATCTTTTTGGCCTTTTGTTAATTTCGGTCGACTGAGTATAAATCAGAAATTCCCTTTAATCCACAATTGTTGTTTCCATGAACTGAGTAACAAATAGTATCATTCAGGCAAAAGCATTGACAGTTCCATGCAACCCCCCCCCAAAAAAAGTTAACATTAAAGAGAGATTATAAATCGTTAGCAAATCTAAATGTAAACATTAATTTTATATATAACTCATATTATTCATTCATTTATTTATGACATTTTATTTAGAAGGCGCCACAAGTGGTCCGAGAGCCGGTCATAGCACGGTGCTTGAGTTTGGGGGACACGGCCTTGTTACTGCTTCATTTTGAGATGCAAACTAAGTTGGGGGTTTGGTACGCTGCCCACATTATTTACGCAGTGATTGGATAGTTCAAATTCTAAAAATATGCAGAATCCAAACGAAGGAACTATCAAAATATGTAACAAAATGTGAGCCCATGTCACATTGTGTAAGTCATGTTAGAAACTAGCTAGGAACACATTACTGCAGTGTAAGCGTTGTATCAGCGACTTGTATTTGTGTAGAAAACCAGGGAACCCGATTTATAGAGGTTTCGTTCAATTTTGCTGGTTTTGCTCAGAAAACCAGCTTTTCGTTATTGCTATTTGATTGCAAGCTCTTTAAAGCATATTTCCATCAATGTAATCTCCAAGTGTGTGGGATTGTGTGTGGGACACAGAGTTCAAGAGGTAATAAGTTTTTATTATCTTTAAGCAATACTTGTTGGAAGATGATCAGTAAATTTATTATAATGGAATATGGGCTTAAATTAAATTAGACTCTACTCCCAAAGTCCAACACAGTCACTTAGCTGCTAGGTCCTGGTAGTAATATATGTTTGAGGGGATGATTTATCGAAGCTTGGAGAGATATAAGGGTTTAGTAGTCTTGGAAAGAGATAAAGTTGCTGGAGATAAAGTACCAGCCAATCAGCTCCTAACTTTCAGTTTTCAAACACAGCAAATAGGAGCTGATTGGTTGGTACTTTATTCTATCCACTTTATCTCTCTTCAAGACTTAGTACATAGACTTCAAAGTACCAACCAATCAGCTCCATGCATGGTACTTTATCTTTCTCCAAACTGTGAAAAATCTCCACCTTAGGGGGAAATGTATCAAACCTTGGAGAGAGATAAAGTGGAGAGAGATAACGTACCAACCAATCAGCTTCTGTCATTTTCCAGGGTGTGCTTGAAGACTGACAGGAGCTGATTGATCGATACTTTATCTCTCTCCACTGTAGCTCTCTCCGAGCTGTGATTAATCTCCCCATAAGAATAGATTAAGCAGCTTGTAGCATGCCGCGTACACACTTAGGTTGAATGCTACTGGTGTAACAGGTATTAGCATAAAACCACAAGCTCCAGATAAATATTACCCCATGGTGTTGTTCCTGATATCAGGCACCATTCAATAAGTGCCGCACTGGCTCATGAGGGACCATCAGGGAACGTGGCGAAAGGTTCTCACTTCTTACTGAAGAATAATATATGATCACATGCTCTTTGTACTGTGGGCAACATGTGTTTTGTAGTTCTACAGCATCTGTACACCCATGGGTCGCCAGAACTTCTGGTATATACAGCATAGCATATCACATAGGAATTTTTTGTTATTAAATTATTATTTTTTAAAAAGGGACAAAAAATAATTTTTCCCATGTTCCCTTTGATTTTGGCACTGTTTTCTGGTGGGTTTGCTTGTATATAGAGCCGAAAACATTGGATACACCTAACAGTCAATCGAAGGGGGCCATTTATCAAAAAGTGATAAAACTGGTTGTGAGTGATAAAACCTGTTGTGTATGATAAATGGTGATCCAGAAAATCAGCTCCCAACTGTCATTTTTAAAACATATGACAGTTCAGAGCTGATTGGCTGGATCACCGTTTATAATACGCAATGGGATTTAAATCTCATTGCATATGATAAAACTCATTGAAAAATCAGCCCTTTAATGTAGTGGTGAAGTTGCGCACAATTCTGCACTCTGTCCTTCGCTGGAATATCACAGTCACAGGTTCCTAATCTTAAAATTGAATAAAGTTACCCCAATATTGGAACGTTTTTAACTGCCCAGTATTAACGTAGACATTCTCCTCCTTTGGCAGAATTGACTTCACTAAGTCTACAGTCTGTATGTCAGGCGTAATATCGGGGGATGTTGCGATTTCTCTGGGAACTATTCTAAGGACATCCATGTAACTGTACTGTGACCCCCTCTGCATTTCCAGTTTGTTCACATGGTATTACATTATACTGTTTTTCTTTTTGTTTTGTTTTTGGGGACTGTTTATTACTTGAGCTGTATTTCTTCACTGCTGTATTATGTATTACATGTGTACAGTATGTGTCTTATGAATTTACTACTGTATTATGTATGTTGTCTAGATTTACTACTGTATCATGTGTGTAATTATTTTTTGTTCAATACTGTGTTGTTTGTGCCTTTTATGTACAGTACTGTATTATGTATGTATGTATGTATGTATGTATGTATGTATGTATGTGATATACATTTTACTACTGTATCGTGTGTACGTCTTATACCCTTATTACAGCTTTATGTGTGTACGTCTTATACCCTTATTACTGCATTATGTGTGTACGTCTTATACCCTTATTACTGCATTATGTGTGTACCCTTATGTGTGTACGTCTTATACCCTTATTACTGCATTATGTGTGTACGTCTTATACCCTTATTACTGCATTATGTGTGTACGTCTTATACCCTTATTACTGCATTATGTGTGTACGTCTTATACCCTTATTACTGCATTATGTGTGTACGTCTTATACCCTTATTACTGCATTATGTGTGTACGTCTTATACCCTTATTACTGCATTATGTGTGTACGTCTTATACCCTTATGATGGTATCATGTGTGTACGTCTTATACCCTTATTACTGCATTATGTGTGTACGTCTTATACCCTTATTACTGCATTATGTGTGTACGTCTTATACCCTTATGACGGTATCATGTGTGTACGTCTTATACCCTTATTACTGCATTATGTGTGTACGTCTTATATCCTTATTACTGCATTATGTGTGTACGTCTTATACCCTTATTACTGCATTATGTGTGTACGTCTTACACCCTTATTACTGCATGTGTGCACATCTTATGCCCTTATTACTGCATTATGTGTGTACGTCTTACACCCTTATTACTGCATTATGTGTGTACGTCTTATACCCTTATTACTGCATTATGTGTGCACGTCTTACGCCCTTATTACTGCATTATGTGTGTACGTCTTACACCCTTATTACTGCATTATGTGTGTACGTCTTATATCCTTATTACTGCATTATGTGTGTACGTCTTATACCCTTATTACTGCATTATGTGTGTACGTCTTACACCCTTATTACTGCATTATGTGTGCACGTCTTATGCCCTTATTACTGCATTATGTGTGTACGTCTTACACCCTTATTACTGCATTATGTGTGTACGTCTTATGCCCTTATTACTGCATTATGTGTGTACATCTTATAACCTTATTACTGCATTATGTGTGTACGTCTTACACTCTTATTACTGCATTATGTGTGTACGTCTTATATCCTTATTACTGCATTATGTGTGTACGTCTTATACCCTTATTACTGCATTATGTGTGTACGTCTTACACCCTTATTACTGCATTATGTGTGCACGTCTTATGCCCTTATTACTGCATTATGTGTGTACGTCTTACACCCTTATTACTGCATTATGTGTGTACGTCTTATGCCCTTATTACTGCATTATGTGTGTACATCTTATAACCTTATTACTGCATTATGTGTGTACGTCTTATACCCTTATCACTGCATTATGTGTGTACGTCTTATACCCTTATTACTGCATTATGTGTGTACGTCTTATACCCTTATCACTGCATTATGTGTGCACGTCTTATGCCCTTATTACTGCATGATGTGTGTACGTCTTATACCCTTATTACTGCATTATGTGTGTACGTCTTATACCCTTATTACTGCATTATGTGTGTACGCCTTATACCCTTATTATTGCATGATGTGTGTATGTCTTATACCCTTATTACTGCATTATGTGTGTACGTCTTATACCCTTATTACTGCATTATGTGTGTACGTCTTATGCCCTTATTACTGCATTATGTGTGTACATCTTATAACCTTATTACTGCATTATGTGTGTACGTCTTATACCTTTATTATTGCATGATGTGTGTACGTCTTATACCCTTATTACTGCATTATGTATGTACGTCTTATACCCTTATTACTGCATTATGTGTGTACGTCTTATACCCTTATTACTGCATTATGTATGTACGTCTTATACCCTTATTACTGCATTATGTGTGCACGTCTTATGCCCTTATTACTGCATTATGTGTGTACGTCTTACACCCTTATTACTGCATTATGTGTGTACGTCTTATGCCCTTATTACTGCATTATGTGTGTACATCTTGTAACCTTATTACTGCATGATGTGTGTACGTCTTATACCCTTATTATTGCATGATGTGTGTACGTCTTATACCCTTATCACTGCATTATGTGTGCACGTCTTATGCCCTTATTACTGCATTATGTGTGTACGTCTTATACCCTTATCACTGCATTATGTGTGCACGTCTTATGCCCTTATTACTGCATGATGTGTGTACGTCTTATACCCTTATTACTGCATTATGTGTGTACGTCTTATACCCTTATTATTGCATGATGTGTGTATGTCTTATACCCTTATTACTGCATTATGTGTGTACGTCTTATGCCCTTATTACTGCATTATGTGTGTACATCTTATAACCTTATTACTGCATTATGTGTGTACGTCTTATACCTTTATTATTGCATGATGTGTGTACGTCTTATACCCTTATTACTGCATTATGTATGTACGTCTTATACCCTTATTACTGCATTATGTGTGCACGTCTTATTCCCTTATTACTGCATTATGTATGTACGTCTTATACCCTTATTACTGCATTATGTGTGTACGTCTTATACCCTTATTACTGCATTATGTATGTACGTCTTATACCCTTATTACTGCATTATGTGTGCACGTCTTATTCCCTTATTACTGCATTATGTGTGTACGCCTTATACCTTTATTACTGCATTATGTGTGTACGTCTTATACCCTTATTACTGCATTATGTGTGTACTGTATATCTTTTACATTTGATACATTATCATATGTATATGACTTATACGTTTACTACTGTACTCTCTGTGCCCTTTAATTTTCCGCAGGCTAAATTCAATGTCACTTCTGAATTTTCATCTTGTATGAAGGCTCCGCACAACCATTTTTTGGACAGCTTATAATATCCAATGGACAGTGGTAAAGATTTTAACAAGGAGATATATTTGGTGAATATTTCTAGATAGAACAGGTGGGGCCTGGTTTAGAATTATAAGTAAATCCAGATAGAGGGAAACATATTGTGGTGATATTATATTCTGCTGAAGGGGAGGAAATATAAAATGTGCGGAGAGACATCGCCTCTAAACTGCAGCGTAAACATAAAGTTCCCCAGTACTATTTCTATGCTATATGCTGCATTTTCCATGAATTGGCCCAATATTGCATCAGGACATGAGTTGTCCGGCTGCAAATTTGCACCATTTTCTGGTATTTAATCCTAACTCTATATAAGTGGCATATTGTACAATACAAGGGTGAACGTTGTTAAATTTATATAAAACTAAGCACTCACTCTTTATAACACGTAACCTGCCATATGTATTGTTTGCACAAAAATATATTGAAATGTTTTACTTCCATTATATAATAATAATAATAATAATAATAATAATACACTATATAATATCAGTAGTCAGTGACCAGAGAAGGCCGACCAAGAATATTCAAGCTATTTGGCTATAATCACATATTTACAGTATACACGTGAAGCCCTTTTTGTGTTTAGACTTTGAAGGCACCATGTTTTCTAGTATTTAATACATGCGCCTCAGTGGTTTTGCTGTGAATTAAAATATCAATCTATTATACATACCCAGAACCACAACAATATTTCCATAAATCCTGCAATTCCCAGATGCCTTTCCGGCAGCCATTGATTTATGAATACACTGCTGACTCAACACTATTACTGAAAACCGTGTTTGCTGCAATGACTTCTGCTGTAACAATGGCCCTCATTCCGAGTCGTTCGCTCTGTAATTTTCTTCGCATCGCAGCGTTTTTCTGCTTAGTACGCATGCGCAATATTTGCACTGCGACTGCGCCAAGTAAATTTGCTTTGAAGATAGTATTTTTACTCACGGCTTTTTCTTCGCTCAGGCGATCGTAGTGTGATTGACAGGAAATGGGTGTTACTGGGCGGAAACACGGCGTTTTATGGGCGTGTGGATAAAAACGCTACCGTTTCCGGAAAAAACGCGGGAGTGGCTGGAGAAACGGAGGAGTGTCTGGGCGAACGCTGGGTGTGTTTGTGACGTCAAACCAGGAACGACAAGCACTGAACTGATCGCAGATGCCGAGTAAGTCTGAAGCTACTCTGAAACTGCTAAGTAGTTTGTAATCGCAATATTGCGAATACATCGTTCGCAATTTTAAGAAGCTAAGATTCACTCCCAGTAGGCGGCGGCTTAGCGTGTGTAACTCTGCTAAAATCGCCTTGCGAGCGAACAACTCGGAATGAGGGCCAATGTTCTACAGGTGAAAAGTCTATTATTAAATACAGGTTGGGTCTCCCATATCCAAAAATCTGATATCCAAAATATTTCGAAATCCACATTTTTTGAGCGCAACTGAGATAGTAGTAACACCTTTGACTTCTGAAAGATCAATATACACAAACTTTGTTTCATGCACAAAATGATTACAAATATTATATAAAATTACCTCCACGCTATGTGTTTACGGTGTGTATGAAACATAAATGTATTTCGTGTTTAGACGTGGGTCCCATCCCCAAGATCTCTCATTATGGTATGCAAATATTCCAATATACAGAAAAAATTCTAAATGTTTCTGGTCCCCCAGCCTTTCGGATAATGAAGACCCAACCTGTACTAAAAACATTGTGTAATGTCATAGTGCATAATAAATTGTCCAAAACCCCCAAATTCCTAGATTATTGTTTTTTTTTTGTTGCTTTCTTTATATGTAATAACAACTGCTTCCTATTAAATATACCTTGACTGGGTGGTCTTCAGTTTGCCGGCTGTCGGGATCCCGGCGCACAGTATACCGGCGTCGGAATCCCGACACCCGGCATACCGACACCTTTTCTCCCTCTTGGGGGTCCACGAACCCCCTGGAGGGAGAATAGATAGCGTGGCGCTCGTAGCGTGCCTCCGTGCCCGCAAGGGGCTCATTTGCACTCGCCCAGCTGTCGGTATGCCGGCGGTCGGGATTCCAGCGCCGGTATGCTGGTCGCCGGGAGCCCGGCCGCCGGCATACCCTCATACACCCACCTTGACTCACTAATGATTCTTACTCAGTGGGGGATATTCAATTGTTTGAAAAGTCAGTTGGGCGTCTGTTTTTTCCTATCTAATAGACCCCCCCCCCCCCAACTACCTTTCTGATCAAAACTCACCAAATTTCCAGCAGTATATACTTCTGCACCTGTGTATTATGCTCACATGTATATACTGCTGCAGATGTGTATAATGCACATATGTACATGCTGCTGCACCTGTGTATAATGCTGATATGTATACACTGCTGCACCTGTGTATAATGCCCACATGTATATACTGCTGCACCTGTGTATAATGCCCACATGTATATACTGCTGCACCTGTGTATAATGCCCACATGTATATACTGCTGCAGATGTGTATAATGCCCACATGTATATACTGCTGCACCTGTGTATAATGCCCACATGTATAAACTGCTGCACCTGTGTATAATGCCCACATGTATATGCTGCTGCACCTGTGTATAATGCCCACATGTATATGCTGCTGCACCTGTGTATAATGCCCACATGTATATGCTGCTGCATCTGTGTATAATGCCCACATGTATATACTGCTGCACCTGTGTATAATGTCCACCTGTGTATACTGCTGCACCTGTGTATAATGCCCACATGTATTTACTGCTGCACCTATATATAATGCCCACATGTATATACTACTGCACCTGTGTATTATGCCCACATGTATATACTGCTGCACCTGTGTATAATGCCCACATGTATATACTGCTGCACCTGTGTATTATGCCCACATGTATATACTGCTGCACCTGTGTATAATGCCAACATGTATATAATGCTGCAATGCCCACATATATATACTGCTGCACCTGTGTATAATGCCCCCATGTGTTTACTGCTGCACCTGTGTATGATGCCCCCATGTATTTACTGCTGCACCCATGTATAATGCCCACATGCATATACTGCTGCACCTGTGTATAATGCCCACATGTACATGTATATACTGCCGCACCTGTGTATAATGTCTACATGTATATACTGCTGCCCCTGTATATAATGCCCCGCATTTATATACTGCTGCCCCTGTGTATAATGCTCACATGTATATACTGCTGCACCTGTGTATAATGCCCACATGTATATACCGCTGCCCCTGTGTATAATGCCCACATGTATATACTACTGCACCTGTGTATAATGCCCACATGTATATACTGCTGCACCTGTGTATAATGCCCACATGTATATACCGCTGCCCCTGTGTATAATGCCCACATGTATATACTACTGCACCTGTGTATAATGCCCACATGTATATACTGCTGCACCTGTGTATAATGCCCACATGTATATACCGCTGCCCCTGTGTATAATGCCCACATGTATATACTACTGCACCTGTGTATAATGCCCACATGTATATACTGCCGCACCTGTGTATAATGTCTACATGTATATACTGCTGCCCCTGTATATAATGCCCCGCATTTATATACTGCTGCCCCTGTGTATAATGCTCACATGTATATACTGCTGCACCTGTGTATAATGCCCACATGTATATACCGCTGCACCTGTGTATAATGCCCACATGTATATACTACTGCACCTGTGTATAATGCCCACATGTATATACTGCCGCACCTGTGTATAATGTCTACATGTATATACTGCTGCCCCTGTATATAATGCCCCGCATTTATATACTGCTGCCCCTGTGTATAATGCTCACATGTATATACTGCTGCACCTGTGTATAATGCCCACATGTATATACCGCTGCACCTGTGTATAATGCCCACATGTATATACTACTGCACCTGTGTATAATGCCCACATGTATATACTGCTGCACCTGTGTATAATGCCCACATGTATATACTGCTGCACCTGTGTATAATGCCCACATGTATATACCGCTGCCCCTGTGTATAATGCCCACATGTATATACTACTGCACCTGTGTATAATGCCCACATGTATATACTACTGCACCTGTGTATAATGCCCACATGTATATACTGCTGCACCTGTTGGTGTCTACACAATGTGAGATTTTTTCTTACAATTTTGACTATAAAGTCAAAATCACAAGAAAAGTTAGTGCAGATCGTAAGGTGAAAGTCACCTTGCGATCCCGATGCGCTGCCATTGCGCGGTCCCGCGCGATCGGCATCGCAAGCCTAGATAGACTGTGCAGGCAAGTAAATTTTGACTATCTAGTATAAAAGTATAGTCAAAATTGACACTTAGCCAAAATCGCACATAGCCAGTATTGCAAGAACAGTCATTATGTGCTTGCGATGCCGACCTAGCCCTTGTCGCATAGTGAGAATCAGGGTTAGCCCGAATCTCACCGTGTGTATGCAACCTTGTGTATAATGCCCCATGCACTTTTGGTCTCATATAGCGTGTGTAAATCTGGCTGTGGTACTAGCCAGTGCCTCCCCAGCCATTTACCTCACCTCGTCCCTGAGTACAGAGTGAGGACAACGTCACAGCATCTATTGACTGAGTTTTGTTTCTGTTTTATAATGACAGCTGCCCAATTCTGTGCCTGCAGGCCCAGTGTGGGGTGATCAGCTCACCTTCACAGACAGCTACTGTGTGTATTTCCTATAAGCTGAGTAAAGGTGGGTACACACTAATAGATATATCTGCAGATCATCTATATCTATATATCTATGGACGGATCGGGCAGTGTGCTGTGCATACACACGCCCCCCCAGTTCAGCTGTCAATCACCGCCGGCCGCCGCAGCATGTGTACGGGCGGTCGGCCGTACACACACAGCGACGCGCCAATATATCGGTAGATACATTGGCCGTCGGCTGTGCTGCGCGGCCGACGCGATACGTCTGTGAACGACGGAGTTCACAGACGTATCGGCCGTACACACTGGCCGACGGACCCGCGATATATCGGCCGTTCAAGAGAACGGCCGATATATCGACCAGTGTGTACGGGCCTTAAGAAATGCTGTTTTATTTTAGCTTCATGCCAAATGTATCAAACAAATAAACAAACAAACAAAAAATAAATAAACATAGATACAATTTCAAGTGGAACACTGCGTTCATATCACTACTGCAGATATACTTCACAGGATTCTCTTGTCCAGATACAGCTGCTTTAAGAAACGTCTGTACAGGTGGATTCATGTTTCTGACTCTTCATCAGTAAAGATAAATAGATGTCAGTAAAATATTTCTGACAATTGCAAAGTAAACTTAGAAATAACTGTACAACACAATCTCATCTACGACAGATACTGATTAAACAGTTTGCAAAGATCTTTCTGTTTAACTGTAAAAAATAATGTTTGTATTTTAAAACAAATCGTTAGCGAAAGTAAATTAAGCTCTTTACATCCCTGACACACATAAATCATTTTGCTCACCCTGTCTCGCTATATTGTTACATTACTGTAGCATAAATATAAAGTTACTGTAAAGGAGGTCACTTTGCAGCAAAGCCACGAATGACTTATTAGTACAGTAACTCAGAGTAATATTGCTGGAAGTGCGCGTTACACCGATGCAGCGGCTTTGGGCGGCAGTGGAGAGTAATTGATTGTCTGCAACATTAGAGACTTTACTCATGCATAAAAGAATCTGTAGTTTTGTTTCAAGGACAATAAAAATTGCCGCCATTGTGAAAATTCCCTTACACTACGGTATAACTGTAGGAATATGCGAAAATTATTGAAGAATCTCTTGACATTAATCGTAAGTAACCAGTTACAGATGAAACATACTGTAAGCCCAACACGTCTTTCCTTAATTTATATAATTTTATGTATGTGTGTATATATATATATATATATATATACACATACAGGTTGAGTATCCCTTATCCAAAATTTAAAATCACACATTTTTGGTTCCCCTACTGAGATGACACATATATATGTATATTATATTATATTATACATCTATATAATATATCTATATATACACACATAATGTATAATATATGTCATTGTCTCAGTACGGGACCCAAAAATTTGGGATTTAGAATTTTGGATAAGGGATACTCAACCTGTATATATATAATATATATACTGTACATATAAATACAAATACATACATCTGTGACCTTGAAATATCATCCCACCCTATTATCCATGTTATAATACATAGTTTATAAAGTGACAGCAAGGCATTATTACACCGTAGTCCAACAGCACCACTACTTACATATTCTAAAGTGCTCTACATTCACCATAGAAAAGGCTTTCCCCTGCCTCAGCAGTTGTAAACGAATGGCCTACTAAGCCTGAAATACATGTTGCTCTCTCTCTCTCTCTCTCTCTCTCTCTCTCTCTATATATATATATACATACATACAATATATCCCTCTCTCTATACTCACACCTATTTGCCATACTTTGAAATAACTTAGAGTATTTCACACTTTCAGTATAAGCTGCAGTGGGTAATGCTAGTTATATGCACAGTAATAGCACTGGAGGGCCCTATCTCTTAGAGTATTTCACACTTTCAGTATAAGCTGCAGTGGGTAATGCTAGTTATATGCACAGTAATAGCACCGGAGGGCTCTATCTCTTAGAGTATTTCACACTTTCAGTATAAGCTGCAGTGGGTAATGCTAGTTATATGCACAGTAATAGCACTGGAGGGCCCTATCTCTCATGTACTCTGAATTATCAGCATGCTTGAAAACAGTGCGATCAAAATTAAACATTTTCCAGCATGTCCGTAAATCCGGTCATCCGAAGATCACTATCCGTCTTTGCATAGGTTCACCTGCTACAGCTAACAGGCCCACGCCTTATCCGATTGGATCAGTCCAGTTTGACCACACTGGAGACTGATCCTATCATTGGGCGGTTAGGTCCGGTGCCAGGGCTGCTTCAGTTCTGTCCAGTTTAAAACAGGCCGACCGCAGCGTCCTCACTGACAGGAAGTCTGGTCTGTACAGACAAATATCTCCCCCACCCCGCCAGCACAACTTTATCTTACAGTATATACCTGTCCTAATGAGCTCTTATATACAGTATATCCGATATAACTAAACTTGTATTGGAAGGTTAGACAATTAAAGATTTAGACATTGTAGCTTTAAAAAAATGAAAAACTATTCTCACAACCTAATTAGTTGAATTAGGTAAATGATGATAACAGTAATAAAAATAATAATCTTATTTCTAGAACACTTTTCTCCATTAGAGCTAAGAGCACTTTACAGACACAATAAACATAATACACGTACAGAGGTTTAGATGTGCATACAATACAGAAACTATGATAACAGGTTATTACCAGCCCTTAGCGTGATAATAGATGAGTAACGTAATGCCGACAGAAGATGTCCTAGATGTGTATCTCCTGCAGCTCACCTGCTTACCTGTGACACAGAAAGAGATGAGAAGGAAGCAGCAGCTGGAGCAGAACCAGCCAGGGCTCGGGTGCTTCATCTCTGCTGATCAGTCGGGTGCAGGATATGTGCAGCTGACTCAATGCAAACTGTATACAGTATCCACCTACAGGCTGCTGGCACGTGTCTGACAGAGCAGCCAATGGCAGAACCTGGCCTCTGTGGGTGCTGTATACATGTCACCTCTGCTTATCATCCCACAGCCCCGGCCAATCAGAAACTCCACAGCCAATCAGTGGTGGCCAATCAGGTAGATTCTTAATGATGGCCGCTGAGTCCCCCAAAGTGTGTAATGGAGGACCGCACATAGCCATGAGCTGAGCATAAGGAGGCCACTAGTGGAAAATGCCACACCTGACCTTATGTGACAGGTCACATTAAAAATGCAGGCACGTAAGAGACAGTTTATTCAGCTTCCCCAAGGGGAAAAAGCCCACCAGCAGCCCCCTTCAGCTGCAGCATATAATTTCCGCACGCGCCCAGGTTCCCCCATGCAAGTACGCCTGCACAGTGTGGGGTAATGATGGTGATGGATGCGGCCTTTAGGCTGTGCGTGTAAGGTGTATATGAAACAGAACTGAATATTGGGCCTAATTCTGAGTTGATCGCAGCAGCAATTTTGTTAGCAGTTGGGCAAAACCATGTGCACTGCAGGAGGGGCAGATGTAACATGTGCACAGAGTTAGATTTGGGTGGGGTGTGTTCAAACTGAAATCTAAATTGCAGTGTAAAAATAAAGCAGCCAGTATTTACCCTGCACAGAAACAAAATAACCCACCCAAATCTATCTCTCTCTGCACATGTTATATCTGCCTCCCCTGCAGTGCACATGGTTTTGCCCAATTGCTAACAAACTTTCTGCTGCGATCAACTCAGAATTACTCCATTGTGTTTAGACTTAAATCCCATCCCCAAGGTCAGTGGTGTATCTGTAATGGTCCAAGATACACACATGCCTCTGGGGCCACGGGGCCCCACACCACACACACTGCACCCATTTCTTCAATACTTACATCCCCGGAGTCCCGAGTTGGTGGCAAGAGCACTGCACAATCACCAGGAAAATGGCCGCAAAATTCCCAGAGATCTGAGCAGGTGCAGTAGACTTTGGCACAGCACCAGGATCTACTACTAGTGCTCGCTAGAGCGCTGCCAGCTAGAGAGGACGGGGCCCGGACTGAGACTTCACACGGGACCCCTCCTCTCTTAATATACCACTGCCCAAGATATCTCATTATGAGGCAGATGTACTAAGCCTTGGAGAGTGATAAAGTGGAGAGAGAGAAACTGCGATCAAATCAGCTCTTAACTGTCTTATTGCAAACAGTTTGTAACATGGTAGATATGAGCTGATTGGCTGGTACTTTAGGGGTCTATGTTCTAAGCATTGGAGAGATATAAAGTACCAGACAATCAGCTCCTGACATATTATAGCCTGTGTTTGAAAAATGACAGGAGCTGGTTTGTTGGTATTTTATCTCTCTCCAAGATTTGATCAGTCTCCCCCCTGTAGTATAAATCCAACGTATTTTTCCATCTCCTCCTGTAACTTTCTAATTCAGAAATAAGGAAAACCCACAGATACTTAATTGCCTTGTGCTGCTCCTTACCTTCAGGATAGAGGAGTGGGAGACCCGGGCTGATGTAAAGCACTGAGTTTTTATTTATCATACAGTAATAGGTTCCTTGGAATGTCTGGCCAAATGATGTAATGGTCAGGGTGTATGTAGATCCTGTCTTGTCTGCCAAGAAACCATTTCTTCCCTGATCAGCACTGTATATTGCCTTCCTCGTGTTACTGAGAAACACAATTGACTCTGGATTCTTGGCGTCTTTCCTTTGACGGAACCAGAACACTCCAAAGTCCATGAGATCTCCTCTATCAGGCTGGCATTCCAACCTCACCGGTCCTGAAAAGCCGGACGTCACCTCTGGGCCTTTGAGCTTCAGGTGGTGAGAACCTAAAATAGATGTATGACAAAGAGCTTACTGGTCAGGGATAAATGCCATCAACCCATGAAAATATATTTGAATGTATTTTCAGGTTATGCGTAAATAACTCTTTTTTATGTATCACATGCATAAAATTTTACATTTTACTCTCTCCAAGGTTTAGTACATAGACGCCTAAGTACCAACCAATCACCTCCTAACTGCCATGTTACAGGCTGTGTTTGAAAAATGACAGGAGCTGGTTGGTAGTTTACCTCTCTCCACCTTTTCACTCTCCAAGGCTTAGTACACAGAACCCTATGTATTTGCAAATATTCCAAATTCTGAAAAAATCAGAACGCCAAAACACTTTTGCACCCAAGTATTTCAATTAAGCGATACTCAACTTGTATACATACAGTATCAGACATTAGGCAATGCAGTATATAGATGTTTTGCGACAATTACGTTTTCAGATGTCTATGACAAATTATACCAAGGCCTCAAACGGATAACATTTTCTGTAATATTCTTATAAGGTTTCTACTATAAAAGTGTTTCCCAAAGAATGTGTACACACGTACAGTGGTTGTAACAAAATGGATTAGAAACAAATTTTAATGACCTTTGTTTCCTGTGATGACATCACTGTTTGAGACTACTATGTATCATTGTAAGCCATTGTTAAACTCACAAATATATTTACAATCTGATTATTATTATAGTCTATTACATATTAAAACTACTACATTTATTTCAGCCATATTTTTAATAGCAAACCACAGAATTTTATATTTTGAATGTAACAGTTTTATATATATATATATATATATATATATATGAGGTAGATTATTACAAAATACAAATAAAATAATCGTGGCCTCTTATGCTGATTCACATACATAGGGGACATTTTATTATAGAGAGTAAACCACTTTCTCCGGAGAAACATTTTATCGCCAGAGATAGTGGTTCTCCTTATCTATTAAAGACCTCTGGACAGTGATAGCATTCACTGGCTATCTCAGTATGGAAAATCTTATATAACAAGTTGACATGTACCAACGCTGTCCCTTTAATAAAAAAAAAAAAAAGCCTTTTTGTATGTAAATAAATCTATTTTCTCCAAAAATGTAAATATATCAAAATATTTTTTTTTATTTTGCATATTTTAACTTTGTTATTGTTGATCCAGCAAAGCCGGATTTCATGGACTGTACTCTTACAGCTACCAGCCAGTATATCAGGGTAAATATCACTCCGCTGCTCCTTCCCAATGCAGTGATACAAGGTTTCGCTGCAATAAGCAGTGAGAGAAAATCTTTGCTAATGCATATTTGTAAATAGACCTGATACTTTGGGTCCTGCTCTATAAAGTCAGAAAACACTGTTTTACATTGCAATGTCAGCTTCTCAATTAATTTCATGGCATAGTTACCCATTTGTCTAACTTATTTCTAAGGAAACACCTGGAACATTATGCTGTGGGTGTAACACATACCAGATATAATGTAAATACCCCAAACTGATTGTAGTGACAGCTGTAGGTATTCTCAAATTGTGCACATTTTTGCAAACTTCATCTGTATGTATGGCTCATTATCATAAACTGTAATTTGCTAAATCACTGGTCAGACTTTATTTGCAAATCCAAAAACACAACATTACAGGATGCACAGTGTATTTATTACACATTACATTAGACAATTACTGTGCACCACACAGGGGATGTTCTACAAAAAAAGAAATTGGCATATTTACAGTGAAGTTGTGGCACAATGGTGCTACAGTACAATGATTTATGTTACAGTACAACATTGTTACAGTACACTGCTGTTGCATTACAATGCTATTATGGTACAATGATGTTCAGGTTCAATGAGGTTATGTTATAATGATATTACAGTACAATGGTGCTAGGGTACAATTGCGTTACAGTACACTGCTGTTGCATTACAATGCTATTATGGTACAATGATGATCAGGTTCAATGAGGTTATGTTATAATGATATTACAGTACAATGGTGCTAGGGTACAATTGCGTTACAGTACAATGATGTTAGAGTACACTGGTGTTACGTTACAATTGTGTTACAGTACAATAATGTTACAGTTCCATGATGTTACATTACAATGATTTTAAAGTACAAAAATGATGTTACAGTACAATGGTGTTACAGTACAATGAATGACGCTATATTACAATGATGTTACAGTACAATGGTATCACAGTACAATAATGTTACAGTTCCATGATGTTACATTACAATGATTTCAAAGTACAACAATGATGTTACAGTACAACTGTGTTATAGTGCAATGATGTTACAGTATAATGATGATACATTACAATGATTTTAAAGTACAACAACAATGTTACAGAACAATGATGTTACAGTACAATGATGTAAAGCAGAAATAACATAAATCTAGCAAACTGTAAGACCCAGGTCTGAGATGCACAGTTATCATTTATGTAAACATTAGGGATATTTATTTAGTAAGTATGACTGAACTGAACATAAATGATCTGATGTCATGTACACATATGATGTAACAGTATGCAGACAATTTGCATGTAAACAGTGTTATAAAGTACAGTAATAAAGATTGGCAACAGAAAAAAAGCAAGACTGGAGTTACACAGTTAAATGTCGGAGAATATTATACACCGATGTATTGATGTTGCTTTCATACAAACAACATCATTCATTATCTTTTCAAGAGAGCAGAATTTAATCAATATACCAGCTTTGTCTATATACTGGGCCAAATTGACACAAAAAATTTCTTGTACTTTATAACGCTACTTTTATTTATTTTAAACAAAGAACGCAGCACCAAAATAAAAACATAGGTTAAATCACAACATTAAACACAGTCTATCTTCCAGAATGAGGTTATTAAATGATATGAACGGCCTTCAGTTTTGTGTGTTATGCGTTTAATAGAAGTATTGACCTTTGAACAGCATTATATGACTTACATATCTTACAAAACCAAATTAATGTATTTAAATACTTAATATTGCAGGTAATGGTTGAAAGATCAATACTGATCTGCAATACTGCATAGCAGTTACATCAGTTATATTGTACAATTATGGAAACCTACTGTGTCAGATAGGTAACAGTGTGTCAAAAATACTGTACAGTTAAATATATATTTTCCTGACATGACCAAAGTAAAACTGGATGGTGATCCAAAATGTAATCATCGGCCACAAGCGCCCTGAATAATACTATCAAGTAGGGAATCACTTGCATTACCAATACAAATAAATAAATGTTTAATTATAAAATGTAATTGAAATATTTGTCATTGAAAACTGAGCTCTAATGTAGTATGTAAACCTACTGTATATGCTCAAAATTTAACGTTCTATGGTGCAAAGTTTCTGTTTGAAGTTTCTTTGTCTTTTACTTCACTGTAGAACATTTTTTTAAATACATATAATAAAAATAATGATAATGGTAATAATGGGTAATAAAAATAAGCTAAATGGACGATAAAAACGTATTCACAAATTGGAAGTTAAAGAATAGGTTGATTTAGTAAGCCACGTACTGTATACTGTATTTCCTTGACCTTCTTCAATTCTTCCATCAAAATGAAAAATAAAAATCATTATAGACCTACAGTATGTATGTGAACCAGATGCAAATGGCCATCCCAACACGTGGCCAGGGTTGATGGTTTTCCATATTGTTACAGATGTTAAGGAAGGTCAATTAAATAGCAGCAATATGTTTCTGAGTCTTTAGCGGACAGTTTCAGGCAGAAGTTCTATTTTAAATGTCAATAGTATAATGTGGCAAAAAAAAATCCTGTTATTTATGAAACAATAATTTTTTCCCCCAAATCTTGCATGACCATCAGCACAGGTCAAAGTAACAATTGGTGGGTACAGGAGACAGAAGGAAGCAGCAAACAGGACACCAGGCACAATGCAATTATATTTTTTTACACCTATTCAAACATATTTGAGTCATTGACACTGCTTAGGTATGGGGACTACCATTTTCACAGCACTATATTACAGCAATTTACCAGATGGGCTTGATCTGTAATTCATGTTTTCGGTAATCAGGAAACCCCTTTCTACTTATGACTTATAATTTTACTCTGTTCTGTCTTCTACTGTACCATACATTCATTTCTTCGTCAATTCCTCATAATTTTTCTATAAATTGGATTAATAGGAGCACTAATAGTGTGTAGTGATTTGACATGCACTTAATGGGCCAGTTGTATTGCTGGCTGAACTCAGACTTTTTGCAATCAGTTACAAGGCATGGTTTTGCCTTGAAAGGGATTGCTCCTTTAAAAAAATATCTGAGTTTAGCCGGTATCCAGCACGGCCGCTGAACTCAGGCGGCATTACATCCCTCTAAATAGGTGATGATTGTGTATTCTAATGAAATATATAAAAGAATAGAAATAAATAAAAATAAAAAATAAGATAAAACATTCTAAAAAAATAAAAAATAGTCAATAGAAAATAATAAAAAAAAGTAAATAGAAATAAAAATAAAAATAGGAAAAAATAAGAATTTACTTACCGATAATTCTATTTCTCGGAGTCCGTAGTGGATGCTGGGGTTCCTGAAAGGACCATGGGGAATAGCGGCTCCGCAGGAGACAGGGCACAAAAAAGTAAAGCTTTTACCAGATCAGGTGGTGTGCACTGGCTCCTCCCCCTATGACCCTCCTCCAGACTCCAGTTAGGTACTGTGCCCGGACGAGCGTACACAATAAGGGAGGCAATTTGAATCCCGGGTAAGACTCATACCAGCCACACCAATCACACCGTACAACTTGTGATCTAAACCCAGTTAACAGTATGATAACAGAAAGAGCCTCTTAAAGATGGCTCCTTAACAATATAACCCGAATTTGTTAACAATAACTATGTACAGTATTGCAGATAATCCGCACTTGGGATGGGCGCCCAGCATCCACTACGGACTCCGAGAAATAGAATTATCGGTAAGTAAATTCTTATTTTCTCTATCGTCCTAAGTGGATGCTGGGGTTCCTGAAAGGACCATGGGGATTATACCAAAGCTCCCAAACGGGCGGGAGAGTGCGGATGACTCTGCAGCACCGAATGAGAGAATTCCAAGTCCTCTTTTGCCAGGGTATCAAATTTGTAGAATTTTACAAACGTGTTTTCCCCCGACCACGTAGCTGCTCGGCAGAATTGTAATGCCGAGACCCCTCGGGCAGCCGCCCAAGATGAGCCCACCTTCCTTGTGGAATGGGCCTTAACAGATTTAGGCTGTGGCAGGCCTGCCACAGAATGAGCAAGTTGAATTGTGTTACAAATCCAACGAGCAATCGTCTGCTTAGAAGCAGGGGCACCCAACTTGTTGGGTGCATATAGTATCAACAGCGAGTCAGATTTTCTGACTTCAGCCGTCCTTGAAATGTATATTTTTAAGGCTCTGACAACGTCCAACAACTTGGAGTCCTCCAAGTCGCCAGTGGCCGCAGGCACCACAATAGGTTGGTTCAGGTGAAACGCTGATACCACCTTAGGGAGAAAATGCGGACGAGTCCTCAGTTCTGCCCTATCCGAATGGAAGATTAGATAAGGGCTTTTATAAGATAAAGCCGCCAATTCAGATACTCTCCTGGCGGAAGCCAGGGCCAGTAACATAGTCACTTTCCATGTGAGATATTTAAAATCCACCTTTTTCAATGGTTCAAACCAATGGGATTTGAGGAAATCTAAAACTACATTTAGATCCCACGGTGCCACCGGAGGCACCACAGGAGGCTGTATATGCAGTACTCCTTTAACAAAAGTCTGTACCTCAGGAACTGAGGCCAATTCTTTTTGGAAGAATATTGACAGGGCCGAAATTTGAACCTTAATAGATCTCAATTTGAGACCCATAGACAATCCTGATTGTAGGAAATGTAGGAAACGACCCAGTTGAAATTCCTCCGTCGGAACACTCCGATCCTCGCACCACGCGACATATTTTCGCCAAATGCGGTGATAATGTTTCGCGGTGACTTCCTTCCTTGCCTTAATCAAGGTAGGAATGACTTCTTCTGGAATGCCTTTCCCTTTTAGGATCTGGCGTTCAACCGCCATGCCGTCAAACGCAGCCGCGGTAAGTCTTGAAAGAGACAGGGACCCTGTTGTAGCAGGTCCCTTCTCAGAAGTAGAGGGCACGGGTCGTCCGTGACCAACTCTTGAAGTTCCGGGTACCAAGTCCTTCTTGGCCAATCCGGAGCCACTAGTATTGTTCTTACTCCTCCTCACCGTATAATCTTCAATACCTTTGGTATGAGAGGCAGAGGAGGAAACACATATACTGATTTGTACACCCAAGGTGTTACCAGTGCGTCCACAGCTATTGCCTGTGGATCTCTTGACCTGGCGCAATACTTGTCCAGTTTCTTGTTGAGGCGAGACGCCATCATGTCTACCATTGGTCTTTCCCAACAGTTTATTAGCATGTGGAAGACTTCTGGATGAAGACCCCCCTCTCCCGGGTGAATATCGTGTCTGCTGAGGAAATCTGCTTCCCAGTTGTACACGCCCGGGAAGAACACTGCTGACAGTGCTATTACGTGATTCTCCGCCCAGCGAAGAATCTTGGCAGCTTCTGCCATTGCACTCCTGCTTCTTGTGCCGCCCTGTCTGTTTACATGGGCGACCGCCGTGATGTTGTCCGACTGAATCAACACCGGTTTTCCTTGCAGGAGTGGTTCCGCCTGGCTTAGAGCATTTTAGATTGCTCTTAGTACCAGAATGTTTATGTGAAGAGACTTTTCCAGGTTCGTCCATACCCCCTGGAAGTTTCTTCCTTGTGTGACTGCTCCCCAACCTCTCAGGCTGGCGTCCGTGGTCACCAGGATCAAATCCTGTATGCCGAATCTGCGGCCCTCCAATAGATGAGCCTTTTGCAACCACCACAGAAGATATACCCTTGTCCTTGGCGACAGGGTTATTCGCAGGTGCATCTGAGGATGCGACCCTGACCATTTGTCCAACAGATCCCTTTGGAAAATTCTTGCATGGAATCTGCCGAATGGAATTGCTTCGTAAAAAGCCACCATTTTTCCCAGGACTCTTGTGCAATGATGTACAGACACCTATCCTGGTTTTAGGAGGTTCCTGACAGGTCGGATAACTCCTTGGCTTTTTCCTCGGGAAGAAAAACCTTTTTCTGAACCGTGTCCAGAATCATCCCTAGGAACAGCAGACGTATCGTCGGAAAACAGCTGCGATTCTTGGAATATTTAGAATCCAGTCGTGCCGTCGAAGAACTACTTTAGATAGTGCTCTTCCGACCTCCAACTGTTCTCTGGAACTTGCCCTTTTTAGGTCGTGCAAGTAAGGGATAATTTAGATGCCTTTTTTCTTTGAAGAAACATCTTTTCGGCCATTACCTTGGTAAAAAGGCCCGGGGTGCCGTGGATAATTCAAACGGCATCGTCTGAAACTGATATTGACAGTTCTGTACCACGAACCAGAGGTACCCTTGATGAGAAGGACAAAATTTGGACATGGAGGTAATCCTTGATGTCCAGGGACACCATATAGTCCCCTTTTTTCCGGTTCGCTATCACTGCTCTGAGTGACTTTATCTCGATTTGAACCTTTTATGTAAGTGTTCAAAACATTTTAGATTTAGACTATGTGTCACCAAGCCGTCTGGCTTCAGTACCACAATATAGTGTGGAAAAATAATACCCTTTTCCTTGTCGTAGGAGGGGTACTTTGATTATCACCTGCTGGATATACAGCTTGTGAATTGTTTCCAATGCTGCCTCCCTGTCGGAGGGAGCCGTTGGTAAAGCAGACTTCAGGAACCTGCGAGGAGAAGATGTCTCGACTCTCCAATCTTTACCCCTGGGATAATACTCGTACGATCTAGGGGTCAACTTGCGAGTGATCCCACTGCGCCCTGAGACTCTTGAGACTACCCCCCCACCTTGAGTCCGCTTGCACGGCCCCAGCGTCATGCTGAGGACTTGGCAGACGCGGTGGAGGGCTTCTTTTCCTGGGAAGGGGCTGCCTGCTGCAGTCTACTTCCCTTACCTCTATGTCTGGGCAGATATGACTGGCCTTTTGCCTGCATGCCCTCATGGGAAAGGAAAGATTGAGGCTGAAAAGACGGTGTCTTTTTTAGCTGAGATGTAACTTGGGGTAAAAAAGGTTGGATTTCCCAGCTGTTGCTGTGGTCCCCAGGTCCGATGGACCGACCCCCAAATAACTCCTTCCCTTTATACAGCAATACTTCCATCTGCCGTATGGGATCTGTATCACCTGACCACTGTCGTGTCCCTGACATCTTCTGGGAGATATGGACAACGCACTTATCTTGATGCCAGAGAGCAAATATCCCTCTGTGCATCTCACATACATATATATAGAATGCATCCTATTAAATGCTCTACATGAATAAAATATTTTCAGTCAGGGAATCCGACCAAGCCAACCCAGCACTGCATCTCCAGGCTGATGGCGATCGCTGGTCGCAGTATAACCACCGTATGTGTGTATATACTTTTTAGGATATTTTTCCAGCTTCCTATCAGCTGGCTCCTTGAGGGCGGCCGTATCTGGAGACGGTAACGCCACTTGATAAGCGTGTGAGCGCCTTATCACCCTAAGGGGTGTTTCCCAACGTACCCTAATTTCTGGCGGGAAAGGGTATAACGCCAATATTTGCTATCGGGGTAACCCTACGCATCATCACACACTTCATTTTATTTTATCTGATTCAGGAAAAACTACAGGTAGTTTTTTCCACTCCCACATAATACCCTTTCTTGTGGTACTTGTAGTATCAGAAACACGTAACACCTCCTTCATTGCCCTTAACGTGTGGCCCTAATGAGAAATACGTTTGTTTATTCACCGTCGACACTGTATTCAGTGTCCGTGTCTGTGTCGACCGACTGAGGTAAATGGGCGTTTTTAAAACCCCTGACGGTGTTTCTGAGACGCCTGGACCGGTCCTAATAGATTGTCGGCCGTCTCATGTCGTCAACCGACCTTGCAGCGTGTTGACATTCTCACGTAATTCTCTAAATAAGCCATCCATTCCGGTGTCGACTCCCTAGAGAGTGACATCACCATTACAGGCAATTTCTCCGCCTCCTCACCAACATCGTCCTCATACATGTCGACACACACGTACCGACACACAGCACACACACCGGGAATGCTCTGACAGAGGACAGGACCCACTAGCCCTTTGGGGAGACAGAGGGAGAGTCTGCCAGCACACACCAAAAACGCTATAATTATATAGGGACAACCTTATATAAGTGTTTCTCCCTTATAGCATCTTTTATATATATACAATATCGCCAAAATCAGTGCCCCCCCTCTCTGTTTTAACCCTGTTTCTGTAGTGCAGTGCAGGGGAGAGCCTGGGAGCCTTCTCTCCAGCTTTTCTGTGAGAGAAAATGGCGCTGTGTGCTGAGGAGATAGGCCCCGCCCCTTTTACGGCGGGCTCGTCTCCCGCTATTTTTGAAGTTAGGCAGGGGTTAAATATCTCCATATAGCCTCTGTGGGCTATATGTGAGGTATTTTTTGCCTCTAATAAGGTTTTTATTTGCCTCTCAGAGCGCCCCCCCCAGCGCTCTGCACCCTCAGTGACTGTTGTGTGAAGTGTGCTGAGAGGAAAATGGCGCACAGCTGCAGTGCTGTGCGCTACCTTTATGAAGACTCAGGAGTCTTCAGCCGCCGATTTTGGACCTCTTCTCTCTTCAGCGTCTGCAAGGGGGCCGGCGGCGCGGCTCCGGTGACCATCCAGGCTGTACCTGTGATCGTCCCTCTGGAGCTAGTGTCCAGTAGCCAAGCAGCAAATCCACTCTGCACGCAGGTGAGTTCACTACTTCTCCCCTAAGTCCCTCGTTGCAGTGATCCTGTTGCCAGCAGGACTCACTGTAAAGTAAAAAACCTAAGCTAAACTTTCTCTAAGCAGCTCTTTAGGAGAGCCACCTAGATTGCACCCTTCTCGTTCGGGCACAAAATCTAACTGGAGTCTGGAGGAGGGTCATAGGGGGAGGAGCCAGTGCACACCACCTGATCTGGTAAAAGCTTTACTTTTTTGTGCCCTGTCTCCTGCGGAGCCGCTATTCCCCATGGTCCTTTCAGGAACCCCAGCATCCACTTAGGACGATAGAGAAATTAAGAATACTAGAATACTAAAAGAGTGGAGTAATAAAAATAAAATTTTATATTCCAGGCTGAACCCCCCCCCCCCCCCCCCGAGGTATTGTGTCAATAATAGATTATTTAAATATTGTTATTGCATTATTATGGTTTTGGTGGATGTGCTGTTCATTGGTTTCGACCCGATCGCTGATGTTTATAATGATCCAATAACTCACTCCCCTCTTATTCTACTTTTGTACCTTTTAGTTCTTGAAGACCCTGGGGTCTTTATGCACCAACCCCTCCCCCCACACCATTGATCATCCATTTGCACTCATTTGTAATTCAAGGTGGAAGAGGATCTAACAACTACATGAAACCCTGTATCAAACAGGCCGAGTGTTAATATAGTGTGGTGTGGGACAGATAAAGCCACCAGGTATGCCAGCTCATCAAACAATGCATCCACACTGACATGAGCAACACCCAAAGCTAAAGTTTTATCTTTGGATGGAATATTCTTTAATTATTTGTCAAAACATATATATCACTTACTTAAAACTACACAAGATGTGCAAAAGCGAATGGGCTCTTTCATTGCTGAACTTTTTTTTTTTAATTTAACACGCTCTTTATATATATATATATATATATATATATAAATAAACTATTTGCAGAATAGATAGCAAATAAAAAACAGTAAAAATATATATTACAAATTAAATAAAGCCACTCAATTAAACAGATGAAAAAACAATTTTGTAGTAGAACAAAGCACATATTGTAAGTTAAGACATATAGTATTTTATTGTTTTTTTAAATTAGCACATTACTGATTTTATTAAAATGTATTTTTTACAGGCAAAACAAAGCCGTGATATACTTGTTCATTTTAAAAGTTGCTTATATTAATTCAGGAATATATATGCATTGATTTAACCAGCCCAGTGGATGTATACTTAATTTATGTTTTCTTTTAACTTACATTTTGTTGTTGTTGAGGTTTTGCAATGGAAAAAAAAGACTTTGCGTTATAAAAAAAAAAAATGGAATGTATTATAAAGAATTAACCTTTACCAGTGTCTTAGCATAAAAAAAAATAATTTCAGATAATAGACTCCTTTCTAGGTATGAATGCAAGCAATGCAATAATGTAAAATGAAACAAATATTGGGGACGCTATAAGTATCACTGCACAAATTAAACAAAATATCTGTGATACAGCTACATACAGGCTGCGTGTTGGAGGGAGACGCTTGTAAAAAAAAAAGAGATAGAAAAGAGGAACAGAAGGGTAGAGAAAGAAAAAAAGAGAGAAAAACATTTATCTCTAAATGTGCAAACAAGTCAAATAAAATATGAAGACTTGACCCTATACACACATATTGCTTGATACACTAATCAGCATATAAAAATAGTAAATATTTGTAAATGAAATAAGTCTGGGATATTTGGTTTCAAATACTTCATGTAGGGTTTATCCTAGATTTGTATCTGGCAACAGATGTAAGGTAAAACCAAAGCATACATGGCCTAACCACAAAGCATACCGCTTGAACATCCTTCCCAGCAAGTACAGTATATGCACACACTGCAGCTTTGTATTCCATCTTAAACACCCTAAAGTTTTCTTGCGGTAAGGCCACATCGCATATGATAGTTTGTAGCTTTAGAATTTTCTTTCTTCAAATTTTATTTAATTCTTCACATACAATATATAATAAAACATATATTTAACTTTAAAGAAACATATTTCTAGGTGGACTGTGCCCAACCACTTGCAGGTAATGCTATCTCAATGTCTCCTCACTATCATGCGTAATGAAATACATTTATGATACTATCCCCAGCAACTTTTGTGCAGCATCAGATGTGGACCTTCAGTTTATGGTGGAGTCTCCCGAGAGCCGATAGAAGGGCGCCCCATGATGTGCCCTCAGCAGACAATATAGACACCCAGGAACTTTGTGTCACTTGTCAAATGTCCTTGGTATACAACCTTGTAAATAAGAAGAGCCCTTTAATATGTGCCTCTTGAAGCCGCACTCTATATAACAGTTTAACAACTTAAAAAAAAAAAAAAAAAAAGCACGTCAGGTACAGTGACGCATATTAGTGGCCTAGTCGGTCAAATGGAGTCAGCAGCCACAAAGTGTCTATGGGTCAGTAGAACCTGTAACCAATTTCACATTCACTTTTGTATTTGCTTATTTCATAGTTCCCTGTTCTAGCCCAATCCCCTGGGAACAGAAAGTACATATGTAATAAAAATTTAACAAACAAATGTTGAACCTGGTCCCATTTTCTCTTTCAATTCCCAAAATCCATACTCAGCCCAAACAAAACACATATAAATCATTCCCACAGTGGTGGGGTTAGGCATAGCTGATTACAGGATTGTCCCATTAGCAAAATGTTTCCTTAAAAATGGTTTATATATGTGAAAATGGCGACAGCGTGCTTGGTCACACCCACTGTCATAAAACCACTTCCCACCAGCAGTACATTATTAACTTGAGGATTTTGTAAAGATTCTCCCAGCGATAGTCCCAGAGAGGTGTAACTGACGGGTTTCATTGTGGAATAACTGATCAAACGCATCAGTTATATTTGTTTCGGACTACAAAAATAGTCCCAAAGAAGTGTATCTGACGCATTTCATCAGTTTCCACATACTCCACTTATTCATAATGTACAGAATTTTAGTCAAGACTTCTGTGGTCCTGTTTTACAGTATGATATGCCCATCTCCCTTTGTCATACATTATGCCACCAACCATCCCTCATTGTATTATACTGTAATAATTCTAATAAAATTATGTATATATTTTTTATATATGTTGCATATGGTATTGAAGGGAACTGTGCAAGGTAAGTTTATGTGTATAAATTAGAGATCCAATAAGGATAGGTTGGTAATTTCTATTAAGTTAAGTCTAACAATAAATATAAGAATGATTATGATGGTGAACAAATACTGATTCACTTCAATTTCTAAGGCTTAGAATTCAATTGGGTGTGAAGTTTAGCAAGGTAATTAAAACTTTGTGTACCCCACACCCAATTTTGGATTACCGCCGATATACGTGCACCCAATACCTGAGGTATCCAATGAGAAAAAAATGGTGAAGGGGTTTTCAGCTCTGAAAACCCTGCAACGTGAGAAAAAATAAAAATGAAATAATGCCTGCCCGATGCTCTGCGGTGGTCTCCCTTCCGTCTTGCCACTAGAGAGGTGGCTGACAGAAGGCGCAAGGGCTGCTGGTACATGTAGTTCTCCCAGTGGCTGGTTCCAGAAGGCTTAACACTACAGAAGGGGGAGTCAAACACACCGGGGTTTACTCACCACTGATGCTGAAGACCTGGCTTCCGATGCTGGATGCAGAAGACAGGCTTCAGAAGGTAATTACTGACTAAGCTAATTGGAAACTTCCAATTGCTTCATTAGTCCTCGGGGGAGGGGGGAATGCTGCCTGGGACCCATAGCAAGTCCTGGTGATTTTTCCTAGAAATAACAATTTTAGGAAAAAAATCAGACTTGCTCTGGAGATGCGTGAAAAAGACACGTCCCATTTTCAGTCCGGCAATTGAATAGCAAAATCCCCCTTGGTCTTTCATTAATAGACTTCTTGTTACAGTTATTTTTTATACTTATAGAAAGTAAAGGACTTTTCACATGCAAGTGCAAACATCTCTGATGAAACCACACTTGCTGGAGAAACGCTTCAGATGGTTTACCAATTTAACACATAAGTGCATTGCTCACCTGAAAGTTATTACTAACAATAATACTAAAAGTTTTAATACAGACAATTAAAGGAGAGATCAATGGTTTAAAACCAAGGGGGATTTGTGGCCCAAATGTACAGGGCAAAATGTGTACCACAAAATTGTGCCATCAGGAGAAGTGAGAGTGTCCGGGATAGGAACAGTGGCTGACTCTCATGTCCCATGGCATCACAGTCCATTAAGGTTATTTACTTTGTTTGCACTGACACTTCTACTAGCATTGGTCATTTGTTAATCATTTACTATGGTGGTGAGGGTTAAACTGATAGAGATTGGTTACCGCCCACCTTGACCTTTGCCTGTTACTATGCCTGGCTGCTGCCCATACAGCACTTTGCCTGTTACTCATAACACCTGTCACCTGTACTATACACTGCCTGTAACCTGTAATTTTTGTCTACCCCCCTCAACCTCAATTTGGGTCCTCACTTACCAGCCCCGATTCAGGATTATTAACAGACCCTTCTTTGCATATGGTATGTCTGTGTATACCTAGTTTTACAACACGGTGTAAACTGCTCTATGCCTATATAGTCTTGTATGCACCAGTCGCTATACAAACTTATACTGTACCTTCACACATACGTACCATTATTTCTCATCAATTCTCTATTGAAGAAAATACTTTTATTATGTGTGAAAATTGCTCAGCGAAAAAAATGTATTAGTGCTATTTGGGAAGACTGGCGCTTACTCTTCAGTAAAAATTGTCCATGCTATACTGAAGATCTGGCATGCTATGTTCAGTAAAGTTTTAGTAGCCTCTGAGGTGTCCTGCTCCCTTTAAATAGGTGTCTGTGATCTTGAGCTTACACTACTTTGAGTTGAAGTCCTGGATGCTGCAGAGTACTAGTGAATGATTGTAGTTCCAGGAAAGGGGTCTGTTATTGGCGAAGCACTTGGCCAGTGGGTTCTGTGCGCTCAAGATCAGGGTAGGCACTCACAAAAGCTACTTGTGTATAAACACCATATAGAACACCGTATTTAAAAGGTTCATTCATAAAATGTAAATATACTTCAACCTGTCAAAACATGTTGGTAAAAGGCTTGCCACTCTTTATTCTATCTGTCTGGAGAAGCATGAAAAAATCACTGCCTACATTCCCAAGCGCTAACTGGACCACCGGATGTGCTTCACTAGTAAATGACCATTGTTTTTGAACCTAGACAAACCTTCCAAGAGGTACACACTCCAAACACTGCATACAGTATAAAATAAATGGAGTTGAGACAAAAAAAAAAAAAAGTGGAACGATACAAGTTAAAACAATAGTTGGCTGATAATCTTAAAATACATTTTAAGTACAAAAAAAGCCTATTAGGTTAGTAAATAACAGAAATGACACACTAGATGCAAAATAAAATAAGATTTTAAACCTACCGGTAAATCTTTTTCTCCTAGTCCATAGAGGATGCTGGGGACTCCGTAAGGACCATGGGGATAGACGGGCTCCGCAGGAGACATGGGTACGAAGAAAGAACTTTAGGTATGGGTGTGCACTGGCTCCTCCCTCTATGCCCCTCCTCCAGACCTCAGTTAGAGAAACTGTGCCCAGAGGAGACGGACAGTACGAGGAAAGGATTTGTTAATCCAAGGGCAAGATTCATACCAGCCCACACCATTCACACCGTATAACTAGGGATATACGAACCACTTAACAGTATGAAACAACACAGCATCAGACCGAGACTGATGAAAACTGTAACATAACCCTTATGTAAGCAAAAACTATATACAAGTCTTGCAGAAGTAGTCCGCACTTGGGACGGGCGCCCAGCATCCTCTACGGACTAGGAGAAAAAGATTTACCGGTAGGTTTAAAATCTTATTTTCTCTTACGTCCTAGAGGATGCTGGGGACTCCGTAAGGACTATGGGGATTATACTAAAGCTCCCAAACGGGCGGGAGAGTGCGGATGACTCTGCAGCACCGACTGAGCAAACATGAGGTCCTCCTCAGCCAGGGTATCAAACTTGTAGAACTTTGCAAAGGTATTTGAACCCGACCAAGTAGCAGCTCGGCACAATTACAATGCCGAGACCCCTCGGGCAGCCGCCCAAGAAGAGCCCACCTTCCTAGTGGAATGGGCGTTAATCTATTTTGGTAACGGCAATCCTGCCGTTGAATGAGCCTGCTGAATCGTGTTACAGATCCAACGAGCAATAGTCTGCTTTGAAGCAGGAGCGCCAACCTTGTTGGCAGCATACAGGACAAACAGTGCTTCTGTTTTTCTGACCCTAGCCGTTCTGGCTACGTAAATTTTCAAAGCCCTGACCACATCAAGGGACTCGGAATCCTCCAAGTTTAGTGTAGCCACAGGCACCACAATAGGTTGGTTCATATGAAAAGATGAAACCACCTTACGCAAGAATTGAGGACGGGTCCACAATTCCGCTCTATCCATATGGAAAACCAGATAGGGGCTTTTATGAGACAAAGCCGCCAATTCCGACACTCACCTAGCTGAAGCCAAGGCTAACAACATGACCACTTTCCAAGTGAGATATTTTAATTCCACTGTCTTAAGTGGTTCAAACCAGTGCGACTTAAGGAAACTCAACACTACGTTAAGGTCCCAAGGCGCCACCGGAGGTACAAAAGGAGGCTGAATATGCAGCACTCCCTTCACAAAAGTCTGTACTTCTGGGAGAGAAGCTAATTCCTTCTGAAAGAAAATGGATAGGACCGAAATCTGAACCTTAATGGAGCCTAATTTTAGGCCCAAATTCACTCCAGTTTGTAGGAAGTGAAGGAAACGGCCCAGATGGAATTCTTCCGTAGGAGCATTCCTGGCCTCACACCAAGAAACATACTTTCGCCATATACAGTGATAATGTTTAGCTGTCACGTCCTTCCTAGCCTTTATCAGAGTAGGAATGACCTAATCCGGAATGCCCTTTTCCGCTAGGATCCGGCGTTCAACCGCCATGCCGTCAAACGCAGTCGCGGTAAGTCTTGGAACAGACAGGGCCCCTGTTGTAACAGGTCCTGTCTTAGAGGAAGAGGCCATGGATCTTCTGTGAGCATTTCCTGCAGATCCGGATACCAGGCCCTTCGCGGCCAATCTGGAACAATGAGAATTGTCTGTACTCCTCTTTTTCTTATTATTCTCAACACCTCGGTGATGAGAGGAAGAGGAGGAATCACATAGACCGACTGGAACACCCACGGTGTCACTAGGGCGTCCACTGCCACCGCCTGAGGGTCTCTTGACCTGGCGCAATACCTCTGTAGTTTTTTGTTTAGGCGGGACGCCATCATGTCTATCTGGGGCAGGCCCCACTGACTTGCAATCTGTGCGAAGACTTCCTGATGAAGTCCCCACTCTCCTGGATGTAGATCGTGTCCTGGTGGCTTCCGCCATTGCCACTCTGCTCCTTGTGCCGCCTTGGCGGTTTACATGAGCTATTGCAGTGAAGTTGTCTGACTGGATCAGAACCGGTAAGTCGCGAAGCAAAGCCTCCGCTTGACGAAGGGCGTTGTATATGGCCCTCAGTTTCAGGACATTGATGTGGAGACAAGTCTCTTGACTTGACCAAAGACCTTGGAAGTTTCTTCCCTGTGTGACTGCTCCCCAACCTCGGAGGCTCGCGTCCGTGGTCACCAGAACCCAGTCCTTAATGCCGAATCTGCGACCCTCCAGAAGGTGAGCACTCTGCAGCCACCACAGGAGAGACACCCTGGCCCTGGGGGACAGGGTGATCAACTGATGAATCTGTAGATGTGACCCGGACCACTTGTCCAGTAGGTCCCATTGGAAGGTCCTCGCATGGAACCTGCCGAAAGGAATGGCCTCGTAAGATGCCACCATTTTTCCCAGGACTCGAGTGCAGTGATGCACCGACACCTGTTTTGGCTTCAATAGGTCTCTGACCAGAGTCATGAGTTCCTGGGCCTTTTTTTATCGGAAGATAAACCCTTTTCTGGTCCGTATCCAGAATCATGCCTAAGAAGGTCAAACGAGTTGTAGGAACCAACTGTGACTTCGGGATATTGAGAATCCAGCCGTGTTGCTGTAACACCTTTAGTGAAAGTGACACGCTGTTCAACAACTGTTCTCGTGATCTCGCTTTTATTAGGAGATCGTCCAAGTATGGGATAATTGTGACACCCTGCTTGCGCAGGAGCACCATCATTTCCGCCATTACCTTGGTGAAAATCCTCGTGGAAAGCCCAAACGGCAACGTCTGAAATTGGTAATGACAATCCTGTACCGCAAATCTCAGGTACGCATGATGAGGTGTATATATGGGAACATGAAGGTATGCATCATTTATGTCCAGGGATACCATAAAATCCCCCCCCTTCTAGGCTGGCGATGACCGCTCTGAGCGATTCCATCTTGAACTTGAACCTTTTCAAGTATAGGTTCAAGGATTTTAAATTTAAAATGGGTGTGACCGTACCGTCCGGTTTCGGGACTACAAATAGGGTTGAGTAATATCCCCTCCCTTGTTGAAGCAGGGGAACTTTGACCACCACCTGTTGAAGACACAATTTTTGAATTGCATTTAAAACTATCTCCCTTTCTGGGGGAGAAGCTGGTAGGGCCGATTTGAAAAACCGGCGAGGAGGCATCTCTTCGAATTCCAGCTTGTAACCCTGGGAAACAATTTCTATTGCCCAGGGATCCACCTGTGAGTGAACCCAGGTGTGGCTGAAAAGTCGAAGACGTGCCCCCACTGGGGCGGACTCCCTTAGCGGAGCCCCAGCATCATGCGGTGGATTTTGTAGAGGCCGGGGAGAACGTCTGCTCCTGGGAACTAGCTGTGGTTGGCAGCTTTTTCCCTCTGCCCTTACCTCTGGCAAGAAAGGACGATCCTCGTGCTCTCTTGTTTTTATTTGACTGAAAGGACTGCATTTGATAATGTGGCGCTTTCTTAGGCTGTGAGGGAATATAAGGCAAAAAATTTGATTTACCTGCCGTAGCAGTGGAGACCAGGTCCGATAGACCTTCCCCAAACAATTCCTCACCCCTGTCAGGCAAAACCTCCATATGCCTCTTTGAGTCGGCATCACCTGTCCATTGTCGGGTCCATAGGACTCGTCTAGCAGAAATCGACATAGCGTTGACTCTGGAACCCAGCAGGACAATGTCTCTTTGAGCATCTCTCATATATAAGACAGCATCTTTAATATGACCCAGGGTTAATAAAATGGTATCCTTATCCAGGGTATCCAATTCCGCCGATAAGGTATCTGTCCACGCTGCTACAGCACTACAAACCCATGCCGACGCTATCGCCGGTCTGAGTAAAGTACCAGAATGTGTGTAGATGGACTTCAAAGTCATCTCCTGCTTGCGATCAGCAGGATCTCTGAGGGTAGCCGTATCTTGGGATGGCAGCGCTACCTTTTTGGATAGGCGTGTCAACGCTTTGTCCACCCTAGGGGAGGATTCCCACCGTATCCTGACCTTTGCCGGGAAAGGATACGCCATAAGAACCCTTTTGGGAATCTGCAGTTTCTTGTCTGGAGATTCCCAAGCTTTTTCACATAACTCGTTAAGCTCATGAGAGGGGGGAAAGGTTACCTCAGCGTTCTTCCCCTTAAACATGTGTACCCTCGTGTCAGGGACAGAGAGCTCATCTGTGATATGCAGTACATCCTTTATTGCAATAATCATATATTGAATATTTTTAGCCAATTTTGTCTGTAACTTTGCATCATCGTAGTTGACACTGGAGTCAGAATCCGTGTCGGTATCAGTGTCTACTATTTGGGATAGTGGGCGCTTTTGAGACCCCGAAGGTCACTGCGACATAGGGGCAGGCAGGGGTTGACTCCCTGCCTGTTCCCTGGCTTCAGCTTTGTCCAACCTTTTGTGCAATAAATTCACATTAGCACTTAAAACATTCCACATATCCACCCAGTCAGGTGTCGGTGTTGCCGACGGAGACACCACATTCATTTGTTCCACCTCCTCACTAGGAAAGCCTTCTACCTCAGACATGTCGACACACGCGTACCGACACACCACACACTCAGGGAAACCTCTTATCTGAAGACAGTTCCCCCACAAAGGCCCTTTGGAGAGACAGAGAGAGAGTATGCCAGCACACACCCCAGCGCTATATGACCCAGGAAAAAAACCACAATATATGTTTTACCCAGATAGCGCTGCAATATCTGTTTTTCGCCAATTATGTGCCCCCCCCCCCTTTTTTTTAAAACCCTTTCACCGTGGATAAGCAGGGGAGAGTCCGGGGAGCTTCCTCTCAGCGGTGTGCTGTGGAGAAAATGGCGCTAGTGAGTGCTGAGGAAAAAGCTCCGCCCCCTCATCGGCGGGCTTCGGTCCCGCTTAAAATTTCAAAACATGGCGGGGGATCTCTCTTATATAGTGCCCAGCCTGTATATAAGGCTATTGCCACCTTATGAGGTCCATATTGCTGCCCAGGGCGCCCCCCCCTGCACCCTTACAGTGACTGCCGTTTGTGTGTGCTGTGTGGGAGCAATGGCGCACAGCGCTACCGCTGTGCATTTCCTCAGTGAAGATCTGAAGTCTTCTGCCGACTTTGAAGTCTTCTTTCTTCACATACTCACCCGGCTTCTATCTTCCGGCTCTGCAAGGAGGACGGCGGCGCGGCTCTGGGACGAACTGCGGGGAGAGACCTGCGTTCCGTTCCCTCTGGAGCTAATGGTGTCCAGTAGCCTAAGAAACAGAGCCTAACATTAAAGTAGGTCTGTTTCTCTCCCCTCAGTCCCTCGCTGCAGGGAGTCTGTTGCCAGCAGGCTCCCTGAAAATAAAAAACCTAACAAATACTTTCTTTTTCAGGAAACTCAGGAGAGCTCCCTGTAATGCACCCAGTCTCCTCTGGGCACAGTAATAAACTGAGGTCTGGAGGAGGGGCATAGAGGGAGGAGCCAGTGCACACCCATACCTAAAGTTCTTTCTTAGTGCCCATGTCTCCTGCAGAGCCCGTCTATCCCCATGGTCCTGACGGAGTCCCCAGCATCCTCTAGGACGTAAGAGAAATATTAATTACAAAAAAACACACAGTCTTTAATGTATGGTCAAATGGGACCGATATCGCAATAAATATCTGCATACATCTAAACTAACAAAATACCAGTTATAATAGAGAAGTCATGATTGTCAATTACAATATCTACCACATAAAAAGTAATTAAAACATGTCAACATCTCAAATAGAAGGGTTGACAAACCTAGTGTGCCATAAACATGTAATGCACTAGATAAATTACATATAATAAAATATAAATGTGGGAAAAAAACCCTCAAACTAAACGAAAAGCCAGCCAGAAGAAAGGTTTTCCCACTGACGACCATGTCATCCAATGTAGAATGCATTGTGGGGCTTCCTAGGTGTGGGACAAGCACACATGGAGCTCATATGGCTGTGGTAGTAAAAAGTTTAATACAGGTATCATTAGTTCCGCATGCAGACTTTCAAGTCGCCGAATGTAATACAACGCAACTACACCTAAACCTGCAAAAGTACTGCTTCTGCCTAAGTCGATATTGGAAAAATCAAGGGGACAACGAGGCTGGGGACCCTACATTTTCCCTTTCACAGCACACCACTTGTGCAGCCAGGGCTAGTGGAACCCATAGAGAGAGCCACAATATGTGATAATCCCCCTACCTTGATTACACCAGCCCTAGGTCAGTTGGCACTAGGAAGTGAGGCCAGGAAAAACAAAAAACCCCGCTGCAGGCCCCTCTTCCTGGGTTTAACCAGTCCTAGCACCTACAGGACTCTTCTCCATACCCCACCGGGACTTCGGGTACAGAGGTAATATTTGTTTTATAGTATTAGTATTGCACTTTAAATGACAGCAGACCCTGGCAGCCTTTACAACTGGCCATGGCAAGGCTTGCTGGGTCTTGTAAGGCACCAGAAGAGAACAATATTATTAAAAAACAGTTATTATCTGCCTTCCCAAAGTCCCCAGGGTATTGAGAAGAGCCCTTGTGATACAGGTTGAGTATCCCTTATCCAAAATGCTTGGGACCAGAGGTATTTTGGATATCGGATTTTTCCGTATTTTGGAATAATTGCATACCATAATGAGATATCATGGTGATGGGACCTAAATATAAGCACAGAATACATTTATGTTACATATACACTGTATACACACAGCCTGAAAGTAATTTTAGACAATATTTTTTATAACTTTGTGCATTAAACAAAGTGTGTGTACATTCACACAATTCATTTATGTTTCATATACACCTTATACACACAGCCTGAAGGTCATTTAATACAATATTTTTAATAACTTTGTGTATTAAACAAAGTTTGTGTACATTGAGCCATCAAAAAACAAAGATTTCACTATCTCAGTCTCACTCAAAAAAGTCCGTATTTCGGAATATTCCGTATTTCGGAATATTTGGATATGGGATACTCAACCTGTATTGTGATACACTAGGACTGGTTATACCAGAAGAGGCCTGCACCATCTTTTTTTTTTTTTTTGCGGGCCTCACTTCCATGGGGATACTATCTCCGGTACAAACTGGCCTAGGACTGACAGAATCATGGTGCGGGGCATACTCTATGTTTCCATTAGCCTTGACTAGTCAAGCCTAGTGCTAGTAAATGAAAAACTGGGGGGGGGGGGGGCACCCCACATGTATCCCCAATGTTTCCACATACCTGCCTATGCATGGGCTACATATTCTTGCACATTAAATTCATTTCAGCAAACAAGCTGCAATGCTGGCAAGTGCGGCTTCATAACCTGTTGCACATTGCCAGCCAATTGTTTTCTCAGCCTGAGTCAAGCTACGACTTGCCGGCTATTCGCCACCTATTACATTTCACGCAGAATATTGAGGCTTGGGAGCTAGCGTTTTACTCCAGCCTAATGAAGTGATATTAAGACACTTGATCACCCACACATATAGAAAGAGGTAGTCCTGATAAAGAACAGAGCTTAAACCTTTATGGTCTGCCCATAGTAGATCATTCTCCTGTTGGCCTTGGAGCAACAATGTGTAGATCAACTTGATGAGTGATTAACCTGTGGGACCTTCTCCTCCAGACTTGAACTGGGATGTCACAGCGAGAATTCAATTCCAGTAGTCAGTCTGTCAGCAATCCAATTCATAAGACGTAAAACACAGTAGTCAACATGAGTTTGGTGTCTCTATCACAGAAGTGGAATGGAAAATTGGCAACGTCTTTGTTCCAACACAAAGAAAACCCATCAAAAAGAGGTGACACACCCTAGATCTATCCTGTAATATTGATCAAGAACCAGTTGGCATTCTATTAAATCAGTCTTCAACACTGTGAGATTGTATCACACTTGATGACTGTTGGAAAAAAACAAAAACCAACCTCAACCCAACATTTTGTTATAGCACCAAACACGTATTACACATTCCTTTCATCATAAACACTTGTACAAACATGCATTTAGTGTGCAACACAAGAGCTTTCAAAATGAAGCTTTATTTTGTATTTTTCTCTTTGGTTGTAGCCCTAAGGCTGGGTATACACTTGTCCAATCCAAATGTGTCCAACCCAAATGTGTAGTGAGAATTGGCTGTAGAATCTGTGAGCAGGTACGTAGTAGGATTGTATAAACAGTCTGATCTGCCAAGGGTTGGACAAGTGTGTCCCAGCTAAAGACTTCATCAGAATCTTCATATTAGGTAGAAGATACACTCGGCACACATTTCTCAGGGTGCGCCATGTGCAATAAAGTGGCTAGGCAAAGGTTTGGTTATTCTCCAAGATTTTTTCTTCTTTCCGTATATATTGCCCACAACATTCAGATGTGTCATCACTCACCTTTGCACTAATCGTGCCAAACAGGCCAGTTTGGCACACCATAGCGTATCTGCCCTAAAGAGATTACAGTATATTGCTAGTGTAGACTAACCACTGGAGCTGCCAGTGCTTACACTTCTGTGTTCAACCAAGTCGTAACTTTTGTGTCCAAAAACCTGTTCTGAAACAAGCGGCAGCGGCTATTCCTCCTACCATGTTTCATCATGCTTAACCTGTGACCTTATAAAAGTTAGAGATTCCTTTGCGACAAGAGTAGTAACCTAGTGTTCCTGGTACACTGTGAATGGCTTTGTATGTTGCTATGATGCGACTAATATGCAATAATTCGGAAAAAGCACGCTTTGCTACCCGTTCCAGAGCATTTAAAAAGTGCCATGCGTCTTGCAACATATGGTGAACAGACACTAGATGTATGAAGACACAACTGTATTTGCATAAATGTGCAACATAGACTCTTAACAGCTTCAACAAATAATAAAAAATGGGGGGGCGTGGCCTAGCCGTGGAGAGAGAAGGAAGTGTTTGGCCCGGGCTCCTGCTACAAATCGGCCCCCTAGCTCACTCTGCCCTCTACTCAGCCTGTTGGAAGGCACCACCTGCTTCCTGAGTCCCCCTGCATTGGGTGAGGCGGGTCGCAGAGCCGGCGGGTGCCCCCTGTGCCCGTGCGGGTTGCGGCCTTCCTACCTGGAGGGAGCCGGGGACTCACGCTAGACACTGCCCAGACCGGAAGTGACGCGGCGGGCCTGCTATAGAGACGGCGGAGACCCTTCTCCCCCCCCCCCCCCCAGGCACATCATCTTCTCCGGAGTTGCCTGTCTGGTGCGGCTTCCCCTACCGCTAGCCGCGGCGGCCGCTGTGTAAGTCCGGCGCAACGGGAGAGAGAGTACGCGGCTGCGCCTCTCGTTCTGACTGCGGCGGATGCCGCTCCCCTTCCCGGCAGTCGGTGCCCTGCTCTCCGCTGTCGCGCGGTGCGGGGGGCACAGGGACGACCAACCCGAACACCACTGCCACCAATGCTGCTGGGGGTAACACAGCACCTCTCCTACTGAAGCCTGGGGCCGGAGCCTGGCGGCGCCATCTTGATACCTGGCAAACCGCCAGTACAAGGGGCTGCTGCTCTCTGAAGCAATCTCGTTATCCCACAGGTCAGTCTAACCAGCCCTGCTCATCTCCATACTTAATTGGCCTCTTTGTATAGGTCTCCCTTGGTGACTATTATGCTGATTTAGAAGGAACTCTGTATTTCCGTGCTACAGGTATCTGGGTGCTTTTATGGGATACTGTGCTGTGACTTTTGCTCTATTACGACCCCCCTTTTACGATAGCTGGGCACTTTATTGCTGGACTGTTCCTCATTTACAAGCTCCCACCCACGATGGCTTCCTCTCCCCCGACTGGAGATCTACGAGCTCAAATGACCCAACTGCGGGGTGAAATTGGGGAAATTCTGACTCGCGTCCGCTCCCTCCTTCTAAACAGGACATGCAAGCTCTTGAATGCCGACTTCAGAACTCCATTCAAACCCAGATCTCGTCGGTACAATCTGATATAAAACATTTGGGTTCCCGAATTGTCGCTCTGAAGGAGGAAAGGGACACAGTGGAGGACCAACTACTTCATCTTCGTGACGCGGTCACTCAACAGGGGTCAGACATGGAGCTGATGCAGAATAAATTAGACAACCTGGACAATAGAGGCCGTCGAAATAACATTAGAGTCCGGGGCCTCCTTGAAGCGGTTCCTCCATCCGGCCTTGTTGACGCTCTAACCAAAATATTCGGCGAGATCCTGGGTCTGGACCCCGCTGACTCGATTGAATTCGACCGGGCTCATAGAGCCCTCAGACTAAAAGGGCCAGCCTCTGATCGCCCGAGGGGCGTCATTTGCAGACTCCACTATTTCTCACAGAAAGAGGAGATTCTTCGCAAGGTACGAGACCTAGAGGGAGTCGATTTTAATGGTACTCGAATCCAAATTTTTCAAGACCTCTTCTGGCGTACACTCCAACAGCAGAGGTTGTTGAAGCCTTTGACAGAAGTGTTGCGCAAACGTCACTTGAAGTACAGATGGGGTTTTCCGTTTTCCTTACAAGTGTCCCATGCTGGTAAGATCCTCTCTCTCCAATCCCCGGTGGATTTACCTGGATTTTGCTCTGCTTTGGGACTAGAAGATATTTCCCTCCCTGATTGGCAAGCTTTTACTCTCCCCACCCTGGCCTCTGCCAATCCAACCAGAAGAGAGAGGTGGCACAAGGTCCAGAATCCAAAACGGAAATCCAAAAGGTGAAGACCCTCTTGTCACAATCCTGACTGTAGTTCTCGTATTTGGTGACTTACTCCTGCCATCTGTCCTGGATCCTGTGCCGTTTTGCTCACTGAGATAAACAGCTTGTCAGCACCATGAGTTTCCTGAGTCCCGAGTTCTCTGCCTGGAAGGTAATAGTTAACGAGCTCAACCTGTGATTAATCTTCGGTGTGAGTCTGAATTCAGCAATCTGAAGTTTAGGCCTAAAAGCCAGCATCCTCTGTTTGTTTGCAGAAGTTCAGGCTGCAGTGTTTTCTCGGCCTGCTAGGCTTCGCTCCACTTCACAGCCTAGTCTAGAGTACTCACATGACAGTGACTGTTCACCTGACCCAGAGCTGTCCAATCCTGTGCCAGCCTGAGATTCTCTGAATCACCTGACACTGCTCATCAATCACCAAGGACCAGGAAGTATAAGTCTGAAGGATGGAGTTGGAAACGCTGCCAGTTCCTCGTGTCACACACAGCTCTGTGTGAGCTTTGAAGCTGAGCTCCCTAAAGGTAACCCTTGTACTTTAATTCCTGTAAAAACTCTATTCCTTTGTTACCCAGTTTGGATTACATTTGTGTTGCCATTGATATCCAGTATTTCCACGAGTCTCAACTTAAAGGCACAGTTGCAGTGTTTCATCTTAAAGGCACAGTACGGTATTCCAGTCTCAACTTAAAGGCACAGTTGCAGTGTTTCATCTTAAAGGCACAGTACGGTATTCCACAGTCTCAACTTAAAGGCACAGTTGCAGTGTTTCATCTTAAAGGCACAGTACAATATTCCACAGTCTCAACTTAAAGGCACAGTTGCAGTGTTTCATCTTAAAGGCACAGTCGCAGTATTCCACAGTCCCAACTTAAAACCACAGCTGCAGTATTCTACCGTCACAGCCGCAGGGTTCTTCAGCCTCGTACTAGAGTTATAGCCACAGTCATCGTTCTACTTTCAGTTGCGTTTACAGTTATTTCCGGTACCAGCCTGCATTACAGTTGCATCCCAGTCTCACCAGTAACCAGTCCGTCTTACTATCTTGCCAGTAACCTTGAGTACATAAGCACCTACTCCTGTGACACTATATCCAGTACAGTCTCACCTATACATTCATCATCCTGCTATCAAAGTCCCTAGTGATCCAGTGGTCAGGATACGGCTTCCTCTGCCGAGGCCCGGGTTCGATCCCCGGTCAGGGATTGCTCCTTCTTCTCACTGATTCCTACAGACCAGCCTAATAATCATAGTCCTCCAGTTGCCCGCACAGACTTCACTAACACCGGGTTCACAAAACCACAGTTATGACACCTCTCCAATCGGTGGATGCCACCTGACGGGAGTGCAGCTGCAGTGCTTTGCTTGTCCTTATTCAAGATCTGATTTCGACAGCCTCCCATGTCAGGTTTACAGATTGACCCCCCTGTGAGACTTATTTGCTTGGTTTCTCTGTTGTATTTGCTTCATGCCTTCAGATTTGTGGTGTGTTTTTTTTTTTCTTTTCTCCCTCAGCTCCCCAAGATGTTTGACAATAACTGTACTCTGTTTTTCACCATTGTACCATGTCATAGCAGTCAGTTACTAATCTATATTTAGACCTAGAACCTTACTCTTACGCGTTTACTTAACGTAGTTATGGTCCTCATTTATGACCCTTAAACCCCCCCTCTTTTTGTTTTGTTTGTCTCTGCCCTGAAAGGACCCTTATTTTTATTTTTACTACTGTTATTGTTACTGTTCCTGGACTACACAGCCAACACCGGTTATTTTTGTTAATTACGTTTCACTCAAAATGATTGTTCTTTAGGATGGCGGGACCGCGGCCCCCTAGTGTACCCCCCACTGCTATGGTTTTCCCGAGACAGTGGCACCCTTGCGGTCCCTTTCCTGTCCGGATGCGGTATCTTACTGTTCGACTTACTCTGTTATGTTGCTTTCTTTCTTTTTTGTTCTTTGATGCTCTTATATCTTCTTTTTCCTTCTTAGTCCCCTCCTTCCTTTTCTTCCTCTCTTCATCTGGTCCGCAGTGTACATTCTTTAAGGTCTTTCACTACCTCGACATATGGCTTCAACACTTAGGATACTCTCCATAAACGCCAGGGGTTTGAATGTCCCCGAGAAAAGGGCCGGAGCTCTTCGTTCATTCCATGCGGAGAGGGCTGATATTGTCCTTGGGCAGGAGACCCATTTCCGACACTCCCCCTCTGGACCCCATATTAGGAATAGGTTCTTCCCCACCTCGTATTATTGTAATTATTCCCAATCTAAATGTGTGGCCATTCTTTTTGCTAGACATTTACCCATTACCAATGCTGTTGTCCACAGGTTGGAGGAGGGGAGATGCCTTTTACTTATATGCTCTATTTTTAACACTTTTACCATTGTTAACATCTATGCTCCCAATCAAGGTCAACCTGCCTTCCTCGAGAATATTATGGACCGGCTTGACACGCTGAAACAGGGGATCCTGATAGTGGGAGGGGACATCAACTGGGCCCTCAAGCACACCCTGGACACCTCCTCCAAGTCCCCTATGGTGCATCACTGTTTGTCCAGGAGGGTGAGGCGCCTCCTCCACGATCACCAGCTGTCAGACGTCTGGCGCATATTTCACCCGTCAGACCGGGATTATACATATTACTCGGTTCCTCATCGTGCATACTCTAGGCTAGATTATATTCTACTTGACCACAGACACCTGCCCCTGGCTTGCGATTCTTCCATAGGCCAGATGACATAGTCCGATCATGCTCCGGTTAGACTAGACATTTCCATCGGACCCCCTCCTGCCCAGCGTCGCTCGTGGCGCTTTAACGAGTCCCTACTGCATGACCCGTACTGTAAAGCCCAACTTGAGGATGCCATTGATATGTATATTGATTGTAATGTCTCCCCTGATGTCTCCGACTTGACCATTTGGGAGGCTCATAAATGTGTAATCCGGGGAAAATGCATTCAATTAGGCTATTTAAAAAAAAACGATTAGGCCAAATTGAGGGATTTTTGCGGCAAGTTGAATCCCTAGAAACCGCCCATAAGGCCTCTCTCTCCCCTGACACCTACGTAGATCTGGTCGCAGCCCGTTCGTCCCTGAATAAACTACTTTTGGATAAAGTGAAACTTTCCTTTCGGAAGTATCACAACCGGTATTACCGCTGGGGCAACAAACCGGGCAAAATGCTTGCCAGGGCTCTACGTACCCAAAGGGCGCTCTCGTTTATCCCCTCCATAAAGGACACGCATGGTCGGCTTTTCCACGATACGGATAAAATTGCAGAGACATGCTGTTTCCTATTACACCTCCCTGTACAATCTCCCCTCTCCCGACTCGGCTAGCGATAGGTTGCGCGATGTGGACGCTTATCTTACGAAGATTGTTTTCCCTAAACTCACGAGGGAAGCCGGGGAGGAGTTAGAAAAACCCTTTACTCTCCAAGAACTCGATGATGCCATTAAATCCACTCCTGGAAAGAGTCCTGGCCCTGATGGTTTCACCATCAATTATTATAAAGCCTTTAAAGATAAATTAACCCCTCTCCTTTTGGAAGCGTGCAACACAGTCTCAGATACTAACCCTTTTTCTAGGCAATCTCTTGAGGCCCACATCATGGTCATCCCTAAGGAGGGCAAGGACCCCTCCCTGTGTCCCAGCTACCGGCCTATATCCCTCCTCAATGTGGACGTCAAGCTCTTCGCCAAACTCCTTGCTAATAGGCTCATGCCCCTTCTACCCTCCCTTATACACAACAACCAAGTGGGGTTTGTCCCAGGTCGAGAGGCGAAGGACAATACTTCTAAGATCATAGCTCTTATACACCACGTCTCCTCAAAGGACTCTCCGGCGATCCTACTATCTACTGACGCTGAAAAAGCGTTCGACAGAATTGACTGAGGTTTTATGGCTGGGGTGCTGAGACACATGGGACTGGGTCCGAGCTGCTTACATCGCGTCCTAGCCTTCTACGCCTCTCCCTCGGCCAGAATTGTAATAAACGGTTCCTTGTCCGGATCGTTCGATATAAATAATGGGACGAGGCAGGGCTGCCCCCTGATCTTTGTCCTCTGCATGGAGGCCCTAGCTAGGGCAATTAGGCTTAATCCAAATATTTCTGGGATCAGATTTCAGGACAGAGTATAAACTTGCCCTCTTTGCCGACGACTTACTGGCTACAATCACAAACCCTACAGTCTCCTTGCCTAATTTAATGGACGAGTTTAAGGTCTTTGGTGAGCTCTCCAATTTTAAAGTAAATTACTCAAAATCAGTGGCCCTGAACCTTACAGCCCCGCCTACCATGGTCTCATGACTTAAAGCGGCACTTCCCTTCACCTGGCATAGCTCTCAATTGAAATACTTAGGGACTACCATTACCAGGGATCTTTCACGTCTTTTCGATTCTAACTTTACCCCCCCTCCTAACTAAATTACGTGCAGACCTCCAGTCCTGGAATTCCAAGTCTTTCTCTTGGCTAGGCAGACTGGGCATTCTCAAGATGAATTCTCTCCCTAAAATCTTCTATCTATTGCAGACTCTACCGATCAAAATCCCTTCAACATGGTTCCGAGATGTCCAACTGTTATTTAGAGAATTTATCTGGGGCGGTATGAGGCCCCGCTTGAAATTTTCCATGATGGTCAGGCAGAGAGACAGGGGTGGCCTTCGCCTGCCAGACATTCAAGGCTACTACCGAGCCTGCCACCTCCAAAGGATCCTTTGGTGGTCCAGAACTGAACCAACGAAACAATGGGTGCAGATAGCCAGGTGCTCCTGTTGCATATTGCCGTCGCTCCGTGGTTGCATACCCTTCCTGCCATTTCCCATCCCACTGTAGGCCCCACTTTGGCGTGTTGGAAGGCGATTAGAAAATCCCCCTCTGTTTCACCAGCTTCCCCCTACTTGTCCCTTTTATTTAATGAGCGATTTCCCCCTGGTATGGCAACGCGGGACTTCCAGCCTTGGTATGATTTGGGACTCTGGGGGACTCGGGCAGCTGGTGGGTGGGGTCGTCTCCTTTTCGGATTTACAAGAGAAATGGCATTTACCACCGCAATTTTTGGCGTTATCTGCAAGTTCGACACTTTTGGGTGTCTCAGGGCTATCCTGGGAAGGGACCCCCAACCCTCACGCCGTTCGAACGTCTTTGCGATAGCCAGTCACCTCCACCCCATTCTATCTCCTTGATATACAACCTTCTGTTGGCAGACTCCAGCTCAACTCTCCCACCCTTCACTGACACGTGGGATAGAAATCTCGGCCGGGAGCTCGGCGAAGACGTTTGGGAGAAAATATTTAAACTGGCCCATGCGTGCTCCCCTAGTACACTAGTAGTAGAGACTCAGCACAAACTGATCTCTCGGTGGTATAGATGTCCTGATATTCTTTCTAAGATGGGCCTTGGAATCCCTAATACCTGTTGGAGCTGCTCTTCTGGCCCAGGGAACCCACTCCATATATGGTGGTCGTGCCCCTTACTCCAACCCTACTGGAAGGAGATATTTTCACTTTCTGCTGAAATTACGGGAGAAGAGGTAACAACGGATCCCCAGTTTTGGCTGTTTCATTACTCGTCCAAACCCATCTCGAGCTATAAACATTCCTTATTATGCCATCTCAACAATGCCGCCAAAGCGGTGATTCCTGTCCGCTGGCGATCCTCCTCCCCTCCAACCGTTAGGGATTGGTTGAATAGAGTAGATCTTTATATGGATTTGGATGATATAATGACATCTGCTGATGGGGATTATTCATCCTTCCGAGACACGTGGTTTAGATGGCTATTTTTTAAAGATTCCCCAACCTTTAGGTCCATCCTCGCCTCCAGTTCTTCCACGTCCTCTTAGACATTTCTCCACCTCAACGTACTGCTTCCCATTGTGTGGTAGGCAAGAGACTCTCGATTTGGACCAGGTGATTCTGATTCTTTCCCCTTTCCTTTCCTCCTTTACCTCTTTCCGTATCTTTTCTTTCCTCTTCTCCTTTCTTCTGTTTCTGGTTTGTGCTAATAGGGTTAACAAGGCATGTTTGACAATCAAATTATTCTTTTCCACGTGTTTGAGCTGTTATAAAACGTTGTTTACATGCTCTCCTGTTATTAGCTATAGGAGCTAGACAGGCCCGCAGTTGTATTACGATACTACTCTTTATTGCAATTGTCTACATGTTAACCGTTTGTCATTGCTACTGTTTTTCAATAAACATATTTTGCACTAAAAAAATAAAAAATGTATAAAATATAAAAGGTCACCAGGGTAGACTATAAAACATAACAAGTTATTCCCACAGGAACCAAAACACATACTTACATCAAATCAAAGGTATGAAATGGCATGGTCATGAAGGAGATAGGTGGTATTCAATTCTTTTCACCCCCTTCCGCACCAGTTGTTTCTGCTGACGAGTGTGGTATAATCAGGTCGGCTCGCTACCCCCGCGGTAGCGAGGGCACCCGACCCGTTACGCAGCTAATCCTGATTACTATGGGTAGGATAACGGGGATCACTTTAGAAAGGAGATTGGGCGTGATATATCATTTGAATACCACCCCATGAATTCTCTGTCTAGTAATGAAAACATATCTATGTAATCCATAGTTTAGATTTCTTGGGAACAGTTTCATTCCGATGGTCATCCCTAACATTACGGCAATGTGTTGCCATACCTGACAATGGCTGCCGCGTCTCAGCTGCGGTGTTGGTGCAGAAATCTGTACTTTTCAGGAAAAAAAATTCAAGTTTTATGGAAAGTCTGCTTAGGCGCAATCATTTATATGCCTGAGCAGGCAAAGTTCTGTCATTTCTAGACGGCATACGCAGCAGTATAACAATAGATCTACATAATAATTTGCTAAGGTCTGTGCTGCCTTTGCCGTGTATGCGCAGTGGGAAATGGGGAGTGCGCTGCCCCTCCATTGGCTCCCACTGCAGAATGACAGTATAGACCCTAGTCAGAAAGGAGGAGGGTCAGCTTGGAACGGGGGTGGGACAGGTGACCCTTTACTATAATATAGATACAGTATATATATATATTTGTCTTCAATAATCTGAAGATTTCTCTAAATCATTTTATGGACATGTAATGCACATAAAAGCTAGGCGGCTCCTTGATCACTTATAAGAATCTTAACGCGCACCCTCCACGGTTCCGCTATGAATAGTCGACAGTCATTAGGTCGACAACTATTTGTCGACATTGGCATGGTCCACATGGACAAATGGTCGACACAAGCTTTTTTTAACTTTTTTTGGTGTAGTTTTCTGTGTAAGGTGACGGGATCCCCAATTAGTGCACCGCGTTCACTCGCCATGCTTCGGGCAAGGTGCCTCGCTGCACTCGACACAGATTACCGTTCCCAATCGTAATTCACGTGGATCGTAAAGTATGGAAAAGTTCTACAAAAGAAAAAAAAGTGAAAAACTCATGTCGATCTTTTCATGTGTCAACCATGTGTCCATGTCGACCAATAGTGGTCAACCTAATGACTGTCGACCATCCAAACGGATACCCCCTCCACTAGCATAAACCATTAAATTAGAATTTGACTAGTTAAAACACAAAAACAATCTCCCACCGGTACCATGTGTATCCTCCCTCATCACACATCGGCAGAGACCATCTCTTATTCCACAGCCAGAACATCTGCTGAATGTTTCCTTGGTATAAATTGCATTATGGGGTCACTGATATTGGACAGTAAACGCCAACAGTAAAAGAAAGAGGGGAAAAAAAAATATAGTATTTTATTTACCTACAGGTAAAATCCTTTTCTCGTAGTCCATAAGGGATATTGGGGGAATCTAGTACAATGGGGTATATACGGGGTTTAAAGAAGCCAGTGCACTTTACATTTCTTCAACTGGGTGTGCTGACTCCTTCCCTCTATGCCCACTCCCACAGGCAGTTATAGGTAAAAACGTGCCCGAAGGAGAATGGACATATATAAGAGAAGGAAATATGATAACAAAGAGTGGTGAGAATTACCTACCAGCACACCACAAACATATAACCACCAGAAATGGCTGGTAATAACAACAGCAAACAGCTGAACAGGTAACCATACAACAAGAACCTGCAGAAAAGTCAACGCACTGAGGCGGGCACCCAATATCCCTTATGGGTCTACGAGAAAAGGATTTACCGGTAGGTAATTAAAATCCTATTTTCTCTAGCATCCATAAGGGATATTGGGAGAATCTAGTACGATGGGGACGTCCCAAAGCTTCCAGAACGGGCAGGAATGCGCCGAGACTGCTGCAGCACCGCCTGCACAAACTGAGTATCCTCTTTAGCCAGGGTATCAAACTTGTAGAACTTAACAAAAGTGTTCTTCCCCAACCAAGTAGCAGCTCGGCAAAGTTGTAAGGCCGAGACTCCACGGGCAGCCGTCCAGGAAGATCCCACAGATCTTGTAGAGTGTGCCTTCAGAGACTTAGGAACAGGTAAGGCTGCCGACACATAGGCCTGTTGGATAGTAAGCCTAATCCAAGGAGCAATGGACTGCTTTGAAGCAGGACAACCCTTTTTCTGTGCATCATAGAGCACGAACAAGGAATCCGTCTTTCTGATCCAAGCTGTTCTCTTGACATAGATCCTCAAGGCTCGCACAGCATCCAATGCCTCCAGAGGCGCAGAAGCACCAGAACTGGAAAGAACCACAATAGGTTGATTCAAGTGAAACGCAGAGACAACCATCGGCAGGAACTGTTGTCTAGTCCGGAGCTCCGCTCTGTCCTCGTATAAGACCAAATATGGACTTTTACACGACAAGGCCCCCAATTCTGAGACACGTCGAGCAGAAGCCAGGGCCAGTAACATTACTGTCTTCCCCGTGAGGTACTTGTCTTCTACCATCATCAGAGATTCAAACCAGGAGGACTGTAGAAATTGCAACACCACATTCAGATCCCAGGGTGCCATAGGCGGCACAAAAGGAGGTTGTATGTGGAGTACCCCTTGCAAGAAGGTCTGAACTTCTGGCATCACTGCCAATTTCCTAAAGTCAAATATCATTATGATAGATGACCACAAATTCTAAAATATAACTTTTATTGAGATCATTAAAACAGAAGCGAAATATGGTGCATGTGAAAATAAACGTGAAAAACTAAATAAAGTGAATTAAAAATCTTTAAAGTCAGAAAATTGGATTCTGGAACCAACAGAAAATCCTATAGCAATAATCCCCAAGATATGAGAACTCTGGAATACCATGACGACACGCTGATAAAAATAGAAAGTGTAATCTCTATAAATTTACCATCACCACATAATCCTCTCTAGGAATTAATCAAAAGACGAAGAGAATGCAATTTGCCAGATGTGAGGATCACCACATAAAATAAAAAGAATATTAGGATAATACTAGATGTTATAGTTTGAAAAATGATGATAGGTCATTGGATCTGTCAATCAAAATTGGTGACGAATAGGAGACTGAGACAGGGGATATAGTTCTCTCAAACCCAGAAATCGGGTTTCCTATGATTAAGCAAATGCGAAACGATCGTTAGGAGATTAGTTTAGCCACTGTTCAAATTGTAATGCCAGTCTAGTAATAGTGTTTTCCGTGTCTATATTCCTAATAGAAGCTGCAGCCGCTGCGGATGCTATTGCTAACATACACCGCTGTAGACGCCCGCTATTCAGCGTACCAAGTCACGCGGGTTGTCTCACATACGAGAGCCGCGGTCAGCGGCTTCCCGCTGATACACGCGGCGGTAGGGAGCGGAGATCAATGCCGCTCCAGGGCTACAAGGTTACAGTGTGTTAAATCATACAAGGGGCCCCGACAAATGATTATACAATATATGAACAGCACTGTATTGAGGGCACAGATAAAGGCTCAAACTGTGTTATGTGAACTACACTTAGACAATATCACAATTGAAACACACTGTCACCACAAACATTGTATAAAAAATATATGTGTGAAACATTACATTGAATATATAACTGTCCCATTAACAAGTAAATAAAAGCAGGATGATGAATGTGCCCCTAAAACCTTGTAATACATTATGTGTGTGTAATTGGTGGTGACATAAATGATAAACACAGTGGATTGCCACGCAGAATACAGCACTCACGACACCAATGATATACACACACAGTATATAGAGGGAAGGTGAATAAGCCCCTAGTACCTGTGAATTATCCCCGTGCCAGATAGGAACAAGGGGAGCCTAAGGTAAAGAGAGGCTCTAACATATACAATTCATCATATAGTCATCCATTTAAGGACAGCAGCACAGGGACACTGTTCCCGGAAGCAGCAATCTATTTCAAATTATTCTATCTACGAATGTACAATGAATATTAGTAGACACTTGGGTAAATAATAAGAATCCACCACTAAAGTGCTTGTAATAAAAGTGTATTATAAGTCAGTGATGCGCACACTGCAGACACAAAAGTAAACCTTAATAGTGGTGACATAATAAAATTACACTCAGGAGTTATATACTCCTGGATACAAATGTATCACTACTAGACACCTGGCAACTAGCATTGCTACAAAATATAGAAACATTGTTTAAAGATACTGGAGACAGTGAAGAAATATACAATTACAGTGGCCAAGCTTTTTAATTCACTTTATTTAGTTTTTCACGTTTATTTTCACATGCACCATATTTCGCTTCTGTTTTAATAATCTCAGTAAAAGTTATATTTTAGAATTTGTGGTCATCTATCATAATGATAATTGACTAAGAAAATTATTGGTCATTTTTCGTAAGGGTATTTGACTATTAGTAAAGATATAAGTCCGTGTGTGCTCATAACGGGGAATACTTTTTTCTGCCTTGTTCTGTACGTATATGCCATTCCCAGGAGCACCTCCCTATATACTATATTTAAAGTATCTATATATATATATATATATCTATATATATATATATCTATATATATATATATATATATATATATATATATATACATACACACATTAGTGAATTAAAGGGGAAAGGACACATATCCATATATAATTGAATCCAAATGTAATTAGAGGATGTCAGTGCGACCTATTTATCCAGTCTACAAACACTGCCAATTTCTTCTGGTAGAAAATGGAGAGGGCTGAAATCTGAACCTTAATGGAACCCTGACGTATGCCCTTATCCACACCAGCCTGCAGGAAACATAAGAAACGTCCCAAGTGGAACTCAGCAGGCGGATACGAGCGTTCCTCGGACCAGGAGACACATTCTCCTCCAGATATGATGAGTGTTTCGATGTCACAGGTTTCCTGGCCTGAACCATGGTAGCAATAACCTTTTTGGAAAGGCCCTTGTGAGCTAGGATGTTCCGCTCGACCTCCATGCCGTCAAATGAAGTCACTGTAAGTCCGGGTAGATGAACAGTACTTGTTGAAGATCGCGTCTTAGTGGTAGATGCCAAGGGTCTTCGACGGACATTCCCAGAAGATCCGCGTACCATGTCCTCCGAGGCCAATCCGGGGAAATCAGAATTGCCTGGACTCTGATTCCGGATTCGCTTTAGCACCCTTGGGAGCAATGAAATTGGAAGAAACAGGTAGACCAGACAGTAAGGCCAAGGCGACGCCAGTGCATCCACTGCCCTCGCCCGAGGGTCCCTGGTACGAGAGCAATACCAGTGAAGCTTCTTGTTGAGATGAGAAGCCATCATGTCTATCTGTGGGCAGCCCCACCGGTGGATGATCTGCTGGAACACCTGCTGGTGGAGATCCCACTCCCCTGGGTGGAGATTGTGACGACTCAGGAAGTCTGCTTCCCAGTAGTCCACACCCGGAATGAAGATTGCTGACATTGCCCTTGCATTTCTTTCTGCCCAGAGGAGTATCCTTGACACCTCTCGCATACAGGCTCTGCTTTTGTCCCTCCTTGTCGATTGATGTACGTCACTGCTGTGGCGTTATCTGACTGTACTTGGATCGCGTGATCGTTGAGCAGAGGAGAAGCCTGAAGCAGAGCATTGTAGATCGCCCGAAGTTCCAGAATGTTGATCGGAAGGAGGCTTTCGTGAGCTGACCACCTACCCTGGAACTGTGCCCCTTGGGTGACAGCTCCCCATCATCGTAGACTCCTCCATCATGAGGAGGGTCCAATCCTGAAGCCTGAAACTTGGAGATTGGAGGACTGCAGCCACCACAGGAGGGAAATCCTGGCCCGAGGTGACAGCCGTATCATCCCATGCATCTGAAGATGTGATCCGGACCATTTGCTCAGGAGATCCAGCTGAAAAGTTCTAGCATAGAGTCTCCCATATTGGATTGTACGAGGCAAACATCTTTCCCAACAATCTAATGCAAAGATGGATGGACACTCGAATAGGTTGGAGCACCATGAGGACCATCTCCTGAAGTGTTTTCGCCTTGTCCTCTGGTAAGAACATCTTCTGGGCCACAGTATCCAACAACATCCCCAGGAACAGGAGCCGCTGAGTTGGCTACAGGTGGAACTTCTGTAAGTTGAGGATCCTCCGATGGTCTGACAGAAGTTGGATAGTGCGGTCGATATGGAGCAACAGAAGCTCTCTGGATCTTGCTTTGATCAGAAGATCGTCCAAGTAAGGGACAACATTGATCCCCTGGACTCGGAGCTGGAACATCATCTCCGCCATCACCTCCGTGAATACCCTCGGGTCTGTGGACAGGCCGAAGGGCAGTGCCTGGAATTGGAAATGATCGTCCAGCAGGGCTAACCGCAGGTACTCCTGATGCGGTGGCCAAATCGGAATATGGAGGTAGGTGTCCTTGATATCCAAGGAGACCATGAATTCCCGCTCCTCCAGGCCTGCAATCACAGCTCGCAGGGATTCCATCTTGAACTTGAACACCTTCAAGTAAGGATTCAAGGATTTTAGATTTAAAATGGATTGACAAAAGAACTCAGCTGCGCAATGAAATTGGACACAAACAAAAGCGGACGTATGCTGAGATAAATTATAAAGAAAATTTAATATGACAATAAAAGAAATTTCATACAATAAAACATATAGTCTGGACTTAAACATTATAAGGAAAATAGTAAAATACCCTGTACTGGATATCAGATAAAACAAGCACTTGTGGTGTGAGCAGTAACAATATGCAACATTTGTATCCAACAAGTAGAAACAGTATCGTATCCTGGATATGAATGAATTGTTAGAATGTGGAGTAATTCATAAGTTTTAAACTGGTAACTGCAGTCCCATGAATGTATTAATGGAGCTCCTTTATGTAGAAATGCTCTAATGTCAGATAAAGTCAAAATTACCTCTCCCGTGGGCTGGTTTCTAACCGAGCGTCCTCGGTTAGATTATCCTGCGTTGCCCACCACGTAGCTGTCACTGGGAGGGAGAGTGCAAAGCTTGCACCGGGCGGAGACCTACACGAAGACGCTGCTAGAGGTATAAAGGAGCCGCTATGGAGTCTGAGTTGCCAATGCTGCTCGGCAAGCCTCGATGTCAGCTGCGGCATGCAGAGAATAATATGCCACTGCAGGGGCTGCAAGGCCAATATCGGTCTCTTAGTATAGATGAAAGTGCTTGTCATGCAAAATGCTTGTTAGGCAGAGTGTAGAAGTCCAGTAGGTAAAAAAGAATTGAGGAGTCCTAACCGGTTTCGTCACGCTCCACGTGACTTTCTCAAAGTGGCCGTGGTCAGTAGCACTTTGGTGGTGTACTCACCACCGATGTCATCTTCAGGCAGCATTAGGGGTGTGCGGCGTGCTGCGGCTGTGACAGCCAAGGCGCAGTACCCCGCTGAACAACAACCCCTTAGGACGGTGGTCCTGCAGCAGGGAAGTGGCTCTGCACCTCGTAAGGCCGGTAACCGTCCTCCCCCCAACTCCCGCGGTGCAGGTATGTTGTTGCCCAGACAGCATGCCAAAAATAACAAACAGAACAAAAAGAGAACTCTCTGGAGCTGCAGAGATGTGCATACTCTCCTGAGAGCATTTTTTTCTAAACTGCCTGTGGGAGGGGGCATAGAGGGGAGGAGCCAGCACACCCAGTTGAAGAAATTTAAAGTGCACTGGCTCCTTTGGACCCCGTCTATACCCCATCGTCCTAGATTCCCCCAATATCCCTTATGGATGCTAGAGAAAAAACAAATATAAAAAAACAATAGGCTACTCTATAAAACAAAGTACTAGACGTAAGTCGCTGGTGACAAGGACACCTAACAGACAACTGCAGAAGAATAAATTTAGGCCATAAATTCCTTATCCTCAACTTGTGGATTTAAGACCAACCACTACTACAGTTAGGGAGCTGCTGACAACTGCCACTTCATAAGGTGCCTGGAGAAGTTTGATTGTAGAGAAGTTGAGTTTTCTATTCGGCCTTCACACGGTAAAACAAGTTTTATGCTGGAGAATCCTGATACTAGAGACAATGAGGGTCAAAATGAAGTGGCGTAGAAAGCCACCCCAGGCCAAAGAAAAGGGGTGGGGGCATGGCTTAATAAAGTGGGCGTGACTACGCCCTTTGATATAAAAATATTTTAATAAAACAATTGCTCCAAGAGTGGGTGCCGTTTTAACACGGGTGGGGGGGTGATTTCTACCTTACCCGCTTTCTACCTTAGTTGATCTGGGAGCAGGTCCCTCCTCCCTGGCTGGCGCCAACTTCCCAGTGATATTTTTGAAGATGACGCTGGCCACTAGAGAGCAAAGACTTTGCTTTCTATGTGCGGGACGATCTTCCCGGAAATATCACCGGGAAGATGGCGCCGCCGCCGGCTGGCCACAGCTCAGGTAGACCTGGGAGGTGGGGTTAGCAGACCCGCCCCGTCTTAGCAAAACGTACAATATTAATGGAACACTCCTTTAACATGCACTACTCCCCTGATTTACAAAAGTTAGTCCCTCTTTTTCTTTTAAAATAGGATCTTTTCTAATTTATAGCCAAAAAATAAAAAATTCCAGCCACAGAAGCTGAAACCAGGATATTGAAGAGGAGGGACTACCTTAACACATTAAACAGAATTTGTTTTTAATCGTTTTGGTTAATTACCGTTTAAAGTATTTTTTTTTTTCCAGCATTTTTGTAACTAAGAAGCAATCTCACGTTTCACAGGGATCAAATAACAGGTGAACAGCCCATATTCATAGCAAAAGTTACCTACAGACTGAAATCTGTTCCAACAAAACACGGCATCACTCGTGAAAAAAAAAAAAAAAAAAAAGGATAAACAATAGTATGGAAAAAAAAAAATCCATAATGTGACAAAACCAAATTTCAGATGGCTCTTTTTACTGATAGAAAAAGTAGCTCATTTACTTCATAAGAACATCACAAATGTATAAATCCCCTGTGTAGCAGCAGATAGGTATGAGCCTTAACAAAGTGTAAAGTGTAGTATCATGTAAATACCAGTTTGTTGGGGACAAAAAGAAGTCCTAGAAGTGGGACACTGCTTGTTAAACAAAGAATTAGAAATAAATTAGACTGTACTCTATGCGAGACAAAATACGTTATAAAGGATGGGCTGCGGACTGCTTCCCCTTGTCCACAGTTGGAGAAGCGACTTCTAGTCAATACATGACCCTCTCTCTATATATATCTTTATTCTGTAACATATTTATCTAGGGGTTTTATTTTTAGAATCCCAGTATGGATTCGTCCCACAACAACTCCTCTTCTGTTCTTTGGTCCTCCGGTTTTCTTGTCTTTTTGTGTTTTTTGGCGTCTTTCTCGGCAGCCTGTTCCTCTTTCTTTTTCTTGTCCTTCCGTTGTTTCACCTTGTCAGCTGGACTCTCTTCGGCTTTCCTTTCCTTGTCGCTGTTGTCTTTTCCTGAGTTGAGGTCCTCGATTTTCCTCTTCTTGCGCTCGCTGCTCTCGTTTTCTCTTCTCTGTTTGCTGTGGTGTTTGTTTCTGTGTTCTCTTTTGTGCCGTCTCTCCTTTTTGTAGGAGTTGCTGCTTTCATCTGAGGAGGAGGAAGAGGAGGAGGAATAGTTGCTGGAGTCTGGGCTAGAAGGAGGGCGCTTTCTGTGTGGACCGGATTTGCCGGTTGTTCTCATCATCGGCTTTTGAGGCCAACAACCCTTTTCCCAGCCGGCCCCTCTGGGATCTGCCGGATGAGGGGAATGATATACTGGGTAGGACGCAGGATGGTGAGGAAAATACTTGTAAGGGTGAGCTTTCGGATGAACCGGCGCAGGGTCTACATCCTCACAGCTGTCATAGTGATCCCTTTCTTGCCGTAACATAGTTTTGGGTTCAAGACCTCTTGCCCGCTGAACTCTTATATAATCTTCTAACTCCTCTTGGAAAGAGGCAAATGTCTTCTTTGACGTGTTCATCAAATTAGCCACCATGTTCTTTCTGCGGAAACAAAATTAGGTCACAGACTGAGTTTTTATGATTTTAGGTCTGCAAGTAATTAATATAATCTGCAAAATCCAGTTCTGAACAGCATATACATTTGTTATTGTATCCCCTTTACGCTTTGTAAAACTATAGTAATGCAGATAGTGACCCCTCACAGAACCGACTGATTGCATCATTATCACTTAAAGGGGGTACACACAGGAGATTTCTCCCGGAGATGTGTGCTGAGCGATCTATCACAGACCGCTTAGCACACATCTCTCCCGCTACTGAGCACAGCGCGATGTGTGCTGAGCAAAGAGGGGGGGAGACCACTCATGTCACCCAGCGGTGAAATGAGCGATCTCACTAGATCACCCCTACACACGGAGCAATGTGTTCTTAATTTCTAAGCAATCTGATCAGATTGCTTAGAAATTAAGTGAACATCGCTCCATGTGTACCTCCCTTTAAAGTCATTGTGCAGATTGCTACAGCTTACAAGTCAGTCATCTTCCAAATGACTACTGTGTTTTCTGAGGTTTCAACAGGCGATTTCAGGCACAAGTCCCAATTTAAGTAATAGGAGTAGGCATGACCATCGTAAGGCCAGCACTGAATTGTTCTAATAATGCTGCTATCATGATTTGCCTTACCATGCCATGTAACCATAGTTTTTAAACCATTTGATGGCTTGAACCATCCATGATAGTCACATGTGCAGAGGAAGCTAGAAAAACCTAGTTTGCGCAGTCCCTAAGCAGAGTTGTCACTGAGTCAGTGTTTCTCCTTTTGGTGCATTACATCACCAGAAAAAAAAAAAAGATGTTAACGACCAACACAATCATACCTACCAAATCGTAAACCCACTATGACATTGCGGAAAACAGCTTAGATGGATCAGACCACTGCAGTCTTCATTCAACAAGTACTTTCCAGATTATTTGAAAGCATAGACAAGTGGTTTTCACAGCACCCCTAGGCTAAAAGTTTCTTACTGAGAAAAATTAAATTAAGTAAATTGTGTCCATATGTTATCCTTAGGTTCAGTTGTGTGGTGAGGGAAAAGATTTGCTTCTGTTTGTCCACATATTTTATGATTGGCAGCCACCAGCACTGGTTTTGCCTATTGACCATAAATTATTTGAATTGGTCCTGGACTAGCAATACAAGGCACCGCTGCAAGTGTCCCACACAGTTTGAGAACCACTGGTGTATATACAGGTGTGTGAATGGGTCCTGCACAAGGGACTCAACTTCTATGGAATGTGTTTTGATCAGGGTTAGAAAAAAAAGGTAAGAAAAATAAGAATTTACTCACCGGTAATTCTATTTCTCGTAGTCCGTAGTGGATGCTGGGGACTCCGTAAGGACCATGGGGAATAGACGGGCTCCGCCGGAGACTGGGCACTCTATAGAAAGATTTAGGACTATCTGGTGTGCACTGGCTCCTCCCCCTATGACCCTCCTCCAAGCCTCAGTTAGGAACTGTGCCCGGAAGAGCTGACACAATAAGGAAGGATTTTTGAATCCCGGGTAAGACTCATACCAGCCACACCAATCACACCATATAACACGTGATAGGAACCCCGGTTAACAGTATGATAAACGTAGGAGCCTCTGAAGAGATGGCTCACAACAAAACCCGATTTTTGTAACAATAACTATGTACAGGTATTGCAGACAATCCGCACTTGGGATGGGCGCCCAGCATCCACTACGGACTACGAGAAAAAGAATTACCGGTGAGTAAATTCTTATTTTCTCTGACGTCCTAGTGGATGCTGGGGACTCCGTAAGGACCATGGGGATTATACCAAAGCTCCCAAACGGGCGGGAGAGTGCGGATGACTCTGCAGCACCGAATGAGAGAATTCCAGGTCCTCCTCAGCCAGGGTATCAAATTTGTAGAATTTTGCAAACGTGTTTGCCCCCGACAAGTAGCTGCTCGGCAAAGTTGTAAAGCCGAGACCCCTCGGGCAGCCGCCCAAGATGAGCCCACCTTCCGTGTGGAATGGGCAATTTTGGGACTTTTGGAATCCTCAAGAATTACCTCTTACGGCATTGCTTGGAATCTCTGTTTACTCCCCTGCTGCCATTGGACCTCTATCTGCAATTGAGAACCAAGGGGACCTTCTTCTGAGATCATGGTAATATTTATAACCACAAATCTATGAGGATAACTTGGAGGACTGAGTTCCAGCCAGATTATCAGTGATTATTGCCCTTTTTCAATATTGAAGTGGTCTACAGCCAATCTGAGAGACTCTCAATTTGTTACATTTTAATTATTTTTCATTACCTTTTATTAATATCTCTCTGCAAACACATGTGTTATCTATACACTTTTTAGTTCTATTTTTAATAAATGTGTGTCTTTTAAATTGATACAATTGTATACGTTCTTTATTCTGAGATTCAGCCGGCGCCAGTATCCACTTCTCTTTTACAGATTTAGGCTGCGGTAAGCCTACCGCAGAATGCGCCAGCTGAATAGTGCTACAAATCCAGCGCGCAATAGACTGCTTAGAAGCAGGAGCACCCAGCTTGGTGGGTGCATACAGGATAAACAGCGAGTCAGTCTTTCTGACTCCAGCCGTCCTGGAAATATAAATTTTTAGGGCCCTGACTACGTCCAACAACTTGGAATCCTCCAAGTCCCTAGTAGCCGCAGGCACCACAATAGGTTGGTTCAAGTGAAAAGCTGAGACCACCTTTGGGAGAAACTGAGGACGAGTCCTCAATTCTGCCCTATCCATATGGAAAATCAGATAAGGGCTTTTACAAGACAAAGCCGCCAATTCTGAAACCCGCCTGGCCGACGCCAGGGCCAACAGCATGACCACTTTCCACGTGAGATATTTTAAATCCACAGTCTTAAGTGGTTCGAACCAATGTGATTTCAGGAATGCCAAAACCACATTGAGATCCCAAGGTGCCACTGGGGGCACAAAAGGAGGCTGAATATGCAGTACTCCTTTGACAAAAGTCTGAACTTCAGGCAGTGAAGCCAGTTCTTTCTGGAAGAAAATCGACAGAGCCGAAATCTGGACCTTTATGGACCCCAATTTGAGGCCCAACGTCACCCCTGCTTGCAGGAAGTGCAGGAATCGACCCAGTTGAAATTCCTCCGTCGGGGCCTTTATGGCCTCACACCAAGCAACATATTTTCACCAAATGCGGTGATAATGTCTTGTGGTGACATCCTTCCTGGCTTTGATCAGGGTAGGGATGACTTCCTCCGGAATACCCTTTTCCTTCAGGATCCGGTGTTCAACCGCCATGCCGTCAAACGCAGCCGCGGTAAGTCTTGGAACAGACAGGGTCCCTGCTGCAGCAGGTCTTGTCTGAGCGGCAGAGGCCAAGGGTCCTCTGTAAGCATCTCTTGAAGTTCCGGGTACCAAGCTCTTCTTGACCAATCCGGAACCTCGAGTATGGTTTTCACTCCTCGCCTTCTTATTATTCTCAGTACCTTGGGTATGAGAGGTAGAGGAGGAAACACATAAACCGACTGGTACACCCATGGTGTCACTAGAGCGTCTACCGCTATCGCCTGAGGGTCTCTTGACCGGGCGCAATATCTTTTCAACTTCTTGTTGAGGCGGGACGCCATCATGTCTACCTGTGGTTTTTCCCACCGGTTGACCAGCATTTGGAAGACTTCTGGATGAAGTCCCCATTCTCCCGGGTGGAGGTCGTGCCTGCTGAGGAAGTCTGCTTCCCAGTTGTCCACTCCCGGAATGAACACTGCCGTCAGTGCTAACACATGATTCTCTGCCCATCTGAGAATCCTTGTGGCTTCTGCCATCGCCATCCTGCTTCTCGTGCCGCCCTGTCTGTTTACATGGGCGACCGCCGTGATGTTGTCTGACTGGATCAGTACCGGCTGGTTTTGAAGCAGGGGTCTTGCCTGGCTTAGGGCATTGTAAATGGCCCTTAGCTCCAGGATATTTATGTGAAGAGAAATCTCCTGATTTGACCACAGTCCTTGGAAATTTCTTCCTTTTGTGACTGCCCCCCAGCCCCGAAGGCTGGCATCCGTGGTCACCAGGACCCAGTCCTGTATTCCGAATCTGCGGCCCTCTAGTAGATGAGCCCTCTGCAGCCACCACAGCAGCGACACCCTGGTTCTGGCCGATAGGGTTATCCGCTGTTGCATCTGGAGATGGGACCCGGACCATTTGTCCAACAGGTCCCACTGGAACGTCCTTGCGTGGAACCTTCCGAATGGAATTGCTTCGTACGAAGCTACCATTTTTCCCAGGACTCGTGTGCATTGATGTACCGACACTTTTCCTGGTTTTAGGATGTCTCTGACCAGAGATGACAATTCCTCGGCTTTTTCCAGTGGAAGAAACACTCTTTTCTGGTCTGTGTCCAGAATCATTCCCAGGAACAGAAGACGTGTCGTCGGGACCAGCTGTGACTTTGGAATATTGAGAATCCAGCCGTGCTGTTGTAGCACTTCCTGAGAAAATGCCACCCCCACTATCAACTGTTCTTTGGACCTCGCCTTTATCAGGAGATCGTCCAAGTACGGGATAATTAAAACTCCCTTCTTGCGAAGGAGTATCATCATTTCGGCCATTACCTTGGTTAAGACCCTCGGTGCCGTGGATAACCCAAACGGCAGCGTCTGGAACTGATAGTGACAGTCCTGTACCACAAATCTGAGGTACTCCTGGTGCGGAGGGTAAATGGGGACATGCAGGTACGCATCCTTGATGTCCAGGGATACCATGTAATCCCCCTCCTCCAGGCTCGCAATAACCGCCCTGAGCGATTCCATCTTGAACTTGAACCTTTTGATATAAGTGTTCAAGGCTTTTAAATTTAAGATGGGTCTCACCGAACCGTCCGGTTTCGGTACCACAAACATTGTGGAGTAGTAACCCTTTCCTTGCTGAAGGAGGGGTACCTTGACAATAACTTTCTGTGAATACAGTTTTTGAATAGCCACCAACACTGCCTCCCTGGCAGAGGGAGTTGCCGGCAAGGCAGATTTTAGGAAACGGCGGGGGGGGAGACGTCTCGAATTCCAGCCTGTACCCCTGAGATACTACTTGAAGGACCCAGGGATCCACTTGTGAGAGAGCCCACTGTGTGCTGAAAAACCTGAGACGTGCCCCCACCGTTCCCGATTCCGCCTGAGCAGCCCCAGCGTCATGCTGTGGACTTACCGGACGCAGGGGAGGACTTCTGCTCCTGGGAACTAGCTGTCTGCTGCAGCTTTTTCCCCCTTCCTCTGCCCCTCGGCAGAAAGGATGAGCCTCTAGCCCGCTTAGTTTTCTGGGGCCGAAAGGACTGTACCTGATAATACGGTGCTTTCTTTTGCTGTGGGGTAGCCTGTGGCAAAAAAGTCGATTTCCCAGCAGTAGCTGTGGAAACGAGGTCTGAAAGACCTTCCCCAAAAAGTTCCACCCCTTTATAGGGTAAAACTTCCATGTGCCGCTTGGAGTCGGCATCACCTGACCATTGCCTAGTCCATAACCCCCGTCTGGCGGCAATGGACATAGCGCTTATTTTTGATGCCAGCCGGCAAATATCCCTCTGTGCATCACGCATGTATAAGACCGCGTCTTTTATATGGTCAATCGTTAGCAAAATATTGTCCCTACCCATGGTATCAATGTTTTCCGACAGGGAGTCGGACCACGCAGCTGCAGCACTGCACATCCAAGCTGATGCAATAGCGGGTCTCAATATAATGCCAGTGTGTGTGTATATAGCTTTTAGGGTACTTTCCTGCTTTCTATCAGCAGGTTCTTTTAGGGCGGCCGTATCCGGAGACGGTAGTGCCACCTTCTTTGATAAGCGTGTCAGCGCTTTATCTACCCTAGGGGGTGTTTCCCAGCGTGACCTATCCTCTGGCGGGAAAGGGTACGCAGCCATTAACCGTTTAGAAATGATCAATTTCTTATCTGGGGAAGTCCACGCTTCCTCACACACCTCATTTAATTCGTCAGATGCAGGAAAAACTACTGGTAGTTTTTTCTCACCAAACATAATACCCTTTTTTGTGGTACCTGGGGTATCATCAGAAATGTGTAATACATTTTTCATAGCCTCAATCATATAACGGGTGGATCTATTGGAGGGTACACACGTCTCATCATCGTCGACACTGGAGTCGGTATCCGTGTCGACATCTGTATCTGTCATCTGAGGTAGCGGGCGTTTTATAGCCCCTGATGACATTTGAGACGCTTGGACAGGCACAAGCTGAGTAGCCGGCTGTCCTATGTCGTCAAACCTTTTATGTAAGGAGCTGACACGGTCACGTAATTCCTTCCATAAGTCCATCCACACTGGTGTCGACCCCGCAGGGGGTGACATCACATTCACAGGCATTTGCTCCGCCTCCACATCATTATCCTCATTATACATGTCGACACAGCAGTACCGACACACAGCAGACACACAGGGAATGCTCTTACAGAGGACAGGACCCCACAAAGCCCTTTGGGGAGACAGAGGGAGAGTATGCCAGCACATACCAGGGCGCTATATAACACAGGGATATCACTATACAGAGTGTTTTCCCCTATAGCTGCCTATAATATATATATACTGCGCCTAAATTGTGCCCCCCCTCTCTTTTTTACCCTTTCTGTAGTGCATGACTGCAGGGGAGAGCCAGGGAGCTTCCTTCCAGCGAAGCTGTGAGGGAATAATGGCGCCAGTGTGCTGAGGGAGTTGGCTCCGCCCCTTTTTCGGCGGGCTTTCTCCCGCTATTTTATCGTTTCTGGCAGGGGTTAATATACACCTATATAGCCTCTGGGGCTATATATGGTGTTAGTTTTGCCAGCCAAGGTGTTACTATTGCTGCTCAGGGCGCCCCCCCCCCAGCGCCCTGCACCCATCAGTGACCGCAGTGTGTGGTGTGCATGAGGAGCAATGGCGCACAGCTGCAGTGCTGTGCGCTACCTTGGAGAAGACAGAAGTCTTCAGCCGCCGATTTTCCGGACCTTCTTGCTTCTGGCTCTGTAAGGGGGACGGCGGCGCGGCTCCGGGAACGGACGACGAGGTCGGGTCCTGTGTTCGATCCCTCTGGAGCTAATGGTGTCCAGTAGCCTAAGAAGCCCAAGCTACCACCACTTAGGTAGGTTCGCTTCTTCTCCCCTTAGTCCCTCGTTGCAGTGAGCCTGTTGCCAGCAGGTCTCACTGAAAATAAAAAACCTAAACTATACTTTCTTCTAGGAGCTCAGGAGAGCCCCTAGTGTGCATCCAGCTCAGCCGGGCACAGAAATCTAACTGAGGCTTGGAGGAGGGTCATAGGGGGAGGAGCCAGTGCACACCAGATAGTCCTAAATCTTTCTATAGAGTGCCCAGTCTCCGGCGGAGCCCGTCTATTCCCCATGGTCCTTACGGAGTCCCCAGCATCCACTAGGACGTCAGAGAAATAAAATGATATATCTATCTATCTATTAGAAACCTTGATCAGCCATGTTTTAATGCTCTCTAACAATCACAAGTCATTAGGCTTTGATATGATAGATTTTACATCTCTCAATAAAACAAAGTTTTAATGCTGATTATATCTGAATATATGTAGATAGACTAAACATGTTAAAACATACAAAGTACACTCAGAGATGGATGAAAATGAAAATAAAAGTTTGTTGTGGTTTTCTCCTGTACTATAGGATTGTTACAGGAGGAGTTTGCGGAGTCTTAGCTGATGCTAGACAGATTTAGTACCTCTCTGATCTGGATCACCCTCCCTATTTATCTGTTTGTTGTGTGTGTGAATTTACTGCATTGCTTCAATTTACTCAAATGAGAACAACGAGCAACAAGTATGTGGAATAATACCATGGGGATTCCCTTATAATAGGCTTTTTTTTTTTTTCTTTCTTTTTTTTTCTTAAGCGTCATAGCGCCGTGTTTGTAGTCACAGCACAATAAAAAAAATTGTGGATTAAATAAAAAACGGCATCTCAGATGGAAAGTTAATCTGTACATCCATCTAACCTGTCCAGAGTGCCTAATGGCAATTCCTATTAAACTAAAAAGGGGGGGGGGGGGGGGGGGGGGGGGGGTACACACGGAGCGATGTTCACTTAATTTCTAAGCAATCTGACTAGATTGCTTAGAAATTAAGAACACATCGCTCCGTGTGTAGGGGGTACCGGCGACAGCGATGTGCGGCCCCGTACGTCGCTATCGCCGGCTCTAGATTGGGCATGCATGCCCAATCTACTGAGTTCGCTCATTTCACCGCTGGGTGAAATGAGTGGTCCCCCCCTCGCTCAGCACACATCGCGCTGTGCTGAGCAGGGGGAGAGATGTGTGCTGAGCAATCTGTGCTAGACCGCTCAGCACACATCTCCGGGAGAAATCTCCCGTGTGTACCCCCGTTAATTGGAAAGCTCTTTGGCAGATTTATGCAAAGCTGTCCCCCCCCCCCCCCCCCCCAGTGCTTGCAGAACTACAAGTCTAAGCAGGTAAACCACGCTGTGCCTTGCAGTTTCATAGAAGCTGGAGAGCTATAGGTTTCCAGTCTCTGCATTATGAGATTCTCTCATTAAGATGAAGGATTTACAGATGTACAAATCTGGTGGTATTGCAGTATATTATGCTGTTCACGATTATGCTGGAGTTGGGGAAACGCCAGTGACGCTGTGTCTCAAATGCGATCGCATAGCAGTTAATGGAAGTGACTGGAGAATGCACGCACAGAAACACTGCTGCCATGCCGCAATTACTCCCAGCCGCAATAGGGCACGGCCTTATTGGAATTAATGGGTTCCATACCAGTTTACAAGCTTTTACTAGCACAAAAAAAAAAAAAAAGGAGATTTATGGTAGACTCACCATGGTTAAATCTTTCTGCGAGGTACACTGGATTCCACAGGGAATAACATCAGGGTGTACAGCTGGATCTTGATTCAAGGCACCAACAGGCTAAAGTTTTGACTGTTCCCAGGATGCATTGCACCGCCTCCTCTATAAACCTGCCTCCAGGCACTGGAGCTCAGTTTCGTTAACCAGTAAAATGCTGTAGCAGGCAAAAGAGACGGTAGATGTTAGTCACATAGAACCACATTCTCACGACAGGAGAAGGGACTAGCGGCTAATGCAATACAAACCCCAAAAAGCTAAGTGAATCAGGGTGGGCGCCCTGTGGAATCCAGTGTACATCGCAGAAAGATTTAACCATGGTAAGTCTACCATACATCATCTTTTCTGCAGCGGGGTACACTGGTATTCCAGAGGGAATAACATCAGAGATGTCCTAAAGCAGTTCCTCATGGGAGGGGATGCACTGTAGCGGGCACAAGAACCCGGCGTCCAAAGGAAGCATCCTGGGAGGCGGAAGTATCAAAGGCATAGAACCTGATGAACATGTTCACAGAGGACCACGTAGCCGCCTTGCACAATTGTTCAGCGGAGGGCTGCCCAAGAAGGCCCAACAGACCGAGTAGAATGGGCTTTGATAGCAGCAGGAGCTGGGAGACCAGCCTGCGCATAAGCTTGTGCAATCATCATTCTAATCCATCTGGCCAAGGTTTGTTTATTTGCAGGCCAGCCACATTTGTGAAAACCAAAAAGTACAAAAATGGTATCTGTCCTCCTGAGGGAGGCAGTCCTCTCTACGTAAATACGGAGAGCCCGTACCACATACAAAGACCGCTCTTTGGAGGACAAACCAGAACGGATAAAAGGTGGAACCACAATCTATTGGTTAAGATGAAAAGATGATTCCACCTTAGGTAGATAACAAGGGCGAGTATGAAGAACTGCCCGGTCACGGTGGAAAATCAGAAAGGGTGGACAACAGGACAAGGCACCCAAGTCCGACACCCTCCTAGCAGAGGAAATAGCCAGTAAAAACATGACCTTAAGTGTAAGACATTTAATATCCACAGACTCAAGAGGTTCAAATGGAGACTCTTGTAGGGCACTTAAGACAACAGACATGGAGCCACAGGAGGGACATAGGGAGACTGAATCCATAAAACGCCCTGAGTGAAAGTATGAACGTCAGGAATAAACGTAATTTTCCTCTGAAACCACACCGACAAGGCAGATATATGAACCTTGAGGGAGGCCAGACGAAGGCCTAAATCTAGGCCTTGTAGCAGAAAAGCCAAAAGCCTAGAAGTACTGAACGAATAGGCATCATAATCCTTAGCAGCACACCATGTGAAGTAAGAGTTCCAGACCCTGTAATAAAGCCGTGCAGAAGCCGGCTTGCGGGCCTTTAACATAGTTTGAATAACCGCCTTTGAGAATCCCTTGGCCCTCAGAAGTGAAGCTTCAAGAGCCACGCCGTAAAAGCCAGTCTGGCCAGATCCGGATAGACACAAGGGCACTGAACGAGGGGGTCTGGGCGTTGAAGAAGTAGAAAAAAGACGCTCTATTGATAGACCCTGCAGATCTGAGAACCAAAGCCGTCTGGGCCCCGCTGGAGCGACTAGAAGTAGTATTCCTCTTTCTTGCTTGAACTTCATTAGAACCCTGGGCAGGAGTGACACTGGAGGAAACACGTATGGCAGCCGAAAGTTCCATGGAATTGCAAGTGCGTCCACGAACGCTGCTTGAGGATACCTTGTGATTGTGTCGAAATGCCATCAGGTCTACATCTGGTAGGCCCCACTTGTCCACTAGGAGTTGAAAGACTTCCGGATGAAGATTCCACTCTCAGTGTGAACGTCCTGACGACTGAGGAAATCCGCTTTCCAGTTGAGGATTCCGGGGATGAACACTGCCGATATTGCTGGCAGATGGCGTTCCGCCCAACAGAAGATTTTTGATACTTTCAGCATTGCCATGCTGCTTCGAGTGCCGCCTTGATAATTTATGTACGCCACCGTGGTGGTGTTGTCTGATTGTACTTGAACAGGCCTGTGTCAACGCATTGAACACTGCCCGCAATTCCAGAATGTTTATTGGGAGGAGAGATTCCTCCCTGGTCCACCGACCCTGGAGAGAGTGTTGCTCCAACACCGCGCCCCAACCTCGCAGACTGGCGTCTGTTGTCAGAAGGACCCAGTTGGAGATCCAGAAGGGGCGGCCCCTGCTCAACTGTTGGTCCTGTAGCCACCAGCTCAGTGACAGACGAACCTTCGGAGTCAAGGAGATCATTTGAAACCTGATCCGATGAGGTAGGCCATCACACTTGGAAAAGATTAACTTCTGCAGAGGACGGGAATGAAATTGAGCGCACTCTACCATGTCGAAAGCCGACACCATGAGGCCTAGTACTTGCATCGCCGAGTGTATCGACACTCTTGGGCGAGAGAGGAAGTATCTGATCCTGCACTGAAGTTTCAGGACTTTCTTTGGAGATAGAAACAATCTCTGGTTGTGTGTGTGTCCAGCAGCGCCCCTAGGTGCACCATGCTCCGAGCAGGGACCAGCGAGGACTTTTTCCAGTTGATGAGCCACCCGTGGGCTTGTAGGAATTGGACGGTTAGTTCCAGATGACTGAGGAGAACCTCTTGGGAGTTCACCAGGATCAACAAGTCGTCCATATACGGCAGGATCCTGATTCCCTGACGACGGAGATGAGCCATCATCACGGCCATTATCTTGGTGAATATCCGAGGGGCCGTGGTAAATCCAAAAGGCAGGGCCTGGAATTGATAACGTAGGTTGCCAATAGCAAACCGCAGATACTGCTGATGCGACATGGCAATAGGAATATGCAGGTAAGCATCCTGAATGTCTAGGGATACCATATAGTCCTCAGGTTCCATGGCCAGTAGAATAGAGCGCAGAGTTTCCATACGGAATTTGGACACTAACAAATTTGTTCAATGATTTGAGGTTGAGTATAGGCCAGAAGGACCCATTTGGCTTCAGAACTAGAAACAGGGTCGAACAGTATCCCCTTCCTCTCTGGGACAGAGGTACCGGCACTACCACTCCTATGTCCAGGAGGGATTGTACAACCAGGTGTAGAGCTTGCACTTTAACAGATCCGCAGGGATAACTTTCATGCAAAACTGGTGAGCGGAAAGTCTCTTGAAAGAGACTGCGTACCCGTGAGACAACTTCCCACACCCAGGCGTCTGAAGTGGTCTTTAACCAGGCCTGGACGAACTGCAGAAGTCAGCCTCCCACACTGGGGTCCCCCAGGGGCAGGCCCGCCCCGTCATGCAGCAGGCTTGTCTTGTTTGGAAGCAGGCTGATGGGCGGCCCAGGATTGTTTAGATTTAGGCTTAGTGGTTTTGGAAGCATGAGCCTGTTGCTAACACGCTTGACCCTTTGCCTTCCCTGGAGGTCGAGAGGAACGAAAGGTGGTACTCTTAGCCTTTGGAGCAGAAGGATTAGTATTTGGGAGACATGCAGTCTTGGCAGTAGCCAAGTCAGTTACAATCTTGTTCAGATTCTCCCCAAGTAGGATGTCTCCTTTAAAATGGAGCACCTCCAAGGTCTTTTTGGAGTCCAGGTCCACCTTCCAGGACCTCAACCACATAATTCGACGAGCCAGGATAGACGTAGTAGACGCCTTGGCTGCCATTACACCTGCATCAGAGGCCGCCTCCTGAATATAGTGGGAGGCTGTGGTAATATAAGACAGATATTGTCTGGCAGTGTCAGAAAAATCCTGAGGCAGCTCATCCTCAATTGCCTGAACCCATGCTTCAATTCCTTTCGCAGCCCAGGAGGCTGCCATAGTGGGTCTATGTACAGCACTTGTAATGGAGTAAATAGACTGCAGGCATCCCTCCACACGCTTATCCGTCGGTTCCTTCAGTGAGGTGACAGTGGTGACAGGCAGAGTAGATGACACCACCAGATGGGCGACATGAGAGTCCACCGGTGGTGGAGTTTCCCACTTGTTACTCAACTCCGCAGGGAAAGGTTAACGAGCTAGCATCTTTTTAGACAGGGAAAATTTCTTTCCTGGCGACGACCAGGATTCCTGACGTATGTCAATTAAGTGGTCAGAATGTGGTAAGACTACTTTAGCAACCTTCTGACGTTTGAACTTATCAGGTTTCTTAGACGCAGTAGTAGGCTCAATGTCATCATTTATTTGAAGAATTAGCTTAATAGCCTCCACTAGGCTAGGAACATCAACATGGATTGTAGATTCCTCATCAGAAGCAACTGTATCAGTGTCTGACGGATCAGTATATTACCCATCCTCAACGGAAGAATTATCCGAAATATTAGTGGGTTGTGAGGAAGAAATGACCCGTTTAGATGACGCCTTGGCCCAAGAGGGGCGTGGGGTAGACTTTTGTCTAACCAAATATGGATTTAATTGTTGTAATTGGGTAGACAGAGTATCCACCCATGGCGGATTAACTACAGGGACAATATGTGGCTGCAAGTGTAGTCAGCATACTTGAGAACGCTGCCCAAGGTGGGTCCTGATTGGCCACAGGTGCTGCAGGTTGAATGGGTGTATAGTACTCAGCACCTGAACCAGCAGCTAAAACTTCTCCCTCAGGTAAATCCGTGGCGTCAGTACTGCTGGATGCAGAAGCGTCCGCGGATTTCCCACCCTGTGTGGCAGACATAAGGAATGTAGCCTTAGGGTGTAACAGTACAATATAGACAAACACAATACCTGCAAAAAACCCTCTGTGTTATGTGACAGTAAATACAGGACACAGAACAGAGGATTTAAGCGGTATGAGGGGACTGAAAAACACAGGAAAAAAAGAAAAAAAGATTTTAATTACCTACCGGTAAATGCTTTTCTCATAGTCCGCAGAGGATACTGGGGTCCACATTAGTACAATGGGGTATAGATGGGTCCACTAGGAGCCTTGGGCACTTTAAGAAATCAATAGTATGCGCTGGCTCCTCCTACCAGACTCCATCTAGTAACTGTGCCCGAGGAGACGGACATACTTTGAGAGAAGGATTTAAAAGAACAGTGGTGAGATTCGAACCAGCACACACAAACAAGAGGAAAGACATGCTAACCAAACTTGAACAGGAACAGCAACAGCTGAACCAACAACAATACTGAACCAAGTAACAGCACAGGAAACACCAAGCACTGGGCGGGCGCCCAGTGTCCTCTACGGACTACGAGAAAAGGATTTACCGGTAGGTAATTAAAATCCTAAATTTCTCTTACGTCAGAGGATACTGGGGTTCACATTAGTACCATGGCGAGGTTCCAAAGCTCCCAAACTGGATGGGAGAGTGCTGAGGTTCCTGCAGAACTGATTGACCAAACTGAAGGTTCTCAAAGGCCAAAGTATCGAACTTGTAGAACTTGGCAAACGTGTTCGAACCTTACCAAGTAGCTGCTTGGCAGAGCTGTAAAGCCGAGACACCCCGGGCTGCCTCCCAGAAAGAACCCACCGACCTAGTAGAGTGGGCCTGTACAGATCCTAGAACCGGCAAACCTGCCGTAGAATAAGCATGCTGGATAGTAAGCCTGATCCAGCGAGCAATAGACTGCTTTGAAGCAGGACACCCAATTTTATTGGGATCATCGAGAACAAACAGCGAGTCCGATTTTCTGTGACGAGCTGTCCGCTTCACATAGATCTTCAGGCCCTCACAACACCCAAGGACTTTGAAGTAGCAGAGGTGTCGGTAACCACCGGAACCACAATAGGTTGGTTGATATGAAACGCAGAAACCACCTTTGGACGAAATTGCTGACGAGTTCTGAGTTCAGCTCTATCTTCATGAAAAATCAAACAGAGGCTTTTGTGAGACAACGCCCCCAGCTCTGACACACACTTTGCTGGAGCCAAGGCCAACAGCGTGACGGCCTTCCACGTAAGAAACTTGACGTCAACGTCCGGTAAAGGCTCAAACCATTCCGATTGCAGGAACTGCAACACTACGTTGAGATCCCAAGGTGCCATAGGAGGCACAAAGAGCGGTTGGATGTGCCGAACACACTTCAAAAAAGTCTGAACCTCCCGGAGAGAAGCCAATTGTGTCTGGAAGAAAATGGATAAGGTTGAAATGTGGACTTTTAAAGAGCCCAAAAGTAGGACCACATCCACTCTCCTGACTGCAGAAAAAGGAGAAATTCCACTGCAGGAAATTTCCTGTTCTCACACCAAGAGACGTATTTTTTTCCAAATACGGTGGTAATGTTTAGACGTTACCCCCTTCTTGGATCAAGGTTGGAATAACCCTGTCCGGGATCCCTTTCCGGGCTAGAGTTGGACACTCAACCTCCATGCTGTCAAACGTAGCCGCGGTAAGTCGTGATAGACGAATGGCCCCTGTTGTAGAAGATCCTCGCGAAGAGGTAGAGGCCACGGGTCCGCTATGAGCATCTCCAGTAGATCCGCGTACTAAGCCCTTCTTGGCCAGTCCGGAGCAATGAGAATAGCTTGAACTTTTTCCCTTTTTATTCTTTTGAGAATTCTTGGGATCAATGGAAGTGGTGGAAACACGTACACCACCTGGTAGTCCCATGGAGTCACCAGAGCGTCCACCGCCAATGCTTGTGGGACTCTCGACATTGAACAATACCGGTTGAGCTTCGAGACGAAAGGCCATCATGTCGATTTGTGGAATTCCCCACCGACTTGTCAAGCACCCGAACACCTCCGGGTGAAGGCCCCACTCCCCTGGGTGGAGGTCGTGTCTGCTGAGGAAGTCTGCTTCCCAGTTGTCCACTCCCAGAATGAAAACTGCCAACAACGCCACAGCGTGCCGTTCTGCCCAGAGGAGAATCCTTGTTACCTCTGACATTGCTGCTCTGTTATTCGTTCCGCCCTGTCGGTTTATGTACGTCACCGCAGTCACATTGTCCGACTGAACCCGAATTGCGTGATCCTGAAGAAGAAGCGATGCCTGTAGAAGGGTGTTGTATACAGCCCTTAGTTCCAGAATGTTGATCGAATGAATGGTTTCCTGTCTTGACCATTTTCCTTGGAACTGTTCCCCTTGAGTGACTGCTCCCCAACCTCTAAGGCTTGCGTCTGTAGTTAGCAGAATCCAATTTTGAATCCCGAACCTTCGGCCCTCGGTCAGGTGAAAAGTCTGAAGCCACCACAGAAGAGAAATCCTGGCCTTTGGAGACAGATGTATCCTCTGGTACATGTGAAGATGAAATCCGGACCATTTGTCCAACAGATCCAACTGGAAGGGCCTTGCGTTAAACCTTCTGTACTGCAGTGCCTCGTAAGAGGCTACCATCTTCCCCAGGAGGTGAATGCATAGATGCAACGATATCCGGGTCGGTCTTAGAACGTCCCGCACCATCAACTGAATTACCAATGCCTTTTCCAATGGAAGGAATACCTTCTGTGCCTCCGTATCCAGTATCATCCCCAGGAACGGAAGCCTCCGTGTTGGTTCCAGGTGAGATTTTGGCAGGTTCAGAATCCAGCCGTGATCCTGGAGTAGTAGAACGGAAGCCTCCGTGTTGGTTCCAGGTGAGATTTTGGCAGGTTCAGAATCCAGCCGTGATCCTGGAGTAGTCGTGTTGAGAGGGCAATGTTGTCTAACAACCTCTCCCTGGATGGTGCTTTTATCAGCAGATCGTTCAGGTACGGTATTATGTTAACTCCTTGCTTGCGGAGGAGAAACATCATCTCTGCCATTACCTTGGTGCACACCCTCTGTGCCGTGGAGAGGCCAAATGGCAGGGCCTGGAACTGGTAGTGACAGTCCTGTAATGCAAACCTTAGATAAGCCTGATGAGGCAGCCAAATCGGAATATGAAGGTACGCATCCTTGATATCCAGAGACACCAGGAATTCCCCCTCCTCCAGACCTGAGATCACCGCTATCAGAGACTCCATCTTGAATTTGAACACCCGTAAGTATGGGTTCAGGGACTTGAGGTTTAAAATGAGCCTCACCGAACGGTTTCGGTACCACAAACAGGTTGGAATAATAACCCTTGTTTTACAGTTGAAGTGGAACTGGAACAATGACCTGAGTCTGTACCAGTTTTTGAATTGCTGCCTGTAAAGTCATGCTACTGGAGAAGCTGGTAAGCCTGATTTGAAGAATCTGTGAGGTGGGAGTTCCTGAAACTCCAGTCTGTAGCTCCGGGTGATAAGATCTTTGACCCATGGATCCAGGCATGATGTTGCCCATATGTGACCGAAATATCTTAATCGGGATCCCAAATGCCTGTCTTCCAGGCAGTGTGGTCCACCGTCATGCTGAAGGCTTTGAAGAAGCAGAACCGGAGGTCTGTTCCTGTGAAACTGCAGTTGCAGGTTTTCTGGGTTTACCTCTATTGCATTTGAAGGCTGTAGAAGAACCTTTGGATTTACTTTAAAATTTCGCTGTCCGAAAGGACTGCAGAGTTGGAGCAGAGTAGGTTTTCCTAGCTGTGGGTGCTGCGGAAGGTATGTAGACTTACCCGCCATAGCCTTGGATATCCACGTATGCAGTTCATCTCCAAAACGGGATTCACCTGTGAATGGTAGGCTTTCCACGCCTTTCCTGGAATCCGCAACCGCAGTCCACTGGCATAGCCACAAGCCCCTGCATGCTGACACTGCCATGGCAGTGGTGCGTGCGCTGAGCAAACCAATTTCCTGTATGGCCTCCACCATAACATTAGCAGAGTCCTGTACATGCTGTAGGAGTAAAATTATCTGCCCCCTGGATAAGGAATCTAACCCGTCAATTAGATTACCTGACCATTTTGCAATGGCCCTAGTGATCCATGCAAAAGCAATAGTGGGGCTCTGGGCCACCCAAGCAGCTGTGTACAGGGATTTGAGTGTGGAATCAGTCTTGCGGTCAGCCATGTCCTTTAAGGAGGCTGCCCCAGGAACAGATAAGACTATCTTACGTGACAACCTAGATACCAATGCGTCAGCAATCAGTGGATTTTCCCACTTTTTCCTATCATCCTGAGGAAACGGGAAGGATGTGAGTAACCTTTTAGGGATCTGAAACTTCTTGGATTAACCAAAGTTTCCTCAAATAGAGAATATAACTCCTTTGAAGCAGGGAAAGTAACAGAGGATTTCTCTTTTACATTAAAATAAGATTCCTTATCCACCTCCGCCACTTGTGAGGAATGTGCAGGACTTCTCTAATAGCTTCTAACAGGGCTGCATCCACCCCACACAAGTCCACTTCACCCTCCTCCGCGTCTGATACGTCATCATCAGTGTCAGCCTGCAGTATTTGGGCCAGAGTATGCTTTTGTGGACAAATGGCAGGGGTCTGAGATGCTGGTATGGGAACTGAATCTCTAGTCATCAGGTCCCCCACAGACTGTCTTAAATATTGCGTCTCTTTCTCATTATGGGATAATTTATTAGAAATATGTGAGATTATCCCTTTAAGAGAATCCAACCATGTGGGTTCAGACCCACTAGCATGAGAATGTGTACTATCCTGGGTACACTGTAGTGAATCCCCTGGGGAAGACAAACACTCTGCTGTGCAGGAAACACACTCCCTTGACATGGTAATGTGAAGGGACACACAAACACTCACACACAGTAAAGATGAAAGCACAGTTAACCCACACAGAGCCCGCAGGGAGACACACAGAAGATGGAGCCAGCCACACCGCGCCCTTTATGTTAAGGCCAAGCTCAGCTGGGTGGCAAACTAAGCTCCTTAATAGGGCTTAGTATTCTAACACCGCTCCCCCCCCCCTTACTATGACCCCCTGGAACCGCTGAGGAAACGTGGAAACTTTGTGGAGGAGCTGCGCTTTCCTGCAAGTCCTGTCAGTGTGAGCTGCAGAGGGAAAATGGCGCTGGTGTGCTGCAGGATCCGGCCCAGTAATGGCGCGCGGTCTTCCCGGTTTTATTATACTGGCTGAGGTGTTCGAGAAGCTTAACAGCAGGTTAGAACCACTGTAAGCAGTTTGCCAGTGTAGGGTAATGTTACAAAGCTCAGCTCGCCCCTCACAGCAGAAACACACACACACATACAGCATGTTGTACTGAGCCTGGAGACGCAGCCTTCATGTCAGTGCTGCGCTCCATACCCCGATGCCGCCATTACAGCCGGTGACCCGCTAAACGGGACGCCGGCCACCTACTCATTACTCTAATTACTTCTGGCTCTGTTAAGGGGTGGCGGCGTGCTGCGGGACAGTACGCTCGCCATGGTGGGGCTTGCGAATAGGACCCTCAGGAGCCGAGTGTCCTGCCAGCGCTGAACGGGACCATTAACCCTATAGGAGGTTGGGCCATTTCCCCCCCTAAGTACCACGAAGCAGACAGGCTGGTGCCAACCAGCCCTGTCTGAAAACAACAAACAGAAAATAAATGCAGAAAACTCTTCAGGAGCTTCCCTAAGCGTGACCGGCTCCTCCGGGCACATTTTCTAAACAGAGTCTGGTAGGAGGGGCATAGAGGGAGGAGCCAGCGCACACTATTGATTTCTTAAAGTGCCCAAGGGATCCTAGTGGACCCCAGTATCCTCTAGGACGTAAGAGAAATACCAAATTGTATATTCTGTGTGAAACTAATATAGATTTTATATATATATATATATATATATATATATATATATGGCGAAGTTTCCCCAGGGCGCTAATGAATTCCTTTGGTATATCTAAATTTCTCACTTTTAATAAAACTTCATAATTCACTTATATTAGAACTTTCATAAAATCAATTCTGTTTATTTAACAAAGTACAATTGGATACATTATGTCACAATATGTCTACAGTGACCAATAACAAAGTTTTGTACAGATGTTTATGTTGATTCCAGTATATTTCAATCACCAAACAACAGAGAAGTCTTCCTCAAAGACAAGACAATTGCTGCTGTCTTAACCCAACGCGTTTCGTCCTATGGACTTCATCAGGGGTTGTACTTATAATCTAATCAGTGGATGATTGAATATTTATCCATTTTGCTGAACCCAGTTATATTTCTGAGGGCAATTGCGTTTTTGACCAATTGCGTTGAAAATTAGTACATAGAGCAGCTTTTCACATCCAAGCGTGAATTTTTACATAAAACTGAAAGCTGTGAATGAGCCTCTCTATATTCAGTAATGTTCCTAGCTGCTGCAGCAGCTAGGAACATTACTGAATATAGAGAGGCTCATTCACAGCTTTCAGTTTTATGTAAAAATTCACGCTTGGATGTGAAAAGCTGCTCTATGTACTAATTTTCAACGCAATTGGTCAAAAACGCAATTGCCCTCAGAAATATAACTGGGTTCAGCAAAATGGATAAATATTCAATCATCCACTGATTAGATTATAAGTACAACCCCTGATGAAGTCCATAGGACGAAACGCGTTGGGTTAAGACAGCAGCAATTGTCTTGTCTTTGAGGAAGACTTCTCTGTTGTTTGGTGATTGAAATATACTGGAATCAACATAAACATCTGTACAAAACTTTGTTATTGGTCACTGTAGACATATTGTGACATAATGTATCCAATTGTACTTTGTTAAATAAACAGAATTGATTTTATGAAAGTTCTAATATAAGTGAATTATGAAGTTTTATTAAAAGTGAGAAATTTAGATATACCAAAGGAATTCATTAGCGCCCTGGGGAAACTTCGCCATTCCTATTCCAAATTTAAGTACTCTCATCTAACAGGAGGTACTTCCCCCGAAGGTGCAGCTGGCCACTTTTAGCGCTATAAAGGTCTTATTTTCTTTCTATATATATATATATATATATATATATATATATATATATAGTACTCCAAAAAGAAAACGGCACTGGATGCAATGAATGCAGGAGTGAAGTGTATTGTAAAAACGACAGCTGTTTCAGGGCAGCAGCCCTTTCCTCAAGCAAACAACACCACCACCGAATATTGGACAAGTCGGTGGTGTTGTTGTCTGCTTGAGGAAAGGGCTGCTGCCCTAAAACAGCTGTCGTTTTTACAATACACTTCATTCCTGCATTCATTGCGTCCAGTGCCGTTTTCTTTTTGGAGTACTGCATCTGACATCTCTAACGCTGCACGGAGGCTAGTTGTGATTGTTTAACCCATTGAGTGCCGACTGAATTGCAAATATATATATATATATATATATATATATATATATAAAAATAAAATATTAGATTTTAAACCTACCGGTAAATCTTTTTCTCCTAGTCCGTAGAGGATGCTGGGGACTCCGTAAGGACCATGGGGTATAGACGGGCTCCGCAGGAGACATGGGCACTACAAAAGAACTTTAGGATGGGTGTGCACTGGCTCCTCCCTCTATGCCCCTCCTCCAGACCTCAGTTAGAGAAACTGTGCCCAGAGGAGACGGACAGTACGAGGAAAGGATTTATGTTAATCTAAGGGCAAGATTCATACCAGCCCACACCATCCACACCGTATAACATGGAATATACGCAACCAGTTAACAGTATGAACAAAACAGCATCAGCCCAAGACTATATACAAGTCTTGCAGAAATATGTCCGCACTGGGACGGGCGCCCAGCATCCTGTACGGACTAGGAGAAAAAGATTTACCGGTAGGTTTAAAATCTTATTTTCTCTTACGTCCTAGAGGATGCTGGGGACTCCGTAAGAACCATGGGGATTATACCAAAGCTCCAGACCGGGCGGGAGAGTGCGGATGACTCTGCAGCACCGATTGAGCAAACGCGAGGTCCTCATCAGCCAGGGTATCAAACTTATAGAACTTTGCAAAAGTGTTTGAATCCGACCAAGTAGCTGCTCGGCAAAGCTGTAAAGCCGAGACGCCTCGGGCAGCCGCCCAAGAAGAGCCCTCCTTCCTAGTGGAATGGGCCTTTACCGAATTTGGTAACGGCAATCCAGCCGTAGAATGAGCCTGCTGAATCGTGTTACAGATCCAGCGCGCAATAGTCTGCTTCGAAGCAGGAGCGCCAACTTTGTTGGCTGCATACAGGACAAACAGTGCTTCTGTTTTCCTAACCCGAGCCATCCTGGCTACAAAAATTTTTAAGGCCCTGACTACATCCAGGGACTTGGAGTCCTCCAAGTCACCCGTAGCCACAAGCACCACAATAGGTTGGTTCATATGAAATGAAGAAACCACTTTAGGCAAAAATTGAGGACGAGTCCTCAACTGTGCTCTATCCACATGGAAAATCAAATAGGGACTCTTGTGAGATAAGGCCGCCAATTCGGACACCCGCCTTGCACATGCCAAGGCCAACAACATGACCACCTTTCAAGTGAGAAATTTTAATTCAACCGTTTGAAGAGGTTCAAACCAGTGTGACATCGGGAACCGTAACACCACGTTAAGGTCCCATGGTGCCACTGGGGGCACAAAAGGAGGCTGGATGTGCAGCACTCCCTTTACAAAAGTCTGGACTTCTGGGAGAGAAGCCAATTCCTTCTGAAAGAAATTAGACAGGGCCGAAATCTGTACTTTAATGGAGCCTAACTTAAGGCCCATAGCCACTCCTGTCTGTAGAAAGTGGAGAAAACTGCCCAGATGGAAATCTTCCGTAGGAGCATTCTTGGCTTCACACCAAGAAACGTACTTCCTCCAGATACGGTGATAATGTTTCGCCGTCACCTCCTTCCTAGCCTTTATCAGAGTAGGGATGACTTCCTCCGACATACCTTTCCCAGCTAGGATTTGGTGTTCAACCGCCATGCCGTCAAACGTAACCGCGGTAAGTCTTGGAATACGCAGGGCCCCTGCTGTAACAGGTCTTCTCTGAGAGGAAGAGGCCACGGATCTTCTGTGAACATCTCCTGAAGATCCGAATACCAGGCCCTTCGAGGCCAATCTGGAACAATGAGTATTGTCCGCACTCTTTTCTGTCTTATGATTCTCAATATTTTTGAGATGAGAGGAAGAGGAGGCAACACATAGACCGACTGAAACACCCATGGTGTTACTAGAGCGTCTACTGCTACTGCCTGAGGGTCCCTTGACCTGGCACAATACCTCCAAAGCTTCTTGTTGAGGCGTGACGCCATCATGTCTATTTGAGGAAGTGCCCAAAGACTTGTTAGCTCTGCAAAAACTTCTTGATGAAGTACCCACTCTCCTGGATGTAGATCGTGTCTGCTGAGGAAGTCTGCTTCCCAGTTGTCCACTCCCGGAATGAAGACTGCTGACAGAGCGCTTACGTGATTTTCCGCCCAGCGAATAATCCTGGTGGCTTCCGCCATTGCCACTCTGCTCCTTGTCCCGCCTTGGCGGTTTACATGAGCCACGGCTGTGACGTTGTCTGATTGAATCAGAACCGGTAGGTTGCGAAGAAGATTCTCCGCTTGTCGAAGGCCGTTGTATATGGCCCTCAATTCCAGTACGTTGATGTGTAGACAAGCCTCCTTGACCACAGTCCCTGAAAATTTCTTCCTTGTGTGACTGCTCCCCATCCTCGGAGGCTCGCGTCCGTGGTCACCAGAACCCAGTCTTGAATGCGGAACCTGCGACCCTCTAGAAGGTGAGCACTCTGCAGCCACCACAGGAGAGACACCCTGGCCCTGGGGGACTTGCTTATATTCTGATGTATTTGTAGATGGGACCCGGACTACTTGTCCAGAAGGTCCCACTGAAATGTCCTCGCATGAAACCTGCCGAAAGGGATGGCCTCGTAGGCTGCCACCATTTTTCCCAGAACTCGAGTACATTGATGAACTGACACTCTTTTTGGTTTTAGCAGGTCTCTGACCATGTTCTGGAGTTCTTGGGCTTTTTCCATTGGGAGAAAAACCCTCTTCTGTTCCGTGTCCAGAATCATGCCTAAGAATGATAGCCGAGTCGTTGGAACCAATTGTGACTTTGGTAGATTGAGAATCCAACCGTGCTGCTCCAGCACTCTCAGGGAGAGCGACACGCTGTTCAGCAATTGATCTCTCGATCTCGCTTTTATCAGGAGATCGTCCAAGTACGGGATAATTGCGACTCCCTGCCTGCGCAGGAGCACCAACATTTCCGCCATTACCTTGGTGAAAATCCTCGGGGCCGTGGAAAGCCCAAACGGCAACGTCTGAAACTGGTAATGACAGTCCTGTAAAGCGAATCTCAGGTACGCCTGATGAGGAGGATATATGGGGACATGAAGGTATGCATCCTTTATGTCTAGTGACACCATAAAATCCCCCCCTTCCAGGCTGGAGATCACTGCCCGGAGCGATTCCATCTGAATTTGAACTTTTTCAAGTACAGATTTAGGGATTTTAGATTCAGAATGGGTCTTACCGAGCCATCCGGCTTCGGGACCACAAACAGGGTTGAATAGTACCCTTTCCCCTGTTGGACTAGGGGAACCTTGATAATCACCTGCTGTTGACACAACTTTTGAATTGCAGCTAAAACAATTTCCCTCTCTCGGCGAGGAGGCACCTCCTCGAATTCCAGTTTGTAGCCTTGGGATACAGTTTCCATCGCCCAAGGATCCACGTCTGATAGAACCCAGACCTGGCTGAAGAGTCGAAGATGTTCCCCCACCGGTGCGGACTCCCTCAGTGGAGCCCCCGCGTCATGCGGTGGATTTAGTAGAAGCCGGGGAGGACTTCTGTTCCTGGGAACTAGCCGTAGCCGGCATTCTTTTCCCTCTACCCTTACCTCTGGCGAGGAAGGAAGAGCCCGCCCTCTTCTGGACTTATGCGACCGAAAGGACTGCATCTGATATTGCAGAGTTTTCTTTTGCTGTGGGGGAACATAAGGCAAAAAGATAGATTTACCTGCGGTAGCTGTGGTAACCAGGTCCGCGAGACCTTCCCCAAATAAAACCTCACCCTTGTAAGGTAAAACCTCCATATGCCTCTTTGAGTCGGCATCACCCGTCCACTGGCGGGTCCACAGGGCTCGACTAGCTGAAATCGCCATGGCGTTGGCTCTCGAACCCAGCAGCCCAACGTCTCTCTGAGCGTCTCTCATATATAAGACTCTGTCTTTAATGTGACCTAAGGTCAATAAAATGGTATCCTTATCTAGGGTATCAATGTCAGCTGACAAGGTATCTGTCCAAGCTGCTACTGCGCTACAAACCCAAGCCGATGCTATTGCCGGTCTGAGTAAAGCACCCGTATGCGTATAAATAGATTTTAAGGTAGTTTCCTGTCTGCGATCAGCAGGATCCTTGAGGGCTGCCGTGTCAGGAGACGGTAGCGCCACCTTCTTGGACAAGCGCGTTAAAGCCTTGTCCACCGTGGGCGAGGATTCCCACCGTACCCTGTCCTGTGCAGGGAAAGGATACGCCATAAGAATCCTCTTGGGAATCTGCAGTTATTTGTCTGGAGTTTCCCAAGCTTTTTCAAATAACGCGTTCAGCTCATGAGATGGGGGAAAGGTTACCTCAGGTCTCTTTTCCTTATACATGCACACCCTAGTGTCAGGGACAGAGGGGTCATCTGTGATATGCAAAACATCTTTTATTGCAATAATCATATAATGAATACTTTTGGCCACCCTTGGGTGTAACCTCGCATCATCGTAGTCGACACTGGAGTCAGAATCCGTGTCGGTATCAGTGTCTATTTGGGATAGGGGACGTTTTTGAGACCCTGAAGGGCCTGTGACACAGTCAAAGCCATGGATTGACTCGCTGCTTTTTCCCTGGACTCTGCTTTGTCCATTCTTTTATGTAATAAAGTCACATTTGCATTTAAAACATTCCACATGTCCAACCAATCAGGTGTCGGGGTTGCCGACGGAGACACCACAATCTGCTCCACCTCTTCCTTAGATGAGCCTTCCGCTTCAGACATGCCGACACAGGCGTACCGACACCCCCACACACACAGGGATATATTTATATGGAGACAGTTCCCCAATAAGGCCCTTTGGAGAGACAGAGAGAGAGTATGCCACCACACACCCAGCGCCAACTGACACTGGAAAGGAAACAAAATTCCCAGATAACTGCGCTTTTATATAATTATAAGTATATATATATATATAGAAGAAGGGCAAGTCGCACTCACGTTTATATCCTCAATACAGCAGCTGGGGTGTCATCCATGGATTCCCTCCAGAGAATCCAATTAAAGAGAAAAGCAAATGGAGCACTCACCAGTCTTTGCATAGGTGTAGATATCAAATTTGAAATTTTATTTCTCCAGACAGCATAGATAGCACAGCATGACTGTTTGCTACAGTCCAATAACTTTGAAAAAAGCCCAAGCCCAAACGTTTTCGGCCATATCCAGACCGTCATCAGGGGACACAGGAAACATCAGAGAGCTGTCACTTCATATTTAGCACATCAGCAGCCTAACTGACCATGCCTCACCGGCTCCCTAAATACCCATTATTCAAAAAACGCGCCAAAATTGCGTCATTATGTGGGCGGAGTCAGCCCAGTATATTCGTAATTATACATATGAACAACCCAATATTAATATAAATAGATATTAATGCAGATCACCCATTTCATATTAGTATCAACAATCCACAACCAGAGTCTCAATATTATAAAAATACCTGAGCAAAGATCGTAATGGTTGCATAGCAACCACTACCCAGCCGCCCCATCTCTGTCAGCCGCCAATCGGGACCTAAACGGAAGTGACGTATCGGACTGGTCGCCTAGCAACCTTCCGAGCGTCACTCCACAGATGACATGATGCTGACAACCGCCGGAACGGAAATGACGTCTCGGACTGGTTGCCAAGCAACCTCCCGGGCGTCACACCACGGCCAATAGATGACATTCTAAATCACTGGTTGCCGGGTGACCCTCCGAGCGGCTCACCGCATATATTACCTATGGTTGCCACGCAACCAGGCATAGACAGGCGGAACTACAATCGCCTGCTGACAGGGAAAACCACTTTGTGTAAGGACATATTTAAAACAATATGGGACAGAAATTATATATATATATAAAAGGGAATCCAAATACTAATTTTATGGATTTTTTTGGATGATCAATAGGGTTGTTCAACTAAACAAAGATGTGGGCAATAAGGAGCCAATGAGGTGTGGGTAATACTCTATCATGACAAACACCAACATACAACATGAATACATAAACATGAGTACATATATGCATGCGTCTAAAACACATGCATATATGAACATCAATTAAAAGTGTATTTAATTAACACTTTTCAGTGCACTGGTCTAAAGGGCAAAAGCCCCTCTTCTTTATCTAAGGAAAATCCCAAGGTGATTATTCTCATTTAGTCCATTGGGAGCTAGAGTTCCCAATCTAAAAATCCATCTTGCCTCCAATTTTCTCAATATAAGGGCACGGTCTCCGCCCCTCTCGGGTTCCGGGACCCAATCAATTATGCGACACCTAAGTGCTGAGCCCTGATGTCCCGCTTTTAAGAAGTGCTGTGCCACCGGTTTATCAGATGAACCAGATATAATTGCCTGGTGGATCGAGCTCCTGTGGTTTGCCATTCGTTCTCTGAAGGTGCAGGTCGTCATCCCAACGTATGCCAGGCCACATGGGCATAAAAGCATATAGACTACATGGTTTAACCTGCAGTGAAGCTTATATCTGATGTTAATCACTTTTCCAGTGTGAGGGTGTGGAAAAGAAGTGCCTGGCAGCAGCGAGCGGCACGTCACACAACCAACGCATCTGAAGCAACCTGGCCTCTGAGAGTGCAGCCATGTACTGCTTTCCTTGGCATTAAGACGTCGGGCAGGTTGCATAAGGATCTGCTTCAGGTTTCTACCACGTCTATAAGCCATCATTGGTGGATTCTCCAGAGTACCCTTAAACTTCGGGTCAGATCTAATTAATGGCCAATGCTTTTTCAAGGTTTTGGAGATAACCGGAGACATATCATCATATTGTGTCACAAATATCATCCGGCTCTGTCCCTGGTTACGTTTCTGATGTACCTTACGTTTTGCCTTAATGAGACAGCTCTCCACTGTGGTCTTTGTATATCCCCTTTCGAGGAAACGTTCTTTCATCTCTCTGATTTGAACTTCTGCGGTATCAGGGTTAGTGTTGTTCCGTAAGACCCTCATAAATTGGGAAATAGGGAGGCTTGATTTAAGAGAGGGCGGGTGTTTACTGGTCGCATGCAGGAAGGTGTTTCTATCGGTTTCTTTCCTATACAATGTAGAACCCAGTTCCATTCCATTCCGGAATATAGTCACATCCAAAAAATTGATGGAGTCATACTCACAAACCCCAGTAAAACGAACCGTGGACTCTAAATTGTTAAGTTCATTCAACATAGAATGAAATTCCTCCCTGGTGCCACTCCACAGCAGAAATATGTCATCTATAAATCTCTTGTAATAGGCGATCTTATTGCCAAATTTAGGGTAGATGTTTTTAGACTCATAGATTTTCCTTAGATAAAGAAGAGGGGCTTTTGCCCTTTAGACCAGTGCACTGAAAAGTGTTAATTAAATACACTTTTAATTGATGTTCATATATGCATGTGTTTTAGACGCATGCATATATGTACTCATGTTTATGTATTCATGTTGTATGTTGGTGTTTGTCATGATAGAGTATTACCCACACCTCATTGGCTCCTTATTGCCCACATCTTTGTTTAGTTGAACAACCCTATTGATCATCCAAAAAAATCCATAAAATTAGTATTTGGATTCCCTTTTATATATATATATAATTTCTGTCCCATATTGTTTTAAATATGTCCTTACACAAAGTGGTTTTCCCTGTCAGCAGGCGATTGTAGTTCCGCCTGTCTATGCCTGGTTGCGTGGCAACCATAGGTAATATATGCGGTGAGCCGCTCGGAGGGTCACCCGGCAACCAGTGATTTAGAATGTCATCTATTGGCCGTGGTGTGACGCCCGGGAGGTTGCTTGGCAACCAGTCCGAGACGTCATTTCCGTTCCGGCGGTTGTCAGCATCATGTCATCTGTGGAGTGACGCTCGGAAGGTTGCTAGGCGACCAGTCCGATACGTCACTTCCGTTTAGGTCCCGATTGGCGGCTGACAGAGATGGGGCGGCTGGGTAGTGGTTGCTATGCAACCATTACGATCTTTGCTCAGGTATTTTTATAATATTGAGACTCTGGTTGTGGATTGTTGATACTAATATGAAATGGGTGATCTGCATTAATATCTATTTATATTAATATTGGGTTGTTCATATGTATAATTACGAATATACTGGGCTGACTCCGCCCACATAATGACGCAATTTTGGCGCGTTTTTTGAATAATGGGTATTTAGGGAGCCGGTGAGGCATGGTCAGTTAGGCTGCTGATGTGCTAAATATGAAGTGACAGCTCTCTGATGTTTCCTGTGTCCCCTGATGACGGTCTGGATATGGCCGAAAACGTTTGGGCTTGGGCTTTTTTCAAAGTTATTGGACTGTAGCAAACAGTCATGCTGTGCTATCTATGCTGTCTGGAGAAATAAAATTTCAAATTTGATATCTACACCTATGCAAAGACTGGTGAGTGCTCCATTTGCTTTTCTCTATATATATATATATATATATATATATATATACACACACACACTCACTGCGCCTTACAAGTGCCCCCCCCCCCCCCTTTTTTTTTGCCCTGTGTCACCGTGATCAGCAGGGGAGAGTCCGGGGAGCCAGCTTCTCTGCAGTGCTGTGGAGAAAATGGCGCTGGTTAGTGCTGTGGGATCAAGCTCCGCCCCCTCAGCGGCGGGCTTCGGTCCCGCTCAATTTTTTAAATACTGGCGGGGGTTTTACTATATACAGCCATTGGAGCCTATATATGCATTTTAGCCAGTCCTAGAGGTTTAATATTGCTGCCCAGGGCGCCCCCCCTGCGCCCTGCACCCATCAGTGCCTGCCGTGTGTGTAGTGTGTGGGAGCAATGGCACGCAGCGTTACCGCTGCGCGTTACCTCAGAGAAGATCTGAAGTCTTCTGCCGCCTTTGAAGTCTTCTTTCTTCTTATACTCACCCGGCTTCTATCTTCCGGCTCTGCGAGGAGGATGGCGGCGCGGCTCTGGGACGAACGGCGAGGGGAAACCTGCGTTCTGACTCCCTCTGGAGCTAATGGTGTCCAGCAGCCTAAGAAGCAGAGCCTAACATTTAAGTAGATCTGCTTCTCTCTCCTCAGTCCCACGATGCAGGGAGCCTGTTGCCAGCAGTGCTCCCTGAAAATAAAAAACCTAACAAAATTCTTTTTCAGAGAAACTCAGGAGAGCTCCCCTGTAATGCATCCAGTCTCCTCTGGGCACAGGATCTAACTGAGGTCTAGAGGAGGGGCATAGAGGGAGGAGCCAGTGCACACCCATCCTAAAGTTCTTTCTTAGTGCCCATGTCTCCTGCGGAGCCCGTCTATACCCCATGGTCCTTACAGAGTCCCCAGCATCCTCTAGGACGTAAGAGAAATATATATATATATATATATATATATATATATATATATATATATATATGGGACCCTGACGCACCTTGCCCCTCAGGGTACAGAATATTGTGACAGCAATATGTGATACAGGATACAGGTGAATGGCACTGGAGGTCCCACAGGGGGCGTAAGACGTGTCACAAGTGTAGTCCGCATACTTGAGAACGCTGCCCAAGGTGGGTCCTGATTGGCCACAGGTTGACTGGGTGTATGGCACTCAGCACCTGAACCAGCAGCTAAAACTTATCCCTTAGGTAAATCAGTGGCGTCATACTGCAGGATGCAGAAGCGTCCGCGGATTTCCCGCCCTGTGTGGCAGACATTATAAGGAATGTAGCCTTACGGCGTAACAGTACAATATAGCCAGACAAACACAATACCTGCAAATAACCACCTGTGCTATGTGACAGTAAATACAGGACACAGAACAGAGAATTTAAGCGGTATGAGGTGACTGAAAAACACAGGAAAAAATAAGAATTTACTCACCAGTAATTCTATTTCTCGTAGTCCGTAGTGGATGCTGGGACTCCGTAAGGACCATGGGGAATAGCGGCTCCGCAGGAGACTGGGCACAACTATAAAGAAAACTTTAGACTACTGGTGTGCACTGGCTCCTCCCACTATGACCCTCCTCCAGACTTCAGTTAGGATACTGTGCCCGGAAGAGCTGACACAATAAGGAAGGATTTTGAATCCCGGGTAAGACTCATACCAGCCACACCAATCACACCGTATAACTCGTGATACAATACCCAGTTAACAGTATGATAACAACTGAGCCTCTCAACAGATGGCTCAACAATAACCCTTTAGTTAAACAATAACTATATACAAGTATTGCAGACAATCCGCACTTGGGATGGGCGCCCAGCATCCATTACGGACTACGAGAAATAGAATTACCGGTGAGTAAATTCTTATTTTCTCTGACGTCCTAAGTGGATACTGGGACTCCGTAAGGACCATGGGGATTATACCAAAGCTCCCAAACGGGCGGGAGAGTGCGGATGACTCTGCAGCACCGAATGGGCAAACTCAAGGTCCTCCTCAGCCAGGGTGTCAAACTTGTAGAATTTAGCAAATGTATTTGACCCCGACCCCGACCAAGTAGCTGCTCTGCAAAGTTGTAGAGCCGAGACCCCTCGGGCAGCCGCCCAAGAAGAGCCCACCTTCCTCCTGGAATGGGCTTTCACTGATTTAGGATGCGGCAGTCCAGCCGCAGAATGTGCAAACTGAATCGTACTACAGATCAAGCGAGCAATAGTCTGCTTTGAAGCAGGTGCACCCAACTTGTTGGGCGCATACAGGATAAATAGCGAAAATCAGATAAGGGCTTTTACATGACAAAGCCGCCAATTCTGATACACGCCTGGCCGAAGCCAAGGCCAACAACATGACCACTTTCCACGTGAGATATTTCAATTCCACGGTCTTAAGTGGCTCAAACCAATGTGACTTGTGGGAAATCCAACACCACGTTGAGATCTCAAGGTGCCACTGGAGGCACAAAAGGGGGCTGAATATGCAGCACTCCCTTAACAAAAGTTTGAACTTCAGGTAGTGAAGCCAGTTCTCTCTGGAAGAAAATCGATAGAGCCGAAATCTGGACCTTAATGGAACCCAATTTAAGGCCCATAGTCACCCCTGACTGTAGGAAGTGCAGGAAACGGCCCAGTTGAAATTCTTCCGTTGGGGCCTTCCTGGCCTCACACCACGCAACATATTTTCGCCATATGCGGTGATAATGGTTTGCGGTTACTTCTTTCCTAGCTTTAATCAGCGTAGGAATGACTTCCTCCGGAATGCCCTTTTCCTTCAGGATCCGGTGTTCAACCGCCATGCCGTCAAACGCAGCCGCGGTAAGTCTTGGAACAGACAGGGCCCCTGCTGCAGCAGGTCCTGTCTGAGCGACAGAGGCCATGGGTCCTCTGAGATCATTTCTTGAAGTTCCGGGTACCAAGCTCTTCTTGGCCAATCCGGAACAATCCTTGTGGCTTCTGCCATCGCCGTCCTGCTTCTCGTGCCGCCCTGCCGGTTTACATGGGTGACCGCCGTGATGTTGTCTGACTGGATCAGTACCGGCTGGTTTTGAAGCAGGGGTTTTGCCAGACTTAGGGGATTGTAAATGGCCCTTAGTTCCAGAATATTTATGTGCAGGGAAGTCTCCTGACTTGACCATAGTCCTTGGAAGTTTCTTCCCTGTGTGACTGCCCCCCAGCCTCGAAGGCTGGCATCCGTGGTCACCAGGACCCAGTCCTGTATGCCGAATCTGCGGCCCTCTCGAAGATGAGCACTCTGCAGCCACCACAGCAGAGACACCCTTGTCCTTGGAGACAGGGTGATCAGCCGATGCTCTGAAGATGCGATCCGGACCACTTGTCCAACAGGTCCCACTGAAAGGTTCTTGCATGGAACCTGCCGAATGGAGTTGCTTCGTAGGAAGCTACCATCTTTCCGAGGATCCGCGTGCAGTGATGCACAAACACCTGTTTTGGTTTTAGGAGGCCTCTGACTAGAGATGACAGCTCCTTGGCCTTCTCCTCCGGGAGAAACACTTTTTTCTGTTCTGTGTCCAGAACCATCCCCAGGAACAGTAGACATGTCGTAGGGACCAGCTGTGACTTTGGAATATTTAGAATCCAGCCGTGCTGTTGTAGCACCTCCCGAGATAGTGCTACCCCGACGAACAACTGCTCCCTGGACCTCGCCTTTATCAGGAGATCGTCCAAGTACGGGATAATTAAAACTCCCTTCTTTCGAAGGAGTATCATCATTTCTGCCATTACCTTGGTAAAGACCCTCGGAGCCGTGGAAAGACCGAACGGCAACGTCTGGAATTGGTAATGACAATCCTGTACCACAAATCTGAGGTACTCCTGGTGAGGATGGTAAATGGGGACATGCAGGTAAGCATCCTTGATGTCCAGTGATACCATGTAATTCCCCTCGTCCAGGCTTGCAATAACCGCCCTGAGCGATTCCATCTTGAACCTGAATTTTTTTATATATGTGTTCAAGGATTTCAAATTTAAAATGGGTCTCACCGAACCGTGCGGTTTCGGTACCACAAACATTGTGGAATAGTAACCCCGTCCTTGTTGAAGTAGGGGCACCTTTACGATCACCTGTTGTGAATACAGCTTGTGAATTGCCTGTAACACTGCCTCCCTGCCTGAGGGAGTGGTTGGTAAGGCAGATTTGAGGAAACGGCGGGGGGGAGACGTATCGAATTCCAGCTTGTACCCCTGAGATACTATTTGAAATATCCAGGGATCCACCCGTGAGCGATCCCACTGATTGCTGAAATATTTGAGACGGGCCCCCACCGTACCTGGCTCCGCCTGTGGAGCCCCAGCGTCATGCTGTGGACTTAGAGGAAGCAGGGGAGGACTTTTGCTCCTGGGAACTGGCTGTATGCTGCAGCTTTTTCCCCCTACCTCTGCCTCTGGGCAGAAAGGACGCGCCCTTAACCCGCTTGCCCCTATTGGGCCGAAAGGACTGTACCTGATAATACGGTGCTTTCTTTGGCTGTGAGGGAACATGGGGTAAAAATGTAGACTTCCCAGCTGTTGCTGTGGAAACGAGGTCCGAGAGACCATCCCCGAACAACTCCTCACCCTTATAAGGCAGAACTTCCATGTGCCTTTTGGAATCTGCATCTCCTGTCCACTGCCGAGTCCATAACCCTCTCCTGGCAGAAATGGACATTGCACTAATTTTAGATGCCAGCCGGCAAATATCCCTCTGTGCATCCCTCATGTATAAAAGTGCGTCTTTAATATGCTCTACGGTTAGCAATATAGTATCCCTGTCCAGGGTATCAATATTTTCCGACAGGGAATCTGACCATGCAGCTGCAGCACTGCACATCCATGCTGAAGCAATAGCTGGTCTCAGTATAACACCTGTGTGTGTATATATAGACTTCAGGATAGCTTCCTGCTTTCTATCAGCAGATTCCTTGAGGGCGGCCGTATCCGGAGACGGTAGTGCCACCTTCTTTGACAAGCGTGTGAGCGCTTTATCCACCCTAGGGGATGTTTCCCAACGTGCCCTATCCTCTGGCGGGAAAGGGTACGCCATTAGTAACCTCTTAGAAATTACCAGTTTCTTATCAGGGGAAGCCCACGCTTCTTCACACACTTCATTTAACTCCTCAGATGGAGGAAAAGCTACTGGTAGTTTTTTCTCTCCAAACATAATACCCTTTTTTGTGGTACCGGGGGTAACATCAGAAATGTGCAACACATTTTTCATTGCCTCAATCATGTAACGTGTGGCCCTACTGGAAGTTACATTAGTCTCATCGTCGTCGACACTGGAGTCAGTATCCGTGTCGACATCTGTGTCTGCCATCTGAGGTAGCGGGCGTTTTAGAGCCCCTGATGGCTTTTGAGACGCCTGGGCAGGCACAGGCTGAGAAGCCGGCTGTCCCACATTTGGTATGTCGTCAAACCTTTTATGCAAGGAGTCGACACTGTCGCGTAATTCCTTCCACAGCACCATCCACTCAGGTGTCGACCCCGCAGGGGGTGACATCACATTTATAGGCATCTGCTCCGCCTCCACATAAGCCTCCTCATCAAACATGTCGACACAGCCGTACCGACACACCGCATACACACAGGGAATGCTCTGACAGAGGACAGGACCCCACAAAGCCCTTTGGGGAGACAGAGAGAGAGTATGCCAGCACACACCAGAGCGCTATATAACACAGGGATCCCACTATAAATGAGTGTTTTCCCTTATAGCTGCTTATTTTATATATATATATACTGCGCCTAAATTTAGTGCCCCCCCTCTCTTTTTTACCCTTGTGTAGCTTGACAACTGCAGGGGAGAGCCAGGGAGCGTCCTTCCAGCGGAGCTGTGAGGGAAAAATGGCGCCAGTGTGCTGAGGGAGATGGCCCCGCCCCTTTTCCGGCGGACTTCTCCCGCTTTTTCTGGAATTCTGGCAGGGGTATTTTTACACCTATATAGCCTTCCTGACTATATATGGTGTAGATTTGCCAGCCAAGGTGTCTTATATTGCCCTCAGGGCGCCCCCCCCCAGCGCCCTGCACCCATCAGTGACCGGAGTGTGAGGTGTGCATGAGGAGCAATGGCGCACAGCTGCAGTGCTGTGCGCTACCTTGTTGAAGACTGAAGTCTTCTGCCACCGATTTTCCGGAACACTTCTTGCTTCTGGCTCTGTAAGGGGGCCGGTGGCGCGGCTCCGGGAACGAACACCAAGGTCGGGTCCTGCGGTCGATCCCTCTGGAGCTAATGGTGTCCAGTAGCCTAAGAAGCCCAAACTACCACCAGTTAGGTAGGTTCGCTTCTTCTCCCCTTAGTTCCTTGCTGCAGTGAGTCTGTTGCCAGCAGATCTCACTGTAAAATAAAAAACCTAAATATACTTTCTTTCTAGGAGCTCAGGAGAGCCCCTAGTGTGCATCCAGCTCAGCCGGGCACAAGATTCTAACTGAAGTCTGGAGGAGGGTCATAGTGGGAGGAGCCAGGTCACACCAGTAGTCTAAAGCTTTCTTTATAGTTGTGCCCAGTCTCCTGCGGAGCCGCTATTCCCCATGGTCCTTACGGAGTCCCAGCATCCACTTAGGACGTCAGAGAAATACCAAATTGTATATTGTGTGTGACACTATATATAGTGGGGCAAAAAAGTATTTGGACAGCCACCGATTGTGCAAGTTGACCCACTTAAAAAGATGAGAGAGGTCTGTAATTTCCATCATAGGTACACTTTAACTGTGAGAGACAGAATCTGAAAAAAAAACTAGGAAATCACATTGTATGATTTTTAAACAATTTGTATATTCTTGCGGAAAATAAATATTTGGAAAATCAAAAAGTTTAACTCAATACTTTGTAATATAACCTCGGTTGGCAATTACAGAGGTCAAACTTTTCCTGTAGTTCTTGACCAGGTTTGCACACACTGTAGCAGGTATTTTGGCCCACTCTTCCATGCAGATCATCTCTAGATCTGTCATGTTTTGGGGCTGTTGCCGGGCAACACGGACTTTCAAATCCCTCCACAGATTTTCTATGGGGTTGAGGTCTGGAGACTGGCTAGGCCACTCCAGGACCTTGAAATGCTTCTTACGGAGCTACTCCTTAGTTGCCCAGGCTGTGTGTTTGGGGTCATTGTCATGCTGGAAGACCCAGCCACGTTCCATCTTCAATGCTCTTAGTGAGGGAAGGAGGTTTTTGCCCAAAATCTCACGATACATGGCCCCATTCAGCCTCTCCTTACTACGGATCAGTCGTTCTGTTCCCTTTGCAGAAAAGCAGCCCCAAAGCATGATGTTTCTACCCCCATGTTTCACAGTTTGTTTATATATAATTTTATGATTATGTGGATTATGTAGAAGTTTTTTTTTTCTTCTTGTTCCGAACTACATATGGAGTATGCTATTTCCTTATTATTTATTTGAAATTGTAAAAATGTAAATATGTGGTTGCAATTTTAAATAAAAACATTCCCTACAGTCCCGTAGATGAGCCCAGCTAGTAATGAAGATGGAGCCATAATCTCTGTCAGGGAGTGAAGGAGAGTGAACTGCAGCTCCAGGGCGGGAACACCAGCAGTAGATGGCGCTCGGTGCTGGGGGAGGGGCTACAGGTCAGCGCCTTAACCCCTATGCTGGTCCTCACCACCGGGTACTGTGGAGCCTATATCAAACTGATTTTAGTAAATCCAACCTGTGCTCCCTTGCCCTGGTGGATATAGTGGGGTCCCTGTGCAGTACAGTGTCCACGTCAGCGGCGCGGTCCGTCTCCTGGGATCGCGACCGGATCACGATTACCGGCGGGTCCCACCTGGGGGACCCTCTTAACTCCTCCCTGTCATGCAGCCACGCGATCCTGGAGAGCGGCAGCGGTGGTGTGCCTAATGACCAGTGAGCCTCCGCTGCAAATACCTGGGAACCCGGCCGCGGGAGTATGCAGCGCTGCTGGGGGAAGTGATGGAGCTGCAGCACAGAATGTCAGAATTACATAAACAGTGCTGCGGCCCTTGAAGTCTTCTTAAAAAGCTCTTTTCAGGGCTGCCTAGCGCAGCCCCACCTGTTAGCTGCCTGCTCTGCTGGCACCAACTTACAAACTGAGCTCCAGTGCCTGGAGGCGGGGTTATTGAGGAGGCGGTGCAATGCATCATGGGAACAGTCAAAGCTTTATCCTGTTGGTGCCTCGGATCAAGATCCAACTCTACACCCCAATGTTATTCCCTGTGGAATACCAGTGTACTCCGCTGCATAAAAAAGCATGGTTCTTGCTGCCAGTGGGTAAGAATCCTAATAAAGTAGGCAGACATACGTCATACTTATAACATGCAGTTTCTTCAAGATTTATTAATCCGCTAACACTAGAGAACAGTATAATAGGCTCTGATAACCGTATTCATTTGCATCACCTAGTTTTAGTAAGTCTTTTGACACTGTCCCCCCATCGCAGACACTTAAATAATAAACTTGAAAGCATGGCACTGTATTCCAAGATGGGTAAATGGATAAGATCTTGGTTGCAGGAGAAAAAACAGAGAGTTGTAGTAAATGATGTGCATTCACGGGAAAGAAATGTTACAAGTGGAGACCCCAGGGATCTGTACTTGGACCAGTGCTCTTTAATATCTATGTTGGTGACATTGCAAATGGAATTAACAGGAAAGTATGTCTTTTTGCAGATGACGCAAAGGTATGCAACAGGCTAGACACACCAGGAAGGGTAAAACAAATGATTGATGATCTAGGTAGACTAGAGGAATGATCAAGAGTGTGGCAATTACAGTTCAATGGCAAAAAATGCAAAATCGTGTACTTGGGTCTCAAAAAAATACAAAAGCTAAATATAGTATTAATGGCACTATACTGGAAAGGGATCTAGGAGTCACTATTTCATGATGTAACAAAGCAATGAGGAAGGCAAGCCAGATGCTTGGTTGCATAGGGAGAGGAATCAGCAGCAGAAAGAAGTAATGCCACTGTATAGGGTGCGGCCTCATCTGGAATACTGTGCCCAGTTCTGGAGGCCATATCTTCAGAAGGATATTAATACATTAGAGAGTGTACAAAGAAGGGCAACTAATATGGTGAATGGCCTACACCATAATGCATACCCAGAAAGACTAAAAGATCTTAATGTGTATAGAGATTATAGACATAAGTATATCCTTTCATTGGAGTAAGGACCAAAAAGGAGTTTGAGGCTATTATAAGGTTAAAAAATGGACAGACTAGATGGGCCAAGTGGTTCTTATCTACTGTTAAATTCTCTGTTTACCATAAAGCAGCGTGTGGTGATGCCTGGAGGTCTAACAGCCTGCCCCGCTGCCTGGCAGGCACAGTAGATGGGAATGTTAGCACTTACTTGATTTGATGCTTGTTCCCTTGCATGTGAGACTGGTACATCTCTATTGAGGTAAGGGAGATGCTACAGATCGGACACGTGTACATCCCATCGCTCACTGTTAAACATACAGAAATGAGGCTTTAGAGACTAGTGAATATTATGGGCTCCTGAGAACTCATAACAAGTGACAAATTAGGACATGCAATTAACATGTATAAACATTTACAATTACCCCTTCGGGTCTTATAATACTACTATGCTGGTGCAACACTGATGGTAAAGCTGGTTCCACAAAGGTGATCTAAAGAAATAAGCAGTTATGGTAGACTTACCGTCGATAACTCTATTTCTCCGAAGTCCACAGAATACACAGGATAACATTGGGAAATGAGTTAGTGACAGCGGAATGGCACCAATCGATCAAAAGCTTTCGGCCTCACAGAATGCAATGGGTCAGTCTCCTATATCCCCGCCTCCTGGCTCAGGCAATTGTTATATTCCAAAGCTCAAGGCAGGAGCATCATAAAGAGCCCTAATCAGGTGAGAAGAACACATACACACACTTCCACACAAGAGGGAAGAGGTTAGTAAGTATAAGGATCCTCAAATCAGATGCGCCAGGGTGGGATCCCTGTGGATACTATGGACTTTGGAGAAATATAGTTATTGACGGTAAGGCTACCATATCTACTTATTTCTCCGCAGGGTCCACAGTTTATCCACAGGATGACATTGGGGTTATTAGCAATATTAGTGGAGGGGGCGCTCCTGATTTGACAGGAGAATCCTTCGTCTGAATGCAGCGTCCTGAGAGGCAAAGGTATCAAAGGCATAATGTCTAATGAATGTGTTCATGGAAGACCACGTGGTTGCCTCACATATCTGTTTAGCTGAGGCACCACGTTGTGCTGCCCATGAAGAACCTAACTTACGAGTAGAGTGAGCACAGACAGTCAGAATAGGGAGATCAGCTTGAGACTATGCTTCTGAAATAGTCATCCAAAGCCACCTCGCCAGTGTCTGCTCGTCAGCAGGCCATCCACTCTTGTGAAATCTGTAGAGAACGAAGAGAGTATCTGTTTGTCGTTCTGATGGCACTGGTACAAACCACGTAGATCCTTAAAAGCAGGACTACGTCCAACGATGCATCTCCCACAAAAAGGTCCGGCCCTTGGAAAGCCGGAACTACAATTTCTTCGCTAAGGTGGAACTTGGAGACCACCTTAGGAAGATATTCAGATATGGGTTCTGAGAACTGCCCTATCTGGATGAAAAATCAAAAAGGGAGGGCGACATAATAACGCCCCTAAATCGGAGACTCTACTAGCTGAAGCAATAGCCAGCAGAAAGAGAACATTAGCTGTCAACCATTTAAGATCCACTTGAGTCAGTGGTTGAATTGGGGCAACATGAAGCGCCTTTAGGACTAAATTTAGATCCCAAGGAGCTGTAGGAGGAACAAAAGGAGGTTGGATGTGAAGCATTCCTTGGAATAATAGGATTTTAATTACCTACCGGTAAATCCTTTTCTCGTAGTCCATATTGGGGAGACTAAGTACGATGGGGTATAGACGGGGACCAAAGGAGGCGATGCACTTTAAATTTCTTCACTGGGTGTGCTGGCTCCTTCCCCCTATGCCACCTCCCACAGGCAGTTATAGCTAAAACAGTGCCCGAAAGAGAAAGGACATACTTGAGAGAAGGAACATAACAAGAAGTGGTGAGATTTACACACCAGCACACCACGAACATAAAACAACCAGCAACAGCTGGAAACAACAAACAGCAACAGCTGAACAGGTAAAGAGAACCTGCAGAAAAGTCAACGCACTGAGGCGGACGCCCAATATCCCTTATGGACTACGAGAAAAGGATTTACCGGTAGGTAATTAAAATCCTATTTTCTCTAGCATCCATAAGGGATATTGGGGAGACTTAGTAAGATGGAGACTTAGTAAGATGGGGACGTCCCAAATCTTCCAGAACGGGCGGAGACTTCTGTAGCACCACCTGCCCAAATTGGTTATCCTGTTTGGCCATGGTATCAAACTTGTAGAATTTTACAAAAGTGTTCTTCCCCAACCAGGTTGCAGCTTGGCAAAGTTGCAAGGCCGAGACTTCACGGGCAGCCGCCCAAGAAGAGCCCACCGATCTTGTAGAGTGGGCCTTCAGAGACTTAGGAACAAGTAAGGCTGCCGACACATAGGCCTGTTGGATAGTAAGACTAAGCCAATGAGCAATGGACTGCTTCAAAGCAGGACAACCCTTTTTCTGCGCATTATAGAGCACGAACAAGGAATCCATCTTTCTGATCAGTGCCGTTCGCTTGACATAGATCTTCAATGCTCCCACAGCATCCAATGCCTCCGGAGGAGCAGAAGTGTCAGAACTTGACGGAACCACAATAGGTTGATTCAGGTGGAACGCAGAGACAACCTTCGGCAGGAACTGCTGCCTAGTCCTGAGCTCTGCTCTGTCCTCGTAAAAGATCAAGTATGGACTTTTACACAATAAGGCCCCCAATTCTGAGTCTAGCAGAAGCCAGAGCCAGTAACATCACCGTCTTCCACGTGAGGTACTTGTCTTCTGCCGTCATCAGAGGTTCAAACCAGGAGGACTGTAGAAATTCCAACACTACATTCAAATCCCAGGGTGCCATAGGCGGCACAAAAGGAAGTCGTATGTGGAGTACCCCTTGCAAGAAGGTCTGAACTTCTGGCAGCACTGCCAATTTCTTCTGGAAGAAAATTGAGAGAGCTGAAAACTGGACCCTAATGACACCCAGACGTAAGCCCTTATCCACACCAGCCTGCAGGAAACATAAGAAATGTCCCAAGTGGAACTCTGCAGACGGATACATGCGCTCCTCGCACCAAGAGACATATCTTCTCCAGATATGATGAGAGTGTTTTGACGTCACAGGTTTCCTGTCCTAAACCATGGTAGCAATAACCTTCTTGGAAAGAAACTTGTGAGCTAGGATGTTCCACTCGACCTCCATGCCGTCAATTGAAGTTGCCGAAAGTCCGGGTAGACGAACGGTCCTTGTTGAATATCTCTTCTTAGTGGTAGAGGCCAAGGGCCTTCGACGGACATGTCCAGTAGAACCGCATACCACGCCCTCCGAGGCCAATCCGGGGCAATCAGATTTGCCTGGACTCCTTGATTTCTGATTCGCTTTAGCACCCTTGGGAGCAACGGAATTGGAGGAAACAGGTAGACCAGCCGATAAGGCCAAGGTGACGTCAGTGCATCAACTGATCTCGCCTGAGGGTCCCTGGTTCGTGAGCAATGCCAGTGAAGCTTCTTGTTGAGTCGAGAAGCCATCACGTCTATTTGTGGGCAGCCCCACTGGTCGATGATCTGCAGAAACACCTGATGGTGGAGCCTCCACTCTCCCGGGTGGAGATTGTGACGACTCACGAAGTCCGCTTCCCAGTTGTCCACGCCCAGAATGAAGAATGCTGGCATTGCTCTTGCATTTCTTTACGCCCAGAGGAGTATCTTTGACACCTCTCGCATGCAGGCTCTGCTTTTTGTTTGATGTACGCCACTGCTGTGGCGTTATCCGACTGTACTTGGATCGCGTGATCCTTGAGCAGAGGAGATGTCTGTAGCAGAGCATTGTAGATCGCCTGAATTCCAGAATGTTAATCGGAAGGAGGGCTTCGTGGGCTGACCACCTGCCCTGGAACTGAGCCCCTCGGGTGACAGCTCTCCATCCTCTCAGACTCGCATCCGTCATGAGGCGGATCCAATCCTGAATTCTGAAACTCCGGCCTTCCAGGAGATTGGAGGACTGCAGCCACCAAAGGAGGGAAATCCTGGCCTGCGGTGACAGACGTATCATCCAGTGCATCTGCAGATGTGATCCGGACCACTTGCTCAGGAGATCCAATTGAAATGTTCTGGCATGGAACCTACCATATTGGGTCGCCTCGTATGAGGCAACCATCCTCCTCAACAATATTATGCAAAGATGGATAGAAACTCGAGCAGGTCGGAGTACCATGCGGACCATCTCCTTAAGTTTTCTCGCTTTGTCCTCCGGGAGGAACACCTTCTGGGCCACAGTATCCAGAAACATCCCCAGGAACAGGAGCCGCTGAGTTGGCACCAGGTGAGACTTCTGTAAACTGAGAATCCACCCACCCTGATGTGGCAGAAGCTGGATAGTGTGGAGCAATAAAAACTCCCTGGATCTTGCTTTTATCAGGAGATTGTCCACGTATAGGACAACATTGACCCCCTGGACCCGACTCTGGAACATCATCTCCGCCATTACCTTTGTGAAAACCATCAGAGCGGTGGACAGGCCGAAGGGTAGTGCCTGGAACTGGGAGTGATCATCCAGTAGGGCAAACCTCAGATAAGCTTGATGAGGTGGCCAAATTGGAATATGAAAGTAGGCGTCCTTGATATCCAAGGAAACCATGAATTCCTGTTCTTCCAGGCCCGCAATCACTGCTCTCAAGGATTCCATCTGGAACTTGAAATCCCTGAGATAATGGTTCTTGGACTTTAGATTCAAAATGGGCCTTACTGAACCATCCGGCTTCGCTACCACAAACAGGTTGGAGTAATAAACCTTTCCCCGTTGTTGTATTGGTACTGGAACAATGACGTGGGACTGGACCAACTTTTGGATGGCCTGTTGCAACGTAACTTGCATATCCTCCAAAGCTGGCAAGCGTGATTTGAAAAATCGTTGGGGAGGAGCACTGTCGAACTCCAGCTTGTAGCCCTGAAAAATTAGGTCCTTTGCCCTGGTATCCTGGCAGGAGCTTTCCCAGATGCGGCTGAAGTGAAGCAGTCGAGCTCCCACCTCGAGATCCCCTCGGGGTGGGTGGACACCGTCATGCTGAGGACTTAGTGGAAGCAGAACTGGTGCTCAGTTACTGAGAGCCGGTGTTTGCAGGTCTTCTTGTCTTACCTCTGGTGCCTCTAGCCGCATTGGAGGCACCTCTGGCCCTAGATCGAAATCTGTTAGACCGAAAGGACTGAACAGACGGCCCCGGGTAGGAACTCCTAGCCAGCGGGGCCCCAGAGGGGAGAAACGTGGATTTCCCCACAGTAACTTTAGAAATCCACGTATCCAACTCAACCCCAAAGAGCCATTCCCCAGAAAAGGGGAGAGATTCCACACTGCGCTTGGACTCAGCGTCCACTATCCATTGATGCAACCACAAGGCCCTGCGCGCCCACACTGCCATGGCAGAAGTCCTAGCATTATTATTGCCCATCTTCTTGAGCGAGTCACACAGGACGCATGCAGTGTCCTGAATGTGCGTGAGGAGAGTCACCGTAGTGACCAGAAGCATATCCCCGGAGAGGCCCTCCTGAATTTGAGAAGCTCACGTGTGAATGGCATGGGTCATCCAGCAACCCGCTATGACCGGACTTTGCGATACACCTGCTGCTGATAGACTTTAGTGTAGTCTCTATTTTTCTGTCCCCAGGGTCCTTTAGGGTAAAGGATCCCAGGGCAGGCAGCACCGCATTTTTAGTCAGTCGAGAGACTGATACATCAACCCCCGGGGGTTCTTCCCAGGATTTCCTACCTACTTTCAGGAGCAAATGGGAAAGTGTGCAAAAATCTTTTCACACTTGATATTTTTTTGTCTGCATTTTTCCAGGCTAACTTCAACAGGTCATCTAACAGAATCAGGGAAAGTGACATTAGGCTTGTTCTGTGTAAAGGAAAATGACTGCTGTGACGCAGCATCCTCTAGAGGGAGTTATAACACGTTCCGTATAGTCAGAATGAGGGGTTCAATACCCTGAGCAGAAGTGGAATCCCCACTAACGGGATCCAAGTGCTACCTATCCCCCTGTACCTTGATCTGAATCAAAGAGTAGAGCACGTAAACCACGCTTTTGTGGTCCTGAATGAGAGGGGTGGGGGGGTGGGACTGTGTAATATCTGCCCTGGCAGCTAAGTCTGCAACAGCCTGTTGTAGTAGTTTTTTGAACATTAGCAGTGAGTTGTGATGACATATCAGACATCATATTTTTAAGGGTCCCTAGCCAGGAAGGCTCTTGACCCCCTCCCCCAGTTCCCTCACTGAGTTGTGAAGACTGGCTGCATTGTTCACATGAAACAGAATCAGATGATAAGGGAGAGAATCTGGTGTGGCATACACTGCATAGCTTGTGTTTATCCATGTTCACAATAAATCACAATGACATACACATATGTATGCGGCTCTGACACCTCGCAAGGTCGGTTATAGACCCCGTCTATAACCCATCGTACTAAGTCTCCCCAATATCTCTTATGGATGCTAGAGAAAAAGTGCAAACATCCTGTAGGTTACCAATTTTCTTTTGAAACCATACAGTCAATGCTGACATTTGAACTCTCAAGGAAGCCATCCTTATAGACCTTTATCCATTCCTGCCTGAGGGAATGCTAGAACTATGGAAACTCTGAAAGACCTAGGGTCAAGCTTCCTGGTACTGCAATATTGAATATAAGCATGCCATATTCCGTAATAAATGCGAGCAGAGGATGGTTTCTAAGCATTGTTTGAGTTACATGTGGTGAAAATCCTTTTGCTTTCAGGATGGAGGTCTCAAGAGCCACACCGTCAAAGACAGCCGATCCATGTGCTTGTAATAACAAAGGACACTGAGACCGTAGATCTGGACATTGAGGGAGTAGAAACGTTGTATCCACCGACAGCCTCTGCAGATCTGTGTACCAATGTCTTCTGGGCCAAGCCAGAGCTATTGGTATCACGGCGTCCTTTCCCTATTTGACTTTCCGAATCGCCCTGGGCAACAGGGCGATCGGATGAAACACATAGGCCAGACGAAAGTCCAATCTCTCTGACAGAGCATCCACGAAGGTCGCTTTGGGATCCTCCGTCCTTGACCCGTATGCGGGAACTTTGTTGTTCTGACGAAAAGCAATGAGGTCTATCTCCGGGAGCCCCCACTTGTTTACCAGAATCTGGAAAACCTCTGTGTGTCAAGCCCATTCGTTAGCATGAATGACGTGTCCACTGAGAAAATCTACTTCCCAGTTTAGGACTCCCGGAGCGAACATTGCGGACAAGGCCGGATTATGAAGTTCTGCCCACCTTAACGTGCGGCTTACCTCCTTCATTGCCTTTTGGCTGCCAGTTCCTCCCTGATGATTGAGGTACGCTACTGCCTTTGCATTGTCCAAGCGAATCTGCACCAGTTTTCCTTGAAGTATGTCCTTTGCCTGAGTGAGTGCCATATATATGGCCCAAAATTCCGATATATTTATTGGCAGGTAACTTTCTTCCTTGGTCCACTGCCCCTGGAAGTAACACTTTTCTGACCCTGCTCCCCAGCCCCCGAGACTGGTGTCCGTTGTCAGAATCTCCCACTCTGAGATCCAAAAGGATCACCCTCGTTCCAGATGGGATGTCGGTAGCCACCAGGCTATCGACCTCCGTACTTCCTGAGGAAGGACCATAGTCTGAGTTTATATCGTTTGATGTAGTCCATTCCATCTGGAAAGAATCAGACGGTGAAGGGGCCTCGAGTGGAATTGAGCATATTCCACCATGTCGAATATTGACACCACAGATCCCATCACTCGCATTTCTGTGTAGTAGCTCCTGAATCCTTGTCTGTATTGGGGATATTTTGTTCAGAGGTAGAAAAAACTCTCTGAAGCCTGGAATCCAATACAGCCCCCAGGTGCGTCTTGTGATGGAACCAGGGATGACTTTGCCCAATTTATGAGCCAGCCGTGGCTTTGTAAACAGGCTATTGTCAACTGCAGATGGCCCTAGAGAGTTTCCTGGGATTGAGCCAGGATGAACAGGTTGTCCAGGCATGGGTAAATTCATATCCCCTGATGACGGAGATAAGCCACCATCACCCACCATAATTTTGGTGAACACTCTTGGAGCTTGAAACTGTTGCCGGAGGATAGCAAACCTGAGATAGCACTGATTGGAAGGTGCTATAGGTACATGCAGGTAAGCATCCTGGATATCTAGGGATACCATAAAATCCCCCGACTCCATCGCCAAGATAATGGAACAAAGTCTCCATATGAAATGAGGCACCCAAATGTACTTGTTCAGAGCTTTGAGACTGAGAATGGGCCGCTATGACCCATTTGGTTTCTGTACTAGAAACAGGTTGGAATAGAAACCTTGTCCCTGCTAAGCAGGAGGGACCGATACACTATCACCCCTGATTGTAGCAACTTCTGAACTGCCTCCTGTAAAGCCCTGGCCTTAATTTCCACAGAAGACGGGCTGGTACAAAAAAAATCTTTGCGGAGGGTATTTTTTGAAGGCAAACGCAAACCGTGAGATACCGCTTCTTGCACCCAGGCATCTGTGGTGGACTGCTGCCAGGTCTGTGCAAATAGAAGTCAGCCCTCCCACCCTGGGGTCCCCCAGGTGGAGGCCCGTGCCATCAGGCTGACTGGCTTATCTTCTGGTTTGGAAGCAGGCCCAATGCTTTTTAGTCTTTCCAGACTTATCCGATTGGGACTGTTTGAAGTAACCCTTTCCTTTCGCTTTTCCTTAGGTCCGAAGGGACCGAAAAGCTGGAAAACTAGGTTTAGACTTGTAGGTAGAAGGAAACTTCACTTTCTTAGAGTCTGCTTCTAACGCCAGAATATTGTTTAACTCTTTACCAAAAAGAATATCTCCAGCAAAAGGCAAGGACTCTTAATACATTTTTGAACTCTGAGTCAGCCTTTCATGTACGTAGCCAGACAGCTCTGCGTGCTGCTACTGCTGAGGCTGATGCCTGAGAAGTTACAGTACTATACCCATATTCAAAGCTGCTTCTTCCATAAAGACAGCTGCTTGTTTAATGTGAAATATGGGACTTTTGTTCTCTAGACGCCAATGAAAGGTCGTCTTCCAATGCATGACCCCAGGCCGACACTGCTTTCGCCTTCCAGGCTGAAGCCATTGCCGGCCTAACAACTGCTCCTAATAAGGAAAAACAAGATTTTAAACCTACCGGTAAATATTTTTCTCCTAGTCCGTAGAGGATGCTGGGGACTCCGTAAGGACCATGGGGTATAGACGGCTCCGCAGGAGACATGGGCACTGTAAAGCTTTAGAATGGGTGTGCACTGGCTCCTCCCTCTATGCCCCTCCTCCAGACCTCATTTAGGACTGTGCCCAGAGGAGACTGACAGTACGAGGAAAAGGATTTTCTTATCTAAGGGCGAGATACACACCAGCCCACACCATACACACCGTACAACATGGTATACAATAACCAGTTAACAGTATGAACAAAACAGCATCAGCCAGAGGCCGATCTCAACTGTAACGTAACCCTTAAGTATGCAATAACTATATACAAGTCTTGCAGAATGTTTCCGCACTGGGACGGGCACCCAGCATCCTCTACGGACTAGGAGAAAAAGATTTACCGGTAGGTTTAAAATCTTATTTTCTCTTACGTCCTAGAGGATGCTGGGGACTCCGTAAGGACCATGGGGTTTATACCAAAGCTCCAGAACGGGCGGGAGAGTTGCGGATGACTCTGCAGCACCGACCGAGCAAACACGAGGTCCTCATCAGCCAGGGTATCAACTCGTAGCACTTAGCAAAAGTGTTCGACCCCGACCAAGTAGCTGCTCAGCAAAGCTGTAATGCCGAGACGCCTCGGGCATCCGCCCAAGAAGAGCCCACCTTCCTATTGGAATGGGCCTTTACTGAATTTGGTAACGGCAATCCAGCCGTAGAATGAGCCTGCTGAATCGAGTCACAGATCCAGCGAGCAATAGTCTGATTAGATGCATGAGCGCCAACCTTGTTGGCTGCATACAGGACAAACAGTGCATCTGTTTTCCTAACCATAGCCGTTCTGGCTAAATAAATCTTTAAGGCCCTGACTACATCAAGGGACTTGGAATTCTCCAAAGATCCCGTAGCCACAGGCACCACAATAGGTTGGTTTATATGAAATGACGAAACCACTTTAAACAGAATTTGAGGACGATTCCTCAACTCTGCTCGATCGCATGAAAAATCAGATAGGGGCCCTTGAAAGACAAGGCCGCCAACTTGGACACCTGCCTTGCAGATGCCAAGGCCAATAACATGGCCACTTTCCAAGTGAAAAACTTCAATCAACTGTTTGAAGCGGTTCAAACCAGTGTGACTCAAGGAAACTTAACACCACGTTAAGGTCCCATGGTGCCACTGGGGGCACAAATAGAGGTTGGATGTGCAACACTTCTTTTATCAAAGTCTGGACTTCTGTGAGAGAAGCCAATTCCTTCTGAAAGAACATGGATAAGGCAGAAATCTGCCCCTTAATTGAGCCTAACTTTAGGCCCATATCCACTCCTGTCTGTAGAAAACGGAGAAAACGTCCTAGTTGGAAATCCTCAGTAGGAGCATCCTTGGCTTAACACCAAGACACATTTTCTCCAGATACGGTGATAGTGTTTCGCCGTAACATCTTTTCTAGCTTTAATAAGAGTAGGAATGACCTCCTCTGGAATACCCTTTTTAGCTAGGATTTGGTGTCCAACCGCAATGCGGTCAAACGTAACCGCAGTAAGTCTTGGAACACGCACGACCCCTGTAGTAGCAGGTCCTCCCTGAGAGGAAGGGGCCACGGATCTTCTGAGAGCAGTCCCTGAAGAACTGCATACCAGGCCCTTCAAGGCCAATCTGGAACAATGAGTATCTTTTGCACTCTTGTTAGTCTTAAGATTCTCAAATTTTTTGAGATGAGAGGAAGTGGAGGGAACACATAGACCGACTGAAACACCCATGGTTGTCACCAGGGTGTCCACCGCCACTGCCTGAGGGTCCCTTGACCAATACGTCCAAATCTTCCTGTTGAGGCGTGATGCCATCATGTCTCTTTGAGGAAGTCCCCAACGACTTGTCACCTCTGTAAAGACTTCCTGATGAAGTCCCCACTCTCCTGGATGGCGATCGTGTCTGCTGAGGAAGTCTGCTTCCCAGTTGTCCACTCTGGAATGAAGACCACTGACAGAGCGCTTACATGATTTTTCACCCAGCGAATAATCCTGGTGGCTTCTGCCATTTCTGCTCTGCTTTTTGTCCCGCCCTGGCTGTTCACATGCGCCACGGCCGTGACGTTGTCTGACTGGATCAGAACAGGTAGGTTGCGAAGAAAATTCTCCGCTTGTTTGAGGCCGTTGTAAATGGCCCTTGATTTCAGCACAATGATGTGTAGGCAAGCCTCTTGGCTTGACCCTATTCCCTGAAAATTGTTTCCCTGTGTGACTGCTCCCCCTCCTCGGAGGCTCGCGTCCGTGGTCACAAGAACCCAATCTTGAAAGCCGAACCTGCGACCATCTAGAAGGTGAGCACTCTGTAGCTACCACAGGAGAGAGACCCTAGCCCGGGGGGACAGGGCAATCTCCGATGCATGTGCAGGTGGGACCCTGACCACTTGTACAGAAGTTCCCACTGAAAAGTCCGTGTGGCATGGTCTCTTAGGCCGCCACCATCTTTCCTAATACATGAGTGTATTGATGAACTGACACTCTTTTTGGCTTTAACAGGTCTCTGACCATGTTCTGGAGTACTTGGACTTTTTCCACTGGGAGAAAGACCTTTCGTTTTTCTGTGTCCAGAATCATGTCCAAAAAAACGACAGTCGAGTTGTTGGAATCAACTGCGACTTTGGTAGATTTAGGATCCAGCCGTGTTGTTGTAGTATTCTCAGGGAGAGAGATACGCTTTGTAACAATTTTTTCCTTGAACTCGCCTTTATCAGGAGATCGTCCAAGTACGAGATAATTGTGACGCCTTGCTTGCGCAGGAGCACCATCATTTCCGCCATTACCTTGTCGGGGCCGTGGAAAACCCAAACGGCAACGTCTGAAATTGGTAATAACAATCCTGTATAGCGAATCTCAGGTACACCTGATGAGGAGGGTAAATGGGGACATGAAGGTATGCATCCTTTATGTCTAATGACACCATAAAAACTCTCCCTTTCCAGGCTGGAGATCACTGCCCGGAGAGATTCCATCTTGAATTTGACCCTTTGCAGATATAGGTTCAGGGAATTTAGATTCATAATGGGCCTAACCGAGCTATCCGGTTTCGGGACCACAAAAGGCTTGAATAAAAACCCTTCCCCTGTTGTTGAGGGGGAACCTTGATAATCACTTGATTATACTGTATGGCAGCTGCCACTGTTTCCCTCTCTGGGGAGGAAACCGGCAAGACTGATCTGAAAAATCGGTGAGGAGGCACATCTTCGAATTCTAGTTTGCATTCCTGGGATACAATTTCTACCTCCCAAGGACCCAAGTCGACTGAACCCAGACTTGGCTGAAGAGTCGAAGACGTGCCCCCCCCCCCTCGGCGCGGACTCCCTCAGCGGAGCCCCAGCGTCCTGCAGTGAATTTTGTAGAGGACGGGGAGGACATTCGTCCCTGGGAACTAGCCGTAGCATGCGCTCCTTTTCCACTACCTCCACCTCTGGCGAGGAACGAAGATCCCCGACCCTTTCTGAACTTATGCGACCGAAAGGACTGCATCTGATATTGAGGTGTTTCCTTTTGCTGTGGGGGAACATAAGGCAAAAAAAAAAAAGAAGATTTACCAGCGGTAGCTGTGGTAACCAGATCCGCGAGGGCCTCCCCCAAATAAAACTTCACCCTTGTAAGGCAAAGTCTCAGTCTGTCTTTTTGAATCAGCATCATCCATTGGCGGGTCCATCTAACAGAAATTGCCATGGCATTGCTCTTGAACCCAACAGCCCAATATCTCTCGCAGCTTCTCTCATATATAATGCTGCGTCTCTAATGTGACCCAAGGTCAACACTATGGTATCATTATCTAGGGTGTTAATGTCAGATGACACGGCATCTGCCCACGCTGCAACTGCGCTACCCCCCCCCCCATGCCGACGCTACTGCCGGCCTTAGTAGGGCACCCGTATGTGTATATATTAATTTTAAGGTAGTTTCCTGTCTGCGATCAGCAGGATCCTTGAGGGCTGCCGTATCAGGGGATGGTAGCGCCACCTTTTTTGACAAGCGCGTTAAAGCCTTGTCCCCCGTGGGTTATGATTACCACCGTAATCTGTCCTGGGAGTGGAAAGGTTAAGCCATAATCATTCTCTTGGGAATCTGCAGTTTCTTATCCGTAGTCTCCCAAGCTTTTTCAAACAGGGCGTTCAGCTCGTGATATGGGGAAAAGTTACTTCAGGTATCTTTTCCATAAACATGCAGACCCTTGTGTCAGTGACAGAGGGGTCCTCAGTGATATACACAACATCTTTTATTGCAACAATCATATATTGAATACTCTTGGCCACCCTTGGGTGCCCCTTATCATCATAATCGTCAACACTGGAGTCTGAATCCGTGTCGGTATCAGTGTATCACCTGTGAAAGGGGACGTTTCTGAGACCCCGAAGGTCTCTGTGACACAGTCAAAGCTAATGGATTGACTCCCTGCTTTTTCCTTGGAATCAGCTTTGTCCAATCTTTTGTGTAATCAAGTCGCATTAGCAATAAAACATCCCACATATTCATCCAATCAGGTGTCGGCGTCGCCGACGGAGACACCACAATCATCTGCTCTGCCTCCTCCCTAGATGAGCCTTCCACCTCAGACATGTCGACACATACGTACTGACATCCCCACACACACTGGGATACCTAATATAATGGGGACTGACCCACAATAAGGTCCTTAGGAGAGACAGAGAGTATGCCAGCACACACCCAGCGCCACTGTACACCGAGATAAAAATCCCAGCCTGATTTTTTTATATAAGTGTAAAAACACCATATTTTTATGCCAAATAACGTGCCCCCCTCGTTTTGGCCCTCTGTATCGGTAACAGCAGGGGAGAGTCCGGGGCCGCTTCTCTGCAGCATGCTGAGGAGAAAATGGCGCTGGTTAGTGCTGGAGGATCAAGCTCCGCCCCCCCCGACGGAGGGCTTTAGTCCCGCTCTAAATCTTTATACTGGTGGGGGATCTGTACTTATATAGCCTATTACGGTATATATATATATGTATTTTGCCAGTGCTATGTGAGGTATTTATGCTGCCCAGGGCGCCCCCCCTGCGCCCTTACTGTGGCGCCTGTGTGTGTGAGCTGGGAGCAATGGCGCGCAGCGTTACCACTGCGCGTTACCTCATGAAGATCTGAAGTCTTCTGCCGCCTTTGAAGTCTTCTTTCTTCTCATACTCACCCGGCTTCTATCTTCCGGCTCTGTGAGGAGGACGGCGGCGCGGCTCTGGGACGAACTCCAGGGTGAGACCTGTGTTCCGACTCCCTCTGGAGCTAATGGTGTCCAGTAGCCTAAGAAGCAGAGCCTATCATTTAAGTAGGTCTGCTTCCCTCCCCTCAGTCAGAAGCAGGGAGCCTGTTGCCAGCAGTGCTCCCTGAAAATAATAAACCTAACAAAAGCTTTTTCAGAGAAACTCAGGAGAGCTCCCCTGCAGTGCATCCAGTCTCCACTGGGCACAGGAACTAACTGAGGTCTGGAGGAGGGGCATAGAGGGAGGAGCCAGTGCACACCCATTCTAAAGCTATACAGTGCCCATGTCTCCTGCGGAGCCGTCTATACCCCATGGTCCTTACGGAGTCCGCAGCATCATCTAGGACGTAAGAGAAAAACAGTTTTTAGAAAACCATCAGTCTTTCTATATGTTATATAATTTAATGATGTTGAAGGCAGAGGTAATGTACATTTACGCACCAACCAAATGACACGCATATCTACTTTGGGAGCAACCTCCTTTTTCAAACAATCTCCAGCTGGTAGAGGATAATGAGAATTCCATTTTTTCTGAATTCTGAACTATTGGGTGTGACCCAAGCCTCTTGCATGATTTCCGTCAGCTGTTCTGACTCTGTAAATTCAGTTCTGACTGTTTTGGAACGTTTAAACACAGGTGCCTTGGATTTTAACAAAGGCTCTGCTGCCTCCTCTAAGGATAGAATGGCTTCCATAGCATTAATTAGCTCAGGTACATCTATTGAGCTGGGACCTTCATCCTCGTCTCTGTATGCAGACTCAGAATGCGAGGAACCGACCTCATCCTCTGAAGTGGCCCCTCTGGAACATGTGTAGGCTGTGAAGATGTTGTTTCATGTCTGTGTGATTTATTTTCCCCAGTCCTTTCAGCCTGTTTTTGTTGAAAAGCTGGACTGGATGTGATAAGACCCAGGGGGAATGTTGCATGTAAAAGGTTAACTGGGTAACCTATCCCTGGTATGGAAGCTGGCATTATCCATTCAGCTATACAGGATGTTTGTGCAAATGAAGCCCATGGGGATTCTGATTGAACCTGTGCCTGTCTTGGGTTATTAAGGAGGCTTTGGTGAAAGCTATAACAGTTTGCACATAATCCAATTTATACCAGATCCTGAGAGGTTAACCCTGCTTTGCATGACAAACATGATACCAATGTCGGTGCTGCTGTGAAGAGTGCATCCTCCTCACCCTTGCCTCTCTTAGACATGGTAACAAATCACACACCTGTATGGTGTTAACTACATAATTTGTGACCGTGTTCACTTTAAGCTTGCTGAAGTGATATACAATCTGATCCCTCCCTACCTTGCACCAGCATTGAGGATCGGTATATACAAAGACAGCAGAACTGACAGAAATATAGTATAGTATAGTATAGGTCAGCAGCCGCACTAGCAATCCGTCACAAGTTATACATTAGTATAAGCAGCAATATGAGCATATATTAAATTACAGATACATTTCAGGTATGTAGGAAAACCAAATTACTGCATTACTTTAAATAGGACTTTTAACATATTCAGTCGCACAGCGAAAAAAAACAGCGGTAACAGTTTATCAGACTCATATGCATCAGGCACTTATCCAACTACTCGTACCCCAATGGTAGGTAGGAAGTTAGTGCTGCATCACTTACCTCAGGAGAGCGGGATACAGGGAGACTTAACCCCACTTCCAGGATCGATTAATACGCTATCAAACGCTGAGTGGATCCAAACGCAAATAGTGAACACAGACGCCCAAGTGAACACTTTTTAACAGTGAACACAGACGCCCAAGTGAACACAGACGCACCAGTGACACAGCCGCCTATGCTGGGACTGGGTCAGTTAGATATCTAGCGTCTCAGATGGAAGAGGGAAATCAGTTCATGGTGGGAAACTCAGAGGAAACTGGTCATGAACCGGGGGGAGGGGTGACCAGGGGAGCGTCTTACTGCCCACTGCTGACATCAACCCCAGGGATCGCGGCCTCACACTAACTCCTGGAGCCTATGATACCTTGTCCCTAGTGCTGGTGCACCTGAGGTGGCAACCGAGCCAGCGACTGTTCGGTAGTCTCCTCCTGAAAACAGTGCGGCTGTGTCTTGCGTCTTACCTGCTAAGCGGAACAGACGCCTTACCTTCTCCCCGTGCCCCAGCCACAGCCTGGTAACATCAGCTGGACTTGCTAGTACATCCACACAGACATGCGCCGAAACAGCACTGTACATGTGGGTAAGCGCTGACGCACCCTGGTGGAGAGTAGTTGAAACGACTCTTTCTAATGTGCGTATAAGACGCTTTTAGAAAGATCGCTCAAAAAGAATAAGGCTATAAAAAGAAAAATAGGATTTTAATACCTACCGGTAAATCCTTTTCTCTTAGTCCGTAGAGGATGCTGGGGTCACATTAGAACAATGGGCTTATAGAGGGGATCCACAGGAGACATGGGCACTTTAAGACTTTGAAAGGGTGTGAACTGGCTCCTCCCTCTATGCCCCTCCTCCAGACTCCAGTTATAGGAACTGTGCCCAGGGAGACGGACATTTAGAGAAAAGGATTTAATGTTAAACTAAGGTGAGATTCATACCAGCTCACAGCTCAAGCGTGCCGCACAATGTGGCAATAAATAGAATACAAGCCAACGGCATGAACAATTTCAGCAACAGGCTGACTATAAACGTAATACAACCTGTGTGTAACCACAACTAATAACTGCAGATACAGTATGCACTGTGACGGGCGCCCAGCATCCTCTACGGACTAAGAGAAAAGGATTTACCGGTAGGTATTAAAATCCTATTTTCTCATACGTCCTAGAGGATGCTGGGGTCACATTAGAACCATGGGGTTATACCAAAGCTCTAGAATAGGCGGGAGAGTGCGGATGACTCTGACCAAACTTGAGGTCATCATCGGCCACGGTATCAAACTTGTAAAACTTAGCAAAAGTGTTTGACCCCGACCAAGTAGCTGCTAGGCAAAGCTGTAACGCCGAGACCCCCCGGGCAGCCGCCCAGGACGAGCCCACCTTTCTAGTAGAATGGGCCTTCACCGATTTTGGTAACGGCAATCCTGCCATGGAATGAGCACGCTGAATCGTACCACAGATCCAGCGTGCAATGGTCTGCTTGGAAGCAGGACACCCTATCTTGTTGGGAGCATATAGGACAAACAAAGCCTCTGTTTTCCTAATCTGAGTCGTTCTGGCGACACAAATCTTCAAAGCTCTGACCACATCCAGAGCCTTTGACTCAGCAAAGGTGTCAGTAGCCACAGGTACCACAATCGGTTGGTTCATGTGAAGAGAGGAAACCACCTTCGGTAGAAATTGCTGACGTGTCCTCAATTCAGCTCTATCTTCACGGAAGATCAAATAAGGGCTGTTGTGAGACGGACGCTAATTCAGACACCCGCCTTGCAGATGCCAAGGCCAATAGGATGACCACTTTCCAAGTGAGGAACTTCAACTCCACCTCCTGTAAAGGTTCAAACCAATGTGATTGGAGGAATTGCAACACCACATTCAGATCCCATGGTGCCACTGGAGGCACAAATGGAGGTTAGATGTGCAACACGCCCTTCACGAAAGTCTGAACTTCTGGAAGGTAGGCCAATGGTTTCTGAAAGAAAATCGATAAGGCTGAAATCTGTACCTTAATTGAGTCCAACTTTAGGCCCGCATCCACACCTGTTTGAAGAAAATGGAGAAAACGTCCTAGTTAAAATTCCTCCGTAGGAGCCTTCTTGGATTCACACCAAGAAACATATTTTCTCCAAATACGGTGGTAATGTTTAGACGTTACTACCTTCCTGGCCTGAATAAGTGTGGGAATGACTTCACTGGGAATACCCTTTCAGGCTAGGATTTGGCGTTCAACCGCCATGCCGTCAAACGTAGCCGCGGTAAGTCCTGATACACGCATGGCCCCTGCTGCAACAGGTCCTCGCGTAGAGGAAGGGGCCAGGGATCTCCTATGAGAAATTTCTGAAGATCTGGATACCAAGCCCTCCTTGGCCAGTCTGGGACAATGAGGATTGCTTGAACCTTTGTTCTTCTTATGATCTTTAGAATCTTTGGAATGAGAGGAAGTGGAGGGAATACGTATACCGACTGAAACACCCATGGTGACACCAGTGCATCCACTGCTATTGCTTGAGGGTCCCTCGACCTGGAACAATCTCTCTGAAGCTTCTTGTTGAGACGAGATGCCATCATGTCTATTTGAGGAATTCCCCACTGACTTGTCACCTCCGTGAAGACCTCTTGATGGAGGGCCCACTCTCCCAGATGGAGATCGTGTCTGCTGAGGAAGTCTGCTTCCCAGTTGTCCACTCCTGGAATGAATATTGCTGACAGAGCGCCTGTATGCTTTTCCGCCCAGCGGAGAACCTTTGTGGCTTCTGCCATTGCCGCTCTGCTTTTTGTCCCGCCCTGGCGGTTTATGTATGCTACTGCTGTTACATTGTCCGACTGGATCAGTACGGGCAGATTGCGAAGATGATGTTCCGCTTGTAGAAGGCCGTTGTAAATGGCCCTTAACTCCAGAACATTTATGTGGAGACAAGTTTCTTGGCTTGACCATCTTCCTTGTAAGTTTTCGCCCTGTGTGACTGCACTCCAGCCTCGGAGACTTGCATCCGTGGTTACCAGGATCCAGTCCTGGATCCCGAACCCGCACCCCTCTAGGAAGCGAGAGCTGTGTAGCCATCACAGGAGTGAGATCCTGGTCTTGGGAGCCAGGATTATCCTTCGGTGCATGTGCAGGTGGGTAACGGACCACTTGTCCAACAGGTCCCACTGAAAAACTCTGGCATGGAATCTGCCAAACTGAATGACCTCGTAGGCCGCAACCATCTGCCCCAGTAAACAAGTGCATTGATGGATTGACACTTTTGCTGGTTTCAGAATTTGTTTGACCAGACTCTGAAGTTCCAAAACCTTTTCCACTGGAAAAAAAACCCTCTGTAGGTCTGTGTCCAGTATCATTCCCAAAAACGACAACCGCGTCGTGGGAATCAACTGCGATTTTGGCAAGTTTAGGAGCCAACCATGTTGTTGAAGAACTGTCAGGGATAGTGCAATGTTTTGCACCAACTGGTCTCTGGATCTCGCCTTTATCAGGAGATCGTCCAAGTATGGGATAACCGTGACTCCTCGCTTGCGAAGGAGAACCATCATCTCCGCCATCACTTTGGTGAAAATTCTCGGAGCCGTGGACAGACCGAACGGCAACGTCTGAAATTGGTCATGACAATCCTGAATTGCAAACCTCAGGTAACCCTGATGCGGAGGATAAATGGGAACATGTAGGTAGGCATCCTTTATGTCCACCGATACCATAAAATCCCCTTCCTCCAGACTGGAGATCACTGCTCGGAGAGACTCCATCTTGAATTTGAATCTTCTTAGGTAGAAATTGAGGGATTTCAGGTTTAGGATTGGTCTGACCGAGCCGTCCGGCTTCGGGACCACGAACAGGCTTGCATAAAAGCCTTCTCCCCGTTGTGACGGGGGAACCATGACAATGACCTGATTTTGATACAACTTTTGTATTGCGTCGTATATCACGTCCCTGTCTGGAAGAGAAGCTGGTAAGGCCGATTTGAAAAATCGTCGAGGGGGAACATCTTGAAACTCCAGTTTGTACGCTTGGGACATTATCTGTAAGACCCAAGGATCCAGGTCCGAATTAAACCAGAACTGACTGAAGAGTTTGAGACGTAACCCCACCGGTGAGGATTCCCGCATAGGAGCCCCAACGTCATGCAGTGGAATTGGCAGAAGCCTGGGAGGACTTCTGCTCCTGGGAGCCCGACAAGGCTGGTGATCGTTTACCTCTTCCCCTTCCTCTAGTAGCAAGGAAGGAAGAACCTCGGCCGTTTCTGTATTTATTGGGCCGAAAGAAGTGCATCTGATAGTGGTGCGTTTTCTTTTGTTGTGGAGGAACATAAGGCAAAAAAGATGACTTACCCGCGGTAGCCGTAGATACCAAATCATCGAGGCTGTCACCAAACAAGGCCTTACCTTTATATGGTAGAGATTCCATACTTTTCTTGGAATCAGCATCAACATCCATTGGTGAATCCACAATGCTCGACTAGCTGAGACTGCCATGGCATTGGCTTTTGATATCAAAAGGCCAATATCTCTCGCAGCTTCCTTTAGGTAAGCTGCAGCGTCCTTGATATAACCCAGCGACAAGAGGATGCTATCCCTATCTAGGGTATCTACATCAGAAGACAAGTTGTCTGCCCACTTTTCGATAGCACTACTCACCCACGCAGATGCAATGACAGGCCTGAGTAGCGTACCTGTGGTCGCAAAAATGGACTTTAACGTAGTTTCTTGTTTACGATCCGCAGGATCCTTAAGGGCTGCCGTGCCAGGTGACGGGAGAGCCACCTTTTTTGACAAACGTGACAGGGCCTTGTCTACAGTGGGGGGTGACTCCCACTTTTCCCTATCCGTAGAGGGAAACGGATAAGCTACCGTAATCCTTTTGGGAATCTGAAACTTTCTGTCAGGATTTTCCCAGACTTTTTCAAATAGAGCGTTGAATTCATGAGAGGGAGGAAACGTTATCTCAGGTTTCTTTTCCTTATACACACAGACCCTTTTATCAGGAACAGCAGGGTCCTCAGTGATATGTAAAACATCTTTGACCGCCAAATTCATGTACTGAATGCTCTTTGCTAATTTTGGATCTAATCTGGAATCACAATAGTCGACACTGGAATCAGTGTCCGTGTCGGTATCAGTGTCTGCCAACTGGGCAAAAGTACGTTTTTGTGACTCCGAGGGGTCCTGCACTTGTAATAACAGATCCTCCACAGATTTCGTCCATGCCTGGGTCTGGGACTCAGACTTATCCAATCTTTTACTAATAAGAGCCACATTAGCATTCAAAGCATTTAAAACATTAACCCAATCAGGAGTCGGCGGTGCCGAAAGGGTCACCCCCACAGCCGTTGGTGTTCCTAATACAGCCTCCTCCAGGGGAGAGTACTCAGCCTCCGACATGTCGACACTAGTGATGAGCACCGGAAATTTTTCGGGTTTTGGTTTTGGGTTCGGTTCCGCGGCCGTGTTTTGGGTTCGAACGCGTTTTGGCAAAACCTCACCGAATTTTTTTTGTCGGATTCGGGTGTGTTTTGGATTCGGGTGTTTTTTTTCAAAAAACCCTAAAAAACAGCTTAAATCATAGAATTTGGGGGTCATTTTGATCCCAAAGTATTATTAACCTCAATAACCATAATTTCCACTCATTTTCAGTCTATTCTGAACACCTCACAATATTATTTTTAGTCCTAAAATTTGCACCGAGGTCGCTGGATGACTAAGCTCAGCGACCCAAGTGGCCGACACAAACACCTGGCCCATCTAGGAGTGGCACTGCAGTGTCACGCAGGATGGCCCTTCCAAAAAACACCCCCCAAACAGCACATGACGCAAAGAAAAAAAGAGGCGCAATGAGGTAGCTGTGTGACTAAGATAAGCGACCCAAGTGGCCGACACAAACACCTGGCCCATCTAGGAGTGGCACTGCAGTGTCACGCAGGATGGCCCTTCCAAAAAACAACCCCCAAACAGCACATGACGCAAAGAAAAAAAGAGGCGCAATGAGGTAGCTGTGTGACTAAGATAAGCGACCCAAGTGGCCGACGCAAACACCTGGCCCATCTAGGAGTGGCACTGCAGTGTCACGCAGGATGGCCCTTCCAAAAACTACTCCCCAAACAGCACATGACGCAAAGAAAAATGAAAGAAAAAAGAGATGCAAGATGGAATTGTCCTTGGGCCCTCCCACCCACTCTTTTGTTGTATAAACAGGACATGCACACTTTAACCAACCCATCATTTCAGTGACAGGGTCTGCCACACGACTGTGACTGAAATGACGGGTTGGTTTGGACCCCCACCAAAAAAGAAGCAATTAATCTCTCCTTGCACAAACTGGCTCTACAGAGGCAAGATGTCCACCTCATCATCATCCTCCGATATATCACTGTGTACATCCCCCTCCTCACAGATTATCAATTCGTCCCCACTGGAATCCACCATCTCAGCTCCCTGTGTACTTTGTGGAGGCAATTGCTGCTGGTGAATGTCTCCACGGAGGAATTGATTATAATTCATTTTAATGAACATCATCTTCTCCACATTTTCTGGATGTAACCTCGTACGCCGATTGCTGACAAGGTGAGCGGTGGCACTAAACACTCTTTCGGAGTACACACTTATGGGAGGGCAACTTAGGTAGAATAAAGCCAGTTTGTGCAAGGGCCTCCAAATTGCCTCTTTTTCCTGCCAGTATAAGTACGGACTGTCTGACGTGCCTACTTGGATGCGGTCACTCATATAATCCTCCACCATTCTTTCAATGGGGAGAGAATCATATGCAGTGACAGTAGACGACATGTCCGTAATCGTTGTCAGGTCCTTCAGTCCGGACCAGATGTCAGCATCAGCAGTCGCTCCAGACTGCCCTGCATCACCGCCAGCGGGTGGGCTCGGAATTCTGAGCCTTTTCCTCGCACCCCCAGTTGCGGGAGAATGTGAAGGAGGAGATGTTGACAGGTCGCGTTCCGCTTGACTTGACAATTTTCTCACCAGCAGTTCTTTGAACCCCAGCAGACTTGTGTCTGCCGGAAAGAGAGATCCAAGGTAGGTTTTAAATCTAGGATCGAGCACGGTGGCCAAAATGTAGTGCTCTGATTTCAACAGATTGACCACCCGTGAATCCTTGTTAAGCGAATTAAGGGCTCCATCCACAAGTCCCACATGCCTAGCGGAATCGCTCTGTGTTAGCTCCTCCTTCAATGTCTCCAGCTTCTTCTGCAAAAGCCTGATGAGGGGAATGACCTGACTCAGGCTGGCAGTGTCTGAACTGACTTCACGTGTGGCAAGTTCAAAAGGTTGCAGAACCTTGCACAACGTTGAAATCATTCTCCACTGCGCTTGAGACAGGTGCATTCCACCTCCTATATCGTGCTCAGTTGTATAGGCTTGAATGGCCTTTTGCTGCTCCTCCAACCTCTGAAGCATATAGAGGGTTGAATTCCACCTCGTTACCACTTCTTGCTTCAGATGATGGCAGGGCAGGTTCAGGCGTTTTTGATGGTGCTCCAGTCTTCTGTACGTGGTGCCTGTACGCCGAAAGTGTCCCGCAATTCTTCTGGCCACCGACAGCATCTCTTGCACGCCCCTGTCGTTTTTTAAATAATTCTGCACCACCAAATTCAAGGTATGTGCAAAACATGGGACGTGCTGGAATTTGCCCAAATTTAATGCACACACAATATTGCTGGCGTTGTCCGATGCCACAAATCCACAGGAGAGTCCAATTGGGGTAAGCCATTCCGCGATGATCTTCCTCAGTTGCCGTAAGAGGTTTTCAGCTGTGTGCGTATTCTGGAAAGCGGTGATACAAAGCGTAGCCTGCCTAGGAAAGAGTTGGCGTTTGCGAGATGCTGCTACTGGTGCCGCCGCTGCTGTTCGTGCGGCGGGAGTCCATACATCTACCCAGTGGGCTGTCACAGTCATATAGTCCTGAGCCTGCCCTGCTCCACTTGTCCACATGTCCGTGGTTAAGTGGACATTGGGTACAACTGCATTTTTTAGGACACTGGAGTCTTTTTCTGAGGTCTGTGTACATTTTCGGTATCGCCTGCCTAGAGAAATGGAACCTAGATGGTATTTGGTACCGGGGACACAGTACCTCCAACAAGTCTCTAGTTGGCTCTGCAGTAATGATGGATACCGGAACCACGTTTCTCACCGCCCAGGATGCCAAGGCCTCAGTTATCCGCTTTGCAGCAGGATGACTGCTGTGATATTTCATCTTCCTCGCAAAGGACTGTTGGACAGTCAATTGCTTGGTGGAAGTAGTAAAAGTGGTCTTACGACTTCCCCTCTGGGATGACCATCGACTCCCAGCAGCAACAACAGCAGCGCCAGCAGCAGTAGGCGTTACACGCAAGGATGCATCGGAGGAATCCCAGGCAGGAGAGGACTCGTCAGAATTGCCAGTGACATGGCCTGCAGGACTATTGGCATTCCTGGGGAAGGAGGAAATTGACACTGAGGGAGTTGGTGGGGTGGTTTGCGTGAGCTTGGTTACAAGAGGAAGGGATTTACTGGTCAGTGGACTGCTTCCGCTGTCGCCCAAAGTTTTTGAACTTGTCACTGACTTATGATGAATGCGCTGCAGGTGACGTATAAGGGAGGATGTTCCGAGGTGGTTAACGTCCTTACCCCTACTTATTACAGCTTGACAAAGGCAACACACGGCTTGACAAATGTTGTCCGCATTTCTGTTGAAATACTTCCACACCGAAGAGCTGATTTTTTTGGTATTTTCACCAGGCAGGTCAATGGCCATATTCCTCCCACGGACAACAGGTGTCTCCCCGGGTGCCTGACTTAAACAAACCACCTCACCATCAGAATCCTCCTGGTCAATTTCCTCCCCAGCGCCAGCAACACCCATATCCTCCTCATCCTGGTGTACTTCAACACTGACATCTTCAATCTGACTATCAGGAACTGGACTGCGGGTGGTCCTTCCAGCACTTGCAGGGGGCGTGCAAATGGTGGAAGGCGCATGCTCTTCACGTCCAGTGTTGGGAAGGTCAGGCATCGCAAACGACACAATTGGACTCTCCTTGTGGATTTGTGATTTCGAAGAACGCACAGTTCTTTGCTGTGCTTTTGCCAGCTTGAGTCTTTTCATTTTTCTAGCGAGAGGCTGAGTGCTTCCATCCTCATGTGAAGCTGAACCACTAGCCATGAACATAGGCCAGGGCCTCAGCCGTTCCTTGCCACTCCGTGTCGTAAATGGCATATTGGCAAGTTTACGCTTCTCCGACGACAATTTTATTTTAGATTTTTGAGTCCTTTTTTTACTGATATTTGGTGTTTTGGATTTTACATGCTCTGTACTATGACATTGGGCATCGGCCTTGGCAGACGACGTTGATGGCATTTCATCGTCTCGGCCATGACTAGTGGCAGCAGCTTCAGCACGAGGTGGAAGTCGATCTTGATCTTTCCCTATTTTTGGAACCTCAACATTTTTGTTCTCCATATTTTAATAGGCACAACTAAAAGGCACCTCAGGTAAACAATGGAGATGGATGGATACTAGTATACTTATGGATGACGAGCGACTGCCGACACAGAGGTAGCTACAGCCGTGGACTACCGTACTGCGTCTGCTGCTAGTATAGACTGGATGATAATGATATAAAAAATAATAAGAATTTACTTACCGATAATTCTATTTCTCGTAGTCCGTAGTGGATGCTGGGGACTCCGTCAGGACCATGGGGTTTAGCGGCTCCGCAGGAGACAGGGCACAATAATAAAAGCTTTAGGATCAGGTGGTGTGCACTGGCTCCTCCCCCTATGACCCTCCTCCAAGCCTCAGTTAGGATACTGTGCCCGGACGAGCGTGCATAATAAGGAAGGATATTGAATCCCGGGTAAGACTCATACCAGCCACACCAATCACACCGTACAACCTGTGATCTGAACCCAGTTAACAGTATGATAACAACGAAGGAGCCTCTGAAAAGATGGCTCACAACAAGAATAACCCGATTTTTGTAACAATAACTATGTACAAGTATTGCAGACAATCCGCACTTGGGATGGGCGCCCAGCATCCACTACGGACTACGAGAAATAGAATTATCGGTAAGTAAATTCTTATTTTCTCTAACGTCCTAAGTGGATGCTGGGGACTCCGTCAGGACCATGGGGATTATACCAAAGCTCCCAAACGGGCGGGAGAGTGCGGATGACTCTGCAGCACCGAATGAGAGAACTCCAGGTCCTCCTCAGTCAGGGTGTGCCCCTGACCAAGTAGCAGCTCGGCAAAGTTGTAAAGCCGAGACCCCTCGGGCAGCCGCCCAAGATGAGCCCACTTCCTTGTGGAATGGGCTTTTACTGATTTTGGCTGTGGCAAGCCTGCCACAGAATGTGCAAGCTGAATTGTACTACAAATCCAGCGAGCAATCGTCTGTTTAGAAGCAGGAACACCCATCTTGTTGGGTGCATACAGACTAAACAGCGAGTCAGATTTTCTGACTCCAGTCGTCCTGGAAACATATATTTTCAGGGCCCTGACAACGTAAAGTAACTTGGAGTCCTCCAAGTCCCTAGTAGCCGCAGGTACCACAATAGGTTGGTTCATGTGAAAAACAGAAAACACCTTAAGGAGAAATTGAGGACGAGTCCTCAATTCTGCCCTGTCAGAATGAAAAATTAAGTAAGGGCTTTTATATGATAAAGCCGCCCATTCTGACACACGCCTGGCTGAAGCCAGGGCTAATAGAATCTTCACCTTCCATGTGAAATATTTTAATTCCACAGTGGTGAGTGGATCAAACCAATGTGACTTTAGGAAACTCAAAACAACATTGAGATCCCAAGGTGCCACTGGGGGCACAAAAGGAGACTGTATATGCAGTACCCCTTTTACAAACGTCTGAACTTCAGGCACTGAAGCCAGTTCTTTCTGGAAGAAATTCGACAGGGTCGAAATTTGAACCTTAATGGACCCTAATTTTAGGCCCATAGACAGTCCTGTTTTCAGGAAATGTAGGAACGACCCAGTTGGAATTCCTCTGTAGGGACCTTCTTGGCCTCACACCACGCAACATATTTTCGCCAAATGCGGTGAAAATGTTTTGCGGTTACATCCTTCCTGGCTTCGACCAGGGTAGGGATGACTTCATCTGGAATGCCCTTTCAGGATCCGGCGTTCAACTGCCATGCCGTCAAACGCAGCCGCGGTAAGTCTTGGAACAGACAAGGCCCCTGCTGGAGCAGGTCCTTTCTTAAAGGTAGAGGCCACGGTTCTTCCGTGAGCATCTCTTGAAGTTCCGGGTACCAAGTCCTTCTTGACCCATCCGGAACCACGAGTATCGTTCTTACTCATCTCCTTCTTATGATTCTCAGTACTTTTGGTATGAGATGCATAGGAGGGAACACATACCCTGACTGGTACACCCACAGTGTTACCAGAGCGTCCACCGCTATTGCCTGAGGGTCCCTTGACCTGGCGCAATATTTGTCTAGTTTTTTGTTCAGGCGGGACGCCAACATGTCCACCTTTGGTTTTTCCCAACGGTTTACAATCATGTGGAAGACTTCCCGCTGAAGTCCCCACTCTCCCGGGTGGAGGTTATGCCTGCTGAGGAAGTCTGCTTCCCAGTTTTCCACTCCCGGAATTAACACTGCTGAGAGTGTTATCACATGATTTTTCGCCCAGCGAAGAATCCTTGCAGTTTCTGCCATTTCCCTCCTGCTTCATGTGCCGCCCTGTCTGTTTACGTGGGCGACTGCCGTGATGTTGTCCCACTGGATCAATACCGGCTGACCTTAAAGCAGAGGTCTTGCTAAGCTTAGAGCCTTGTAAATTGCCCTTAGCTCCAGTATATTTATGTGGAGAGAAGTCTCCAGACTTGATCACACTCCCTGGAAATTTTTTCCTTGTGTGACTGCTCCCCAGCCACTCAGGCTGGCATCCGTGGTCACCAGGACCCAGTCCTGAATGTCGAATCTGCGGCCCTTTCATAGATGAGCACTCTGCAGCCACCGCAGAAGAAAACACCCTTGTCCTTGGAGACAGGGTTATCCGCTGATGCATCTGAAGATGCGATCCGGACCATTTTCCCAGCAGATTCCACTGAAAAGTTCTTGCGTGAAATCTACCGAATGGGATCGCTTTGTAAGAAACCACCATTTTTCACAGGACCCTTGTGCAATGATGCACTGATACTTTTCCTGGTTTTAGGAGGTTCCTGACTAGCTCGGATAACTCCCTGGCCTTCTTCTCCGGGAGAAAACATCCTTTTCTGGACTGTGTCCAGAATCATTCCTAGGAACATTAGACGTGTCGTCGGAAAAAGCTGCGATTTTGGAATATTTAGAATCCACTCGTGCTGTCGTAGAACTACTTGAGATAGTGCTACTCCGACCGCCAACTGTTCTCTGGACCTTGCCCTTATCAGGAAAGCGTCCATATTTCTTTTAGGAAGAATCATCATTTCGGCCATTACCATGGTAAAGACCCGGGGTGCCGTGGACAATCCAAACGGCAGCGTCTGAACTGATAGTGACAGTTCTGTACCACGAACCTGAGATACCCTTGGTGAGAAGGACAAAATTTGGACATGTAGGTAAGCGTCTCTGATATCCAGTGACACCATATCGTCCTGGTTCGCTATCACTGCTCTGAGTGACTCCATCTTGATTTGAACCCTTGTATGTAATTGTTCAAATCTTTTAGATCTCACCGAGCCGTTTGGCTTCAGTACCACAATATAGTGTGGAATAATACCCCTTCCCTTGTTGTAGGAGGGGTACTTTGATTATCACCTGCTGGGAATACAGCCTGTGAATTTTTTCCCAATACTGCCTCCCTGTCGGAGGGAGACGTTGGTAAAGCAGACTTCAGGAACTTGTGAGGGGAAGACGTCTCGAATTTCCAATGTACACCTGGGATACTACGTGTAGGATCCAGGAGTCCACTTGCGAGTGAGTCCACTGCGTGCTGAAACTCTTGAGATGACCCCCCACCGCACCTGAGTCCGCTTGTATGGCCCCAGCGTCATGCTGCGGACTTGGCAGAAGCTGTGGAGGACTTCTGTTCCTGGGAATGGGCTGCCTGCTGCAGTCTTCTTCCCTTTCCTCTAACCCTGGGCAGATATGACTGGCCTTTTGCCCGCCTGCCTTTATGGGTACGAAAGGACTGAGACTGAAAAGACTGTGTCCTTTTCTGCTGAGATGTGACTTGGGGTAACAAAAGTGGATTTTCCAGCTGTTGCCATGGCCACCAGGTCCGATGGACCGCCCCTTTATACGGCAATACTTCCATGTGCCGTCTGGAATCTGCATCACCTGACCACTGTCATGTCTATAAACATCGTCTGGCAGATATGGACATCACATCTACTCTTGATGCCAGAATGCGCATCTCGCATATATAGAAATGCATCATTAAAATGCTCTATAGTCAATAAAATATTGTTCCTTTCAAGGGTATCAATATTTTCAGTCAGGAAATCCGACCAAGCCCCCCCAGCGCTGCACATTCAGGCTGAGGCGATTGCTGGTCGTAGTATAACACCAGTATGTGTGTATATACTTTTTAGGATATTTTTCAGCTTCCTATCAGCTGGCTCTTTGAGGGCGGCCGTATCTGGAGACTGTAACGCCACTTGTTCTTATAAGCGTGTGAGCGCCTTATCCACTCTAAGGTGTGTTTCCCAACTCGCCCTCACTTCTGGCGGGAAAGGGTATACCTCCAATAATTTTCTATCGGAGGAAACCCACGTATCATCACACACTTTAATTTATCTGATTCAGGAAAAACTACAAGTAGATTATTCCCACCCTACATAATACCCTTATTTGTGGTACTTGTAGTATCAGAAATATGTAACACCTCCTTCATTGCCCTTAACATGTAACGTGTGGCCCTAAAGGAAAATACGTTTGTTTCTTCACCGTCGACACTGAAGTCAGTGTCCGTGTCTGTGTCGACCAACTGAGGTAAATGGGCGTTTTTACAAGCCCCTGACGGTGTCTGAGACGCCTGGACAGGTACTAATTTGTTTGCCGGCCGTCTCATGTCGTCAACCGACCTTGCATCGTGTTGACATTATCACGTAATTCCTAAATAAGCCATCCATTCCGGTGTCGACTCCCTAGAGAGTGACATCACCAATACAGGCAATTTGCTCCGCCTCCTCACCAACATCGTCCTCCTACATGTCGACACACACGTACCGACACACAGCACACACACAGGGAATGCTCTGATAGAGGACAGGACCCCACTAGCCCTTTGGGGAGACAGAGGGAGAGTTTGCCAGCACACACCAAAAACGCTATAATTATACAGGGACAACCCCTTATACAAGTGTTTTCCCTTATAGCATTTTCACATATGTAATCATATCGCCAAATAAGTGCCCCCCCTCTCTGATTTAACCCTGTTTCTGTAGTGCAGTGCAGGGGAGAGCCTGGGAGCCTTCCTCACAGCAGAGCTGAGCAGGAAAATGGCGCCGTGTGCTGAGGAGAATAGGCCCCGCCCCCTAAAACGGCGGGCTCTTCTCCCGGAGTTTGTGAGATCTGGCAGGGGTTAAATACATCCATATAGCCTCAAGGGCTATATGTGATGTATTTTAGCCATAAAAAAGGTATAATACATTGCTGCCCAGGGCGCCCCCCCCAGCGCCCTGCACCCTCAGTGACCGCTGGTATGAAGTGTGCTGACAACAATGGCGCACAGCTGCAGTGCTGTGCGCTACCTTATGAAGACTGAAAGTCTTCTGCCGCCTGTTTCTGGACCTCTGGACCTCTTCAACTTCGGCATCTGCAAGGGGGGTCGGCGGCACGGCTCCGGGACGAACCCCAGGGTGAGACCTGTGTTCCGACTCCCTCTGGAGCTAATGGTGTCCAGTAGCCTAAGAAGCAAATCCATCCTGCACGCAGGTGAGTTTACTTCTCTCCCCTAAGTCCCTCGTAGCAGTGAGCCTGTTGCCAGCAGGACTCACTGAAAATAAAAAACCTAACTTAAACTTTTATTCTAAGCAGCTCAGGAGAGCCACCTAGATTGCACCCTTCTCGGCCGGGCACAAAGATCTAACTGAGGCTTGGAGGAGGGTCATAGGGGGAGGAGCCAGTGCACACCACCTGATCCTAAAGCTTTTATTATTGTGCCCTGTCTCCTGCGGAGCCGCTAAACCCCATGGTCCTGACGGAGTCCCCAGCATCCACTTAGGACGTTAGAGAAATATATATATCACTACTGCAGGACAGGTATATATTATATAATGACGGACCTGCTGGACACTGTCAGCACTGCAGACTCCTAAAGTAAACTACTAGTATGAAGAAGATAGAAAAAAAAAAAAACACCACAGGTAGGTATACAATTATGGATGGACGAGCGACTGCCGAAACAGAGGTAGCTACAGCCGTGGACTACCGTACTGCGTCTGCTGCTAGTATAGACTGGATGATAATGATATAAAAAATATATATATATCACTACTGCAGGACAGGTATATATTATATAATGACGGACCTGCTGGACACTGTCAGCACTGCAGACTCCTAAAGTAAACTACTAGTATGAAGAAGATAGAAAAAAAAAAACACCACAGGTAGGTATACAATTATGGATGGACGAGCGACTGCCGACACAGAGGTAGCTACAGCCGTGGACTACCGTACTGCGTCTGCTGCTAGTATAGACTGGATGATAATGATATAAAAAATATATATATATATATCACTACTGCAGGACAGGTATATATTATATAATGACGGACCTGCTGGACACTGTCAGCAGAATGCGTTTATAGAATAAAAACACCACACGACGAGTGTTTAACTTTTTCAGGCAGACAATCACAATATACTGGTGGTCAGTGGTCACTGGTCAGTCACACTGGCAGTGGCACTCTGGCAGCAAAAGTGTGCACTGTTAAATATGTTCTCCTGCTATAACTGCTCCCCAGTCTCCCCCACAATTAAGCTGTGTGAGCAGTGAGCACTCAGCACAGTCAGATATACATAGATGATGCAGCACACTGAGGCTGAGCACAGATATGGTATGTGACTGTGTATCGTTTTTTTTCAGGCAGAGAACGGATTATATTAAATAATAAAAATAAATAAAACTGCACTGGTGGTCAGTCACTAGTATAACTATCAGCAAAACTCTGCACTCTCTGAGTACTCCTCCTAATGCTCCAGTAAATCAAGTGTCTCACTCTCTATCTATTCTAAACGGAGAGGACGCCAGCCACGTCCTCTCCCTATCAATCTCAATGCACGTGTGAAAATGGCGGCGACGCGCGGCTCCTTATATAGAATCCGAGTCTCGCGATAGAATCCGAGCCTCGCGAGAATCCGACAGCGGGATGATGACGTTCGGGCGCGCTCGGGTTAACCAAGCAAGGCGGGAGGATCCGAGTCGCTCGGACCCGTATAAAAAAAGGTGAAGTTCGGGCGGGTTAACCCGCTCATCACTAGTCGACACACGTGTACCAAACACCCACAGTCACACCGGGCATATAGGGGACAGACGCACAGTAAAGTCTGTCAGAGGGACACAGAGGGGATTTGCCAGCTCACAACCCAGCGCCAATTAACGGTTCTGGAAACACTAATAAATGCCCCAGACCTGTAGCGCTTTTAATGTCAACAATATTGCACCAAATTATACTGCGTACCCCCCCCCCCCCCGTTTTGCACCCTGATACTTGTCAGCAGTGTGAGGATGGACCAGCGTCTCTGCTCCTGGAGAGGAAATGGCGCCGAGCTGAGAGTGAGCTGTGTGGAAGAAGCTCCGCCCCCTAAACGGCGCGCTTCTGTCCCGCTTATTTTACTCAATATTTATACTGGCGGGGGTTAGGACAGTGCCTAGGCACTAACGTCCCCTCTTGCCAGTCGAAAAGCCCCCCCCCGCCCTCTGCAGTGCTGTGTGTGTGGGAGCATGGCGCGCAGCGTTCCGTCCGCTGTACCTCAGGATGCCGTCACTGAAGAAGAAGTCTTCTTTTCTTCAGCTACTCACCTCTCTTCTGACTTCTGGCTCTGTAAGGGGGTGACGGCAGGCTGCGGGAGTGAGCACCTAGGCGTACCCAGCGATCATCACCCTCAGGAGCTAATGGTGTCCTGTCAGCCAGAAGCAGAGCCATTAAACTCACTAGAAGTTGGTCATACTTCTCTCCCCTCAGTCCCACGAAGCAGGGGGACTGTTGCCAGCAGTACTCCCTGAAAATAAAAAACCTAACATAAGTCTTTTTCAGAGAAACTCAGTAGAGCTCCCTTGTAGTGCGTCCAGTCTCACTGGGCACAATTCTAAAACTGGAGTCTGGAGGAGGGGCATAGAGGGAGGAGCCAGTTCACACCCTTTCAAAGTCTTAAAGTGCCCATGTCTCCTGCGGATCCCATCTATACCCCATGGTTCTAATGTGACCCCCAGCATCCTCTAGGACGTATGAGAAATAATAATAACCTTATGGCTGCAAAAAACCAGCAACCCCATGACCATGGTTTTGCTCCTGCCGCACCAAACAAAAAACTGAACTGCCTGAGCCAGGAGGCGGGTATATAGGAGACTGGCCCGTTGCATTCTAGGAGGCCGAAAGCTTTTGATCGATTGGTGCCATTCCGCTGATGCTACCTCATATCCCAATGTTATCCTGTGGATAAACTGTGGACCCTGCAGGAGAAATTGCACTTGCTTAGCTAGAAAACTGGTGCACGGAAGCTATGTGCAGACACCTAAGTGCTATTATCTTCTAAAAACATGATCTACAGCGGCTATATTGCCAAGCTATGGGAGGTAGAGGATACAGAGAGGGGGCTGCATTTGGTACAATACAAGAAAAGTGCAGAGGCCTAAAGCACCATGTGACATCATCATTCCACTGGTAAGAGGGTGGTGTGGTTATAAGAGGGTGGTGTGATTATATTATAATATATTAAACCGGACAATTTTCCATTGGGAGAAAGGTTAATTGCACGGCTACCTGGACAATAGCGCTGGCAACGCATGCAGCTGCTGTGTGTGACCTGTGTAATATGGCAAAAGACTGAGCATGAATATCAGTGATCCAACGCAATGCAACGCAATGCATCACTGTCTTAATCGGCGACTTTACACCAATTCCAACGTTTAGTGTGTATGGGCCTTAAGTGTCTAGTACACCATAAACAACTTTGTGTAGGTCTATTCTGCCAATAAGAAGCCAAATACAGGAATAAGACAAAGTCAGGGAATCGCTACCTGTGTCAGAGAATCTAAGTCACTCCAAACATCTCGCATCACGTGGGGTACAAAGGATAGGTGTTTGAGCACACACCTGTATAACGAAATCTTAAACTATGGGTTTGCTATGATGTTCTCGAATATATTGAGGGTCTACAATAACTGCATTCTGGGTCTGATTCAGTAAGAGTATCAGATTCTGCTACTCATGCAATCGCATGCTGGGGGCCGCCCATCGCAGGGACCAATATGGTATCCGCCGCCCACCGACTGCGATCACGCTCATATGGCAATCACACCGCAATTAGAGCGTGGTGGCAGAAAGCCTCCTGCCGGCGCAGCCCCGCCGCCATTTTTTTGATTGGAGCGGCTGCGTGTGACGACACGCAGCCACCCCTAAAACGCTGCCTACACGCCCCCGTTTTCCCTGCGCCTCCCCGAAAATGCTCCATCGCCGCCCCCAGCCCACCCCGCAAACGCCTCCGCTTGTCAACCAGGCAGAGGCGTTCGAAGTTAATGCGGCTCAAATGCATTAACTGCTCGCGCAGGACTGGACCTGCGCGTACGCACAGCAGGCCAGAAGTAAAAAAAAGCGCAATGCGACACGAATCAGGCCCATGGTACCATAAGGAATGAATAAGTCTTTTCTACTGGGGCGCACACACAATTTGCAGCAAATAAATAAAAAATAACTTTGTTTGTAAAATCGGATCAATAACCATTACTAAATGTGTCATTTGTCCATTCTCAATCCCAGTGTGACGGCTGAATCAATATCTATCTAAAGTTTTAAAGTTCATTTTTATTTGTGCATTTGCTGCAAAGTGTGTGAGTCCCATTACAGAAAACTTGTATTTCTTTTCTACATAAGAGAGCAACGGAGCCCTGGAGTGGATTCCATGCTCTCTAGTGGCGAGCATTCTAAAAACCCCGCTGGGCAGAAATCTGCCACTGCCTGCAGTCACCATCATCCGCAGCGAATGCAGAGGAGACAGAGAACTGCCAGAGAATAACTAGCCTCATGTAACCGCTTTATACAGATGCTCTTCAAGATGTAAATATAGCGTGCTTTAACCCACGGAACGGTGTGTGTATTGTGTTAACTACACGGATTTGCGTACGGTTTTGTAATGCATATCCATGAAAACCCCTACTGTGCCTTGTTCCTACATACCCGCAGAGTCCATGTCATCATCGGTATCCTCGATCTCTTCCATCATTCTCCTGCGCGCCTCGTTGCGAGTGTGCTTTTTCCCATTATAATGCTGCTGGGCCACAAGCGGATTATTGAAAGAGGCGCAGCAAAGCTTGCAGTACTTGTTTGGGTCACTGAGGTCGACCTCGTTATCAGCAGAGTGGGGCGGTGGCTGCTCTGCACTCACTTCCTGCTGGTTGGACTTCTCGGAGAGTGGTGACGCTACAGCATCGGGCTCTTCGACTGGTGGAACCGCTGGAAAAAAGAGAGAGCATCAGAAGACAAATGGCACAACACGTCATAATCAGAGCAAGACACGCACATGATCCCCATAACCAGTCCTTCAATGCTCTAATCTACCACCCATATGATCTTACTGTACCGAAAACAGACTAAAAAACATTAGTCAATTAAACAAAATGAAAACGTAGTAAAAGTCAAAAATAAGAATTTACTTACCGATAATTCTATTTCTCATAGTCCGTAGTGGATGCTGGGGACCCCGAAAGGACCATGGGGAATAGCGGCTCCGCAGAAGACTGGGCACAAAGTAAAAGCTTTAGGACTAGCTGGTGTGCACTGGCTCCTCCCCCTATGACCCTCCTCCAAGCCTCAGTTAGGATACTGTGCCCGGACGAGCATACACAATAAGGAAGGATTTTGAATCCCGGGTAAGACTCATACCAGCCACACCAATCACACCGTACAACTTGTGATCTGAACCCAGTTAACAGCATGATAACAGAAGGAGCCTCTGAAAAGATGGCTCACAACAACAATAACCCGATTTTTGTAACAATAACTATGTACAAGTAATGCAGACAATCCGCACTTGGGATGGGCGCCCAGCATCCACTACGGACTATGAGAAATAGAATTATCGGTAAGTAAATTCTTATTTTCTCTAACGTCCTAGTGGATGCTGGGGACCCCGAAAGGACCATGGGGATTATACCAAAGCTCCCAAACGGGCGGGAGAGTGCGGATGACTCTGCAGCACCGAATGAGAGAACTCCAGGTCCTCCTCAGCCAGGGTATCAAATTTGTAGAATTTAGCAAACGTGTTTGCCCCTGACCAAGTAGCTGCTCGGCAAAGTTGTAAAGCCGAGACCCCTCGGGCAGCCGCCCAAGATGAGCCCACTTTCCGTGTGGAATGGGCTTTTACAGATTTTGGCTGTGGCAGGCCTGCCACAGAATGTGCAAGCTGAATTGTACTACAAATCCAACGAGCAATCGTCTGCTTAGAAGCAGGAGCACCCAGCTTGCTGGGTGCATACAAGATAAACAGCGAATCAGATTTTCTGACTCCAGCCGTCCTGGAAACATATATTTTCAGGGCCCTGACTACGTCCAGCAACTTGGAATCCTCCAAGTCCCTAGTAGCCGCAGGCACCACAATAGGCTGGTTTAAGTGAAATGCTGAAACCACCTTAGGAAGAAATTGAGGACGAGTCCTCAATTCTGCCCTGTCCGTATGAAAAATTAGGTAAGGGCTTTTATAGGATAAAGCCGCCAATTCTGAGACACGCCTGGCTGAAGCCAGGGCTAACAGCATTACCACTTTCCATGTGAGATATTTTAAGTCCACAGTGGTGAGTGGTTCAAACCAATGTGATTTTAGGAATCCCAAAACTACATTGAGATCCCAAGGTGCCACTGGAGGCACAAAAGGAGGCTGTATATGCAGTACTCCCTTGACAAACATCTGAACTTCAGGAACAGAAGCCAGTTCTTTTTGGAAGAATATTGACAGGGCCGAAATTTGAACCTTAATGGACCCTAATTTGAGGCCCATAGACAGTCCTGTTTGCAGGAAATGCAGGAACCGACCCAGTTGAAATTCCTCTGTAAGGGCCTTCCTGGCCTCGCACCACGCAACATATTTACGCCAAATACGGTGATAATGTTGTATGGTTACATCCTTCCTGGCTTTGATCAGGGTAGGGATGACTTCATCCGGAATGCCTTTTTCCTTCAGGATCCGGCGTTCAACCGCCATGCCGTCAAACGCAGCCGCGGTAAGTCTTGGAACAGACATGTTCCCTGCTGGAGCAGGTCCTTTCTTAGAGGTAGAGGCCACGGGTCTTCCGTGAGCATCTCTTGAATTTCCGGGTACCAAGTCCTTCTTGGCCAATCCGGAGCCACGAGTATAGTCTTTACTCCTCTCCTCCTTATGATTCTCAGTACTTTTGGTATGAGAGGAAGAGGAGGGAACACATACACTGACTGGTACACCCACGGTGTTACCAGAGCGTCCACAGCTATTGCCTGAGGGTCCCTTGACCTGGCGCAATATCTGTCCAGTTTTTTGTTGAGGCGGGACGCCATCATGTCCTCCTTTGGTTTTTCCCAACGGTTCACAATCATGTGGAAGACTTCTGGGTGAAGTCCCCACTCCCCCGGGTGAAGATCGTGTCTGCTGAGGAAGTCTGCTTCCCAGTTGTCCACTCCCGGAATGAACACTGCTGACAGTGCTATCACATGATTCTCCGCCCAGCGAAGAATCCTTGCCACTTCCATCTTTGCCCTTCTGCTTCTTGTGCCGCCCTGTCTGTTTACGTGGGCGACTGCCGTGATGTTGTCCGACTGGATCAACACCGGCTGACCCTGAAGCAGAGGTCTTGCCTGACTTAGGGCATTGTAAATGGCCCTTAGTTCCAGGATATTTATGTGAAGTGACGTTTCCATGCTTGACCACAAGCCCTGGAAATTTTTTCCCTGTGTGACTGCTCCCCAGCCTCTCAGGCTGGCATCCGTGGTCACCAGGACCCAATCCTGAATGCCGAATCTGCGGCCCTCTAGGAGATGAGCACTGTGTAACCACCACAGGAGAGACACCCTTGTCCTTGGAGACAGGGTTATCCGCTGATGCATCTGAAGATGCGACCCGGACCATTTGTCCAGCAGGTCCCACTGGAAAGTTCTTGCGTGGAATCTGCCGAATGGGATTGCTTCGTAGGAAGCCACCATTTTACCCAGAACCCTTGTGCATTGATGCACTGAGACTTGGCTCGGTTTTAGGAGGTTCCTGACTAGCTCGGATAACTCCCTGGCTTTCTCCTCCGTGAGAAAAGCCTTTTTCTGGACTGTGTCCAGGATCATCCCTAGGAACAGAAGACAAGTCGTCGGAACCAGCTGCGATTTTGGAATATTGAGAATCCAATCGTGCTGCCGCAACACTACCTGAAATAGTGCTACACCGACCTCCAACTGTTCCCTGGATCTTACCCTTATCAGGGAATCGTCCAAGTAAAGGATAACTAAAATTCCCTTCCTTCGAAGGAATATCATCATTTCGGCCATTACCTTGGTAAAGACCCGGGGTGCCGTGGACCATCCATACGGCAGCGTCTGAACCGATAGTGACAGTTCTGTACCATAAACCTGAGGTACCCTTGATGAGAAGGGTAAATTTTGACATGAAGGTAAGCATCCTTGATGTCCCGAGACATCATGTAGTCCCCTTCTTCCAGGTTCGCAATCACTGCTCTGAGTGACTCAATCTTGAATTTGAACCTCTGTATGTAAGTGTTCAAAGATTTTAGATTTAGAATCGGTCTCACCGAGCCGTCCGGCTTCGGTACCACAACAGTGTGGAATAATACCCCGTTCCCTGTTGCAGGAGGGGTACCTTGTTATCACCTGCTGGGAATACAGCTTGTGAATGGCTTCCAAAACAGTCTCCCTGTCAGAAGGAGACGTTGGTAAAGCCGACTTTAGGAAACGGCGAGGGGGAGACGTCTCGAATTCTAATTTGTACCCCTGAGATATCACCTGAAGGATCCAGGGGTCTACTTGCGAGTGAGCCCACTGCGCGCTGAAATTCATTGAGACGGACCCCCCACCGTGCCTGATTCTGCTTGTAAAGCCCCAGCGTCATACTGAGGGCTTGGCAGAGGCGGGAGAGGGTTTCTGTTCCTGGGAACTGGCTGATTTCTGCAGCCTTTTTCCTCTCCCTCTGTCACGGGGCAGAAATGAGGAATCTTTTGCCCGCTTGTCCACGAAAAGACTGCGCCTGATAATACGGCGTCTTCTCATGTTGAGAGGCGACCTGGGGTACAAACGTGGATTTCCCAGCTGTTGCCGTGGCCACCAGGTCTGAAAGACCGACCCCAAATAACTCCTCCCTTTAATAAGGCAATACTTCCAAATGCCGTTTGGAATACGCATCACCTGACCACTGACGTGTCCATAACCCTCTACTGGTAGAAATGGACAACGCACTTAGACTTGATGCCAGTCGGCAAATATTCCGCTGTGTATCACGCATATATAGAAATGCATCTTTTAAATGCTCTATAGGCAATAATATACTGTCCCTATCTAGGGTATCAATATTTTCAGTCAGGGAATCCGACCACGCCAACCCAGCACTGCACATCCAGGCTGAGGCGATTGCTGGTCGCAGTATAACACCAGTATGTGTGTAAATACATTTTAGGATACCCTCCTGCTTTCTATCAGCAGGATCCTTAAGGGCGGCCATCTCAGGAGAGGGTAGAGCCCTTACAAGCGTGTGAGCGCTTTATCCCCCCTAGGGGGTGTTTCCCAACGCACCCTAACCTCTGGCGGGAAAGGATATAATGCCAATAACATTTTAGAAATTATCAGTTGTTATCGGGGGAAAACCACGCATCATCACACACCTCATTTAATTTCTCAGATTCAGGAAAACTACAGGTAGTTTTTCCTCACCGAACATAATACCCCTTTTTGGTGGTACTCGTATTATCAGAAATGTGTAATAACATTTTTCATTGCCTCAATCATGTAACGTGTGGCCCTACTGGAAGTCACATTTGTCTCTTCACCGTCGACACTGGAGTCAGTATACGTGTCGGCGTCTATAACTGCCATCTGAGGTAACGGGCGCTTTAGAGCCCCTGACGGCCTATGAGACGTCTGGACAGGCACAAGCTGAGTAGCCGGCTGTCTCATGTCAACCACTGTCTTTTATACAGAGCTGACACTGTCATGTAATTCCTTCCAACAGTTCATCCACTCAGGTGTCGACCCCCTAGGGGGTGACATCACTATTACAGGCAATCTGCTCCGTCTCCACATCATTTTTCTCCTCATACATGTCGACACAAATGTACCGACATACAGCACACACACAGGGAATGCTCTGATAGAGGACAGGACCCCACTAGCCCTTTGGGGAGACAGAGGGAGAGTTTGCCAGCACACACCAGAGCGCTATATATATATACAGGGATAACCTTATATAAGTGTTTTTCCCCTTATAGCTGCTGTATCTTTAATACTGCGCGTAATTAGTGCCCCCCCTCTCTTTTATAACCCTTTCTGTAGTATAGTGACTGCAGGGGAGAGACAGGGAGCTTCCCTCCAACGGAGCTGTGAGGGAAAATGGCGCCAGTGTGCTGAGGAGATAGGCTCCGCCCCCTTAGCGGCGGCCTTATCTCCCGTTTTTCTATGTATTTTGGCAGGGGTTAAATGCATCCATATAGCCCAGGAGCTATATGTGATGCATTCTTTTGCCATCCAAGGTGTTTATTATTGCGTCTCAGGGCGCTCCCCCCCAGCGCCCTGCACCCTCAGTGACCGGAGTGTGAAGTGTGCTGAGAGCAATGGCGCACAGCTGCAGTGCTGTGCGCTACCTTGTTGAAGACAGGACGTCCTCTGCCGCCGATTTTCCGGACCTCTTCTGCCTTCTGGCTCTGTAAGGGGGCCGGCGGCGCGGCTCTGGGACCCATCCAGGCTGGGCCTGTGATCGTCCCTCTGGAGCTAATGTCCAGTAGCCTAAGAAGCCCAATCCACTCTGCACGCAGGTGAGTTCGCTTCTTCTCCCCTTAGTCCCTCGATGCAGTGAGCCTGTTGCCAGCAGGTCTCACTGAAAATAAAAAACCTAAACTAAAACTTTCACTAAGAAGCTCAGGAGAGCCCCTAGTGTGCACCCTTCTCGTTCGGGCACAGAGATCTAACTGAGGCTTGGAGGAGGGTCATAGGGGGAGGAGCCAGTGCACACCACATAGTCCTAAAGCTTTCTTTAGATGTGCCCAGTCTCCTGCGGAGCCGCTATTCCCCATGGTCCTTACGGAGTCCCCAGCAACCACTTAGGACGTTAGAGAAATCTCCTTTTTCCAGTCAGCCAATAGTCTGACACTAGGGACAGTGGGACATCTCAAAACTGTCCTGTTACGGGCGGGAACGCTCCCGAGCTGCACTAAGGACCCAACGCCCAAAGGCTGCATCAGCCGAGGCGAAGGTGTCGAACCTATAGAACCGAAGAAAGGTATGAGCCGAAGACCAAGTCGCTGCTCTGTAGAGTTGCTCTGCCGAAGCACCATGGCGGGCTGCCCAAGAAGTGCCAACTGATCTCGTGGAATGTGCCGTAACTGATGCCGGAACCGGCTTCCCAGCCAACAGGTAATCCTGCCGGACCGCTACTCTCAACCATCTAGCAATGGTCTGCTTGGAGGCTGACCAGACCCTTTTATGCTCATCATAAAAGACAAAGAGAGAATCTGTTTTTCGAAAGGCACAAGTGCGTTGCACATAAATACACAAAGCCCTGACCACATCCAGTGTGGCCATGGCGGAATTGTCATCTGAGGAATCCTAAGGAGAATAGGCAGGTACCACTATTTCCTGATTTATATGAAAACTAGAGACAATCTTAGGGAGGTAATCAAGGCGTGTTCGCAGAACAGCCCTATCTGGATGGAAAAGCAAAAAGGTGACCAATGAGACAGATCTCCCAAATCCGAAACTCGGCGTGCTGAGGCGCTGGCAAGCAAATATGCCATTTTCCAGGTGAGCCAGTGATGATCAACCTTTTCTAGAGGCTCCACCTTTTCGGTCTCTACAGAAGGCTCAAATGTAGCCTTCTGTAGAGTCTGAAGGACCAAGGACAAATGCCATGGGTTAACTGGAGGTACATAAGGTGGTTGATTATGAAGAACCCCCTGCAGAAATGTGTGAACAGCGGAGCATCGAACCACCCGCCTCTGGAACAAAATGGACAGAGCTGAAACCTGTACCTTGAGAGAAGCTAGGCGAAGTCCAGCGTCTAACCCCGACTGTAGGAAAGCTAAGAGTCGGGAGAGGCGATATTGGAGAGGGTCAAGGCGGCGAGCAGCACACCACTTAAAATAGATGCGCCACATGCGATAGTAAATCCGCGTTGTGTATGGTTTCCTAGCAGAGATCATAGTATTGACAACCTTAGAAGAGAAACCCCTAGCTCTCAAGACCGACCGTTCAATAGCCAACCTGTCAAATTCAGACGTTGAAGATCCGGATGCAGACAAGGGCCCTGAGACAGTAAGGCTGGTCGTTGAGGGAGGTGCCATGGCGGAGCTACGGAGAGGGCGATTAGATCCGCATAGCAAACCCGGTTCGGCCAGTAGGGAGCGATCAGAATCACTGTTACCGCTTCTGATTTGAGCTTGCAAAGAACCCTCTGGAGAAGAGCCACAGGCGGAAAGAGATACACCATTTGAAAGGGCCAAGGCACTGCCAGGGCGTCTATGAGATACGATACGGTCCCTTGTCCGTGCTCCATAAAGGGGAAGCTTGTGGTTGTGCCGGGAAGCGAACCGATCGATCTGAGGTTGGCCCCAGCATGCGACCAGCATCTGGAATACCTTGGGATGGAGAGACCACTCGCCTGTGGTACATCCAGTCGGCTGAGGAAGTCAGCTTCCCAATTCAACACCCCCGGAACGCAGACCGTGGAAATGGCTTGGACAAATTTTTCCGCCCATCGTAGAATGTGGCTGACCTCCTTCATGGCTGCCAGACTGCGAGTGCCACCTTAGTGGTTTATGTATGCCACAGAGGTTGCGTTGTCCAACTGGATTTTAGGGGATGGTGATGTAATGATGTTCCCGCTTAAGACAGCGCTCTGAAGACCGCTCGCAGTTCCAGAAGATTGATGGAGAGCTTGCTCTCTTGACATGTACATCAAACCTGAAAGGAATGATCTTCAACCACAGCGCTTCATCCCCGTAGACTAGCATCTGTTGTGAGGATGACCCAATCAAGAATGCAGAAGGCGCGACCATTGGTTAAGTGGGACGTGTGAAGCCACCACAGGATCGATAAACAGGTATCCCTGGAGAGACTGATTCTCTGAGATTTAAAATGAAGCGGGGAGTGATCCCAGTTCTGCAGGTGTTCCAGTTGCAATGGCCTGGAGTGAAACGGAGTGAACTCCACCATCTCGAAGCAAGAGACCATCTTTCCCAGAAGTCACAATATAAACAACTATGTTCACACACAGATGATGCGGACGGCCAAATGCTGCCGCTCCTTGGTCGTCTGTGGGTGAACAATGATCCGGGCGCACCAACAATTATAAGATTATTTAAAAAGAGATATTTATCTCTATACTGATTACCTCTTAATATAATCAAGCTGCTCCCACTTTATAGCTAGAAGTAGACTATATGTGTATACCAGATATATATTTTTACGAAAAGAGAGCGCTAAAAAACCTGCAGATATTCTCTTATACCAGTATATATATATATATATATATATATATATATATATATATATATATATATATATCTATATCTATATCTATATCTATATATATATATATATATATATATATATATATATTGTTCTAGTGGTAAATCAGTTGAGCCTTCAGTGTTCGTGAATAATACATTACAAATCCTTAGATGATAGTGAAAATATGCGTACCAGACATACGTAGAACAGTCGCCTTATATAAAGTGTCTTTGCATCGGGATGTTCCTTACTCGTACTGACTCTCCGTTTCCATCCGTCCAGGTGTTGGTGTGGAGTTTGTACGTATATGCAAGACAATGTATCAGTACACTGCTCTTTGAAAGTGACAAAGTGCTGCTTTGTGCAAAATTTGCAATAAAGTGAATATGTGCAGAAAAAGTGCTTATAAGTGCTTGTTCAAAAATATGGATAAAAATAAAGTAAATGCGAATATGTTGCTGACAGTGTGCTAACTCCCTTTTTTCTTAGGTAATGTGCTTAGATACCATTTATTAAGGGTGCAACACCGTATAGCTCAGTAATTCAGAGGAGATCTAGAGAAGGGGTATATTTACATGAAGCACTTACATACAAAGTTGCACTAAATTAAATGATGCTGCCGTCATTCCGTCATCAGACTTATGTACCTTAAAAAAGTCAGATAGGAGCGGACCATTAACCCCTGAGGAAGTCCCAGAGATGAACTAAGGGACGAAACGCGTTGGGCACCTACCGGCACTCCGCTCCTATCTGAGGAAATAACAGATAAGCTTATATGCATTTTTAAATTGTACGAGTCCATCTATATGTTTTTCTGTCGCTTTATGTATTATTAAAATGTTTTTTTTAAATGATACTACACTATCAGAGGCTTTTCCTTCCCGCATGGGACTTTTTTAAGGTACATAAGTCTGATGACGGAATGACGGCAGCATCATTTAATTTAGTGCAACTTTGTATGTAAGTGCTTCATGTAAATATACCCCTTCTCTAGATCTCCTCTGAATTACTGAGCTATACGGTGTTGCACCCTTAATAAATGGTATCTAAGCACATTACCTAAGAAAAAAAATAAGAATTTACTTACCGATAATTCTATTTCTCGTAGTCCGTAGTGGATGCTGGGGACTCCGTCAGGACCAGGGGGGTTAGCGGGCTCCGCAGGAGACAGGGCACATCTAAAAAGCTTTTTAGGTCACATGGTGTGTACTGGCTCCTCCCCCTATGACCCTCCTCCAAGCCTCAGTTAGGTACTGTGCCCGGACGAGCGTACACAATAAGGAAGGATCTTGAATCCCGGGTAAGACTCATACCAGCCACACCAATCACACCGTACAACTTGTGATCTGAACCCAGTTAACAGTATGATAACAAAACGAAGTAGCCTCTGAAAAAATGGCTCACAACAATAGTAATAACCCGATTTTTGTAACAATAACTATGTACAAGCATTGCAGACAATCCGCACTTGGGATGGGCGCCCAGCATCCACTACGGACTACGAGAAATAGAATTATCGGTAAGTAAATTCTTATTTTCTCTAACGTCCTAGTGGATGCTGGGGACTCCGTCAGGACCATGGGGATTATACCAAAGCTCCCAAACGGGCGGGAGAGTGCGGATGACTCTGCAGCACCGAATGAGAGAACTCCAGGTCCTCTTTAGCCAGAGTATCAAATTTGTAAAATTTTACAAACGTGTTCTCCCCTGACCACGTAGCTGCTCGGCAAAGTTATAATGCCGAGACTCCTCGGGCAGCCGCCCAGGATGAGGCCACCTTCCTTGTGGAATGGGCATCTACATATTTCGGCTGTGGCAGGCCTGCCACAGAATGTGCAAGCTGAATTGTACTACAAATCTAGCGTGCAATAGACTGCTTAGAAGCAGGAGCACCCAGCTTGTTGGGTGCATACAATATAAACAGCAAGTCAGACTTTCTGACTCCAGCCGTCCTAACTATATATATATATATATATATATATTTTTAGGGCCCTGACAACGTCTAGTAACTTGGAGTCCTCCAAGTCCCCAGTAGCCGCAGGCACCACAATAGGTTGTTTCAGGTGACAACGCTGACACCCCTTTAGGAAGAAACTGGAGACGAGTCCCAGTTCTGCCCTGTTCAAATGGAAAATTCTAATATGGGCTTTTGTAAAACAAAACCGCCCATTCTTTTTGACAATAGCCTGGCCGAGGCCAGGACTAACAACATGGTCACTTTCCATGTGAGATATTGGTCAACAGCATGGTCACTTTCCATGTGAGATATTTCAAATCCACAGATTTGAGCGGTTCAAACCAATATGATTTTAAGGAATCCCAACACTATGTTGAGATCTCACGGTGCCCCTAGAGGCACAAAAGAACTGTATATGGAATACACCCTTTACAATCTGGACTTCAGGAACTGAAGTCAATTTTTTTTGGAAGAAAATCTACAGGGCCGAAATTTAAATCTTAATGAACCCCAATTTGAGACTCAAAACACTCCTGTTTTCAGGAAGTGCAGAATCGACCTAGTTGAATTTCCTTCGTGGAGCCTTCCTGGCCTTACCCACGCAACATATTTTCACCACATGTGGTGATGACGTTGTGCGGTCACCTCCTTCCTGGCTTTGACCAAGGTAGGTATGACCTCTTATGGAATGCCTTTTTCCCTGCAGAATCCGGTATTCAACCGCCATGCCGTCAAACGCAGCCGCGGTAATTCTTGGAAAAGACATGGTACTTGCTGAAGCAAGTCCCTTCTTAGCTCCCCAGGCCCTTAGTCCTCTGTGAGCATCTCTTGAAGCTCCGGGTACCAAGTCCCTCTTGGCCCATCCGGAGCCACTAGTATAGTTCATACTCCTCTATGTCTTATAATTCTCAATACCTTGGTTATGAGAAACAGAGGAGGGAACCCATACACTGACTGGTACACCCACGGTGTTACCAGAACATCCACAGCTATCGCCTGAAGGTCTCATGACCTGGCGGAATACCTGTCCCGTTTTTCGGGCGGGACGCTATCATGTCCACCTTTGGTCTTTGCCAACGGTCCACAATCATGCTGAAAAACTTCCCTATGAAGTTTCCACTCTCCCGGGTGGAGGTCATGCCTGCTGAGGAAGTCTGCTTCCCAGTCGTCCACTCCCGGAAAGAACACTGCTGACAGTGCTATCACATGATTTTCCGCTTAGCGAAAAATCCTTGCAGTTTTGTCACTGCCCTCCTGCTTCTTGTGCCGCCCTTTCTGTTTACGTGGGCGACTGCCGTGATGTTATCCCACTGGATCAATACCGGCTGACCTTGAAGCAGAGGTCTTGCTAAGTTTAGAGCCTTATAAATTTGCTCTAAGCTTATTTATGCAGAGAGAATTCTCCAGACTTAATCACACTTCCCTGGAAATTTTTTCCCTGTGTGACTGTTCTCCAGCCTCTCAGGCTGGCCTCCGTGGTCACCGGCATCCAATCCTGAATGCCAAATCTGCGGCCCTCTAGAAGATGAGCACTCTGTAATCACCACAGGAGAGACACCCTTGTCCTTGGATATAGGGTTATCCGCTGATGCATCTGAGGATGCGATCCGGACCATTTGTCCAGCAGATCCCACCGAAGAGTTCTTGCGGGAAATCTGCCGAATGGAATTGCTTCGTAATAAGCCACCATTTTTACCAGGACTCTTGTGCAATGATGCACTGACACTTTTCCTGGTTTTAGGAGGATCCCGATTAGCTCGGAGAACTCCCTGGCTTTCTCCACTGGGAGAAACACGTTTTTCTGGACTGTGTCCAGAATCATCCCTATGAACAGTAGACGTGTCATCGGAAAAAGCTGCGATTTTGGAATATTTAGAATCCACTCGTGCTGACGTAGAACTACTTAAGATAGTGCTACTCCGACCTCCAACTGTTCTCTGGACCTTGCCCTTATCAGGAAAGCGTCCATGTTTCCTTTTAAGAAAAATCATCATTCCGGCCATTACCTTGGTAAAGACCCGGGGCGCCGTGGACAACCCAAACGGCAGCGTCTGAACTGATAGTGACAGTTCTGTACCAGGAACCTGAAGTACCCTTGGTGAGAAGGGCAAATTTGGACCTGTAGGTAAGCGTCCCTGATATCCAGTGACACCATATCGTCCCCTTCTTCCTGGTTCGCTATCACTGCTCTGAGTGACTCCATCTTGATTTGAACGCTTGTATGTAAGTGTTCAAATATTTCAGATCTCACCGAGCCGGTTGGCTTCAGTACCACAATATAGTGTGGGATACTACCCCCTTCCATGTTGTAAGAGGGGTACTTTGATTATCACCTGCTGGGAATACAGCCTGTGAATTGTGTGAGGGGGAGATGTCTCGAATTTCCAATGTACACCTGGGATACTACATGTAGGATCCCGGAGTTCCCTTGCGAGTGAGCCCCCTGCGTACTGAAACTCTTGAGATGACCCCCTACCGCACCTGAGTCCGCTTGTACGGCCCCAGCGTTATGCTGCGGACTTGGCAGAAGCTGTGAGGGGCTTCTGTTCCTGGGAATGGGCTGCTTGCTGCAGTCTTCTTCCCTTTCCTCTACCCCTGGGCAGATATGACTGGCCTTTGCCCGCCTGCCCCTATGGGGACGAAAGGACTGAGACTGAAAAGACTGTCCTTTTTTGCCGATATGTGATTCGGGGTAACAAAAAGTGGATTTTTCAGCTGTTGCCATGGCCACCAGGTCCGATGGACCGCCCCTTTATACGGCAATACTTCCACATGCCGTCTGGAATCTGCCTCACCTGACCACTGTCGTGTCTTCGTCTGGCAGATATGTAAATCACATTTACTCTTGATGCCAGAATGCAAATATCCCTCTGCGCATCACGCATATATAGAAATGCATCCTTAAAATGCTCTATAGTCAATAAAATCTTGTCCCTGTCAAGGGTATCAAAATTTTCAGTCAGGAAATCCGACCAAGCCCCCTCAGCGCTGCACATCCAGGCTGAGGCGATTGCTGGTCGTAGTATAACACCAGTATGTGTGTATATACTGTCATGATATTTTTCAGCTTCCTATCAGCTGGCTTCTTGAGGGCGGCCGTATCTAGAGACGGTAACGCCATGTTTTTATAAGCGTGTGAGCGCCTTATCCACCCTAAGGTGTGTTTCCCAACTCGCCCTTACTTCTGGCGGGAAAGGGTATACCGCCCATAACTTTCTATCGGAGGAACCCCACGTATCATCACACACTTCATTTAATTTATCTGATTCAGGCAAAACTACAAGTAGTTTATTCACACCCTACAAAATACCCTTATTTGTGGTACTTGTAGTATCAGAAATATGTAACAGCTCCTTCATTGCCCTTAACATGTAACTCGTGGCCCTAAAGGAAAATTACGTATGTTTCTTCACCGTCGACACTGGGGTCAGTGTCCATGTCTGTGTCTGTCGACCGACTGAGGTAAATGGGCGTTTTTACAAGCCCCTGACGGTGTCTGAGACGCCTGGACCGGTACTAATTTGTCCGCCGGCCATCTCATGTCGTCAACCAAATATTGTGTATCTATAAAGGCAATCCTTAATATCCAGCTCCATTAGATATCTAGGTTTCCACTCTTTATATTTCCACTAATGTGGCTATGTTTGGTGGTGTCCAACAACGTTATTAGATAAGCCACTTAATTAGAAGGAGTGTTCCTTTGTGTCTAGAAGCCGCAAATGAATAACTCTGTAGCATTAAAAAGTCCAAGTCCAGATTCTAATGTTGCCTATAGGCTGCTTGTAACTATTCAGCAGCAACTGACTGGCCAATGCACGGAAGCCTGCATACCGATTTTCAAGGTACCCCACTAGCTTTCTCATGCACCCCTGTGTGGACTTTATTATCCTGAACCTGTCTCAGCTGTTCTTTAGCAATCATCTTTGAGCCAGTGCAATAGGTGACTAGTGTGCCTTTAAAAGCCATAAAGTCTGTGGCAAGTACACATTACATCTAGCAGGCAGATGATGCAGCAGTGTGGTAGTCAGGTTTTAAGACTCTGTGATAGTGTAGGACCTGCATGAAGGTGGGGTACCTTGAAAATCGGTATGCAGGCTTCCGTGCATTGGCCAATCCACCAACTAAACCCCCATCATTTATTTATTGAATTGTTGAGGATAAGTGAGTTTACTTTGGTGAGTGCTGGGTTCTCTGTTTGTATTTATTAGAGCGATGTGGTCATGAGCTACATGCACCCCGCCCTGTGTAAGTACAGCTGTGTACCCCGCTTCTGTGGTGGAGAGTACAGTGTTACATGCACCCCACCCTGTGAGTGGTAAGTGCATAGCTGTGCCCCGCTTCTGGTGTGGTGAGTGCTGTGGTTTTTCCTCTGTGTGTATATATATATATATATATATATACTGGTATAAGAGAATATCTGCAGGTTTTTTAGCGCTCTCTTTTCGTAAAAATATATTTCCAAGAAGTCGCATGCAAAAGTGAATTTAGACAGTCCTTTGAGCCAGGAAGGTTCGAATCATCTCCTGGATGGCTCTCCGCTAGTCGTCCGGGAGAAAGATTCTCTCTGCTTAAGAATCCAATAGTGCTCCCAAATGAATCATGCGCTGAGATGGGGTGAGGCTGGATTTCCGCCAATTTATCAACCAGGTGTGTGACTGCAAAGACGTCAGAGTGGTGCAAAAGTTATCCTGAAGACTGGCCTGAGACTGCGCCATCAGAAGGAGATCATCCAGTTAATGGAGGATGCGGATTCCCTGCAACCACAACTGGGCCGTCATTACTGCCATCACTTTGGTGAACACTTGCGGTGCCGTGGAGAGTCCGAACAGCAACGCCTGGAACTGATAATGATCTTGCGGAATTGTAAAACAGAGACATTTCTGGTGACTTTCTCGTATAGGGATGTGCAGATATGCATCCTGGACGTCTAAAGAGGCCATAAAGTCTCTGTGTTAAAAGGCCTGTATGATGGATCTGAGGGATTCCATGTGAAACCTTGGGACTCCGAGAAACCGGTTGAAAATTGAGTATAGGACGGAAGGAACCATCCGGCTTTGGAACAAGCAATAGGTTTGAATAAAAACCTGTACCGCGTTTATGCATTGGAACCGGGACAATGAGCTCCCGTGATGGCAGGGATTGAACCGAGTGCTGGAGTGCCATAACCTTGCCGAGGTCTGAAGGCAGACCCGTGGGAAGGAATCGTCTGGGGGGGGTCTGTTCATGAACGTGAGGGCATAACCTTTGGATACGATGCCCGTAATCCAGGCGTCTGATGTCGTCTGCTCCCAGACCTCGGCGAAGCAAAGGAGGCGACCGCCCACCCTGGAGGCCTCCAGGGGAGAGACCATGCAGTCATGCTGTAGTCGTTTCGTCCGGCTTGGGAGCCTGGCGTTTTTGTAGACCAGGTATGGCGTCCCTTTGCCTTTTCAGGTTTAGCAAAGGGAGCTTGGAAACGGGAAGACAGCTGACCCCGGGCCTTACCTTGCGGCCGAAAGTAACGAAAGGTAGGAGATTTAGATTTTGGTGCAGCGGAGGGCAGAAAAGCAGTTTTGGAAGCTGCCACTGTAGCTACAATTTTGTTCAGCTCCTAGCCGAAGAGTACTTCCCCTAAAAAGGTTAGGGACTCTAATGCCTTTTTAGAATTTTCATCCGCGCGCCAAGAGCGTAACCAAAGGGCATGTCTAGCTGCTACCGATGAAGCAGAAATCTTGGAAGAAAACGTGCCTACATCTAGCACTGCTTCTCCTAAGAAAGTGTTGGCCTCCCTAATATTGTCAACATATTTGATGAGGTCAGAGCGTCGCATGTTTGACCGTAGACCCTCCGTCAAGACATCCTACCAACTGCCAATTGCCAAAGAAACCCAGGCTGAAGCTATAACAGGCCTGAGAGCCGCTCCAGCATTGGAGTAGATGGACTTCAGGAACTGCTCCAGTTTCCTGTCTGCAGGCTCCTTTAGAAACGTTACGTCTGGTATAGTAAGGGTGGAAAACTTAACCAGGCGGGCCACATATGCGTCCACTGGTGGCAGAATTTCCCACTTTTTTCAGTCCGATTCCTCCATGGGATAAAAGGAGGAATTACGTTTGGTCACTAAAAACTTTTTATAAGCTCATGTGATCTTCTGAAGTGGGAGATTCCTCTGCTTCCGAATCCTTCGACAGAAAATTCCTCTGACTGGGAATCCTCTGACGGTACAAGGGGTAGAGCTAACAAAGATTTGCTTCTGCGCTTCGATGAAGACTCCAGGGCTTGTTGCAGAATAAAGGAAACCTGCATCAAGCCTTGGACCGATTGAGACAAACCCTGGACCCATGCTGGTTCAGTAGTTTGTTGGTGTTGTGGCTGCTGTGTCTGTGGAAGGGGAGAGTCTGCACCTACCGTGGAAACTGCGACCTGCGGAGCTGTTAGCTGCTAGCTGGTAAGTCAATTCCTTCACGGCCAAGGCCAAAGAAGTAGCCCAAGCCGGCTCCGACGAAGTAGGACCCTCCACAGCAGAAACACCAGGAACTTCGGCAGGGCAACGGTCGCAGAGCCCCGTGTGGTCCTGTACCATACAAGAATTTTTTTTCCTTGCATGCCGTACAAGTATAGGCGTGCAGCCCGGTAGTTCCCTTCTTCTTCTGGTAGGCTTTGGAAAATCCCCTGGAGGACATGTTCCAACCTGTTACCAAAACAGACAGACAGAGACACACACACACACACACACACACACACACACACACACACACACACACCTAGAAATATAGGTAAGAAGAAGATAGGGCTATATAACACTTGTCTAGAGAGCAACAAATAAAGGAATAAGTGGGTCTAGTACTGCAGCTGTGAGCCCACCACAGTAGTAGCACCTGTTCAGGTGAACAGTGATACTATGGCCCTCATTCCGAGTTGTTCGCTCGTTAGCTGCTTTAAGCAGCATTGCACACGCTAGGCCGCCGCCCTCTGGGAGTATCTTAGCTTAGCAGAATAGAGAACGAAAGATTAGCAGAATTGCTATTACATATTTCTTTGCAGTTTCTCAGTAGCTCCGGACCTACTCACAGATTGCGATCAGCTCAGTCCGTTTAGTTCCTGGTTTGACGTCACAAACACGCCCTGCGTTCCGCCAGCCACTCCCCCGTTTCTCCAGCCACTCCCGTGTTTTTCCCTGGCATGAAAACGCTGAGTTGCCACCCAGAAACACCCACTTCCTGTCAATCACACTACGATCACTGGAGCGTTGAAAAAAAACCGCTCGAGCTTGTGTAAATCTACTAAGTTCTTAGTTAAATTACTAAGCGCATGCGCTGTGCTTACCATGCGCATGCGCAGTTAGCAGAAAATCGCAGCTTAGCGAAAATCGGCAACAAGCGAACAACTCGGAATGACCCCCTATATCACTAACTTAGTGCAATACAATACCCCTAGCAGTGTGTAACAGACAACAGAGAGAAAACTGCCATCATCTGTCCAATACCTAGACCATGAGGTGAGGTATGGACTATACAACCTGACACCTGGTGCAGTGCTGGTATAAGGAAGGCAGGTTTGGCTCTATTCCCAAGGGTTTTTAGCAGTGTATGGACCAGCACAAACTCTCCTTCACAGAAATGCTCAGCATTATGCTTCTAAAATGGCCGTCGAGTGTGTAGAGATGGGAGGGGTGAAGGATGAGGGAGGGAGGAGAGAGCGCCCAAAAGCTACTATATTGCTAAAGCAATGAGCAACAGGGCTTGGGGCGGAGCTATGGGATATTCACCTCCCCCCGAAGCCTCCTCAGGGACCATCCCCACTATGTAATGTCCCTGGTTGCCTAGTGGTAGCTGAAGAGAAGACCCAGTGCCACTGCCAAGAACCACTGGAGCTGCCCCTCCCCAGCGGTGTTCGCCACGCTGAGCGGGAGACCGTTACCTGTGACCTCCGTCTACTGCGGCTGCTCCCGATGCCTGGGAGGTGCTGGGGCGGCTAGCCGTGGAGACCGGGACCCGGCTGCAGAGCAGAGCGTGAAGCAAGCAGCGGTAACCGCTAATAGCTGCCTAAAGTGAATGTAAAAAAAAAAGTTAGAGTTAAAAAACCGTGCCCCTTTACTGAGCACCAAGGACAAAACTGACTGGAATGAGGCAGGCTGGGTATAGCGGAGGAGGGGCTTCCCAGGCTGCAATCCACAAGTTTAACTCCTTAGTGCCCTGACTGAACGCCTGGCTATACCCACTGTCAGACCATTGGATGACAGAAAAAACAGGTATGTCTCTAATCATCAACACAATTATAATGAGATTTCTGGTAAGAACTTACCGTTGTTAAATCTCTTTCTGCGAGGTACACTGGGCTCCATAGGGCGCCCACCCTGACGCACTTAGCTTCTTTGGGTTGGTATGGCATTAGCCGCTGACACTTTCTCCTGCTGTGGGGTACACTGGGTTCCACAGGGAATGACATTGGGGATGTCCTAAAGCAGTTCCTTATGGGAGGGAACGCACTGTAGCGGACACAAGAACCCGGCGTCCAAAGGAAGCATCCTGGGAGGCTGAAGTATCGAAGGCATAAAACCTTATGAACGTGTTCACTGAGGACCACGTAGCCGCCTTGCCCAATTGATCAATGGTCGCACCACAGCGTGCCGCCCAAGAAGGTCCAACCGACCGAATAGAATGGGCCTTTATGGTAGCAGGAGCTGGAATGCCAGCCTGTACATAAGCATGTGGAATCACCATTCTAATCCATCTGGCTAGGGTCTGCATGTGAGCAGGCCAGCCACGTTTGTGAAAACCAAACAGAACAAAGAGAGAATCCGACTTCCTGATGGAGGCAGTTCTCTTCAAGTAGATACAGAGAGCCCGTACCACATCCAAAGACCGCTCTTTGGAAGATAATTCAGAAGAGGCAAAGGCCGGAACCACAATCTCCTGATTAAGGTGGAAAGAAGACACCACCTTAGGTAAATACCCGGGACGTGTTCTAAGAACCGCCCGATCACTGTGAAAAATCAGATATGGTGACCTACAAGATAAGGCACCCAAATCAGACACCGGTCTAGCAGAGGCAATAGCCAGGAGAAACAAAACCTTAAGAGAAAGCCACTTAAGGTCTGCAGATTCAAGGGGCTCAAACGGAGACTCTTAACGCCTCTAGAACCAACGACAAGTCCCAAGGAGCCACAGGCGGGACATAAGGAGGTTGAATCCGCAACACACCCTGAGTGAACGTATGAACATCAGGTAAAGTCACAATTTTTCTCTGGAACCAAACCGACAAGGCAGAAATATGAACCTTGATGGAGGCCAGACGAAGGCGCAAGTCCAGGCCCTGTTGTAGAAAAGCCAAAAGTTTGGCCGTAGTAAACTTGTAAGTGTCATGATTGTTAGATGCGCACCAAGCAAAGTAAGAATTCCAGACCCTATGGTAAATCCGAGCAGAAGCCGGTTTCCGGGCCTTCAACATGGCTTGAATGACCGCCTCAGAAAAACCTTTGGCCCTCAAGACGGAAGCTTCAAGAGCCACGCCATCAAAGCCAACCGGGCTAAATCCTGATATACACAGGGGCCCTGAACGAGGAGATCTGGGTGATGTGGAAGTAGAAGGAGACGCTTTATCGAGAGACCCTGAAGGTCTGAGAACCAATGCCGTCTGGACCACGCGGAAGCGATCAGAAGTAGGATTCCTCCTTCTTGCTTGAACTTCCTTATTACTCTGAGCAGGAGTGTCACTGGAGGGAACACGTATGGCAGCTGAAAGTTCCATGGAATTGCCAGTGCGTCCACGAATGCTGCTAAAGGATCCCTTGTCCTTGCTCCGAAGACCAGAACCTTGTGATTGTGTCGAGACGCCATCAGGTCCACATCTGGAAGGCCCCACCTGTCCACAAGGAGTTGAAACACTTCTGGATGGAGGCTCCACTCTCCGGCGTGTACTTCCGCTTCCCAGTTTAGGACCCCCGGAATGAATACTGCCGATATGGCTGGCAGATGGCGATCCGCCCACTGAAGAATCCTTGATACTTCCCTCATTGCCATGTGGCTTCGAGTGCCGCCTTGATGATTGATGTATGCCACCGTGGTGACGTTGTCCGACTGTACTTGAACAGGTCTGTTCTGTATTAAATTCTGGGCCAAGTTCAGAGCATTGAACACCGCCCACAGTTCCAGAATGTTTATCGGGAGAAGAGACTCCTCCTTGGTCCACCGACCCTGAAGGGAATGTTGCTTCAACACCGCACCCTAACCTCTCAGACTGGCATCTGTCGTCAGAAGGACCCAGTTGGAGATCCAAAAGGGACGACCCCTGCTCAATCGTTGGTCCTGAAGCCACCAGCTCAGTGACAGACGGACCTCTGGAGACAAAGAGATCATTTGAGACCTGATCCGGTGAGGTAGGCCATCCCACTTGGCAAGAATCAGCGTCTGCAGAGGGCAGGAATGGAATGGAGCGTACTCCACCATGTCGAAAGCTGACACCATGAGACCTAGCACATGCATTGCCGAATATATCGACACTTGTGGACGAGATAGGAAGCATCGAATCCTGTCCTGAAGCTTCAGGACTTTCTCCTGAGACAAGAACAACCGCTGGTTGTGAGTGTCCAACAACGCCCCCAGGTGCACCATGCTCTGAGCAGGGACCAGGGAAGATTTCTTCCAGTTGATGAGCCACCCGTGGGCTTGCAGAAACTGGATAGTCCGATCCAGATGGCGTAGGAGAATTTCTGGGGAATTTGCCAGGATCAACAAGTCGTCCAGGTATGGTAGGATCCTGACCCCTTGACGGCGGAGTACAGCCATGACCTTGGTGAAGACTAGCGGAGCCGTGGTCAAACCAAAAGGTAACGCCCGAAATTGGTAATGGAGGTTGCCAACTGCAAACCTCAGGTACTGCTGATGCGACACTGCAATGGGAATATGCAGGTAAGCATCATGTATGTCCAGGGAGACCATATAATCCCCAGGTTCCAAGGTCAGAACAATAGAGTGAAGAGTTTCCATACGCAACTTGGAGACCCTCACAAATTTATTCAAGGACTTGAGGTTGAGAATGGGCTGGGAGGACCCATTCAGTTTCGGGACTAGGAACAGCGGTGAATAGTACCCCTTGCCTCTCTGAGCCAGAGGCACCTGTACTACCACTCCTGTGTCCAGGAGGGACTGTACACCGAATGAAGAGATTTTGCTTTCACCTTATCCGTAGGGACGTCTGTCAGGGAAAATCAATGAGGGGGACGATTCTAGAAGGATACGGCATAACCTCGAGTGGCGACTTCCCGTACTCAGGCATCGGAAGTGTCCTCAACCATTCCTGGGTATACCCTAGAAGTCGGCCCTCCACCCTGGGATCCCCCAGAGGGAGGCCCGCCCCGTCATGAGGCAGGCTTGTCAGTTTTGGAAGCAGGCTGACGGGCAGCCCAGGCCCTTTTGGGTTTGGAAGTGTGAATCTGTTTCGGGTAAGCCTGACCTTTTGCTTTCCCTGAAGGACGAAAGGAGAGAAATGGAGTACTTTTAGCCTTCAGCACCGAAGGAGCAATACTAGGTAGACATGCTGTTTTAGCAGAGGCTAAGTCAGCCACTATCTTGTTGAGGTCTTCTCCGAAAAGAATGTCTCCCTTAAAAGGGAGTACCTCAAGGGTTTTCTTAGAGTCCAGATCCACAGACCAGGACCGTAACCAGAGAATCCAGCGAGCCAAAATCGACGTAGTAGAAGCCTTGGCCGCCAGAATACCGGCATCAGAAGCCGCCTCCTTAATGTAATGAGAAGCTGTGACAATATAAGACAGACATTATCTAGCAAGATCAGAAGCATTGGAAGACAACTCCGCCGCCAGCTCCAGAGCCCACGCTTCAACAGCCTCTGCAGCCCATGTTGCTGAGGATACCACCAGCCGCGCCACCTGCGAATCCACTGGCGGGGGTTTCCCAATTTTTACTTCGCTCCGCAGCGAGGGTGTAACGAGCCAGCATCTTCTTGTGAGGCGTGAATTTCTTTCCTGGATTTTCCCAGGACTCCTGACGTATGTCAACTAAATGGTCAGAATGAGGTAAAACTTGTTTAACCACTTTCTGACGTTTAAACCTGTCCGTTTTCTTAGGGGCAGCATCAGGCTCCGGGTCATCAGTAATTTGAAGAATGGTCCTGATAGCCTCCAACAAGTCAGGAACATCCACCTGTGAAACAGATTCCCCATCAGAAGCGTCGGGATCAGAATCTGTGGGGTCAGTATAAACGCCATCTTCATCAGACGAGGAGTCTGTTACGTTGGTGGATTGTGAGGAAGTAATGGCCCGCATAGAGGACCCCGTGGTCTTAGGCGGGCGAGGGTTAGACTTCTGAGTAGTCAGTGATTGGTTTAATTGCTGTAACTGAGCGGACAGATGATCTGCACATGGCGGGTTAACCGCGGAGACCAAAAGCGGTTGTACCGGCACAGGAGGTCCCATAGGGGGCGTTAGTCTGGTTACCAGCGTATTCAATAGCGTGGAGAAGGTAGCCCAAGGTGGGTCATTTTGAACCCCCGTTGCTACAGTCCCACTTGGGGGTAAGGATCCCCCAGAACCTGAACCCTCAGCTGCTATGTTTTCCTCAAATGTGTCTGCAGCGTCACCACCACGCAATGTGGGATCAGCTCCAGAACCATTGCCCTTTGTAGCTGACATATCCGAAAGCTCAATACAAGGCAACACAGTACAATATCAGCAGCACAATACCTGACAAGAATCCCGTGCAGTGTATATCAGCACAAACAGGGAATTCAAGAGGTATATGGTGACTAAAAATCACAGAGAAAAATACACACTGAGTATATCCTGTGAACTACCTATATTAAATGATAAACCTGACGCACTTAGCCCCCTCAGGTTATAGAATATAGGGATAGCAATCTGAGTGAGATACACGAAATGGAGGTCACACAGCAGCTATATGCACACACATACTCGCATTGTACAATGCAGAAATTATGACATGCAATAAAACTGCACTGGACTAGCAATAGAGTAGTACTATGTATAGCTATACACTCAATAGATATAACAATGCACAGTAAAGACTGGATGTATATCACAGGGTACTTGTACTATATAACCCTGACTAAATGCACTCTTTCTTAACTAACACTGTCAGCAGACATGTAGAATACTTAAGTGTCCTGTAAAATGCACAGCGCTGACATGCAGGCGGCTTTACAGAGGAGGATTTGCCCAAACAGTCCCAGGATCAGCTCAGCTTGTCCTAATGGCGCCCAAACGCTGACAGGGAGTGAGTGAGGGAGAGAAAGAGAGATGCAGCTCCAGGGCGGGAACATTTACTCTAAGTGGCGCCCTGGGGCAGGAGGAGGGGCTACAGGTCAAAGCCTTCTCTCCCTGCTGGACTTCACCACCGGGTACTGTGGGCTTATGTAAACGGTTTATGAGAGAAAACCGACCCGTGCCCTTGCCCTGGTGGTCTAGTGGGGTCCCTTTACTACCACAGTGTCCACGCCAGCGCGCGCGGGATCGCGATTTACAGCGGGTTCCGCCAGGGGGACTCACTCACCTCCTGCCTGAGTGCGGCCACGCGATCCAAAACAGCGGTCGTGTGTGTGACTAACTGGAAGAAACCCGGAGCCTCCGCTGTAGGTACCCGGCAACCAGGGCGCGGGAGTGTACAGCGCCGCTAGGGGAGGTGATGGAGCTGCAGCAGGAGATGTCTGACTGACATCTAACACAGACAGTGCCACTGCTGCAGCCCTTGAAGTCTTCATTTTTCTTTTAAAACCTTCTCAGGGCTGCTGGAGCAGCCCCCTTGTTGTATGCCTGCTTACTGCATGTCACCAACTAGAAAAACTGAGCTCCTGTGCACGGAGGCGGGGTTATAGAGGAGGCGGCGCAATGCATTCTGGGAAGAATGTCAAAGCTTTGAGCCTGTTGGTGCCTCGGATCAAGATCCTACTCTACACCCCAATGTCATACCCTGTGGAGCACAGAAATGTAAATGCAATGTACCAGTTACTCTATACATTATTCACCGGACAAACAATCTTCAGTGCGTGGCTTTGCACCATTGGGGAAGGCCACATAAAACCCACATGCTCACCTGTTTCTTGCTGAGGTTCCGATGAGTTGTGATCCGATGCAGCATGCTCCGATGAGACATCCTCCGCTTCTGACACCGATTGCTCCCCGGACACCTGCTTCAGCTTCTTGGCGTGGATCTTCCCCACGTAATGCGATTGGGCGACAACCGGAGAGCTGAACACCATGTTGCAGAGGCTACAGAACTTGTTCTTGTCACGCGCTATGCGTCGCTCCACCTGAAACCGGACACCAGAGTTACACAGCACTGGGCAAGGTGAAGAGACGAGGGCATATTTATCAACATACCCATACATGCCATATCTGGCACTGACTCCATGTCGATTTATAACCACCACTATGGAGATGGGGGATATTTGCAAACCGCACAAGCCCATCAGCCCCTTCTCTAAACCATGTAAATGAGATTTGATGGATGCCGTATTCTGCTAATGGTGTAAATATATGAATTCAGGAGTACAGGAATACTACTCCCCTATGCGGGGTGAGCGAGGGTCCTATGTTACAGGACTAAGGTCGGTCTCCTTCTAGGAGAGAGAAGTCCTTAACAAGGCATTACTTATAGAACCATGCTGAAATGGGGAATAACAGGAAGTAGCTACTTATTGCAGTTGCTTCTAAACACACAACCATCGGAGTCTTTGGTGTCTCAAGGATCCCCCCCGGTTTCAACAGAAAAAAACCTTGTAATTAAAAGTGAAAAATAAAAAATGTTCCGCCCCTGAAACTACCTCATCACCTATACAATTGTAAAATGCAACAGAATATGCTGCACTATATAAGAAACTGTACATGAATAAATAAAACATACACATATAGGACTAGATCCCATACTTCTGAGCTCACGTCCAGATATAATTGTACAGAGGATAGAGCATAATTTTGCGTGCACCCCCAGTAACATCACAAGAGGTCTGCGCTTAATGAAATGTCCCCGGGGTATTGGAAACATCTATACTCGGGGCACCGAGACAGGTCAGCGGTCACCCTCTGGGGCTGCTGTAAGGCTGTAACACAGTGCAGAGTTCTGACACAGTAACTTACTGTTCTCTAAGTAATTAGTGGCCAACCTGCATTATTCTGTCTACATAAGACTGATAAGAGAGACACCTGGTACGGATTACAGGACATTAATGTTCGTTAGGCCAAATAACTAAATCATATGTATAATAAGTGACAACGCCTAAAGGAAGACTTACACGATCCACTTGCTTTTTTTTAAACGCCATCTCATCCAGCTCTTGTTTAAGGAAATACAGGCGGACTTTCTGCGCATGTTTCTTGCCCTGCGAGAAGCAATACAACACAGGGATATGAGATTACAGGCCTGCCTCTAATTACTATTATTATCCTTTATTATATGGCGCCACAAGGGTTACGCAGCGCCCAATTCCAGAGTACATAAACAAATAAGCAAAACAAGAAAACAGTGATTTACAGTTCAAGACAATATAGGACTAGTGCAGGGTAAATAAACATTTCTGCATCAGCAGACAGCACTGACATCAGTATCAGCGTGGCAGAAAACCGAGGGATTTGGTGCAGTCCTAGGGAGTATTGAAAAGAAGATAGGTTAAGTAAGAGATGGAAAAGCATGAGGGGAGAGGGCCCTGCTTGTGAAAGCTTACATCCTCAAGGGGAGGGGCACACAGACAGGGGTGACACAGGTGGATGGCCAAGTCTGAGCCTATCATTGGAACGTTGCTATTACTGTAATCTTTCACACGTTTTTACAAGTTTCATATGCGGATGCTCCAGAGTCTGACTAAACCGGAGCATAGTATAAAACTCAAGAAAGACTAGGCAGAAAGAATCCCCTATTGTGATTACACAGCAGTCACAGACAGGACCATACTGGGAAACAGAGACATAACAATGCAGTGGTTATGGTAACGTCTGCTAGTGACGCAGTAGCCTAAGAACTGTCCCTGAATCACATCTCACACTGAGCAGGCTGTCCCGCTATATCCACCAACATGTGTTTCTTGCAATATACAAATAAAATCTGGAAAATCCCACACACAAGAAATGGGGGTTGATGTACTAAGCAATGAAAAGAGAGTTCTCCAGTGGAGTAGTTGCCCATGGCAACCCATAAGCAGAATGGGTTTGTTGGGTTGACCCTATTTAGGTCGACATTCATTAGGTCGACACACAGAAAAGATAGATATGGTCGGCATGTCGACATGGGAAAAGGTCGACATGGTTTTTTAAATAGTTTTTTTTTGCGTTGTTTTCTTCGTAAAGTGACGGGGAACCCCAATCAGTGAAAAACCCATGTCGACCTTTCCGTGTTGACTTTTGCCATGTCGATCTTCTGCAGGTGTCGACCTAACACGTCAACCAATTGAGTGTCAACCTAAGGACCGTATACCCCCATAAGCTCCACCTGCAATTTTATAGAATGTGCTTGATAATAGTCATGGCCAACTTCTCCACACTTATCATTGCTTGATACATCAACCCCTTGGTCACAAAAACAGGCAGACTATAAAATATAGTGTATATAGTGCAAAATATTATGAATTGCACTGACATCTAGCCGACACCTATTGTTCTTCTGTCATAAGAGACAGGTAAAGCCAATACCACGAATGTAGTCATGGGCACAGATCACTACAAAATGCAATCATCCTTTTTCTCCGCCTTTGGCCAATAATACCATGATCCAGCGGTTACCACAGAGGCTCCAATAGTCGGCACCGTAGTCCTCAAAGTTACTAAGACGGGCCTCTCACAAACACACAGCTGAGTTGTTGATGCCCAGTGATGGGCAGGTGGAGCCTCCCTGGGGACCCACTGGATCAGGGTGACGCCCTATCTAGAAGAGTCACAGCTGCATGCAAAAGTGTTTGCTATAGGTGTCATACCTCATAATGTGCATTTTTGTGGGATTCAAACTGCAAGACGGCCCCACACACCCGGCAGAAGGTGTCCGTAAAGAGCTCCTTTTTGGTTTTCTCATCCAGTACAACTTCTGCGGAGCAAGAATAGAATATAATCAGCAAGTGAACCAACATATATGAAGCAATGATACAACTATACTAATACCTCTCTCTGACCAGTTCAGTGAGGCGGGGAGCGATTCCTAGTCCTTAGGAGTACACAAGGTTCAGAGATAAATGTTTCCAAACCAGTTTTACATAATCTGGTGACAATACCTGGCACCAGGATTCTTCCTACAGCTTCAATATTCTTTGCAGACATGGACCAAATTTGCAGTGCGGCATAAAACCTTACACCTATTCCTGCGAGAAATAACGAGACGTAAGAACTTACCTTTGTTAAATCTTTTTCTGCGAGATACACTGGGCTCCACAAGGAATAGACATAGGGGTGTAGAGTAGGATCTTGATCCGAGGCACCAACAGGCTCAAAGCTTTGACTGTTCCCAGAATGCACAGCGCCGCCTCCTCTATAACACCACCTCCCTGCACAGGAGCTCAGTTTTTAGTTAACCAGCCCAATGCAGTAGCAGGAAAAGAGACGACAACGGTTAGTAGCCACATACACCACACTCTCATGACAGGAGAAGTGTCAGCGGCTAATGCCATACCAACCCAAAGAAGCTAAGTGCGTCAGGGTGGACGCCTTGTGGAGCCCAGTGTACCTCGCAGAAAGAGATTTAACAAAGGTAAGTTCTTACCATAAATCTCGTTTTCTGTTGCGGGGTACACTGGGCTCCACAAGGAATAGACATAGGGGATGTCCTAAAGCAGTTCCTTATGGGAGGGGACGCACTGTAGCGGGCACAAGAACCCGGCGTCCAAAGGAAGCATCCTGGGAAGCGGCAGTATCAAAGGCATAGAACCTTATGAACGTGTTCACGGAGGACCACGTAGCTGCCTTGCACAATTGATCAAGGGTTGCACCCCGTTGGGCCGCCCAAGAAGGTCCAACAGACCGAGTAGAATGGGCCGTAATGTGAGCAGGAGCTGATAGACCAGCCCTCACATAAGCATGTGCAATCACCATTCTAATCCATCTGGCCAAAGTTTGCTTGTGAGCAGGCCAGCCCCGTTTGTGAAATCCAAACAGAAGAAAGAGAGAATCAGATTTCCTAATAGAAGCAGTTCTCTTCACATAGAAACGGAGAGCCCGTACCACATCCAAAGACCGCTCTTTGGGAGACAGATCAGGAGAAACAAGTGCCGGAACTACAATCTCCTGGTTAAGATGGAACGAAGAAACCACCTTAGGTAAATAGCCGGGACGAGTCCTAAGAACTGCCCGGTCACGGTGAAATATCAGATATGGGGAACAACAGGACAAGGCACCCAAATCCGACACTCTTCTAGCTGAAGCAATAGCCAGCAGAAACACCACCTTAAGGGAAAGCCACTTAAGGTCAGCTGAACCAAGAGGTTCAAATGGAGACTCTTGTAACGACTCCAAAACCACCGACAAGTCCCAAGGAGCCATAGGCGGGACATAGGGAGGTTGGATACGCAACACGCCCTGAGTAAAGGTATGCACATCAGGTAAGGTCGCAATTTTTCTCTGAAACCACACCGACAAGGCAGATATTTGAACCTTGAGGGAGGCCAGACGCAGGCCTAAGTCCAGGCCCTGCTGAAGAAAAGCCAACAACTTGGCTATACTAAACTTGGAAGCGTCATAATTGTTATATGCGCACCAAACAAAGTAAGAATGCCAGACCCTATAGTAAATCCGAGCCGAAGCCGGTTTCCGGGCCTGCAACATAGTTTGAATGACCGCCTCAGTAAACCATTTTGCCCTTAAGACGGAAGCTTCAAGAGCCACGCCGTCAAAGACAGCCGGGCTAGGTCCTGGTAGACACAGGGGCCCTGGTAGACACAGGGGCCCTGAACGAGGAGGTCTGGGCATTGTGGAAGTAGAATTGGACGCTCTGATGATAGGCCTTGCAGGTCTGAGAACCAGTGCCGTCTGGGCCATGCTGGAGCTATGAGAAGCAGAATTCCTTTTTCTTGCTTGAACTTACGAATTACCCTGGGCAGGAGTGACACCGGAGGGAACACGTACGGTAGCCGAAACCTCCACGGTACCGCCAGCGCATCCACGAATGCTGCTTGAGGATCCCTTGTCTTTGCTCCCTTGTCGAGACGCCATCAGATCTACGTCTGGAAGGCCCCACTTTTCCACTAGGAGTTGAAACACTTCTGGATGGAGGACCCACTCGCCGGCATGTACGTCCTGACGACTGAGAAAGTTCGCTTCCCAATTCAGGACTCCCGGAATGAATATTGCCGATATGGCGTTCTGCCCAATGTAGAATCCGTGAGACTTCCTTCATTGCCAAACGGCTTCGAGTGCGCCTTGATGATTTATGTAAGCCACTGTAGTGGCGTTGTCCGACTGCACTTGAACAGGACGGTTCTGAATTAAATGCTGGGCTAGGTTCAATGCATTGAAGACCGCCCGCAATTCCAAAATGTTGATCGAGAGGAGGGACTCCTCCTTGGTCCACCGACCCTGAAGGGAGTGTTGCCTCAGCACCGCGCCCCAACCTCTTAGACTGGCATCTGTCGTCAACAGGACCCAGTTGGATATCCAGAAGTGACGGCCCCTGCACAACTGTTGGTCCCGGAGCCACCAGAGCAGCGACAGACGGACCTCCGGAGTCAATGAGATAATTTGAGACCTGATGCGGTGAGGCAGGCCATCCCACTTGGCTAGAATCAGCCTCCAGAGGGGACGAGAATGGAATTGAGCATACTCCACCATGTCGAATGCTGATACCATGAGGCCCAGCACCTGCATCGCCGAATGTATCGACACTTGCGGACGAGAAAGGAAGCAACGAATCCTGTCCTGAAGCTTCAGGACTTTCTCCTGGCACAAGAACAACCTCTGGTTGTGAGTGTCCAATAGCGCTCCCAGATGCACCATGCTCTGAGCAGGGATCAGGGAGGATTTCTTCAAGTTGATGAGCCACCCGTGGGCTTGTAGAAACCGGACCGTCACATCTAGATGACGCAGGAGAAGTTCTGGGGAATTTGCCAGGATTAACAAGTCGTCCAAACACGGCAGTATCCTGACCCCTTGACAGCGGAGTACCACCGTCATCACCGCCATAACTTTTGTGAAGATTTGCGGAGCTGTTGTTAAACCAAAAGGTAACGCCCGAAACTGGTAATGGCGGTTGCCAATCGCAAACCTCAGGTATTGCTGATGTGACACTGCTATAGGAATATGCAGGTAAGCATCCTGTATGTCCAGGGAGACCATATAGTCCCCAGGTTCCAAGGCCAGAACTATAGAGCGAAAAGTTTCCATACGAACTTGGAAACCTTCACAAACCTGTTCAATGCCTTGAGGTTGAGAATGGGCCGGGAGGACCCATTCGCTTTCGGGACTAGAAACAGCGGAGAATAGTACCCCCGGCCCCTCTGCGCAAGAGGCACCTGTACTACGACTCCTGTATCCAGGAGGGTCTGTACCACCGAATGCAGAGTGTTTGCCTTTGTCTGGTCCAACGGGACGTCTGTCTGGCAAAATCGATGAGGGGGGCGGTTTTTGAAGGCTATGGCGTAACCTCGAGTGACGACTTCCCGTACCCAGGCATCTGAAGTGGTCTTCAACCATTCCTGGGTATACCCTAGAAGCCGGCCCCCCACCCTGGGATCCCCCAGGGGGAGGCCCGCCCCGTCATGCGGCAGGCTTATCGGTCTTGGCAAAAAAGAGGAAACGGCTGTGCTTGGGGTATTGCAGATGGGTAAAGAATATGTATGGAGAGTTGACAAGAATAATCAATATAAAAATGGTTTATTGTTATATTCAATGTATCAACAATAAAAATATACACTGTATAAAAAAAAATGTCTATACTAAGAACACCGTTATATAGGCACACAGTATTAAGAATATAATGTTCACCTAATTCAAAATATAATAATGATACTGTTTAAGATTGTAGCAGCAATTGTAACTGAATAGTTGCAGTTTATCTCTCCAAGGATTGTTCACTCAAATTGCTGAGAAGATTAAACTTTTTTGTATGTAAATACAGCACCCACTTCTCCAATACTGTTGAAGGATAAGAGCCCAGCAGTCGGATATATAATGGATAATGTATGATATTACCTCTCCTGGGGGTTGATGTCACCGAGCGTCCTCGGTGAAGTCCTGTATAGGGCCCACAGTATGATGAATAGAGGAATTTAATATGGAATTAATTATCCAAGGCTTGTTCCTTGTTATATGGGTCCGGATAGAAATGCAAGGTAATTACCTGTATATTCCCTAGGGCTGGTGAAAATCCTTGTATTGCCCTATATGCAGGGAATTGTGCAGATCCAGGACAACATAATGGAATAGCCGCTGTAACCGCTACTTGCGGGTGGTATGCTGGGCTGCGGCGCGGGCCGGAGCCGTCAGTGCAGTGGTGCTGGGGATCGGAGCGCTGCCCGTAGCAAGAAGTAGCCGCCGGGTTGTATAAGCTGGCGCCGTGTGGTGACCACGGTAAGGCTGCCGTGTGAGTGAAAGAGTCCTCCGCTGCAGTAAACGAGGGATCCCTGGAGATGACAGTGCCGTTTGAATTGATGATCAAAATGAAGAGGGAGGAGCCTAACGCGTTTCGTCACGATTAACGTGACTTTTTCAAAGGAATACCTCCTCCACTGTGTTTGCCCTATATATAGGGCAAACACGGTATATATAGGGCAAACACGGTGGTGGAGGTATTCCTTTGAAAAAGTCACGTTAATCCTGACGAAACGCGTTAGGCTCCTCCCTCTTCGTTTTGATCATCAATTCAAACGGCACCGTCATCTCCAGGGATCCCTCGTTTACTGCAGCGGAGGACTCTTTCACTCACACGGCAGCCTTACCGTGGTCACCATACGGCGCCAGCTTATACAACCCGGCGGCTACTTCTGGCTACGGGCAGCGCTCCGATCCCCAGCACCACTGCACTGACGGCTCCGGCCCGCGCCGCAGCCCAGCATACCACCCGCAAGTAGCGGTTACAGCGGCTATTCCATTATGTTGTCCTGGATCTGCACAATTCCCTGCATATAGGACAATACAAGGATTTTCACCAGCCCTAGGGAATATACAGGTAATTACCCTGCATTTCTATCCGGACCCATATAACAAGGAACAAGCCTGGGATAATGAATTCCATATTAAATTCCTCTATTCATCATACTGTGGGCCCTATACAGGACTTCACCGAGGACGCTCGGTGACATCAACCCCCAGGAGAGGTAATATCATACATTATCCATTATATATCCGACTGCTGGGCTCTTATCCTTCTACAGTATTGGAGAAGTGGGTGCTGTATTTACATACAAAAAAGTTTCATCTTCTCAGCCATTTGAGTGAACAATCCTTGGAGAGAAACTGCAACTATTCAGTTACAATTGCTGCTACAATCTTAAACAGTATCATTATTATATTTTGAATTAGGTGAACATTATATTCTTAATACTGTGTGCCTATATAACGGTGTTCTTAGTATAGACATTTTTTTAAATTTTTTATACAGTGTATATTTTTATTGTTGATACATTGAATATAACAATAAACCATTTTTATATTGATTATTCTTGTCAACTCTCCATACATATTCTTTACCCATCTGCAATACCCCAAGCACAGCCGTTTCCTCTTTTTTTCACATTTGCTCCTTAAAGGCACATGCACAGTGCCTTTTCCGTCAGCGCTCAGGTGTTATTGCACATTGGTTATTTAACTACTTAGGCGCTTTTAGCAGTTTTTCAGTAGTTCAGTTATCGGTCTTGGCAGCTGACTGACGGGCCGCCCAGGCTCTTTTGGGCTTCGGCTTACCAGGTTTGGAAGTGCGGGCCTGCTTGTTGTACGCCTGACCTTTTGTTTTACCTGAAGGACGAAAGGGGCGAAAGGAAGTACCTTTAGCCTTCGACACAGAAGGAGCGGTACTTGGCAGACAGGCAGTTTTGGCAGTAGCCAAGTCAGCCACTATCTTATTTAAGTCCTCCCTAAACAGAATATCTCCCTTGAAAGGGAGTACCTCCAGTGTTTTTCTAGAGTCCAGATCCACAGACCAGGATCTCAGCCACAATATCCGGCGAGCCAGGACTGACGTAGTAGAGGCCTTGGCTGCTTGGATACCGGCATCAGAAGTCGCCTCTTTAATATAACGAGAAGCTGTGACAATATATGACCAGCATTGTCTAGCATGGTCAGAGGAGATTTCAGCTTCTAACTCCAAGGCCCATGCTTCAATAGCCTCTGCAGCCCATGTAGCTGCAAAAGTGGGCCTTTGTGCAGCACCCGTGAAGGTGTAAATCGCTTTAAGACAACCCTCCACACGTTTATCCGTAGGCTCTTTTAGAGACGTGACGGTAGTGACAGGTAGAGCTGAGGAAACCACCATCCTAGCCACATGTGAGTCCACTGGAGGAGGCGTTTCCCAATTCTTAGACAGCTCTGGCGCGAGGGGATAGTGAGCCAGCATCTTCTTTTGAGGCACAAACTTCGTACCCCGGTTTTCCCAGGGTTTCTGACGTATATCCACTAGGTGGTCAGAGTGAGGTAAAAATAAGAATTTACTTACCGATAATTCTATTTCTCGGAGTCCGTAGTGGATGCTGGGGTTCCTGAAAGGACCATGGGGAATAGCGGCTCCGCAGGAGACAGGGCACAAAAAAGTAAAGCTTTTACCAGATCAGGTGGTGTGCACTGGCTCCTCCCCCTATGACCCTCCTCCAGACTCCAGTTAGGTACTGTGCCCGGACGAGCGTACACAATAAGGGAGGCAATTTGAATCCCGGGTAAGACTCATACCAGCCACACCAATCACACCGTACAACTTGTGATCTAAACCCAGTTAACAGTATGATAACAGAAAGAGCCTCTTAAAGATGGCTCCTTAACAATATAACCCGAATTTGTTAACAATAACTATGTACATTATTGCAGATAATCCGCACTTGGGATGGGCGCCCAGCATCCACTACGGACTCCGAGAAATAGAATTATCGGTAAGTAAATTCTTATTTTCTCTATCGTCCTAAGTGGATGCTGGGGTTCCTGAAAGGACCATGGGGATTATACCAAAGCTCCCAAACGGGCGGGAGAGTGCGGATGACTCTGCAGCACCGAATGAGAGAATTCCAAGTCCTCTTTTGCCAGGGTATCAAATTTGTAGAATTTTACAAACGTGTTTTCCCCCGACCACGTAGCTGCTCGGCAGAATTGTAATGCCGAGACCCCTCGGGCAGCCGCCCAAGATGAGCCCACCTTCCTTGTGGAATGGGCCTTAACAGATTTAGGCTGTGGCAGGCCTGCCACAGAATGAGCAAGTTGAATTGTGTTACAAATCCAACGAGCAATCGTCTGCTTAGAAGCAAGGGCACCCAACTTGTTGGGTGCATATAGTATCAACAGCGAGTCAGATTTTCTGACTTCAGCCGTCCTTGAAATGTATATTTTTAAGGCTCTGACAACGTCCAACAACTTGGAGTCCTCCAAGTCGCCAGTGGCCGCAGGCACCACAATAGGTTGGTTCAGGTGAAACGCTGATACCACCTTAGGGAGAAAATGCGGACGAGTCCTCAGTTCTGCCCTATCCGAATGGAAGATTAGATAAGGGCTTTTATAAGATAAAGCCGCCAATTTAGATACTCTCCTGGCGGAAGCCAGGGCCAGTAACATAGTCACTTTCCATGTGAGATATTTAAAATCCACCTTTTTCAATGGTTCAAACCAATGGGATTTGAGGAAATCTAAAACTACATTTAGATCCCACGGTGCCACCGGAGGCACCACAGGAGGCTGTATATGCAGTACTCCTTTAACAAAAGTCTGTACCTCAGGAACTGAGGCCAATTCTTTTTGGAAGAATATTGACAGGGCCGAAATTTGAACCTTAATAGATCTCAATTTGAGACCCATAGACAATCCTGATTGTAGGAAATGTAGGAAACGACCCAGTTGAAATTCCTCCGTCGGAACACTCCGATCCTCGCACCACGCGACATATTTTCGCCAAATGCGGTGATAATGTTTCGCGGTGACTTCCTTCCTTGCCTTAATCAAGGTAGGAATGACTTCTTCTGGAATGCCTTTCCCTTTTAGGATCTGGCGTTCAACCGCCATGCCGTCAAACGCAGCCGCGGTAAGTCTTGAAAAAGACAGGGACCCTGTTGTAGCAGGTCCCTTCTCAGAAGTAGAGGGCACGGGTCGTCCGTGACCAACTCTTGAAGTTCCGGGTACCAAGTCCTTCTTGGCCAATCCGGAGCCACTAGTATTGTTCTTACTCCTCCTCACCGTATAATCTTCAATACCTTTGGTATGAGAGGCAGAGGAGGAAACACATATACTGATTTGTACACCCAAGGTGTTACCAGTGCGTCCACAGCTATTGCCTGTGGATCTCTTGACCTGGCGCAATACTTGTCCAGTTTCTTGTTGAGGCGAGACGCCATCATGTCTACCATTGGTCTTTCCCAACAGTTTATTAGCATGTGGAAGACTTCTGGATGAAGACCCCCCTCTCCCGGGTGAATATCGTGTCTGCTGAGGAAGTCTGCTTCCCAGTTGTCCACGCCCGGGAAGAACACTGCTGACAGTGCTATTACGTGATTCTCCGCCCAGCGAAGAATCTTGGCAGCTTCTGCCATTGCACTCCTGCTTCTTGTGCCGCCCTGTCTGTTTACATGGGCGACCGCCGTGATGTTGTCCGACTGAATCAACACCGGTTTTCCTTGCAGGAGTGGTTCCGCCTGGCTTAGAGCATTTTAGATTGCTCTTAGTACCAGAATGTTTATGTGAAGAGACTTTTCCAGGTTCGTCCATACCCCCTGGAAGTTTCTTCCTTGTGTGACTGCTCCCCAACCTCTCAGGCTGGCGTCCGTGGTCACCAGGATCAAATCCTGTATGCCGAATCTGCGGCCCTCCAATAGATGAGCCTTTTGCAACCACCACAGAAGATATACCCTTGTCCTTGGCGACAGGGTTATTCGCAGGTGCATCTGAGGATGCGACCCTGACCATTTGTCCAACAGATCCCTTTGGAAAATTCTTGCATGGAATCTGCCGAATGGAATTGCTTCGTAAAAAGCCACCATTTTTCCCAGGACTCTTGTGCATTGATGTACAGACACCTTTCCTGGTTTTAGGAGGTTCCTGACAGGTCGGATAACTCCTTGGCTTTTTCCTCGGGAAGAAAAACCTTTTTCTGAACCGTGTCCAGAATCATCCCTAGGAACAGCAGACGTATCGTCGGAAAACAGCTGCGATTCTTGGAATATTTAGAATCCAGTCGTGCCGTCGAAGAACTACTTTAGATAGTGCTCTTCCGACCTCCAACTGTTCTCTGGAACTTGCCCTTTTTAGGTCGTGCAAGTAAGGGATAATTTAGATGCCTTTTTTCTTTGAAGAAACATCTTTTCGGCCATTACCTTGGTAAAAAGGCCCGGGGTGCCGTGGATAATTCAAACGGCATCGTCTGAAACTGATATTGACAGTTCTGTACCACGAACCAGAGGTACCCTTGATGAGAAGGACAAAATTTGGACATGGAGGTAATCCTTGATGTCCAGGGACACCATATAGTCCCCTTTTTTCCGGTTCGCTATCACTGCTCTGAGTGACTTTATCTCGATTTGAACCTTTTATGTAAGTGTTCAAAACATTTTAGATTTAGACTATGTGTCACCAAGCCGTCTGGCTTCAGTACCACAATATAGTGTGGAAAAATAATACCCTTTTCCTTGTCGTAGGAGGGGTACTTTGATTATCACCTGCTGGATATACCGCTTGTGAATTGTTTCCAATGCTGCCTCCCTGTCGGAGGGAGCCGTTGGTAAAGCAGACTTCAGGAACCTGCGAGGAGAAGATGTCTCGACTCTCCAATCTTTACCCCTGGGATAATACTCGTACGATCTAGGGGTCAACTTGCGAGTGATCCCACTGCGCCCTGAGACTCTTGAGACTACCCCCCCACCTTGAGTCCGCTTGCACGGCCCCAGCGTCATGCTGAGGACTTGGCAGACGCGGTGGAGGGCTTCTTTTCCTGGGAAAGGGCTGCCTGCTGCAGTCTACTTCCCTTACCTCTATGTCTGGGCAGATATGACTGGCCTTTTGCCTGCATGCCCTCATGGGAAAGGAAAGATTGAGGCTGAAAAGACGGTGTCTTTTTTAGCTGAGATGTAACTTGGGGTAAAAAAGGTTGGATTTCCCAGCTGTTGCTGTGGTCCCCAGGTCCGATGGACCGACCCCCAAATAACTCCTTCCCTTTATACAGCAATACTTCCATCTGCCGTATGGGATCTGTATCACCTGACCACTGTCGTGTCCCTGGCATCTTCTGGGAGATATGGACAACGCACTTATCTTGATGCCAGAGAGCAAATATCCCTCTGTGCATCTCACATACATATATATAGAATGCATCCTATTAAATGCTCTACATGAATAAAATATTTTCAGTCAGGGAATCCGACCAAGCCAACCCAGCACTGCATCTCCAGGCTGATGGCGATCGCTGGTCGCAGTATAACCACCGTATGTGTGTATATACTTTTTAGGATATTTTTCCAGCTTCCTATCAGCTGGCTCCTTGAGGGCGGCCGTATCTGGAGACGGTAACGCCACTTGATAAGCGTGTGAGCGCCTTATCACCCTAAGGGGTGTTTCCCAACGTACCCTAATTTCTGGCGGGAAAGGGTATAACGCCAATATTTGCTATCGGGGTAACCCTACGCATCATCACACACTTCATTTTATTTTATCTGATTCAGGAAAAACTACAGGTAGTTTTTTCACTCCCACATAATACCCTTTCTTGTGGTACTTGTAGTATCAGAAACACGTAACACCTCCTTCATTGCCCTTAACGTGTGGCCCTAATGAGAAATACGTTTGTTTATTCACCGTCGACACTGTATTCAGTGTCCGTGTCTGTGTCTGTGTCGACCGACTGAGGTAAATGGGCGTTTTTAAAACCCCTGACGGTGTTTCTGAGACGCCCGGACCGGTCCTAATAGATTGTCGGCCGTCTCATGTCGTCAACCGACCTTGCAGCGTGTTGACATTCTCACGTAATTCTCTAAATAAGCCATCCATTCCGGTGTCGACTCCCTAGAGAGTGACATCACCATTACAGGCAATTTCTCCGCCTCCTCACCAACATCGTCCTCATACATGTCGACACACACGTACCGACACACAGCACACACACCGGGAATGCTCTGACAGAGGACAGGACCCACTAGCCCTTTGGGGAGACAGAGGGAGAGTCTGCCAGCACACACCAAAAACGCTATAATTATATAGGGACAACCTTATATAAGTGTTTCTCCCTTATAGCATCTTTTATATATATACAATATCGCCAAAATCAGTGCCCCCCCTCTCTGTTTTAACCCTGTTTCTGTAGTGCAGTGCAGGGGAGAGCCTGGGAGCCTTCTCTCCAGCTTTTCTGTGAGAGAAAATGGCGCTGTGTGCTGAGGAGATAGGCCCCGCCCCTTTTTCGGCGGCCTCGTCTCCCGCTATTTTTGAAGTTAGGCAGGGGTTAAATATCTCCATATAGCCTCTGTGGGCTATATGTGAGGTATTTTTTGCCTCTAATAAGGTTTTTATTTGCCTCTCAGAGCGCCCCCCCCAGCGCTCTGCACCCTCAGTGACTGTTGTGTGAAGTGTGCTGAGAGGAAAATGGCGCACAGCTGCAGTGCTGTGCGCTACCTTTATGAAGACTCAGGAGTCTTCAGCCGCCGATTTTGGACCTCTTCTCTCTTCAGCGTCTGCAAGGGGGCCGGCGGCGCGGCTCCGGTGACCATCCAGGCTGTACCTGTGATCGTCCCTCTGGAGCTAGTGTCCAGTAGCCAAGCAGCAAATCCACTCTGCACGCAGGTGAGTTCACTACTTCTCCCCTAAGTCCCTCGTTGCAGTGATCCTGTTGCCAGCAGGACTCACTGTAAAGTAAAAAAACCTAAGCTAAACTTTCTCTAAGCAGCTCTTTAGGAGAGCCACCTAGATTGCACCCTTCTCGTTCGGGCACAAAATCTAACTGGAGTCTGGAGGAGGGTCATAGGGGGAGGAGCCAGTGCACACCACCTGATCTGGTAAAAGCTTTACTTTTTTGTGCCCTGTCTCCTGCGGAGCCGCTATTCCCCATGGTCCTTTCAGGAACCCCAGCATCCACTTAGGACGATAGAGAAACTTGTTTAACCACCTTCTGACGCTTGAACCTATCTGGTTTCTTAGGAGGGACGGATAGCTCGGGATTATCCGTAATCTGTAAAATCAATTTAATAGCCTCCAAAAGATCAGGAACATCCACATGTTTACTGCCCTCCCCATCAGCCGTATCTGAGTCAGAACCTGTGGGGTCAGTGTAAGTGCCGTCTTCATCCGACGAGGTGTCAGTGACAGCAGTGGATTGTGAGGAGACAAGCGCTCGCTTAGAGGACCCCTTGGAGTTAGGCGAGCGATGGTCAGACTTTTTAGTAGTCAGGGACTGGTTCAACTTCTTTAATTGAGCAGACAAATCGTCCGCCCACGGCGGGTTAGCTGCAGGGACCACAAATGGTTGTACCGGCATTGGGGGTCCCATAGGGGGTGTTAGCTTATGAACTAGCGTATGCAGTAGCGTGGAAAAAGCGGCCCACGGTGGGTCATTATGTGCCTCCGTTGCCACAGTCCCACTGGGGGGGCAAGGAGCCCCCAGAACCAGAGCCCATAGCTGCTATATTCCCCTCATAGGGATCTGCGGCTTCAGCAACACTGGCAGTGTGTTCAGCCCCAGAACCGTTACCCTCAGAAGCAGACATGATAACTTGCAGTATCAGGTAACGCAGTACAATTGTCAGCAGCACAATACCTCCTACCCAAACACCTGCACAGTGTAGTCAGCACTAGCAGATATAAAGGAGAGATATGGTAACTAAATCACAGAGAAAAATACGTATTAGAGTATATCTTTGTGAAAATCCTATATCAATATAAAACCTGACGCACCAAGCCCCCTCAGGTTATAGAATATAGGGATAGCGGTTGAGTGAAAGACACGAAATGGACACCACTCAGCTATCAAATGCACACACAGATAGTCACAGTTTGTACAATGCAGAGGTTATTACTAACAATAATACTGCACTGGACTAGCTTATATATATATATATATATATATATATATATATATCTATATAGGCAATAGATATAACACTACACAGAAAGAACTGGATGTATATCACAGGGTAATTGTACTAGAAAACCCAGACTAAATGCACTCTTTCTTAACTAGCACTGGCTAAAAAGGCAGGTAGAATACTTAAGTGTCATGTAAAGTCACAGCACTGACAACCAGGCGGCTTTACACAGGAGGATTTGCCCAAGCAGTCCCAAGAACAGTGTAGCTGAGGGATAATGGCGCCCAGACACTGACAGGGAGTGAGGGAGAGATAGATATGCAGCTCCAGGGCGGGAACATTTGCGGGAAATGGCGCCCTGGGGCAGGTCCTTCAGGTCTAAGCCTTATCCCCCTGCTGGCAAAACCACTGGGTACTGTGGGCTCTTTTTAAACTGGTTTAGAGAGAAAACCTGACCTGCGCCCATGCCCTGATGATCTAGTGGGATCGCCTGTACTGCCACAGTGTCCACCGCCAGCGCGCGCGGCCCGCCTCCCACTGACTGCGCCGGATCACGATAAAGACCGGGTCCCGCAAGCGGGACCCACTTACCACCTCCCGAAGCGCGGCCACACGATCCCGGAGAGCCCCCGTCGTGTGTGCCTGACGTGAAGAAAACCGGGGCCTCCTGCTGTAGTTACCCGGCATCCAGGACTCGGGAGTGTACAGCGCCTCTGGGGAGAGCTAGAGCTGCAGCAGTGAATGTCTTCTGACATTTACCACCGCTGCTGCCCTTGAAGTCTTCACTTTTTCTTCATAAAAAAGCTCTTCTCAGGGCTGCCTGGAGCAGCCCCTCTGTTAAGTGCCTGCTTACTGCAGCACCAACTACAAAACTGAGCTCCTGTGCAGGGAGGCGGGGTTATAGAGGAGGTGGCGCTGTGCATTCTGGGAACAGTCAAAGCTTTTGAGCCTGTTGGTGCCTCGGATCAAGATCCTACTCTACACCCCTATGTCTGTTCCTTGTGGAGCCCAGTGTACCCCGCAGCAGAAATCTGTGTTAGCTGCCCACACCAGGCAAAATGGATCATACAGCCTCTTTGCCATCTGCACATTGGCTCATCTTAGTTCTGAATGTACACATAACCACATATGCCCTCAACTTGCGCCAAACAGCTGCACAATTGGCGCACTATGGACTTTGATGAACCAATAAGCATCACTAATGTGTCAAATTTACAATGATCGGGCAGCCTGGGCCCTGGCAGCGCATGCAGAGGCTGTGCGCGACTTCCACTAACTTGGGTAGAAACGGTAACAGAGAGTGGACCTATATGAGTGAGATGTGCCATGTATTGGGTCACACGTAATCTGCGACTTTGTACTTTCTAATCTTAAATGCTTAGTATACTATAGTGGACTTTGTATGCGCCAATGATGCGAATAAGACGCTGTATTCATAAGTCCAGGAACTGCTATTCGTGGCGGAGCCGCTAAGTCACGCCATGCATCTCGTGCCACATGCTGCAGAAAGAATAGGTAAATAAGGACACATCTGTAAGGTTAATGCAACGCTCAAGAGCGAAAAAATATTTGTTATGCTAAAAACTTACTGTTCATAACGCGACAGCGGATTTGCAACAATCGGTCAAAGCTTTCGGCCTCCCAGCATGCAACGGGCCCGTCCATATATCCCCGCCTCCTGGCTCAGGCAAATCAGTTGTTTTTCCAAAGCTCAAGACAGGAGCATCAAAGAGAGCCCTAATCAGGCCAGAAGAACACAGATGTACACCCTTCCGTACAAGAAGGAAGAGGTTAGTGAATGAAAGGATCCTCAAATCAGGTGCATCAGGATGGGATTCCTGTGGACTTAGGAGAAATAACGTCATCAACGGTAAGTTCTTACCATAACGAATATTTTTCTGGCAGAGTCCACAGGTTATCAACAGGTTAACATTGGGATGTCCCAAAGCAATTTAGTGGTGGGGAAGCTCCTGATTGGACAGGAGAATCCTTCGCCCGAATTCAGTGTCCTGAGAGGCAAAGGTATCAAAGGCATAATGTCTAATGAATGTGTTAATGGAAGACCATGTGGCTGCCTTACATATCTGTTCAGCTGAAGCACTATGTTGTGCTGCCCATGAAGGACCTACTGTATGAGTAGAGTGAGCAGAGACATTAGCCGGAGCAGGAAAATCAGCTTGAGAGTATGCTTCTGAAATAGTTATTCGAAGCCACTTAGCCAGTGTCTGCTTATCAGCAGGGCATCCTCTTGTGAAATCCGTAGAGAACGAAGAGAGTGTCTGTCTTTCTAATGGCACTAGTACGATCCACATAGATCCTTAAGGCACGGACTATGTCCAACGATGCATCTCCCGCAGAAAGGTCCGGCCCCTTTAAGGCCGGGACTACAATTTCTTCGTCTCTGTCTGGATGTGTTTTAGTAATAGCCTTTATCATGAGGCCCTACTGTAGACAAATCACATGGCCCTATGTGGGCACTGCTATTATGTAGTGTTAGGACTGCTGATATCAGAGAATCCGTGAAGTGGCTCAGCAGCTAAACATGCGTTTGCAAACATGTGTGACCAATTCTCTGAATTTCTATTACTAGATAGGTTCAGGTATGGGTACAGGTAATTTTGGTGGAATACCTGGGGGGGGGGGGGGGGGGGGGAAGCACCCACCCTCTGTCTGCTGTTTGTCTGTGACCCCTCTCCCTTTCTAGCACCTGATGTATAATTATCTCCAGGAATGATCGATCAACTGCCATTGTTTGTACTCCCTGCTGACGGAGATAAGATGCCATTACCACCATAATTTTGGTGAATACTCTGGGAGCTGTGGCCAGTTCAAATGATAGGACCTGAACTGAAAAATGCTGCTGGAGGATAGCAACTTAAGATAGCACTGATGGGACAGTGCTATAAGCACATGTATGTAAGCCTCCTGGATATCCAGGAATACCATAAAAACCTTCAGCTCCATGGCCAAAATAATGGAACATAAAGTCTCCATCTGAAACCGAGGCACCCAAATTTATTAGTTCAGCACTTTGAGATTGAGTTTGGGCCGGAACGACTCATTTGGCTTCTGGACTAGAACCAGGTTGTAATAAACCCTGTCCTCGCTGTGCAGGAGAAACTGGATTATTCCTCCTGACTGCTGAACTGCCTCTTACAAAGCCCTGGCCTTCGTTTCCACTGAAGACGGGCTGGTATGAAAAAATAAGAATTTACTTACCGATAATTCTATTTCTCGGAGTCCGTAGTGGATGCTGGGGTTCCTGAAAGGACCATGGGGAATAGCGGCTCCGCAGGAGACAGGGCACAAAAAGTAAAGCTTTAGGATCAGGTGGTGTGCACTGGCTCCTCCCCCTATGACCCTCCTCCAAGCCTCAGTTAGGTACTGTGCCCGGACGAGCGTACACAATAAGGAAGGATTTATGAATCCCGGGTAAGACTCATACCAGCCACACCAATCACACTGTACAACCTGTGATCTGAACCCAGTTAACAGTATGATAACAGCGGAGCCTCTGAAAAGATGGCTCACAACAATGATAACCCGATTTTTGTAACTATGTACAAGTAATGCAGATAATCCGCACTTGGGATGGGCGCCCAGCATCCACTACGGACTCCGAGAAATAGAATTATCGGTAAGTAAATTCTTATTTTCTCTATCGTCCTAGTGGATGCTGGGGTTCCTGAAAGGACCATGGGGATTATACCAAAGCTCCCAAACGGGCGGGAGAGTGCGGATGACTCTGCAGCACCGAATGAGAGAACTCCAGGTCCTCCTTAGCCAGGATATCAAATTTGTAGGATTTTACAAACGTGTTTGCCCCTGACTAAATAGCCGCTCGGCAAAGTTGTAAAGCCGAGACCCCTCGGGCAGCCGCCCAAGATGAACCCACCTTCCTTGTGGAATGGGCATTTACATATTTTGGCTGTGGCAGGCCTGCCACAGAATGTGCAAGCTGAATTGTATTACACATCCAACTAGCAAAAGTCTGCTTAAAAGCAAGAGCACCCAGTTTGTTGGGTGCATACAGGATAACAGCAAGTCAGTTTTCCTGACTCCAGCCGTCCTGGAACCTATATTTTCAGGGCCCTGACCACATCTAGCAACTTGGAGTCCTCCAAGTCCCTAGTAGGCGCAAGACACCACAATAAGCTGGTTCAGGTGAAACACTGACACCACCTTAGGGAGAGAACTGGGGACGAGTCCGCAGCTCTGCCCTGTCCGAATGGACAAACAGATATGGGCTTTTTTGAGAAAAAAACCACCAATTTGACACTCGCCTGGTCCAGGCCAGGTCCAAGAGCATGTTCACTTTTCATGTGAGATGCTTCAAATCCACAGATTTGACTGGTTTTAAACCAATGTGTTTTGAGGAATCCCAGAACTACGTTGAGATCCCACAGTGCCACTGGAGGCACAAAAGGGGGTTGTATATGCAATACTCCCTTGACAAACTTCTGGACTTCAGGAACTGAAGCCACTTCTTTCTGGAAGAAAAATCGACAGGGCCGAAATTTGAACCTTAATGGACCCCAATTTGAGGCCCATAGACACTCCTGTTTGCAAGAAATGCAGGAATCGACCGAGTTGAAATTTCTTCGTGGGGCCTTCCTGACATATTTTCGCCACATGTGGTGATAATGTTGTGCGGTCACCTCCTTTCTGGCTTTGACCAGGGTAGGAATGACCTCTTCCTGAATGCCTTTTCCCTTAGGATCCGGCGTTCCACCGCCATGCCGTCAAACGCAGCTGCGGTAAGTCTTGGAACAGACATGGTACTTGCTGAAACAAGTCCCTTCTTAGCGGCAGAGGCCATAAGTCCTCTGTGAGCATCTCTTGAAGTTCCGGGTACCAAGTCCTTCTTGGCCAATCCGGAGCCATGAGTATAGTTCTTACTCCTCTACGTCTTATAATTCTCAGTACCTTAGGTATGAAAAGCAGAGGATGGAACACATACACCGACTGGAACACCCACGGTGTTACCAGAACGTCCACAGCTATTGCCTGAGGGTCTCTTAACCTGGCGCAATACCTGTCCCGTTTTTTGTTCAGACGGGACGCCATCATGTCCACCTTTGGTAATTCCCAACGGTTTACAATTATGTGGAAAACTTCCCCATGAAGTTCCCACTCTGCCGGGTGGAGGTCGTGCCTACTGAGGAAGTCTGCTTCCCAGTTTCCATTCCCGGAATGAAACACTGCTGACAGTGCTATCACATGATTTTCCGCCCAGCGAAAAGTCCTTGCAGTTTTTGCCACTGCCCTCCTGCATCTTGTGCCGCCCTGTCTATTTACGTGGGCGACTGCCGTGATGTTTTATCCCACTGGATCAATACCGGCTGACCTTGAAGCAGAGGTCTTGCTAAGCTTAGAGCATTATAAATTTACCCTTAGCTATATTTATGTGGAGAAAAATCTCCAGACTTGATCACACTCCCTGGAAATTTTTTCCTTGTGTGACTGCTCCCCAGCCTCTCGGGCTGGCCTCCGTGGTCACCAACATCCAAAACTGAATGCCGAATCTGCGGCCCTCTAGAAGATGAGCACTCTGTAACCACCACAGGAGAGACACCCTTGTCCTTGGATATAGGGTTATCCGCTGATGCATCTGAAGATGCGATCCGAACCATTTGTCCAGCAGATCCCACTGAAAAGTTCTTGCATGAAATCTGCCGACTGGAATTGCTTCGAAGGAAGTCACCATTTTTTTACCATGGCCCTTGTGCAATGATGCACTGATTTTAGGAGGTTCCTGACTAGCTCGGATAACTCCCTGGCTTTCTCTTCCGGGAGAAACACCTTTTTCTGGACTGTGTCCAGAATCATCCCTAAGCACAGGAGACTTGTTGTCGGGATCAGCTGCGATTTTGGAATCTTTAGAATCCACCCCTGCTGTTGTAACAGTATCCGAGATAGTGCTACTCCGACCTCCAACTGTTCCCTGGACTTTGCCCTTATCAGGAGATCGTCCAAGTAAGGGATAATTAAGACGCCTTTTCTTCGAAGAAGAACCATCATTTCGGCCATTACCTTGGTAAAGACCCGGGGTGCCGTAGACAATCCAAACGGCAGCGTCTGAAACTGATAGTGACAGTTCTGTACCACGAACCTGAGGTACCCTTAGTGATAAGGGCAAATTTGGGACATGGAGGTAAGCATCCCTGATGTCTCGGGACACCAGATAGTCCCCTTCTTCCCGGTTCGTTATCACTGCTCTGAGTGACTCCATCTTGATTTGAACCTTTGTAAGTGTTCAAATTTTTTTAGATTTAGAATAGGTCTCACCTAGCCTTCTGGCTTCAGTACCACAATATAGTGTGGAATAATACCCCTTTTCTTGTTGTAGGAGGGGTAATTTAATCATCACCTGCTGGGAATACAGCTCGTGAATTTTTCCCATACTGCCTCCTTGTCGGAGGGAGACCTTGGTAAAGCAGCCTTCAGGAGCCTGCGCAGGGGAAACGTCTCGACATTCCAAACTGTACCCCTGGGATACTACTTGTAGGATCCAGGGGTCCTGTACGGTCTCAGCGTCATGCTGAGAGCTTGTCAGAAGGGTTGGAACGCTTCTGTTCCTGGGAATGGGCTGCCTGCTGCAGTCTTCTTCCCTTTCCTCTATCCCTGGGCAGATATGACTCTTATAGGGACGAAAGGACTGAAGCTGAAAAGACGGTGTCTTTTTCTGCAGAGATGTGACTTAGGGTAAAAACGGTGGATTTTCCAGCAGTTGCCGTGGCCACCAGGTCCGATGGACCGACCCCAAATAACTCCTCTTCCTTTATACGGCAATACACCTTTGTGCCGTTTGGAATCTGCATCACCTGACCACTGTCGTGTCCATAAACATCTTCTGGCAGATATGGACATCGCACTTACTCTTGATGCCAGAGTGCAAATATCCCTCTGTGCATCTCGCATATATAGAAATACATCCTTTAAATGCTCTATAGTCAATAAAATACTGTCCCTGTCAAGGGTATCAATATTTTTATTCAGGGAATCCGACCAAGCCACCCCAGCTCTGCACATCCAGGCTGAGGCGATCGCTGGTCGCAGTATAACACCAGTATGTGTGTATATACTTTTTATGATATTTTTCCAGCCTCCTGTCAGCTGGCTCCTTGAGGACGGCCCTATCTATAGACGGTACCGCCACTTGTTCTGATAAGCGTGTGAGCGCCTTATCCACCCTAAGGGGTGTTTCCCAACGCGCCCTAACTTCTGGCGGGAAAGGGTATACCGCCCATATTTTCTATCGGGGGGAACCCACGCATCATCACACACTTCATTTAATTTAACTGATTCAGGAAAAACTACGGTAGTTTTTTCACATCCCACATAATACCCTCTTTTGTGGTACTTGTAGTATCAGAAATATGTAACACCTCCTTCATTGCCCTTAACGTGTGGCCCTAATAAGGAATACGTTTGTTTATTCACCGTCGACACTGGATTCAGTGTCCCTGTCTGTGTCTGTGTCGACCGACTAAAGTAAACGGGCGTTTTGAAACCCCTGACGGTGTTTTTGAGACGTCTGGACCGGTACTAATTGTTTGTCGGCCGTCTCATGTCGTCAACCGACCTTGGCGCGTGTTGACATTATCACGTAATTCCCTAAATAAGCCATCCATTCCGGTGTCGACTCCCTAGAGAGTGACATCACCATTACAGGCAATTGCTCCGCCTCCTCACCAACATCGTCCTCATACATGTCGACACACACGTACCGACACACAGCACACACACAGGGAATGCTCTGATAGAGGACAGGACCTACTAGCCCTTTGGAGAGACAGAGGGAGAGTTTGCCAGCACACACCAAAAACGCTATAATTATATAGGGACAACCTTATATAAGTGTTTTCCCTTATAGCATCTTTTTTATATATTTCTAACGCCAAATTAGTGCCCCCCCTCTCTGTTTTAACCCTGTTTCTGTAGTGCAGTGCAGGGGAGAGCTTGGGAGCCTTCCCTCCAGCCTTTCTGTGAGGGAAAATGGCGCTGTGTGCTGAGGAGATAGGCCCCGCCCCTTTTTCGGCGGCCTCGTCTCCCGCTCTTAACGGATTCTGGCAGGGGTTAAATATCTCCATATAGCCCCCGGAGGCTATATGTGAGGTATTTTTAGCCAAAAAAGGTTTTCATTTGCCTCCCAGGGCGCCCCCCTCCCAGCGCCCTGCACCCTCAGTGACTGCCGTGTGAAGTGTGCTGAGAGGAAAATGGCGCACAGCTGCAGTGCTGTGCGCTACCTTAAGAAGACTGAGGAGTCTTCTGCCGCCGATTCTGGACCTCTTCTCGTTTCAGCATCTGCAAGGGGGCCGGCGGCGAGGCTCCGGTGACCATCCAGGCTGTACCTGTGATCGTCCCTCTGGAGCTAATGTCCAGTAGCCAAGAAGCCAATCCATCCTGCACGCAGGTGAGTTCACTTCTTCTCCCCTAAGTCCCTCGTTGCAGTGATCCTGTTGCCAGCAGGACTCACTGTAAAATAAAAAACCTAAGCTAAACTTTTCTAAGCAGCTCTTTAGGAGAGCCACCTAGATTGCACCCTTCTCGGCCGGGCACAAAAATCTAACTGAGGCTTGGAGGAGGGTCATAGGGAGAGGAGCCAGTGCACACCACCTGATCCTAAAGCTTTACTTTTTGTGCCCTGTCTCCTGCGGAGCCGCTATTCCCCATGGTCCTTTCAGGAACCCCAGCATCCACTAGGACGATAGAGAAAAAACCTTTGAGGAGGGTATTTCTTGAAAGCAAATACATAACCGTGAAATACCACTTCTTGCATCCAGGCATCTGTGGTAGACTGCTACCAAATCTGTGCAAACTGAAGAAGTCGGCCTTCCATCCTGGGGTTCCCCAGGTGGAGACCCACACCATCAGGCTGATGGCTTATCTTCTGATTTGGGCCCGGTCCTCTGGTAGTCCAATGCTTTTTAGTCTTATCAGACTTGTTGGATTAGAACTGTTTGCCATCACCCTTTTTGTATGGAAGGAAACTTCACTTTCTTGAAGTCTGCTTCTGACTCCAAAATACTGTTTAATTCTTTACCAAAAAGAATATCTCCAGTAAAAAAGGCAAAGACTCTAGAACCTTCCTGGATTCTGAGTCAGCTTTCCATGTACATAGCCAAACCGCTCTGTGAACTGCTACTGCTGATGCCCGAGAGGCAAACCGTACCCATATCCAAGGCCACTTCCATAAATGTCGCCACCTTTTTGATATGTGCAATATGGGATTTTTGCTCTAGATGCCATTGAAAGATCCTCGTCCAATGCATCAGCCCAGGCAGCCACTGCTTTCACCATCCAGGCTGAAGCCATGGCTGGTCGTATGATTGCCCAAGACACGGAAAAAATGTTTTTTTAGAAAACCATCGACTCTCCTATCCTTGACATAATTTATTGATGTTGAAGGCAGAGGTAATAAAGATTTTCGCACCAATCTAATGACGTGTATCTACTTTGGGAGACACCTCCCTTTTTTAAACAGTCACCATCCGGAAGAGGATAATTGGAATTGCATTTCCTTGAATTTCTAAACGTCTTACTGGGCGTAACCCAAGCCTCTTGCATAATTTCGGTCTGACCCAGGAAACTCAGTCCTAGCTATTTTGGGACGTATAACAGAGGTGCCTTAGATTTTAACACAGGCTCTGCTGCCTCTTAAGGATAGAACGGCTTTCATTGCCCTAATTAGCTCAGATATGTCCACTGAGCTGAGGCCTTTATCCTCGTCTCCGTATGCAGATCCGGAGTGTGATGACAAGTCCTTTATCGGAAACATGTGTAGACTGTTAAGATGTTGTTTCATGTCTATGTGATTTACTTACCACCGGCCTTTCAGCCTGTTTCTGTTGAGAGGCTGCCACTCCCCCTGCTGAATGTAATAACCCCAGGTGGAATGTTGCATGTAAGGGTTAATAGTGTAACCTATCCCTGGTATAGAAGCTGGCATTATCCGTTCAGCTATACTGGATGTCTGTGCAAAAGTAGCCCATAGGGGTTCAACTTGAACTCGTGCCTGCCTTGGATAATTCAAGAGGCTTTAGTGAAAGCTAAACAGTTTGCACTCAATCCATTTTAAACCAGAACCTGAGAGGTTAACTCAGCTTTGCAAGACAACATGATATGAGTGTTGGTGCTGCTGTGGAGTGTATTTTCTTCACCCTTGCCGCTCTTAGACATGATAAATAAATCACACAGCTGTACAGTGTTAACTACAAAATTTGTGACTCTAATCACTTTAAACTCCTCTGACACCTTATCAGGAATATGCAGTACATTTCTGATGGCCTCTACAAGAGCATCTATGCCCTATGACAGAGACGCATCCCCCATCCCCTCCAAGTCTACCTCACCCTTCTCCAAGTCTGACCCGTCAGCGTCTGAGTCAGATTGCAGGATAGGTCAGAGATCGCTTTTGCGAACAAATGGGAGGGGACTGAGACTCTGTTTTGGGGACTGAGTCTCTGTTCATAAACTCATCCACAGTCTGTTTTAAGTATTGTGTCTCATTCTCACTGCGGGACAATTTCGCAGAAACAGTTGAGAGCATTCCCTTAAGAGAATTAACCCACTCCGGTTCAGCCCGGCTATTCTGTGAACCCTGAGCATGCAGTAGTGAGCTCCCTGGTGAAGAGGAACACTCCGCTGTACAAGAAACACACTGTTTGCCTGACATAATGTTAATGTGACAGCACACACACACGAAAAGGTTAAGCGCAATTAACCCACAAAGAGCCATTCAGGGAGAGACAGAGTTGTTTGGAGCCAGCCCCCAATGCATCACTCACCCCCTGCTATGACCCCCTGGTACCGCTGAGGTAAACTGAAGTAACAATGGAGGAGCTGCGCATCCCTGTCCTGTCAGCGTCTGTGTCCACTGCAGAGGGAAAATGGCGCTGGTGAGCTGCTGGATTCTCTTATAGTGAAACCCCCGCCCCTTCAATGGCGCGCAGTCTTCCTGCTTTTTTTATACTGGCTGAGGAATCTGGTGCTTAAAATGGAGAGAACCGTTTTAAGGTTGTTGTGCCAGTATGGATACTGTGTACAGTGTACCGGGACGCAGTTGTGTACTGTGTCCGGAGACGCATTCCGCCCAGTTTAGAAACTGCGCATCTCCGTGCCCTTGTGCCACCATAATAGCCGGCTCCCCGCTAAACGGAACGCCGGTTCAGTACTCACCACTCTTCATTCTTCTGGCTCTGTTAGGGGTGGCGGCGTGCTGCAGGAATGTACGCTCCTCGTGGTGGGGCTTGCGAATAGTTCCCTCAGGGGCTCAGTATCCTGTCAACAGGGAACGTTTAACATTTTCTAATCAGAGTCTGGTAGGAGGGGCATAGAAGGAGGAGCCAGCCGACACTATCAAATTCTTAAAGTGCCCATGGCTCCTAGTGGACCAGTCTTTAACCCATAGTACTAAATGGACCCCAGTATCCTCTAGGACATAAGAGAAAAATACAGTAAGACTATAAAAATAAAATTAAAAAAGCTTATGGCTGCTAAAAACCAGCAGCCCATTGACCATGGTCCGGCTCCTGCCGCACCAAATAAAAAACTGAATTGCCTGAGCCAGGAGGCGGGGAAATAGGGATGGACCCGTAGCATTCTGGGTGGCCGAAAGCTTTGATCGTTTGGTGCCAATCTGCTGTCGATACCTCATATCCCAATGTTACCCTGTGGATAACCTGTGGACCCTGCAGGAGAAAATTATAATTAGGAACACATACAGCAGAGAGACAAGGAACAAGCTCCCCTTTTTCTCTAATGTATAGGAGCCTAAAGTGTCCCTTAGGACTAAATGGTGGGAAACCAGTTTTACCATACGGACATACATCATTTATCACTGTACAATCACTGGAAGCTTCATATTAATATTAGCCTAAGCCAGATCCCCTGCCAAATAACCAATAGGAAATTAAGCAGTTCTAGCACCTGGGAAAAAACATGTGAGGGGACAAGTACCAGTTATTTCCCAAGACAAAAGTCAGTTCTGATAATGATACAGAACTAGGGGGGAGATGTACGTAGCAGTGAAAACAGTGAAGTGGAGAGGTTGCCTATGGCAACCAATTAGCATTGACTTGGGCAACTTCTCCACTCTTATCACTGCTTAGTATATCTCCCCCTAGAACTCTTCAAACATTAATGCTTAGGACAAGTTGCCATCAGCATATTTGTAAGCTGCTCCTGGGTTGGACAAACAAACATCCGGGAAAGAAAGAGATAAAGTACCAGCCAATCAGCTCCTGCCATGTTACGGGCTGGGTTTGAAAAATAACAGGAGCTGTTTGGCTGGTACTGTCTCTCTCCACTTTATCATTCTCTAATGGTCCCTACACACTGGCAGATGATACTGCACGATATGAACGTTCTCGTTCATTAATGAACGAGAACTCGTTCATATCGTGCAGTGTGGAGGCACCAGCGATGAACGATGCGTGGCCCCGCGCTCATTCATCGCTCGTGCCCCGTCGCTTGTGCATGCAGGCCAATATGGACGAGATCGTCCATATTTGCCTGCACTGCTATGGAGCCGGGTGACGGGGGGAGTGAAGAAACTTCATTCCCCTCGTCACTGCCCCCCCCCCGCCGCCGGGTCGCCCGTATCCGCCGTCGGGCAGCTCGGCGGCGGATCTATCAGTGTGTAGGGCCCATAAGGCTTAGTACATCTGCCCCATCACGTGAGGAGTGTAGTGCTGTACAGGGTACTTAGATCTAATCTTATATAGTTTGGTAAATGATGGCAGCTCCCAGCCCTGACCCTTTATCATTTGAAAAGGGTTATCACCTCTTCTGTTTGATTGCTAATGGAATATATACCTATATTACATTTTCTATCCTATCTACTTGTGAATTGGGAGGCCGATCCTGGTATTCTGGCCCCAAAAAACTGGGATTTGAATCCTGGGATGGATTCACGGGATTACACTGCGCATGTGCAGTTCCCCGCCTCTCTTCTGGCAGCTTCTCTACCAAGCAAACGTTGGGCACCCGGTTCAGATGCTGCCTTCTGAAGCCGGGTAGCATCACCTCCACCCCAAAACCCCCTTCCCGGAAGTCTCTCTCCCTGGGCAGTGCTGAGCACCCGGCTCAGATGCTGCCTTCTGAAGCCGGGCAGTAAGGGACTGGCGCCTGGCGCTACCTCTGGACCCCTGTACTCATTAGTGAGTAGGTTATTTTTATTTTAAACCCCCCTGACCCCCACCGACATGCATAAATTGAAGGATGGGATAGAGATTTTTTTCAATCCCGATACCCGCGATTGAAAAAATGGCCCAGGATTGGCCTACCTACTTGTGAATGAGATATTTTAGATAATTCCTATCAAGTTAGGCTGAAAGCCAAGCGCTCAGACCTCACACACTTCCTCTGTTCCTCTATGGTTACAGCTTTCTGTAAAATGTTACCCATTTATTTATTAACAGTTATCTATAAGGCACCAGCATAAACAACGGTAACAGGAGAACAAGGAATAAAGCAGAGGTAGGAGGACCCTGCTTGCAAGTTTACAATCTGTAGGGATTTGTGATGATTACTTTGTGATTTAAGGCCCCGATATGACCAGATTATTCTGCTACGGAATCTCCATATATTTTTCTAGTATAGTTAACTTTGCTGATTTATAATAATATTCTTATTATTACCCTAAACAAAAAAACGTGATTAAAGATGCACTGAGGATCAGACTGATGAGACGCGTCTAAATCACTTCTCACTAGACACAGAACACATATGATGTGACCGGAGACATATGGGAGAGAACAGGCTCAGGTGGCTGAACATTGCTCCCATGTGACTTTATTGCTCCCCAGGTAAGAAACCTCAGCAGAGAAACCCTGTTTGCTATAGAATTCACTGTACGCCCAGACACGGAGCTGAGTGATGCTCTTTTGTTATGGGATGCAGAAATAAGACTCTGGCACCAGACTGGAAACACAGTATTTCCCCTCTGTAATATCCCCGTCTCTATCACAGCCTTAATACACTGAAGACGTACACGCAAGGCACTGGGTTCTGCTCTTATGCTTTGCACCTGCCTCCAGTCTGTAAATGACTGCTCTGTCCCTAAAGGAATAGCAATGTAAATGTAATGCAGGCAAGGTGTAATCTAGAGAGATCAGAGGAAATGAGCTGGAGCTAGTCCCATAGATAGTCACAGACTTCACACATCACTGAAACTGCTTTACACTGACTTACCCAGTAACACCCAGTCACCTACTTTATTCTCACCCCATGTGCCATTTATATAAATTTCTCTAACGTCCTAGTGGATGCTGGGAACTCCGAAAGGACCATGGGGAATAGCGGCTCCGAAGGAGGCTGGGCACTCTAGAAAGATTTAGGACTACCTGGTGTGCACTGGCTCCTCCCACTATGACCCTCCTCCAAGCCTCAGTTAGATTTTGTGCCCGGCCGAGGTTGGATGCACACTAGGGGCTCTCCTGAGCTCTTAGAAGAAAGATAGTCTTAGGTTTATTATTTTCAGTGAGACCTGCTGGCAACAGGCTCACTGCAGCGAGGGACTAAGGGGAGAAGAAGCGAACTCGCCTGCTTGCAGCCGGATTGGGCTTCTTAGGCTACTGGACACCATTAGCTCCAGAGGGATCGACCGCAGGCCCAGCCTTGATGTTCGGTCTCGGAGCCGCGCCGCCGTCCCCCTTACAGAGCCAGAAGCAAGAAGATGGTCCGGAAAATCGGCGGCATGAAGACATCAGTCTTCACCAAGGTAGCGCACAGCACTGCAGCTGTGCGCCATTGCTCCTCTCACACTTCACACTCCGGTCACTGAGGGTGCAGGGCGCTGGGGGGGGGCGCCCTGAGGCAGCAATAAAAACACCTTGGCTGGCAAAAATACCTCAATATATAGCCCCAGGGGCTATATATGAGGTAAATACCCCTGCCAGATTCCATAAAAAAGTGGGAGAATAGGCCGCGGAAAAGGGGCGGAGCTATCTCCCTCAGCACACTGGGCGCCATTTTTCCCTCACAGTTCCGCTGGAAGGAAGCTCCCTGGCTCTCCCCTGCAGACTACTCTACAGAAAAGGGTAAAAAAAGAGAGAGGGGGGGCATTTAATTTGGCGCAGTATATAGTTTATATTAAAAAGCAGCTATAAGGGACATAACTCAGTTAGTCCCTGCCTTATATAGCGCTCTGGTGTGTGCTGGCATACTCTCACTCTGTCCCCCCAAAGGGCTTTTGTGGGTCCTGTCCTCTATATTGAGCATTCCCTGTGTGTGTGGAGTGTGTCGGTACGGCTGTGTCGACATGTTTGATGAGGATAATGAGGTGGAGGCGGAGCAGATGCCTTTAGAAGGGATGTCACCCCCTGGGGGGCAGACACCTGAGTGGATGTGCTTATGGAAGGAAATGAGTGCACGTATAGACTCATTACATAAGAAATTTGACGACATGCCGACTGCGGGACAGCCGAGTTCTCAGCTCGTGCCTGTCCAGGTGTCTCAAAAGTCTTCAGGGGCTCTGAAACGCCCGCTATCTCAGATGGCACAAGTAAATGTCGACACGGATACGGACACCAGTGTCGACGACGAGGAGTCAAATTTAATGCCCATTAAGGCCATTCACTGTATGATTGAGGCAATGAAAGAGGTGTTAAATATCTCTGATTTACATCCAGGTACCACAAAAAAGGGTATTATGTTTGGGGAGAAAAAACTACCTGTAGTTTTTCCCCCGTCAGATGAATTAAATGAATTGGTAATTCCTAAGAAGGTACTAATGGCGTTCCCTTTCCCGCCAGAGGATAGGTTACGTTGGGAAACACCTCCTAGAGTGGATAAAGCGCTCACACGTTTGTCTAAAAAGGTGGCACTACCGTCTCAGGATACGGCCGCCCTTAAGGAACCTGCTGATAGAAAGCAGGAGGCGATCCTGAAGTCTGTATATACACACTCAGGCATTATACTTAGACCAGCTATTGCGTCAGCATGGATGTGCAGTGCTGCCGCTGCGTGGTCGGATAAACTGTCAGAAAATATTGACACACTAGACAGAGACACGATTCTGCTAACAATTGACCATATCAAAGACTCAGTCTTATATATGAGAGATGCACAGAGGGAAGTCTGCCGGCTGGCATCTAAAATAAGTGCATTGTCCATCTCTGCTAGGAGATGCTTATGGACTCGCCAGTGGACTGGAGATGCAGATTCCAAAAGGCACATGGAAGTTTTGCCTTATAAGGGGGAGGAATTATTTGGGGATGGTCTCTCCGACCTAGTTTCCACAGCAACGTCTGGGAAGTCAGCATTTTTACCCCATGTCCCCTCACAGCCTAAGAAGGCGCCATTTTATCAGGTTCAGTCCTTTCGGACCAGAAAAACAAGCGGGGAAAAGGAGGGTCTTTTCTCTCTAGAGGCAGAGGTAGGGGAAAAAGGCTGCAACAATCAGCAGGTTCCCAGGAGCAAAAGTCCTCCCCCGCTTCCTCTTCCAAGTCCGCCGCATGACGGTGGGGCTCCACAGGCGGAGCCAGGTACGGTGGGGGCCCGCCTCAGGAATTTCAGCGATCAGTGGGCTCGCTCACAGGTGGATCCCTGGATCCTTCAAATAGTATCTCAGGGGTAAAAGCTAGAATTCGAAGCGGCTCCACCCCACCGGTTCCTAAAATCTGCCTTGCCGATTGCTCCCTCAGACAGGGAGGCGGTGCTAGCAGCGATTCACAAGCTGTATTCCCAGCAGGTGATAATCAAGGTACCCCTACTTCAACAAGGCCGGGGTTACTATTCCACACTATTTGTGGTGCCGAAACCGGACGGTTCGGTGAGACCCATTTTAAAATTGAAATCCTTGAACATATACATAAAAAAATTCAAGTTCAAGATGGAATCGCTCAGGGCGGTTATTGCAAGCCTGGAGGAGGGGGATTACATGGTATCCCTGGACATCAAGGATGCTTACCTGCATGTCCCCATTTACCATCCTCACCAGGAGTACCTCAGATTTGTGGTACAGGATTGCCATTACCAATTCCAGACGCTGCCGCTTGGACTCTCCACGGCACCGAGGGTATTTACCAAGGTTATGGCGGAAATGAGGATACTCCTTCGAAAAAAGGGAGTTTTAATTATCCCATACTTGGACGATCTCCTAATAAAGGCACGATCCAAGGAACAGTTGTTAGTGGGAGTGGCACTATCTCAAAGTGCTGCGCCAGCACGGCTGGATTCTGAATATCCCAAAGTCACAGCTGGTCCCGACGACACGTCTAATGTTCCTGGGAATGATTCTGGACACAGTCCAGAAAAAAGTGTTTCTCCCGGAGGAGAAAGCCAGCGAGTTGTCTTCTCTAGTCAGAGACCTCCTAAAACCAAAACAGGTATCGGTGCATCACTGCACGCGGGTCCTGGGAAAGATGGTAGCTTCTTACGAAGCAATTCCATTCGGCAGGTTCCATGCCAGGATTTTTCAGTGGGACCTGTTGGACAAGTGGTCCGGATCGCATCTTCAGATGCATCGCCTGATAACCCTGTCCCCCAAGAACCAGGGTGTCTCTTCTGTGGTGGCTGCAGAGTGCTCATCTTTTGGAGGGCCGCAGATTCGGCATACAGGACTGGGTCCTGGTGACAACGGATGCCAGCCTACGAGGCTGGGGGGCAGTCACAAAGGGAAGAAACTTCCAAGGACTATGGTCAAGTCAGGAGACTTCCCTTCACATAAATATTCTGGAACTAAGGGCCATTTACAATGCCCTAAGTCAAGCAAAATCCCTGCTCCTACACCAGCCGGTGCTGATCCAGTCAGACAACATCACGGCAGTCGCCCATGTGAATCGACAGGGCGGCACAAGAAGCAGGATGGCAATGGCAGAAGCCACAAGGATTCTCCGATGGGCGGAAAATCATGTACTAGCACTGTCAGCAGTGTTCATTCCGGGAGTGGACAACTGGGAAGCAGACTTTCTCAGCAGGCACGACCTCCACCCGGGAGAGTGGGGACTTCATCCAGTAGTCTTCCAAATGATTGTAAATCAGTGGGGTCGTCCACAGGTGGACATGATGGCGTCCCGCCTAAACAAAAAACTAGAGAGGTATTGCGCCAGGTCAAGAAACCCTCAGGCGATAGCTGTGGACGCTCTAGTGACACCGTGGGTGTACCAGTCAGTTTATGTGTTCCCTCCTCTACCTCTCATACCAAAGGTATTGAGAATAATAAGAAAGCGAGGTGTAAACACAATTCTCGTGGTTCCGGATTGGCAAAGAAGAGCGTGGTACCCGGAACTTAAAGAGATGATCTCAGAGGACCCGTGGTCTCTGCCGCTCAGACAAGACCTGCTACAGCAGGGGCCCTGTCTGTTCCAAGACTTACCGCGGCTGCGTTTGACGGCATGGCGGTTGAACGCCGGATCCTGAAGGAAAAGGGCATTCCGGAGGAAGTCATTCCTACGCTTATTAAAGCTAGAAAAGAGGTTACAGCAAATCATTATCACCGCATATGGCGGAAGTATGTTGCATGGTGTGAGGCCGAAAAGGCCCCAACAGAGGAATTTCAACTACTGTAGGTCGATTTCTGCATTTCCTGCAAGCAGGAGTTAATATGGGCCTAAAACTAGGCTCCATTAAAGTACAGATCTCGGCTCTGTCGATTTTCTTTCAAAAAGAACTAGCTTCAGTACCTGAAGTTCAGACATTTGTGAAAGGAGTGCTGCATATTCAGCCCCCTTTTGTGCCTCCTGTGGCACCTTGGGATCTCAACGTGATGTTGAGTTTCTTAAAATCACATATGGATAGGGCAGAATTGAGGACTCGTCCCCAATTTCTCCCAAAGGTGGTGTCAGCGTTTCACCTGAACCAGCCTATTGTGGTGCCTGCGGCTACTAGGGACTTGGATGACTCCAAGTTGCTAGACGTTGTCAGGGCCCTGAAAATATATGTTTCCAGGACGGCTGGAGTCAGAAAATCTGACTCGCTGTTTATCCTGTATGCACCCAACAAGCTGGGTGCTCCTGCTTCTAAGCAGACTATTGCTCGCTGGATTTGTAGTACAATTCAGCTTGCTCATTCTGTGGCAGGCCTGCCACAGCCAAAATCTGTAAATGCCCATTCCACTAGGAAGGTGGGCTCATCTTGGGCGGCTGCCCGAGGGGTCTCGGCTTTACAACTTTGCCGAGCAGCTACTTGGTCAGGGGCAAACACGTTTGCAAAATTCTACAAATTTGATACCCTGGCTGAGGAGGACCTGGAGTTCTCTCATTCGATGCTGCAGAGTCATCCGCACTCTCCCGCCCGTTTGGGAGCTTTGGTATAATCCCCATGGTCCTTTCGGAGTTCCCAGCATCCACTAGGACGTTAGAGAAAATAAGAATTTACTCACCGGTAATTCTATTTCTCGTAGTCCGTAGTGGATGCTGGGCGCCCATCCCAAGTGCGGTTTATCTGCAATACTTGTACATAGTTATTGTTAACTAAATCGGGTTATTGTTGAGCCATCTGTTGAGAGGCTCAGTTGTTTCATACTGTTAACTGGGATTCATATCACGAGTTGTACGGTGTGATTGGTGTGGCTGGTATGAGTCTTACCCGGGATTCAAAATCCTTCCTTATTGTGTACGCTCGTCCGGGCACAGTGTCCTAACTGAGGCTTGGAGGAGGGTCATAGTGGGAGGAGCCAGTGCACACCAGGTAGTCCTAAATCTTTCTAGAGTGCCCAGCCTCCTTCGGAGCCCGCTATTCCCCATGGTACTTTCGGAGTTCCCAGCATCCACTACGGACTACGAGAAATAGAATTACCGGTGAGTAAATTCTTATTATATGGACATCCACATCACACTCTGCACCAGTAGAACTTACAATCTATATTCCCTTAAAATACACTACGATTATTATTTTTTTATCCAATTATCCAACCAGTACATTGCTGGAATAGGGGTCGGCATGTATTGCCAGCGGACGAGATTCTGGCTGTCCATATCAGAATGTCGGCAGCGGGGTGAGGGATAGAGAGTCCCCTTGCGGGCTGTGCTCACCCCAGGATCTATTGCCACTCTATGGGTGTCGCGGACACCCACGAGTGGGAATAGCCCTGGTGCACCGGGTTTCCGGCTGCCGGCATTTTGGCGTCGGGATCCTGACAGCAAGTAAATTGGCTGCATCCCGTTGGAATGTGGGTAGAAATCCACAAACACAAGGACATACAAACTCAGAGCGTAATTCAGATCTGATCGCTGGGCTGCGTTTTTGCTGCCCTACGATCAGGTAGTCGCCGCCTACAGGAGGAGGGGGAAATCTCTGTGCAAGTGTGCGTTCCTATGTGTTGCAAACCCTGCGCAGCCCAGGACTTACTTATCCACTGCGATTGAATCCTGCTGATCGGAGCCGGAGCGGAGGTCACATACCCTCCCTGAAAATGCTTGAGCCCGCCTGCGTTTTTCCGGACACTCCCTGAAAACGGTCAGTTACCACCCTCAAACGCCCTCTTCCTGTCGATTTCCTTGTGAACGCCTGTGCGAATGGATTCTTCGCACAAACCCATCGCTGAGCGGCGATCTGCTTAGTACCCGTGCGACGCGCCTGCGCATTGCGGTGCATGCGAAAACGCAGCCTAGCGATCAGGTCTGAATTAGGCCCACAGTACGTTCCTATGAATGCTCAGTTACATGTGGCAATAGAATAATAAGATTTTAAACCTACCGGTAAATCTTTTTCTCCTACGTAGAGGATGCTGGGGACTCCGTAAGGACCATGGGGTATAGACGGGCTCCGAAGGAGACATGGGCACTCTAAAGAACTTTTAGTATGGGTGTGCACTGGCTCCTCCCTCTATGCCCCTCCTCCAGACCTTAGAGAAACTGTGCGCAGAGGAGATGGACAATACGAGGAAAGGATTCATACCAGCCAACACCAACCACACCGTTTAACCTGGAATATACGCAACCAGCTAACAGTATGAACAAAAAACAGTATCAGTCAAAGACCGATCTCAACTGTAACATAACTCTTACGTAAGCAACAACTATATACAAGTCTTGCAGATTTAGTCCGCACTGGGACGGGCGCCCAGCATCCTCTACGGACTAGGAGAAAAAGATTTACCGGTGGGTTTAAAATCTTATTCTCTCTTACGTCCTAGAGGATGCTGGGGACTCCGTAAGGACCATGGGGTTTATACCAAAGTTCCAAACCGGGCGGGAGAGTGCGGATGACTCTGCAGCACCGATTGAGCAAAAGCGAGGTCCTCATCAGCCAGGGTATCAAACTTGTAGAATTTTGCAAAAGTGTTTGAACCCGACCAAGTAGCTGCTCAGCAAAGCTGTAAAACCGAGACGCCTCGGGCAGCCGCCCAAGAAGAACCCACCTTCCTAGAGGAATGGGCCTTTACCGAATTTGGTAACGGCAATCCAGCCGTAGAATGAGCCTGCTGAATCGTGTTACAGATCCAGCGAGCAATAGTCTGCTTAGAAGCAGGAGCGCCAACCGTGTTGGCTGCATATAGGACAAACAGAGCCTCTGTTTTCCTAATCCTAGCCGTCCTGGCTACATAAATTTTTAAGGCCCTGACTACATCCAGGGACTTGGAGTCCTCCAAATCACCCGTAGCCACAGGCACCACAATAGGTTGGTTCATATGAAATGAAGAAACCACCTTAGGCAAAAATTGAGGGCGAGTCCTCAACTCTGCTCTATCCACATGGAAAATCAAATAGGGGCTCTTGTGAGACAAGGCCGCCAACTCTGACACCCGCCTTGCAGATGCCAAGGCTAACAACATGACCACATTCCAAGTGAGAAATTTTAATTCAACCGTTTGAAGAGGTTCAAACCAGTGTGACATCAGGAACCGTAACACGACGTTAAGGTCCCATGGTGCCACTGGGGGCACAAAAGGAGGCTGGATGTGCAGCACTCCCTTTACAAAAGTCTGGACTTCTGGGAGAGAAGCCAATTCCTTCTGAAAAAATATAGACAGGGCCGAAATCTGTACCTTAATGGAGCCTAACTTCAGGCCCATATCCACTCCTGTCTGTAGGAAGTGGAGAAAACGGCACAGATGGAAATCTTCCATAGGAGCATTCTTGGCCTCACACCAAGATACATACTTCCTCCAGATACGGTGATAATGCTTCGCCGTCACCTCCTTTCTAGCCTTTATCAGAGTAGGGATGACTTCCTCCGGAATACCTTATCCCGCTAGGATTCGGTGTTCAACCGCCATGCCGTCAAACGTAACCGCGGTAAGTCTTGGAATACGCAGGGCCCCTGCTGCAACAGGTCCTCCCTGAGAGGAAGAGGCCACGGATCTTCTGTGAGCATTTCCTGAAGATCTGAATACCAGGCCCTTCGAGGCCATTCTGGAATCTGGAACAAGTATTGTCTGTACTCTTCTTCGTCTTATGATCCTCAATACTTTTGAGATGAGAGGCAGAGGAGGGAACACATAGACCGACTAAAACACCCATGGTGTCACTAGGGCGTCTACCGCTACTGCCTGAGGGTCCCTTGACCTGGCACAATACCTCCGAAGCTTTTTGTTAGGGCGTGACGCCATCATATCTATTTGAGGAAGTCCCCAATGACTTGTTATCTCTGCAAAGACTTCTTGATGAAGTCCCCACTCTCCTGGATGGAGATCGTGTTTGCTGAGGAAGTCTGCTTCCCAGTTGTCCACTCCCGGTATGAAGACTGCTGACAGAACGCTTACGTGATTTTCCACCCAGCGCAGAATTCTGGTGGCTTCCGCCATTGCTACTCTGCTCCTTGTCCCGCCTTGGCGGTTTACATGAGCCACGGCTGTGACGTTGACCGATTGAATCAGAACCGGAAGGTCGCGAAGAAGATTCTCCGCTTGTCGCAGGCCGTTGTATATGGCCCTCTATTCCAGCACGTTGATGTGTAGACAAGCCTCCTGGCTTGACCATAGTCCCTGAAAATTTCTTCCTTGTGTGACTGCTCCCCATCCTCGGAGGCTCGCGTACGTGGTCACCAGAACAGTGTCTTGAATGCCGAACCTGCGACCCTCTAGAAGGTGAGCACTCTGCAGCCACCACAGGAGAGACACCCTGGCCCTGGGGGACAGGCTTATCTTTTGATGCATTTGCAGATGGGACCCTGACCATTTGTCCAGAATGTCCCACTGAAATGTCCTCGCATGGAACCTGCCGAAGGGGATGGCCTCGTAGGCTGCCACCATATTCCCCAGAACTCGAGTGCATTGATGAACAGACACTCTTTTTGGTTTTAGCAGGTCTCTGACCATGTTCTGGAGGCCCTGGGCTTTTTCCATTGGGAGAAAAACCCTCTTCAGTTCCGTGTCCAGAATCATGCCTAGGAATGATAGTCGGGTCGTTGGAACCAATTGTGACTTTGGCAGATTGAGAATCCAACCGTGCTGTTGTAGCACTCTCAGGGAGAGCGACACGCTCCTCAGCAATTGATCTCTCGATCTCGCCTTTATCAGGAGATCGTCCAAGTACGGGATAATTGTGACTCCATGCCTGCGCAGGAGCACCATCATCTCCGCCATCATCTTGGTGAAAATCCTCGGTGCCGTGAAAGCCCAAACGGCAACGTCTGAAACTGGTAATGACAGTCCTGTACAGCGAATCTCAGGTACTCCTGATGAGGAGGATATATGGGGACATGAAGGTAGGCATCCTTCACGTCCAGTGACACCATAAAATCCCCCCCTTCCAGACTGGATATCACAGCCCGGAGCGACTCCATCTTGAATTTGAATTTTTTCAAGTACAGGTTTAGGGATTTTAGATTTAAAATGGGTCTGACCGAACCATCCGGCTTTGGGACCACGAACAGGGTCGAATAGTACCCCTTCCCCTGTTGGACTAGGGGAACCTTGATGATCACTTGCTGTTGAGACAGCTTTTGAATTGCAGCTAATACTATTTCCCTCTCTGGGGGAGAAGCTGGCAAGGCCGACTTGAAAAATCGGCGAGGGGGCACCTCTTCGAATTCCAGTTTGTAACCTTGGGATACAATTTCCATCGCCCAAGGATCCACGTCTGAAAGAACCCAGACCTGGCTGAAGAGTCGAAGACGTGCCCCCACCGGTGCGGACTCCCTCCGTGGAGCCCCAGCGTCATGCGGTGGATTTAGCAGAAGCCAGGGAGGACTTCTGCTCCTGGGAACTAGCCGAAGCAGGTGTTCTCTTTCCTCTACCCTTACCTCTGGCGAGGAAGGAGGAGCCCCGACTTCTTCTGGACTTATGCGACCGAAAGGACTGCATCTGATATTGTGGAGTTTTCTTTTGCAGAAATTGCCATGGCGTTGGCTCTGGAACCAAGCAGCCCAACGTCTCTTTGAGCGTCTCTCATATATATGACCGCGTCTTTAATGCGACCTAAGGTCAGTAAAATGGTATCCCGGTCTAGGGTATCAATGTCAGCAGATAAGGTATCTGTCCACGCCGCAACTGCGCTACAAACCCATGCCGACACTATCGCCGGCCTGAGCAAAGCACCCGTATGCATATAAATAGATTTTAAGGTAGTTTCCTGTCTGCGATCAGCAAGATCCTTGAGGGCTGCCGTGTCTGGAGACGGAAAGCGCCACCTTCTTAGACAGACGCGTTAAAGCCTTGTCCACCCTGGGCGAGGAGTCCCACCGTACCCTATCCTGTGCAGGGAAAGGGTAAGCCATAAGAATCCTCTTGGGAATCTGCAGTTTTTTTGTCTTGAGTCTCCCAAGCTTTTTCAAATAATTCGTTCAGTTCATAAGATGGGGGAAAGGTTACCTCAGGTTTTTTTTCCCTTAAACATGTGCACCCTCGTGTCAGGGACAGAGGGATCATCTGTGATATGCAAAACATCTTGTATTGCAATAATCATATAATGAATACTTTTGGCCACCTTTGGTTGTAACCCCGCATCATCGTAGTCGACACTGGAGTCAGAATCCGTGTCGGTATCAGTGTCTCTGCTATTTGGGATAGGGGACATTTTTGAGACCCTGAAGGGCCCTGTGACCCAGTCAAATCCGAGGATTGACTCCCTGCTTTTTCCCTGGACTCTGCTTTGTCCATTCTCTTATGTAATAAGGTCACATTTGCATTTAAAATATTTCACATGTCCAACCAATCATGAGTCGGCGTTGCCGACGGAGACACCACAATCATCTGCTCCACCTCCTCCTTGGACGAGCCTTCAGCTTCAGACATGCCGACACACACGTACCGACACCCCCACACACACACAGGGATATATCTGTAAGGGGACAGTTCCCCAACAAGGCCCTTTAGAGAGACAGAGAGAGAGTATGCCAGCACACACCCAGCGCCAACTGACACTGGAAACAATTCCCAGATATAGCGCTTTTATATATATATATATATATATATATATATAGATATATATAGATATATATATATAATCGTGTAATACACTCACTGAGCCCACAAGTGCCCCCCCCCCCCCCCTCTTTTCAGCCCTGTGTCACCGTGTTCAGCAGGGGAGAGTCCGGGGAGCCAGCTTCTCTGCAGAGCTCTGTGGAGAAAATGGCGCTGGTTAGTGCTGAGGGACCAAGCTCCGCCCCCTCCAGCGGCGGGCTTCGGTCCCGCTCAATTGTATAAAAAATGGCAGGGGATTTATCCATTAACTGCCTCCGCAGCCTATATGCTATAATTGCCAATCCAGAGGTTTATATTGCTGCCCAGGGCGCCCCCCCCCCCCCCCTGCGCCCATCAGTGCCTGCTAGTGTGTGGGAGCAATGGCGCGCAGCGTTACCGCTGCGCGCTTACCTCAGGGAAGATATGAAGTCTTCTGCCGCCTTGAAGTCTACTTTTCTTCTTATACTCACCCGGCTTCTATCTTTCGGCTCTGTGAGGAGGACGGTGACGCAGCTTTGGGACGAACAACGGGGGGAGACCTGCGTTCCGACTCCCTCTGGAGCTAATGGTGTCCAGTAGCCTAAGAAGCAGAGCCCATCACTTAAGTAGGTCTGCTTCTCTCTCCTCAGTCCCACGATGCAGGGAGCCTGTTGCCAGCAGTGCTCCCTGAAAATAAAAAACCTAACAAAATTCTTTTTCATAGAAACTCAGGAGAGCTCCCCTGTAATGCACCCTATCTCCTCTGGGCACAGGATCTAACTGAGGTCTGGAGGAAGGGCATAGAGGGAGGAGCCAGTGCACACCCATACTAAAAGTTCTTTAGAGTGCCCATGTCTCCTGCAGAGCCAGTCTATACCCCATGGTCCTTACGGAGTCCCCAGCATCCTCTAGGACATAAGAGAAATAGTAAATGCATACTGCCTACATACGATTACAGACTCTCTGATATTGATGGCTTACAGTGCAGCCTGCACATACAGCACAGTGCTCTTTACCAGTAACATGGTATAAAGTCGGTTTCAACATTTAGTGCTAAACCGTGCACCTAAATACAGACTGAGAACACATGGGGGCAGATTCAATTACCTGCAGGTAATGCGTGTTAATTCATGGATTCCACATCAAGTACTGGAATCTACGGGTTACCACACACGTTAAGTCCAAAAGGATGCATTTAACACAAGGACAAATTCGCTTTAAGGGGCCGATTCAGACCCTGATGTCCAAAAATCTCTATGAAGCAATTTCTGCACATCTGCGCATGGTCCTAAACTGCGTTCTCTTCAGAACGCAGTTTTAGACCTGGAGGGGAGCGGGACCAGGGAGTCAACACTGCATTTTGTGGGTGCGGTCCAGAAAATGCAGGCGTGGGGCGGGCCGTGGCGGCTGCATGACGTCACATGCAGCAGCTGCGACCCTTAGCACGGCGGTTAGCAGACTGCCTTTGCAGCTAGGCTGCGTAGACAGAGGTCTACTCTAAACATGCAAAAGCATCGCCGCAGTGCGATGCTCTCGCATGTCTGCGGGGGGGGGGGGGGGCTGGATCTAGCATGCGGTGTAGACTTGTCCTGTGATGGCTGTCCCCCCGCATGTCAAAGAAGTTGATCGTAGATGTGTGTTTTCTCGCACATCTATGATCAAGTCTGAATTAGGCCCCAAGTGGGCCCTCTGGGGCTTAATGTGCAGGGTTGTAGCACACGGTCACCGGAGTTGATGGCTATAGATCAGGGGCATCCAATTTTTTTCTCAGCTTACCAGAAAAAAACTTAAGGGTCTTTTTGCGGAGTACAAATTATTCTAAGAAACACTAAAACTTATAAAAACATCTTGAAATAAATGTATTGTGAATTTTAAATGTCAAATTTGCTCAGTATAATATGCCAGAGGTATGCCCAATTTTTGTCACACAGAAGTGCACACAATAATGCCAACGGGAAACATGTCACACAGAGCACCCTCAGTTTATGTCCCTCTACATGCCTTACAGTCCCCCTCAGTCACACCCCTCTACATACCTCAGAGCCCCTCAGTCATACCCCTCTACATGCATCCGACCTCATAGCCCCCTCCGTCATTCCCCTCTATATGCCTCAGACCTCATAGCCCTCCTCAGTCATGCACCTCTACATGTCTGAGCCCTCCTGTCATGCTCCTCTATATGCCTTAAAGTCCCCCTCAGTCATGCACATCTACATGCCTTAGAGGCCCCTCAGTCATGCTCCTCTATATGCCTCAGAGCCCCCCTCAGACATGCTCCTCTATTTGCTTCAGAGTCCCCCTCAGTCATACCCTTCTATATTCCTCCCACCTCAAAGCCCCTCTCAGTCATGCCCCTCTATATGCCTCCGACTTCAAAGCCCCCTTCAGTCATGCCACTCTGTATATGCCTTAAAAGCCCCCCAGTCATTCCCCTCTATACGTCTGAGCGCGCCATACCACTCTACATGCCTCAGAGCCCCCCCTCAGTCATGCTCCTCTACATGCCTTAGTGCCCACCTCAGTCCCCACCTCAGTCATGCTCTTCTATGTGCCCGATTCCCCCTCAATCATACCCCTCTACATGCCTCCGACCTCAATGCCCCCCTCAGTCATGGCACTCAATATGCCTCAAAATACCTCAGTCACGCCCCTCTATATGCCACAGACTTCAGACACCCCCCATCATATCCCTCTACATGCATCATGCCCCATTTCATCCCTCAGAGCCCTACTCAGTCATGCCCCTCTATATGCCTTAGACCAGAGCCCCCCTAAATGCCTCAGTCACCCTCAGTCATGCCCCTCTATATGTCTCAGACCTCAAAGCCCCTCGGTGATGCCCCAGACCCCCCCCCCCCCGTCATGCCCCAGACACCCACTCCCCCCTCAGTTATCCCGTTACATGCCTTGGAGCACCCCATTCCTTTCCATGCTTGTTCAGAGCAAACCCCTCGTGGCCTTGAATTACGTACCTCACCAGCGAATGCTGAAATACGTACCCTTCTCCACAGTCTGTTCACACTGTTCCACTGACTCCAGTCACACAAAAAGATTACTCAGAGGAGGTGACCAGGTGGACTGGAGGAGTAGCAGCAGAATGGGCCTGCCCAGCAGTGACGTCGCCGTGCCAACATACACCACATCTGGACTCTGGGCAAAACTTTCCAGTAGAGGAAAGAGGGCCAGTTTTAAGCAGGGAGCAGGCCGGGTATGGCCACCACTGGTCTAGACCCATACACAAGTGATGGTACAAATGGTGATTGTACAAAAAGGTCTAGTGATGGCCTCACAGGAAGTCAGTGTATAAGCTTCTAGGTCAAAAATATTTCACCACAGTGTGGAGCAATTAGGAAGAATGGGGTTTGCCATTTCTAATGTAGGGACAGATTTATCAAAGCTTAGAGAGAGACAGATTACCAACCAATAACCTCCTAATTGTCATCTTACAGGCTGTGTTTCAAAAATTAGTTACTGCAGGAGCTGATTGGTTGGTATTTTCTCTCTCTCCACGGCTTGATGCATCTCCCACCAATATTACAATTGGGCTAGCTAGTGTGGTGTGCAGCCATTTTCATAAAATGTCCCAATACATCTTGGCTCTCATCAATGATTGCAAAGGACTGTGGGGGGAGACTGTCTAGCCTGGGTATACTGTGTTTACACCAAACTAACAGACTTTATAAACGTGTAAACATATGGTGAGATAAGACCATACTACTTTCATATAATTTTTAACAGCAAACTAAAGAAGTGCACCCAAAAGGAAAAATAAGAATTTACTTACCGATAATTCTATTTCTCATAGTCCGTAGTGGATGCTGGGGACTCCGTAAGGACCATGGGGAATAGCGGCTCCGCAGGAGACTGGGCACATCTAAAGAAAGCTTTAGGACTATCTGGTGTGCACTGGCTCCTCCCCCTATGACCCTCCACAAGCCTCAGTTAGGATACTGTGCCCGGACGAGCGTACACAATAAGGAAGGATTTTGAATCCCGGGTAAGACTCATACCAGCCACACCAATCACACCGTATAACCTGTGATCTGAACCCAGTTAACAGCATGATAACAGAGGAGCCTCTGAAAGATGGCTCACAACAATAATAACCCGATTTTTGTAACAATAACTATGTACAAGTATTGCAGACAATCCGCACTTGGGATGGGCGCCCAGCATCCACTACGGACTACGAGAAATAGAATTATCGGTAAGTAAATTCTTATTTTCTCTAACGTCCTAAGTGGATGCTGGGGACTCCGTAAGGACCATGGGGATTATACCAAAGCTCCCAAACGGGCGGGAGAGTGCGGATGACTCTGCAGCACCAAATGAGAGAACTCCAGGTCCTCCTCAGCCAGGATATCAATTTTGTAGAATTTTACAAACGTGTTTGCCCCTGACCAAGTAGCTGCTCGGCAAAGTTGTAAAGCCGAGACCCCTCGGGCAGCCGCCCAAGATGAGCCCACCTTCCTTGTGGAGTGGGCATTTACAGATTTTTGGCTGTGGCAGGCCTGCCACAGAATGTGCAAGCTGAATTGTACTACAAATCCAACGAGCAATAGTCTGCTTAGAAGCAGGAGCACCCAGCTTGTTGGGTGCACACAGGATAAACAGCGAGTCAGATTTCCTGACTCCAGCCGTCCTGGAAACATATATTTTCAGGGCACTGACAACGTCTAGCAACTTGGAGGCCTCCAAGTCCCTAGTAGCCGCAGGCACCACCAATAGGTTGGTTCAGGTGAGACGCTGAAAACACCTTGGGGAGAAACTGAGGACGAGTCCTCAATTCCGCCCTGTCCGAATGGAAAATCAGATAAGGGCTTTTTCAGGATAAAGCCGCCAATTCTGACACGCGCCTGGCCCAGGCCAGGGCCAACAGCATGACCACTTTCCATGTGAGATATTTTAACTCCACAGATTTAAGTGGTTCAAACCAATGTGACTTTTGGAACCCAAAACTACATTGAGATCCCAAAGTGCCACTGGAGGCACAAAAGGAGGCTGTATATGCAGTACCCCTTTTACAAACGTCTGAACTTCAGGGACTGAAGCTAGTTCTTTTTGGAAGAAAATTGACAGGGCCGAAATTTGAACCTTAATGGACCCCAATTTCAGGCCCATAGACACTCCTGTTTGCAGGAAATGTAGGAATCGACCCAGTTGAATTTCCTCCATCGGGCCTTACTGGCCTCGCACCACGCAACATATTTTCGCCAATTGCGGTGATAATGTTTTTGCGGTTACATCCTTCCTGGCTTTGATCAGGATAGGGATGACTTCATCCGGAATGCCTTTTTTCCTTCAGGATCCGGCGTTCAACCGCCATGCCGTCAAACGCAGCCGCGGTAAGTCTTGGAACAGACAGGGTCCTTGCTGGAGCAGGTCCCTTCTTAGAGGTAGAGGCCACGGATCCTCCGTGAGCATCTCTTGAAGTTCCGGTTACCAAGACCTTCTTGGCCAATCCGGAACCACGAATATAGTGCTTACTCCTCTCCATCTTATCAATCTCAGTACCTTGGGTATGAGAGGCAGAGGAGGGAACACATACCCTGACTGGTACACCCACGGTGTTACCAGAGCGTCTACAGCTTATTGCCTGAGGGTCCCTGGACCTGGCGCAATACCTGTCGAGTTTTTAATCATGTGGAAGACTTCTGGGTGAAGTCCCCACTCTCCCGGGTGTAGGTCGTGCTGAGGAAGTCTGCTTCCCAGTTGTCCACTCCCGGAATGAATACTGCTGACAGTGCTATCACATGATTTTCCGCCCAGCGAAGAATCCTTGCAGCTTCTGCCATTGCCCTCCTGCTTCTTGTGCCACCCTGTCTGTTTACGTGGGTGACTGCCGTGATGTTGTCCGACTGGATCAACACCGGCTGACCTTGAAGCAGAGGTCTTGCTAAGCTTAGAGCATTGTAAATGTCCCTTAGCTTCAGGATATTTATGTGAAGTGATGTCTCCAGGCTTGACCATAAGCCCTGGATATTCCTTCCCTGTGTGACTGCTCCCCAGCCTCGCAGGCTGGCATCCGTGGTCACCAGGACCCAGTCCTGAGTGCCTAATCTGCGGCCCTCTAGAAGATGAGCACTCTGCAACCACCACAGGAGGGACACCCTTGTCCTTGGTGACAGGGTTATCCGCTGATGCATCTGAAGATGCGATCCGGACCATTTGTCCAGCAGCTCCCACTGGAAAGTTCTTGCGTGGAATCTGCCGAATGGGATTGCTTCGTAGGAAGCCACCATTTTACCCAGAACCCTTGTGCATTGATGCACTGAGACTTGGCTCGGTTTTAGGAGGTTCCTGACTAGCTCGGATAACTCCCTGGCTTTCTCCTCCGGGAGAAACACCTTTTTCTGGACTGTGTCCAGGATCATCCCTAGGAACAGAAGACACGTCGTCGGAACCAGGTGCGATTTTGGAATATTGAGAATCCAATCGTGCTGCCGCAACACTACCTGAGATAGTGCTACACCGACCTCCAACTGTTCCCTGGATCTTACCCTTATCAGGGAATTGTCCAAGGAAGGGATAACTAAAATTCACTTCCTTCGAAGGAATATCATCATTTCGGCCATTACCTTGGTAAAGACCCGGGGTGCCGTGTACCATCCATACGGCAGCGTCTGAACTGATGGTGACAGTTCTGTACCATAAACCTGAGGTACCCTTGGTGAGAAGGGTAAATTTTGACATGAAGGTAAGCATCCTTGATGTCCCGAGACATCATGTAGTCCCCTTCTTCCAGGTTCGCAATCACTGCTCTGAGTGACTCAATCTTGAATTTGAACCTCTGTACGTAAGTGTTCAAAGATTTTAGATTTAGAATCGGTCTCACCGAGCCGTCCGGCTTCGGTACCACAGCAGTGTGGAATAATACCCCGTTCCCTGTTGCAGGAGGGGTATCTTGATTATCACCTGCTGGGAATACAGCTTGTGAATGGCTTCCAAAACTGTCTCCCTGTCAGAAGGAGACATCGGTAAAGCCGACTTTAGGAAACGGCGAGGGGGAGACGTCTCGAATTCTAATTTGTACCCCTGAGATATCACCTGAAGGATCCAGGGGTCTACTTGCGAGTGAGCCCACTGCGCGCTGAAATTCATTGAGACGGGCCCCCCACCGTGCCTGATTCTGCTTGTAAAGCCCCAGCGTATACTGAGGGCTTGGCAGAGGCGGGAGAGGGTTTCTGTTCCTGGGAACTGGCTGATTTCTGCAGCCTTTTTCCTCTCCCTCTGTCACGGGGCAGAAATGAGGAACCTTTTGCCCGCTTGTCCACGAAAAGACTGCGCCTGATAATACGGCGTCTTCTCATGTTGAGAGGCGACCTGGGGTACAAACGTGGAATTCCCAGCTGTTGCCGTGGCCACCAGGTCTGAAAGACCGACCCCAAATAACTCCTCCCTTAATAAAGCAATACTTCCAAATGCCGTTTGGAATACGCATCACCTGACCACTGACGTGTCCATAACCCTCTACTGGTAGAAATGGACAACGCACTTAGACTTGATGCCAGTCGGCAAATATTCCGCTGTGTATCACGCATATATAGAAATGCATCTTTTAAATGCTCTATAGGCAATAATATACTGTCCCTATCTAGGGTATCAATATTTTCAGTCAGGGAATCCGACCACGCCAACCCAGCACTGCACATCCAGGCTGAGGCGATTGCTGGTCGCAGTATAACACCAGTATGTGTGTAAATACCTTTTAGGATACCCTCCTGCTTTCTATCAGCAGGATCCTTAAGGGCGGCCATCTCAGGCGAAGGTAGAGCCCTTACAAGCGTGTGAGCGCTTTATCCCCCCTAGGGGGTGTTTCCCAACGCACACTAACCTCTGGCGGGAAAGGATATAATGCCAATAACATTTTAGAAATTATCCGTTGTTATCGGGGGAAACCCACGCATCATCACACACCTCATTTAATTTCTCAGATTCAGGAAAACTACAGGTAGTTTTTCCTCACCGAACATAATACCCCTTTTTTTGGTGGTACTCGTATTATCAGAAATGTGTAAAACATTTTTCATTGCCTCAATCATGTAACGTGTGGCCCTACTGGAAGTCACATTCGTCTCTTCACCGTCGACACTGGAGTCAGTATCCGTGTCGGCATCTATATCTGCCATCTGAGGTAACGGGCGCTTTAGAGCCCCTGACGGCCTATGAGACGTCTGGACAGGCACAAGCTGAGTAGCCGGCTGTCTCATGTCAACCACTGTCTTTTATACAGAGCTGACACTGTCACGTAATTCCTTCCAACAGTTCATCCACTCAGGTGTCGACCCCCTAGGGGGTGACATCACTATTACAGGCAATCTGCTCCGTCTCCACATCATTTTTCTCCTCATACATGTCGACACAAAAGTACCGACATACAGCACACACACAGGGAATGCTCTGATAGAGGACAGGACCCCACTAGCCCTTTGGGGAGACAGAGGGAGAGTTTGCCAGCACACACCAGAGCGCTATATATATATATATACAGGGATAACCTTATATAAGTGTTTTTCCCCTTATAGCTGCTGTATAGTTAATACTGCGCCCAATTAGTGCCCCCCTCTCTTTTTTTAACCCTTTCTGTAGTGTAGTGACTGCAGGGGAGAGACAGGGAGCTTCCCTCCAACGGAGCTGTGAGGGAAAATGGCGCCAGTGTGCTGAGGAGATAGGCTCCGCCCCTTTTTCGCGGACTTTTCTCCTGCTTTTTTATGGATTCTGGCAGGGGTTAAATGCATCCATATAGCCCAGGAGCTATATGTGATGCATTTTTTTTGCCATCCAAGGTGTTTTTATTGCGTCTCAGGGCGCCCCCCCCCAGCGCCCTGCACCCTCAGTGACCGAAGTGTGCTGAGAGCAATGGCGCACAGCTGCAGTGCTGTGCGCTACCTTGTTGAAGACAGGACGTCTTCTGCCGCCGATTTTCCGGACCTCTTCTGCCTTCTGGCTCTGTAAGGGGGCCGGCGGCGCGGCTCTGGGACCCATCCAAGCTGGGCCTGTGATCGTCCCTCTGGAGCTAATGTCCAGTAGCCTAAGAAGCCCAATCCACTCTGCACGCAGGTGAGTTCGCTTCTTCTCCCCTTAGTCCCTCGATGCAGTGAGCCTGTTGCCAGCAGGTCTCACTGAAAATAAAAAACCTAATCTAAAACTTTCACTAAGAAGCTCAGGAGAGCCCCTAGTGTGCACCCTTCTCGTTCGGGCACAGAGATCTAACTGAGGCTTGGAGGAGGGTCATAGGGGGAGGAGCCAGTGCACACCAGATAGTCCTAAAGCTTTCTTTAGATGTGCCCAGTCTCCTGCGGAGCCGCTATTCCCCATGGTCCTTACGGAGTCCCCAGCATCCACTTAGGACGTTAGAGAAACAAAGATTTGTGGTAAATGTCATCAAATCAAGAAGGTTGGTTTCATCTATTCATTTAGGTTACGCATATACAAGTAGAATAAGTGGTGTCCAATACTATCGGTCAGCAGATTCTAGCTATTTTATAGAATGTATCAGAAAAAAGGAGATTTATGGTAAGAACTTACCTTTGTTAAATCTCTTTCTGCGAAGTACACTGGGTTCAACAGGGATAACATCGGGGGTGTAGAGTTGGCTCTTGATCAGAGGCACCAACAGGCTAAAAAATTTGACTGTTCCCAGGATGCTTAGCGCAGCCTCCTCTATAACCCCGCCTCCGTGCACAGGAGCTCAGTTTTGTTAACCAGTCCAATGCAGTAGCAGGTAAAAGAGACGACTACCATTAGTAGCCACATACACTACATTCTCACGACAGGAGTAGCTGTCAGCGGCTAATGCCATACCAACCCAAAGAAGCAAAGTGAGCCAGAGTGGGCGCCCTGTGGAACCCAGTGTACATCGCAGATTTTTTTTAATCAAAGGTAAGTTCTTACCATAAATCTCCTTTTCTGCAGCGGGGTACACTGGGGTTCCACAGGGATAACATCGGGGATGTCCTAAAGCAGTTCCTCATGGGAGGGGACGCACTGTAGCGGGCACAAGAACCCGGCGTCCAAAGGAGGCATCCTGGGAGGCGGAAGTATCGAAGGCATAGAACCTTATGAACTTGTTCACTGAAGACCACGTAGCCGCCTTGCACAATTGTTTAAGGGTCGCACCACGGCGGGCCACCCAAGAAGGTCCAAATGACAGAGTAGAATGGGCTTTGATGGCAGCAGGAGCTGGAAGGCTGGTCTGCACATAAGCATGTGCAATCACCATTGTAATCCATCTGGCCAAGGTCTGCTTGTTAGCAGGCCAGCCACGTTTGTGAAAACCAAAAAGGACAAAGAGGGAATTAGATCTCCTAAGAGAAGCTGCCCTCTTCACATAAATACGGAGAGCCTGTACCACATCCAAAGACCGCTCTTTTGAGGATAAACCTGGAGAAGTAAAGGCCGAAACCACAATCTCTTGGTTAAGGTGGAAAGATAACACCACCTTAGGTAGAAAACAAGGGCGAGTTTGAAGAACCGCACGGTCACGATGAAAAATCAGAAAGGGTGACCGATAGGACAAGGCACCCAAGTCTGAAACCCGTCTAGCAGAGGCAATAGCAAGCAGAAACAAGACCTTAAGGAGTAAGCCATTTAAGGTCCACAGACTAAAGAGGTTCAAACGGAGACTCTTGAAAGGCCTCCAGAACAACCAACAAATCCCAAGGAGCCACAGGCGGGACATAGGGAGGTTGAATCCGTAAAACACCCTGAATGAATGTATGAACATCATGCTGTCGCAATTTTTCTCTGAAACCATATCGACAAGGCAGAAATAGGAACCTTGAGGGAGGCCAGACGAAGGCCTAAGTCCAGGCCCCATTGCAGAAAAGCCAAGAGTTTGGCAGTACTGAACTTGTATGCATCATAATTGTTAGTTGCACACCAAGCAAAAATAAGATTTTAAACCTACCGGTAAATCTTTTTCTCCTAGTCCGTAGAGGATGCTGGGAACTCCGTAAGGACCATGGGGTATAGACAGGCTCCGCAGGAGACATGGGCACTCTAAAGAACTTTTAGTATGGGTGTGCACTGGCTCCTCCCTCTATGCCCCTCCTCCAGACCTCAGTTAGATCCTGTGCCCAGAGGAGATAGGGTGCATTACAGGGGAGCTCTCCTGAGTTTCTCTGAAAAATAATTTTGTTAGGTTTTTTATTTTCAGGGAGCACTGCTGGCAACAGGCTCCCTGCATCGTGGGACTGAGGAGAGAGAAGCAGACCTACTTAAATGATAGGCTCTGCTTCTTAGGCTACTGGACACCATTAGCTCCAGAGGGTCAGAACGCAGGTCTCACCCTCGCCGTTCGTCTAGGAGCCGCGCCGCCGTCCTCCTCACAGAGCCGGAAGATAGAAGCCGGGTGAGTATTAAGAAGAAAGAAGAGTTCAAAGGCGGCAGAAGACTTCAAGATCTTCACTGAGGTAATGCTGCGCGCCATTGCTCCCACACATCACACACAGCGGGCACTGTACGGGTGCAGGGCGCAGGGGGGTGCCCTGGGCAGCATTATTAACCTCAAGGGACACTGGCATATAGTTTAGATACTGCGGAGCAGTATTTTGAAAAACCCCCGCCAGTATAAATATTTTGAGCGGGACCGAAGCCTGCCGGTGAGGGGGCGGAGCTTGATCCTCCAGCACTAACCAGCACCATTTTCTCCACAGCACACTGCAGAGAAGCTGGCTCCCCGGACTCTACCCTGCTGAACACGGTTACAGAGGGCAAAAAAGAGGGGGGCACATGTAATTGGCGCAGTGAGTAGATTTATATAAAAGCGCTGTACTAACTGGGATTTTATTCCAGTGTCCGGTAGCGCTGGGTGTGTGCTGGCATACTTTCTCTCTGTCTCTCCAAAAGGGCCTTATTGGGGGGACTATCTCCATATAGATATATCCCAAAGTGTGTGGGGGTGTCGGTATGTGTGTGTCGGCATGTCTGAAGCGGAAGGCTCATCTAAGGAGGAGGTGGAGCAGATGATTGTGGTGTCTCCGTCGGCAACGCCGACACCTGATTGGTTGGATATGTGGAATGTTTTAAATGCAAATGTGTCTTTATTACATAAGAGATTGGACAAAGCAGAGTCCAGGGAAAAAACAGGGAGTCAATCCATGGCTTTGGCTGTGTCACAGGGGCCAGAAGGACCCAGTTGGAGATCCAGAATGGACGACCACTGCTCAGTTGTTGATCCTTCCAGCCACCAAGTCAGTGACAGATGGACCTCTGGAGTCAAGGATATCATGTGAGACCTGATCTGGTGAGGCAGGCCGTCCCACTCGGGAGAGAATTAACCTCTGCAGAGGGCGGGAATGAAATTGAGCATACTCCACCATCTCGAAAGCCGACACAAGGAGGCCTAGTACTTGCAACGCCGAGAGTATAGACACACGTGGGCGAGAGAGGAAGCATCTTATCTTGTCCTGAAGCTTCAAGACCTTCTCCGGAGACAAAAACAACCGCTGTTTGTGGGTGTCCAATAGTGCTCCCAGGTGCACCAAGCTCTAAGCAGGAACCAGGGAAGACGTCTTCCAGTTGATGAGCCACCCGTGGGCTTGCAGGAACTGGACCGTCAGTTCCAGATGATGAAGGAGAACCTCCGGAGAGTTCGCCAGGATCAACAAGTCGTACGGCAGGATCCCGATACCTTGATGGCGGAGTAGGGCCGCCATGACCTTGGTGAAAACTCGAGGAGCCAAGGTCAGACCAAAAGGCAAGGCCTGGAATTGAAAATGTAGGTTGCCAATAGCAAACCGCAGGTATTGTTGATGCGACACTGCAATAGGTATATGCAGGTATGCATCCTGTATGTCCAGGGATACCATATAGTACTTGGGCTCCAAGGCCAGAACAATAGAGCGAAGAGTTTCCATACGTAATTTGGAGACTTTCACAAATTTGTTAAAAGACTTGAGGTTGAGAATGGGCCAGGAAGACCCATACCGTTTCGGAACTAGGAACAGCGTTGAATAATACCCACTGACTCTCTGAGCCAGAGGCACCGACACTACCACTCGCGTGTCCAGGAGGGATTGTACCACCACATGGAGAATCTTTGCTATTACCGGATCCGAAGGGACGTTTGTTGAGCAAAACTGGCGAGGGGGACATGTCTTGAAAGAGATGGCGTATCCATGAGCGACGACTTCCCTTACCCAGGGGTCCGAAGTGGTCTGTGACCATATATGAGCAAACCGTAGAAGTTGGCCTCCCACCCTGGGATCGCCCAGGGGGAGGCCCGTCCGGTCATGCAGCAGGCTTGTCTGTTTTGGCAGCAGGCTGACGGGCAGCCCAGGAAAGTTTAGGTTTGGACTTAGTGGATTTGGAAGTGCGAGCCTGTTTCGGGTACGCCTGACCCTATGCTTTACCTGGAGGTCAAAAGGAACGAAAGGAAGTACTCTCAGCCTTCGGAGCCGAAGGAGTAGTACTAGGTAGACATGCAGTCTTAGCAGACGCTAAGTCAGCGACAATCTTGTTGAGATCTTCCCCAAAAAGAATGTTTCCCTTAAAAGGGATAACCTCCAAGGTCTTTTTCAAGTCCAGATCTACAGACCAGGACTGCAACTAGAGGATCCGGTGAGCCAGAATAGACGTGGCAGACGCTTTGGCCGCTAGGATACCTGCAAAAGATGAATATATGAGAGGTTGTAACAATGTAAGAAAGACACTGTTTGGCATTATCAGGAAAATTAGACGGTAATTCCGCTTCAACTTCCTGAACCCAGGCCTCTATAGCTTTAGCAGCCCAAGAGGCCACAATAGTAGGCCCATGCACAGCTCCAGCCAGAGTGTAATGGACTTCAAGCAACCCTCCACACGTTTATCCGTCGGTTCGTTCAGAGAGGTGCCGGTAGTGACAGGCAGAGCAGATGACACCACCAGACGTGTGACTTGTGAGTCCACCGGCAACGGTATTTCCCACTTTTTGCTTAACTCTCTAAGAGGTCAGGAACATCCACTTGAGTCAGGGATTCCCCATCAGAATTATCTGCTTCAGTGTCTGAGGGGTCGGTATATACGCCATCGTCATCAGATGAAGTATCTGTAACATGCGTGGATCGTGAGGATGTAATGGCCCACTCCGATAACACCTTGGTCTTAGGCGGGCGAGGGTTAGGATTTTGCTTGGCCAAAGACTGATTTAATTGCTGTAACTGAGAGGACAGAGTATCTGCCCATGGCAGATTAACAGCAGGGACAATACGTGGCTGTAATAACACAGGAGGTCCCATAGGGGGCGCAAGTCTAGTTACCAGCGTAGTCTGTAAATTAGTAAATGTAGCCCACGGCGGGTCATTAGTTGCCCCGTTGCAGAAAACTGACTGAGGGGTACAAAACCCCCAGTACCTGAACCCTCAGCTGCAATATTTTCCTCAGAGACATCCATGGCATGAGCATTGCAGGATGCAAGGTCAGCCACAGAATCCCCACCCTGCCGAGCTGACATTACACGAAAGCTTTACCGTAGGGTGAAAAAATAGGATTTTAATACCTACCGGTAAATCCTTTTCTCCTAGTCCGTAGAGGATGCTGGGGACTCCAAAAGGACCATGGGGTATAGACGGGATCCGCAGGAGACATGGGCACACTATAAGATTTTGAATGCGTGTGAACTGGCTCCTCCCTCTATGCCCCTCCTCCAGACCTCAGTTATAGGAACTGTGCCCAGGGAGACGGACTTTTCGAGGAAAAGGATTTTTGTTAACCAAGGGTGAGAAACACACCAGCCCACACCACAACACACCGTACAACATGGCTTTTAAGCAATACCAGTTAACAGCATGAACTAAAAACAGCAACAAGCTGAACATAACCGAAACACAACCTTCGCTTAACCGAAGCAATAACCATCAATACTACTGCAAAAACAGTCCGCACAGGGACGGGCGCCCAGCATCCTCTACGGACTAGGACAAAAGGATTTACCGGTAGGTATTAAAATCCTATTTTCTCTTACGTCCTAGAGCAGGCTTTTTCAACCAGTGTGCCGTGGCACACTAGTGTGCCGCGACCAGTTGCAAGGTGTGCCGCGGAGCCAGAGCAGCTTCCTGCAACTTCAGAGTGAACTGTTGGCCCGGGCTCTTCTTAGAGGATCAGTCGTGCTCCGACCGTGACCTATACCTTGAAGATGCGGCAGTGTGATAACATAGGTCACGGCCGCCGTGTATCACCACCCAGCCAGCCCACCCGCCTGCATACACATCTTACAATTCCCGCCTGCATACACAGCTTTCCTTGCCAACCCACATCCACACCTGCCCGCCCACCCGCTGCTCAGTATTCGCAGCACTCACTATGAACAACAACCGTCACTGAGGGACAGGGAGGAGGACAGCTGACCAGTAGGGGCTAATATTTGTTATTTTATTTCTCCTGTGGGGAACAATAGGTTTCAATAGGATTTATGTGGGGAGAATAAGGATTTATGGGGGTAACAATGTGAATAACTCATATGGGGAGCAATAGGATTTATGTGGGGAGTAATGTGATTGATTGATTTATGTGGGGAGAAATAGGATTTATGTAGGGAGCAACATGATTTATGTGATTGTTTTTTCTGTGTAGGCCAAAGTATGTGTGGAATTTTTTTTTACTGTGAGGGCCAATGTGTGTTTTTTGTTTTTTCTTCTGTGGGGAACTGATGGTGTGCCTTGGGAATTTTAAAATATTGTTCGGTGTGCCGTGAGTAAAAAAAGGTTGAAAATCACTGTCCTAGAGGATGCTGGGGACTCCAAAAGGACCATGGGGTCTATACCAAAGCTCCAGACCGGGCGTGAGAGTACGGACGACTCTGCAGCACCGATTGAGCAAACATGAGGTCCTCATCAGCCAGTGTATCAAACTTGTAGAACTTAGCAAAAGTGTTTTAACCCGACCACTAAGCTGCTCGGCAAAGTTGAAGCGACGAGACTCCTCGGCAGCCGCCCAAGATGAGCCCACCTTCCTAGTAGAATGGGCTTTCACTGACTTCGGCAACAGCAATCCAGCCGTAGAATGAGCATGCCGAATCGTATTACAGATCCAGTGTGCAATAGTCTGCTTGGAAGCAGGAGCCCCAATTTTTACATCAAGAGATTTTGAAACAGCCAAAGCGTCCGTAGCCACAGGTACAATAGGTTGGTTTATGTGAAACGAAGAAACCACCTTCGGCAGAAATTGTTGACGCGTTCTCAATTCCGCTCTATCCTCATGGAAAATCAAATAGGGGCTCCTGTGAGACAAAGCCCCCAATTCCGACACCCGTCTTGCGGACGCCAAGGCCAAAAGCATGACCACCTTCCAAGTGAGAATTTTCAACTCAACCTTTTCGTAAAGGTTCAAACCAGTGAGACATGAAATTGCAACACCACGTCAAGATCCCACGGTGCCACGGGTGGCACAAACGGAGGATGGATGTGCAGTACTCCCTTCCCGAAAGTCTGAACTTCTGGAAGGGTGGCCAATTCTTTCTGAAAGAAAATAGATAGAGCCGAAATCTGCACTTTAATGGAACCTAATTTCAGGCCTGCATCCACACCTGCCTGCAAAAAATGGAGGAAACGACCCAGCTGAAACTCCTCCGTAGGAGCCTTCTTGGCTTCACACCAAGACACATACTTTCACCAAATACGGTGATAATGCTTCGCCGTGACCTCCTTTCTAGCCTTAAGTAGAGTGGGGATGACTTCCCGGGGAATACACTTTCGAGGTAGGATTTGGCGTTCAACTTCCACGCCGTCAAACGCAACCGCGGTAAGTCCTGGAAGACGCACGGCCCCTGCAGTAACAGATCCTCTCTGAGAGGAAGAGGCCAGGGATCTTCTATGAGCAATTCCTGAAGATCCGGATACCAGGCCCTCTGTGGCCAATCTGGAACAATGAGTACCGCCTGAACCCTTGTTCTTCTTATGATCCTTATCACTCTTGGAATGAGTGGAAGTGGAGGGAACACATATACCGACTGAAACACCCATGGAGTCACCAGGGCGTCCACTGCACTGGCTTGAGGGTCCCTTGACCTGGAACAATATCTCTGAAGCTTCTTGTTGAGGCGAGACGCCATCATGTCTATTTGAGGAATTCCCCAATGACTTGTCACTTCTGCAAAAACCTCTTGATGATAACCCCACTCTCCTGGATGGAGATCGTGTCTGCTGAGGAAATCTGCTTCCCAGTTGTCCACGGCCGGAAGGAAGACCGCTGACAGAGCGCTTACATGTTTTTATACCCAGCGGAGAACTTTTGTGGCCTCCGCCATTGCCGCTCTGCTCTTTGTTCCGCCCTGGCGGTATATGTACGCCACCGCTGTTACGTTGTCCGACTGAATCAGGACAGGTAGACCTCGAAGAAAGTGTTCCGCTTGCAGAAGGCCATTGTAGATGGCCCTTAATTCCAAAACGTTTATGTGCAGACAAGCTTCCTGGCTTGACCATTCTCCCTGGAAATTTTGTCCCTGTGTGACTGCTCCCCAGCCTCGGAGACTTGCATCCGTGGTCATAAAGACCCAATCCTGGATCCCGAACCTGCGTCCCTCTAGGAGGTGAGAACTCTGAAGCCACCACAGGAGAGATATTCTGGTCCTGGAAGACAGACTTATTTTCCGTTGCATGTGTAGGCGAGACCCGGACCACTTGTCCAACAGGTCCCACTGAAACACCCGGGCATGAAACCTGCCAAATGGAATGGCTTCGTAAGCTGCAACAATCTTCCCCAGCACCCGAGTGCATTGATGGATCAACACTCTTGCCGGTTTCAGAATCTCCTTGACCATGGTCCGGATTTCCAGAGCTTTTTCCGTAAGGAGAAACACTCTCTGCAGTTCCGTGTCCAGGATCATGCCCAAGAAAGACAGCAGAGTTGTCGGAATCAACTGTGACTTTGGCAAATTTAGAATCCAACCATGTTGTTGCAGCACTGTCAGGGAGAGTGCCACGCTTCTAAGCAACTGCTCCTTTGATCTCGCCTTTATCAGGCGATCGTCCAAGTACCATCAAAGTAATGGCAGAAATGAGCACCATCATTTCTGCCATTACTTTGGTGAAGATCCTCGGGGCCGTGGAAAGACCAAACGGCAACGTCTGAAATTGGTAATGACAATCCTGAACCGCAAACCTCAGGAAAGCTTGATGTGGAGGATATATTGGGACATGTAAGTAGGCATCTTTTATGTCGACTGACGCCATAAAATCCACCCCTTCCAGACTGGAGATCACGGTACGACAAATAGGCTCGAATAAAACCCTTCTCCCCATTGAGACAGGGGTGCCGGGACAATGACACGCTGTTGACACAGCTTTTGTATCGCAGCACACACTACTTCCCTTTCTGGGATAGAAACTGGCAAGGCCGATTTGAAAAATCGTGGGGGGGGGCACCTCCTGAAACTCCAGCTTGTACCCTTGGGACACTATGTCTAACACCCAAGGATCCAGGCCCGAGTTAAACCAGACCTGACTGAAGAGTCGGAGATGCGCCCCCATCGGTACGGACTCCCGTAGAGGTGCCCCAGAGTCATGCGGTGGACTTGGCAGAAGCCGGGGAGGACTTCTGCTCCTGGGAGCTTGGCACAGCAGGAGACCTTTTTCCCCATCCTCTACCTTTAGAGGCAAGGAAGGACGACCCTCTCCCTTTTTTGTATTTATTAGGCCGAAAGGACTGCATCTGATAATGCGGCGTCTTTTTCCGTTGTGCAGGAACATAAGAAAGGATGACTTACCCGCTGTAGCTGTAGACACCAGGTCAGCGAGGCCGTCACCAAACAAGACCCTACCTTTATAAGGGAGAGCTTCCATAGCTTTCTTAAGAGTCGGCATCAGCATTCTATTGATGAATCCACAGCGCTCTCCTGGCCGAGACTGCCGTGGCATTGGCCCTTGATCCCAAGAGACCAATATCCCTTGCCGCATCCTTTAGGTAAGCTGCAGCGTCCCTGATATAACCGAGAGTCAAAAGAATGCTATCCCTATCCAGGGTATCCATGTCATATGCCAAATTATCTGCCCACTTGCCAAAGGCACTACTCACCCATGCCGACGCCACGGCCGGTCTGAGCAGCGCACCCGTAGTGAGATAAATGGATTTTAAGGTCGTTTCCTGCTTACGATCCGCAGGTTCCTTTAGGGCAGCAGTGTCAGGAGACGGAAACGCCACCTTCTTGGACAGTCGTGATAGAGCCTTGTCCACATTGGGAGAGGACTCCCACTTTTCCCTGTCAGCAGAGGGGAAAGGATATGCCATTAGAATTCTCTTGGGAATCTGCCACCTTTTGTCAGGAGATTCCAAAGCTTTTTCACAAAGAGTGTTCAGCTCATGAGAGGGGGGAAACGTCACCTCAGGCTTTTTTCCCTTATACAAACAAACCCTTGTATCAGGAACAGTAGGTACTTCTGAAATATGTAAAACGTCTTTAATTGCCACAATCATGTACTGAATACTCTTAACCAGTTTTGGATTTAAACTGGCCTCACTATAGTCGACACTAGAATCAGAGTCCGTGTCGGTATCAGTATCCGCCATCTGGGTAAATGAATGCTTTTGTGACCCTGAGGGGGCCTGTGCCTGAGACAAGGCGTCCTCCATGGATTTTCTCCACGTTTGTGTCCGAGAATCAGATTAATCCAGCCTTTTAGTCAACAACGCCACATTTACATTCAATGTACTCAACATATCCACCCAATCAGCAGTCGGCGGTGCCGACAGTGACTCCCAGCGCCTTATCTGCCCCCACTGCAACTTCCTCCGGGGAGGAGCACTCAGCCTCAGACATGTCGACACACACGTACCGACACGCACAAACACACTGGCTATAGGGGACAGACCTACAGGAAAGCCTGTTAGAGAAACACAGAGGGCGTTTACCAGCTCACACCCCAGCGCCTATCCCGGTACCGAGAACAAATACACACAGCCTCAGGCCTGTCTGCGCTGTTATTATTAATAGGTTAATAGCACCAAATTACTGTGCCCCCCCCTGTTTTGCTCCCTGTTACTTGTGCAGGAGAGTGGAGGTCCGGGCCAGCGTCTCTGCTCTTGTGAAGAGAAAATGGCGCTGGTAAGCGGTGAGGGCTAAGCCACGCCCCCTCACAGCGCGCTGTAGTCCCGCTCAAATTTTAAATATTTATACTGGCGGGGGCTATATTTAGTGCCTAGGCACTTCTAATATATAATATATATATATATATATATATATATATTCTGCCCAGTGCTGAACTTCAGTAATCATGCTGCCCAGGGCGCCCCCCCCCCCCCCCCCTGCGCCCTGCAATTGCCGCCCGAAGTGTGTGTGGGAGCATGGCGCGTAGCGCGACTGCTGCGCGGTACCTCATTACTGAAGTCTTCTGCCGTCACTGAAGTCTTCTGTACTTCCTTATACTCACCGGGCTTCTTTTTCCTGGCTCTGTGAGGGGGGTTCACAGCGCGGCTCCGGGAACAAGCAGCTAGGCGCACCAAGTGATCGAACCCTCTGGAGCTAATGGTGTCCAGTAGCCTAAGAAGCAGAGCCCTTGAACTCAGAAGAAGTAGGTCTGCTTCTCTCCCCTCACTCCCACGAAGCAGGGAGCCTGTAGCCAGCAGGTCTGCCTGAAAATAATAACCTAACTAAGTCTTTTCAGAGAAACTCAGGAGAGCTCCCCTAGTGTGTGTCCAGTCTCTCTGGGCACAGAATCTAACTGAGGTCTGGAGGAGGGGCATAGAGGGAGGAGCCAGTTCACACCCATTCAAAGTCTTATAGTGTGCCCATGTCTCCTGCGGATCCCGTCTACACCCCATGGTCCTTTTGGAGTCCCCAGCATCCTCTAGGATGTAAGACAGGCATGTCCAAACCGCGGCCCTCCAGCTGTTGAGAAACTACACATCCCAGCATGCCCTGACACAGCTTTAGCATTCTCTGACAGCAAAAATGTGTCAGGGCATGCTGGGATATGTAGTTTCACAACAGCTGGAGGGCCGCAGTTTGGACATGCCTGATGTAAGAGAAAGTACAATAAAAGCAGACACAATACCTGACAAAAATTCTCCTGGGTAGTGTGACTACAGGCAGAGCACACACAGAGGATTTAAGAGGTATATGGTGACTGTAAAACACAGAGAAAAATACAGATATAGTATATCCTGTGAGACCCTATATAATATGAAAACCCTGACGCACTTAGCACCCCTCAGGGTACAGAATATAGGGATAGCAATATAGAAGAGATAAACGGAATGGAAAGCACAGCAGCTGCTATTGGCACACACACAGTCACATGTACGATGCAGAAATTATCACAAACAATAAAACTGCACTGGACTAGCAATACTAAGGAACTGCACTACTTAAGTAATGCTAATTAGGTATATAGATATAACAATGCACAGTAAAGACTGGCTGTATATCACAGGGTACTTGTACTAAATATCCCTGACAGTATGCACTTGTTCTTAACTAACACTGTCTAAAGACATGTAGAATGCTTAAGTGTCCTGTAGAAGCACAGCACTGTTGATGCAGTCGGCTTTACAGAGGAGACTTTGTCCAGCAGTCCCAGATCAGTGCAGCTGTGTGTAATGGCGCACAAACGCTGACAGGGAGTGAGGGAGACAGAGAGATGCAGCTCCAGGGTGGGAACATTAGCAGTAAATGGCGGTCTGGGGGAGGGGCTACAGGTCAGAGCCTTATCCCCTTGATGGACTTCACCAGCGGGTACTGCGGGCTTTAGAAAATGGATTATGTACAGAATCCGACCTGTGCCCTTGTCCTGGTGGTCTAGTGTCCACGCCAGCGCATGCAGTCCGTCTCCTAGAGACCGCGCCGAATCGCGATTTGCAGTGGGTCCCGCCTGATAGGGGACCCTCTTACCTCCTCCTTGATGCGGCCACGCGATCCCGGAGAGCAGCGGTCAGTTTGTGTGCCCTAAGAAATACCGGAGCCCTCCGCTGTAAGTACCCGGGCAACCAGGGCGCGGGAGTATACAGCAACCTGGGAGGTGAGGGAGCCGCAGCATGATAGGTCAGAAATGACATATAGCACTTGTAAGTGCCTATGCTGCGGCCCTTGAAGTCTTCTTTCTTCTAGAAAAGCTCTTTTCAGGGCTGCCCAGCGCATCCCTCCCTGTTAGCTGCCTGCACTGCAGGCACCAACTTACAAACTGAGCTCCTGTGCATGGAGGCGGGGTTATAGAGGAGGCGGCGCTAAGCATCCTGGGAACAGTCAAAGCTTTTAGCCTGTTGGTGCTTCGGATCAAGATCCAACTCTACACCCCAGATGTTATCCCTGTGGAACCCCAGTGTACCCCGCTGAGGAAATTATAATTAGTCTCCGATTTGTTGCTATGGACAACACATTCTCTCAGATTCTTTTTGGACCTTTCGCATCCCCCCCACCACCACCAATTGCACCCCCAATGGCATCACATGCTTTCTTTGGCACTAAGAACCTGGCGATAGGCCACCTGTGTCCGGAGATGCTGAATCTATTGTTGGTAGAGATGACTGGTTGATCCCTAGCACTGCAGTTTTCTTTCTCCTACCATGTGTGTCTGTGTGTACAGCCCATTTAAATTAGAACTTAAAAATAGCTTACACAAAAGGTGACGTCGTCACACTAAAAGGCTTACATTTCATTTTAAGCACCTGATGAATAGTAATTCTGTACTCTGTCCAACAGTCCTCAGTTCAATAAAGTTGGATATTGAAGAAGTCGCGACACAATGTACAAATGCTGAATGAGTAATTGCCTGCAATTTACAGGCACAGATGCCATTCCGCTAATTTAGTGCTTCCTGTACCATAGTGGGTCTATGTACAAAGCCTGGAGAGAGATAAAGTTGACTGAGATAAAGTACCAGCCAATCAGCTCTTCAATGCTATATTACAGGTTGTGTAGCTGGATGGCTGGTACTTTAACTCTCACCAAGGATTAGTTCATAGACGTCATAGTACAGAGGTTCTCAAATCAGGTCCTCAAGGCACCCCAATGGGTATCCAGGCTTGGCCACAGGTGATTTAATTGGCACCTCAGTCAATTTAACCATCTGTGCTGAGCCATGGCTATACCTACTGTTGGTGCGCCTTGAGGACTGTGTTTGAGAACCTCTGCCATAGTGTCTACTCGTGTACCCATGATATCATCTATTGTCTGACTTCACCCATGTCCAACACAGATGATATAAGTCTGTTTCATCCTTCAGCTGATTCCCCACTATCTAACCCATTGCAAGGATACCATAATGATCACTTAATTCTACCACAAAGAGTCCACATCTCCATATAATGGGGATGGAGAAACAACTATAAGTCACACAATGAGCAAATAGCAAATCCATTACATGGAAGAAAAACAAACATCAATGAGTTAGACAGCAAGGAAAAACAACTAGCTACAGTACTACCAATGAACAGATGGACCAAGTTGCAAGGAGCATGGGTGCAACCAGCAGGGTCTAAGGTGCTGAAGGAGAAAGAGGGAGATTGCCATGATTGTGAAAGGAGCAAAACCAAAGGAAGGAGAGGCCTGCACATCACAATTTACAGTACAGAGGCGAGAGACAAACACAAGAGGAGGATACTGAGTAGGTGGGTAGTTGTTTTAAGGTTGGAGAGTAAGTATGGTGGCCAATCCCGAAATTGGGATCAGCGGGATCCTGGGATTTAGGGCCAAAAACGGGCGGGATTCAATCCCGGGATTGGAAGCTCCAATCCCGGGGATTGAGGGATCAGCGTTGAGCATCCACAGGACGCTCAGATGCTGCCCGGCTTCCTCCTTCCGGCTCCCCAGGGCAGCGAGAGGTCATGCTGCGCCGTCACAAGCCGCCTGGAGAGAGTGGAGGATGTTACCCACCCGCCCACGGTATATGTTGAGTTATGTGTGCGGGGCAGGTGGGGTTTGGCGAGAGGGTGGCCACATATCCCGGGATTGGCCATTTTTCAATACCGATACCCGGGATTGAAAAAATGGCCCGGGGATTGGCTTCCCTAGAGTAAGGAAAAGGTCTAGTGAAACGATTTCTTTTTTTTTTTTTTTGTTCGTTTGAAAGCTAGTGGATAATCCAATTTGAATGGTGGTGGTGGGGTGACAAGAACAAAACAGTGTGGAGTAGCAGGAGAAGTCATTAGCAGCAAGCGGGCATGAGTGTGGATAAGGGCTTTGAAGGTGAGGGTTGGGAGTTTACACTGGATTCAATGGGGGACAGGTTGCCATTGAAATAACTAGCAGAGAATGGAAACCATTGTAGAGTAGTAACAGGAAAATAAATGTCTTCGATAAGGAGGATGGATAGTAGTGAGGAAAAGCTGGTGAGAGCCAGTTCGGAGAGGAACAAGTCAATATGAGATAGGGTGATATAGGGTCCCAAGATTACGATGGAGGAAGTAGCATGACTAAGAAAGAGACCAAATGCGAGGAGTGAAGAGGGACGAGTCAAATAGGACACCAAGACAGCGGAATTGTGGGACAGAGGACAGGGTAGTGTTGTCACCCCATGGAGAATGGAGAGGTGAGGAAGACAATGACATTTGTGGAGGTCTCATTTACCTATACAGGATAATGGACACTCACTTAGACGCAGATGTACTATGATGAGGGTTGGCAAAGCAGCCGACCAGTTTTAAAACAGCAATAGGAATAAATGCTAAATCTGGCTTGTTTTGCATCTATTTCTATTGCCGTTCTAAAGCAACCTGTCAAAGCCGGCGATGATTGAGAGTTGTCTTTGCAGCAATAGCTCTTCAATGTGCCCCCCTCACAACACGATCTCGTCCCGGACTCTTATTTGTTTTTATCTGCAACGCTATGGGGTGAAAAAGCCATGAGTTCAGAGCTACCGTGAGTGCTGCATATGTCTGCACTTACTCACATGGCCAGATGCCTCGCAGCTAACTGAATCGACAACTTAAAGCCTGTTCTTCCAAATCATTAGCAACCTCAAACAAACTGTAAAAACGTACAAAATATAGAAGAGCCAGTTCTCTGCAGACAGCTAAAAAGCAGAAGACAAAAACCAGCCCGTGCCAAAGCAAAATAAGAGAGATCAGGGGTCCTATGGTATCGAGTGCCATTGCCATAAATACCACCGGGATCCACAGTAATTCAGGACTTCGACCCAGGAATTGACTAGGATTGGAGATTCGGGTTGACCCTTTCCCACAGAGGAAATACCCATTTTGATCCGCAAATTACCGGGTAGAAATTCTTGAATTTGCTTCTCTGTGTGAAGGGGAGGGGTCGTCAGGTGGAGAGACCGGCAAAACTACCCGGCACTGAAATGGGAAAATTGCTGGGATTTGTGTCTGAAAAGGGTGTAAATGTGCAAGTTGTGTGACTACTTTTGTATTCAATTGCAATTTAGCATAAAAACTAAACACACATAAACCACTAGTGGGTACGAGGCCTAACTGTGCCCCATGGATTCCATCTACAGCGAAAAGGGTGTGGCTCAATCCATTAGCATTCATTGGTACTATCCAGGATGCACAAAACAGCATAATTCCTACAGCATTCAACACTTTACAATCATATTAGATTTTATTACACCTACCCCAGGATTCTCAGCACCTCTGCACTTATTCCCTATCCATGATGTCGAGTTGCTTTTCCATGCATTAAATAGGACTCTACTACAATGGGAGGTCTACTGAGTGCACCAAGATGGGTATACGGTCGTTAGGTCGACACCACTTAGGTCAACCACTATTGGTCGACATGTACTAGGTCAAAAGGTCGACATGAGTTTAAAAAAAAATCTAGGACTTTTTCAAACTTTACGATCCACGTGGACTATGATTGGGAATAGTAACCTGTGCCGAGCGCAGCGAGGCACCTTGCCCGAAGCATGGCGAGCGGAGCGAGCCATGCGAGGGTACACGGTGCATTAATTGGGGTTCCCAGTCACTTTACGAAGAAAACGACACACACAAAAGTAAAAAACCTCATGTCGACCTTTTGACCTGTCGACTTAGTACATGTCGATCTAATGACCATGTCGACCTAATGACTGTTGACCTAAGCTGTGTCGACCCAACGACCCATACCCCCAAGAAGACATCTGCGCATTCCTGGAGGTTTTTTTTCGAGCCTGGTAGGACTTACCACTGGATTTAAGGGAGTGCAGTTAATGCTTCTACATCTCACATATTTCCTGGTTATGCTTTAGTCCAGAGGTTCTCAAACGCGGTCCTCAAGGCACCTCAACGGTCCAGGTTTTAGGTATCAATACAAGAACAGAAATATATAGTGTGCTGTCAACGGCAGCCTGTATGGGGAAGGTCAATTCCCTTAAATATATATGGAAAAGAAGAAGGTGGATACTGGCGCCGGCTGTTACTTCAAATGATAATGGACAATTGGATCAATAAATTTAAAATATAAACAAATAATTTATTACACATTCATAAAAAATAGGTTTTCCTACTCCTCACTGTGTAGAACAAAGCAATTGCTGATATACAAGAATATTAAAAATGTAAATGTAAGGTACCACTGGTTGTCCTTTCTGAATATAATGTCCACAAATTCTGAATAGGACTCTATTCCACATATGCCCACAAGTTCAACTGATGAATGGTTTATTACCAGACTTATCCGGAGAAGTCCCCTAGGTATCTCATTGGGATAAGATCCAAATTGCAAACAGGGATGAGTCCGGGTCTGTAGATCGCTTGTGCTTGAATGTTATCCGGTGGATGCGAAAGAGTCCATAGGTGTAGCCAGAGATGTGGAGGAAGGGATACAGCCTTTGTGGTCCTCAGAATTTGGCTCAACGCGTTTCGCTGGTCTAATGGCTGCCAGCTTCCTGAGGAGCATAAGTGCCTGAGGAAGCTGGCAGCACAAGCGATCTACAGACACGGACTCATCCCTGTTTGCAATTTGGATCTTATCCCAGTGAGATGCCTAGGGGACTTCTCCGGATAAAAGTCTGGTAATAAACCATTCATCAATTGAACTTGTGGGCATATGTGGACTCCTCCTGCAGCATTAGCAAATTATCCCAATTATATGAATTTGTGGACATTATATTCAGAAGGGACAACCAGTGGTACCTTACATTTACATTTTTAATATTCTTGTATATCAGCAATTGCTTTGTTCTACACAGTGAGGAGTAGGAAAACCTATTTTTTATGAATGTGTAATAAATTATTTGTTTATATTTTAAATTATTGATCCAATTGTCCATTATCATTTGAAGTAACAGCCAGCTCCAGTATCCACTTTCTTCTTTTCCAGGTTTTAGGTATATCCATTGCTCAGCACAGATGGTTAAATCAAATTAACGGAGGTGCCAATTAAGTCACCTGTGGCCAAGCATGGATAAACTTAAAACCTGGACCATTGTGGTGCATTGAGGACCACGTTTGAGAACCTCTGCTTTAGTAATATGACACCACAAGTCACATAACTGATTTTGGGGGACATTTACTAAGCAGTGATAAGAGCGGAGAAGTGAGCCAGTGGAGAAGTTTCCCCATCAACCAATCAGCAGCTCTGTATAATTTTATAGTATGCAAATTATAGATGTTACTTCAGTGCTGATTGGTTGTCATGGGCACTCAGCACTGGCTCACTTCTCTGCTCTTATCACTGCTAAGTAAATGTCCCCCTTTGTCCTTAACTACAGGGTTGAATGGGTAACAGGTCATGCAATATGGATAAATACCTTGGGGCATGGTTGAGATGGACACAGTACACACAGCAGCTGCTGCTTTTGACGCAGATGCTGTGGGATAATTTGCTAATGCTGCAGGAGGAGTCTTGTATTAATAGCCGCCTCCTGCGAGCTTCTGTGATAATTTCTTCATCAGAAGACGCAGCATCAGATCATCTGCAAATTCATCGATCTGAGTAACCCCCAGGCTACGAGGATGGTCAGTATTTTCACTCTGCCTGGGCCAAGAGAAAACTGGGACGACATGCCTCAGTTTTGTAAAGCATTCTCCGTTGCCGTCCCCACTCGCCTCCCGCCATGCTGCAGCTTGGGGGCACTGCAAGAGATAATGCAGAACCTGTTCCGCACACACACAGAATGAGTCCTGCACATGCACCGTCCTCCAGCTATTGGGATAGTAAGCAATACTTCTGGATTGCGTACTACTCTAAATCAGGCGCTAGGATGAGGGTGCCCAAGATGGCTGCCTCACACCCTGTTAAATGTGAAGTGTTTTCTCCCTATACAGTAAGTAGAACGGAGCTGTATAAACGAAGACTATGTACCAACAGACTGTGACCAGGCCACGGCTCACCTTCTCCGATACGGCTTAATGTTCAGGGGCACTTTATAGAATAGGCTGCATGTAAAAGGAGAGTAGGTATGGCCATTGGTGGGATAACCAGTAATGATCACCATCGATGGAACCATTGCTTGCACCCATCGATAGTCATAGCTGCTGTGGGGAATGACAAGCTGTAAAATTGCCACCTCAGCAACTTAAATAGCGGAGAACCATTGGATCTCAACCATCGTTAGGAAAACATTTCTGGTTGTTAACAGCCAATGGCCATCCCTAAAGGAGAGGAAATGTAGCATTTCTGAAGTCTAAAATTGTTCAGGAAAAAAAGTGAGCTGTTTAGAACGCAGTTTTTGCAGTCCCCAGTTTATGGCACAGGGTAGCGCGATTATATAGAGGTTATTTTTAACAGTGCATTCACACTTCTGACCCACTCTCTCAAAAGTTGCTCATTCCAGTCAAGATACAGCTAGCCCAGGTGCTCCAAACTGGGAAGGACAATATATGTATATACTGTAGCTTCTGTGGAACACCTACTGCAAACAATCATTAAAAGCAGTAAAGCTAGTTCTCCGAGCACAGGGTATGACTGCGTGCTGAAACCATAATTACATGGCCACATACCGGTACAGAAGCTACAGCTGTATGTCACGTAGTCTAATTCATATAGCAGTCATCAGATGACAATGAACACTGTAAAGTCTCCCAGGTGATAGGAGCTCGGCTGGTGACAGCTCAGACTGGATCTCGTCCACCAGAAATGGTCAAAGCCTAATTTGCACATTCGCTAGACACACCAATGACATCATACATGGGGTCTTATTCAGTAAGGATTGCAAATTGTTAATTAGCAGAATTGCAATCCTTTGGATCGCATGCTGGGGGCCGACCATCGCTGGGCAAGGCTTAGCTGCGCCCGCAAGAGTCCCGCCGCTATGTTCTCGATCGCGGTGGCTGCGTTTGATGTCACGTAGCTGCTGTGATCCCCCCCGTTTGGCCACTTTCGCCCCCGGGTTCGAGCAGCACCAGCAACGCTCCGCCTCCTCCATGGAAACAGAGAGTTGCCCGCCCCCACCTCTGCCTGATTGACAGGCAGAGGCTATTGTATTTTCTGCGGCACCCCGCAGATAGATGCAGGAGCCTGCGTTTTTTCTCAATATTGGCAGTTGGATTGCTTACTGCGAATCAACCTGAATTAGGCCCGTAGTACTGGTGTAGGTTTGCAACTTGCACCACAAGCCTATCAAATCACTGCATCTGGCAACAGTGCATACATGCCAATACACACGATGGGCAGTGGGTGGGTAGGAGGGGCCTGGTGCCTTGTGTGGTGGTGGGTATACGTTTATTGAGACATGCAGAATAAGAACCCCCCCGAGATGAACTGTTATTCCCAATCTGCAGCGTTCCTCTAAACCAGTGGTTCTCAAACTCGGTCCTCAGGACCCCACACAGTGCATGTTTTGCAGGTAACCCAGCAGGTGCACAGGTGTATTAATTACTCACAGACACTTTTAAAAATGTCCACAGGTGGAGCTAATTATGTCACTTGTGATTTTGTGAGGAGACCTGCAAAACATGCACTGTGTGGGGTCCTGAGGACCGAGTTTGAGAACCTATGCTCTAAACTTTACTAACCGATAGCAAGTGTGGCAATGGGCCTGATTCAGCGGTGGATGCATTTAACACAACAGCTGCGTCTTCGCATTCAGCTGCTGTGCAAAAATATGCTAATGTTGCAGGAGCCGTCTTGTGTATGAAGATGCCTCTGGCCGGCTTGTGAGATCCGCCGTTGCGTACAGAGCTGCAGTATCAGATCATCTGTGTAAACATCCGACATCTGCGTAACGCTGAGGTTACTCAGGATGTCCAGTGTAGTCACGCTACAGAGGCCAGGAAATCTGCATCGGGAGACGCAGACTCTGGCACGCCTAAATAAATGGAACGTCCACCCCCCCCACCGTTTAGTAACACTGCCACCACGCCGCCCTCAAACAGCCGCAGCTTGTCAATCACGCTGCAGCTCAGTGTGAACTACATCTGTCGTCGCATTCACTGATACGGCCATGCGCAAATAAGTAAGCATCAGAAATGTACACAAATCATCAGGCTTGCCTACATCTCTGAATCAGGCACGACGTTTTGTGAAACCACAAGTCACAGCATGCCGTGCCGCTCCCAGAGACCTCGATAGGTCAGCACTAGGATCATTAGGGCAGATGTATTAAGACTGGATAACTGATAAAGCAGTGATAAGTGCAAGGTGATAACGCACCAGCCAATCAGCTCATGCCAATTTACATATTGGAGCTGGTTGGCTGGTGCGTTATCACCTTGCACTAATCTCTGCTTTATCACTTCTCCAGGCTTAATACACCTGCCCCAATATATTAGCAAGCCCAGTTAAGTACTCTGTAGGTAAGGCTTTGGCAAAACCCCCGAAACAGGAGAGTTGCAGAGCACCACTGGATTGTCGAATACTTCAGGGACCACTGTAGCACAGACAAATGGCACAATAGCAAAACTGGATCTTACCTGAACTTTAACGCCATGCAATTAACAAATTTACACTAGAATTCTTCAAGTATGGCCTGCTCAGTGAATATGCCGTGTTATGTGTTTCCCGCTGCCTCACTAGTAGTATTGTGTGCGTTTAGGTGTGATCCACGTGTAGCTGCCTACTATACTCTGACCCTGGTTACTCATTTGTGGAGACAGTGTGTCCTGCATATATCCATTCACAAGGAAGTGTACCATACAGTACAACATGGAAAGTTTATTGGTGAAAGTTGTACGTTTCCATTTAACCTAAACTTTATCAAGTCGGCCAAAAAAAAAAAAAAGAAAGAAAAACCTAACTTTTCAAAACGACACGATTGAGATTGGTCTCCCAACGCTGGTAGCAACAAACAAAAAAAAAGGTGATGGTAATCTACTACACTCGCCTACATTGGGCTTGCCATACTATGGGGTACATTTACTAAGCAGTGATAAAAGCGGAGAAGTGAGCCAGTGGTGATATTTCCCCATCAACCAATCAGCAGCTTTGTATCATTTTATAGTATGCAAATTATAGATGTTACTTCAGTGCTGATTGGTTGCCATGGGCACTTCTCCACTGGCTCACTTCTCCGCTCTTATCACTACTTAGTAAATGTACCCCTATGCTTTACGGGTGTGGATCTTAGGGTCGACATGGTCATTAGGTGAACACGGAAAAAGTTCGACATGAGTTTTTAAATATTTTTGGGTGTCGTTTTCTTCGGAAAGTGGCCGGGAACCCCAGTTAATGCACTGTATCAACGCGCATGGCTCGCCATAAATCGGGCAAGGTGCCCCGCTGCGCTCGGCACGGGTTACTATTCCCAATCGTGGTCCACGTGGATCGTAAAGTATGACAAAGTTAAAAAAAAATGTGAAAAACTCATGTCGCCCTTTTCATGAGTCGCCCTAGTGACCGGATACCGTGCTTTACACAGGTTTTGTGGCTGGTTAAGAGGTGAAATGCAGGCTTGAATTTATTCAGCCACAGAACCTATGCAAATTATAGGTGACCTGGATTAAAGGGGTATTTACGGCAAGCCTATTAATAAGAGCTATAAACCAGTGGTTTTCAAACTTGGTCCTCAGGACCCCAAAGCGCTCATGTTTTTCCTGTCAGCCAGCAGGTGCACAGGTGTGTTCATTACTCACTGACAATTAAAAGAGCCACAGGTGGAGCCGATTATTTCACTTGCGATTCAATGAAGAGACCTTGAAAACATGCACTGTTTGGGGTCCTGAGTACGGAGCGCGAGAACCTGTGCGCTAAACTGCTGTGAGTGTGCTATAACTAGCCTTACCATACTCTTTACACTGGGACACTAATGAATTACACAGGTTCTGTGGCTGGCTGACTACAAGCCTGCATTTCACCTAGTTCTAATCAGCCACAGAACCTGTGTAATCCACGAGCGGCCCGGTTTAAAGGGATAGTATAGTAAGCCTATAGGCCCTACACACTGGCCGATTTTCTGAAAGATATGAACGATCTTGTTCATAAATGAACGAGAACTCGTTCATATCTTTCAGTGTGGAGACTCCAGCGATGAACGATGCGCGTCCCCGCGCTCGTTCATTGCTGGTCTCCCGTCGGCTGTGCATGCAGGCCAATATGGACGATCTCGTCCATATTTGCCTGCACTTCAATGCAGCCGCGTGACGGGGGGAGTAAAGAAACTTCACTGCCCCCCCGCCGCCGGGTCGCTCGTCGCCGTATCCGCCGTCGGGCAGCTCGGCGGCGGGTCGGCCAGTGAGTAGGGCCCCCTAGTTATAACTGTTCAACCTGAAAATGTGGAGACTCCCTGAAACAGTAAATCATAAAAAACAAAAACAAACAAAAAAGTTAAATCAAAGCTGTTACCTTTACTTTGCTTGGAAATGTAAAGCTGGTCAAACGCAGCTATTATGTTGGGTTAGGCTACATTAGGGCGATACGATGTGTGTCTGCGGCGACTACCATTTACTACAGCCAAGAACGACTGAAATCCATTCGGATTGCAGCTACCCTGGCAATAAAAGCATTCAGGTCCCCGGCTATCACAACATGTCTGCCGGCCACAGCAATGGGCACGTCTACAAGTCGGTCAGCGATCTGCGTTAGGGCTGTGGAGTCGGCAAGCCAGACCTTCAACTCTGACTCCTCTAAACACTTTGACTCCTCTGATCTCAATAAACAAACTGCAGAGGAAAAGTCTACAGACTTTATCCATATCTCCCCGAGCATAAAAACAAAAACAGCAGGCAAGGCCATAAACAAGGCGGTGTCTCCTGTAGGGTAAGCCCCTCTGCCCCATCAAACCTTCCCTTGGCATACTTTCCCAAAAGAAGCTTAGATTATTTCAGTCTCAAATTAAAGTCCCAATTGTATATGGGTCCAGGGGTTATGACCGTAGGTCTAAATTCCACGGACAGCAGAACAGGATATTTATATGTAAAACATGGGAGCCTCCTATTGCCATAATATAAATACCTCCAGCAGCGAGGTTCAGTCTATGGAGTGTATTGTAGGTACAATCTCCATTATTAGGGATTTAGTGGCCGTCAGGGAACCCAGTAGCATAACAAAAGGATTTTAAATCACTATTCCCAAAACATACACGGTGTAGTAAATATGACTCCCATAGCATACAGTAATGAGGCTGGGATTCCAGTTATAGAAGAGAAGAATGGGAAAATGGAAAGTCCACAGATAGATCTATGGGGGGCTGTGGGGGTAATAGAGGCAACCTGTGGCTTTCTGAATGCTGGGGAACTACAGGTCCCAGAGCAGTCTGCTGGGGAACTGCAAGTCCCAGAGCTGCTTGCTAGGGAACTGCAAGTCCTAGAGCTGCCTGCTGGGGATGCAAGCATGCAGCTGCATAGCAGGCAGAGCCAGCTGCTACCACGGCTGGGCACCTGGGATATCCCCCCACCGGTAGCCATGCCCGGCGCTCAGCCCCTCCCCGGTGGTGTCTGGCCCTGTGTATGTGTGTGTACGGCAGGCTGGGGCTCACTCACACTCACCTGTCAGGCAGGGGATGGTATTGAGGGCACTATTACTAATGTTACCCCCCGCCATGGGCACGCTACAGGGGGCTGCGGAGGGGCTGCTGCTCTGTGTTATACTCTCCGCTAGCTGCGGGATGATCGCACCCTCCGACGCCATGTTACAGGCGGCACTCATCTCCCCCACCCTCCTAGGGAGGCGGGGACGTTGACGTCACCTATGACGTGCGCGTCGCAGCTCGCTGAGACCGGTGCAGCTTATTCCCGGCGGCCAGTGCGGCCAGTGTGAACGGACGCAGGGTATGTAGCTGGAGACACCGCCTGCGTGCATGTGTGGGCGCCATCTTACTTCAGGGCAACACCTGACCACATAGCAATACAGTAAAGCTGGCTGGTACTGTGGTACATAGTAGACCAGAGGTTCTCAAACGCTGTCCTCGAGGCACCCCCAACGGTCCAGGTTTTAGGTTTGTCCATGGCTCAGCACAGATGGTTTAATCAAATTGAATGAGGTGCTAATTAAGTCACCTGTGGCCAAGCATGGATATACTTAAAGCCTGGACTGTTGGGGGGGGGGGGGGGGGTGCCCCCGAGGACCGAATTTGAGAACTTCTGTACTAGACATACTTGCCTACCTGACCCTCTCCATGAGGGAGAAAATGCTCTGTTTCTGGACTTTCCTGGTAATGTATGATTGCCATTGAAAGGATTTGCCCTTATATTCTTTAACCCTCGATGTGATGGCCTCTCAGACGTCTGGGAGTGTAAACCTTCATGCTATCAGTTACATGCACAACACAAGCAGTAAAGATTCACACTGTTTATTTAATAAATTACAGCGTACTATATAGAAAAGAAACATGGGTGTATACAATATGTGCAAGCATATGATTGGATAAATAGAAGTAGCATACGACATTACATGCAGGATATTTTAGTAACACACAGAAGTAACAGTTTTGATCTGGTATGTAATTGTCCTTGAAGATAAGACACACACAAGCCTTATATTATATGAACAGACAAAGGCATCTTGTAGAGAGTGCGTACGTGTCTATTCAAACACATAACAATTCATATAGCATGTTTAACCCTTCAATCCCCTCTTAGAATCATTATTGTTATACTATATGATTCTTGCAAAGCTTACGTCTTTCTGCACACCAATGGCGCAATTTTTAGCCTGAGCGGGAGTTGCAGTAATTGTTGGGCATTTTAAGAAGGGTTAATCGTTGGGTTAATGATGTTCCGTGTTTACCCTTTTCATCTAAGGCTTCAGCGGGCTTATAGCCCCATGGGGTACCTGTGTTCCAGGCAGCCGCGGACCATGAGCTGCAATCATTTCCCCAGTTATGGCCTGTAACGCAAATATAGGGTACCTCGGGGCTTAGGTTGTCTGTGGTGTCAGCGCGGATCTGGTAGTCAACAGACTTTTGGACAGCAGCTAGTTGGGGGAATTGGAAATAATCTAGTATGTAGGTTGCGGTGTATGTGGTGGAAGAGTTATACCATAGTGTCAGTTTTCCTTATTCTGAGTTATATCAACCTCAGTCATTGAGAGGGGAAAATGGGCCAGTAGGGCTATCAAGATAGTCCCCAGGGTAAAGATAGGGGGCATTTTCTTCATCCTCCTCTGGTCTTCTGTCTTCGCTAGGTGGGAGGTCAGGGCTGTCCGCCCCGGTTCGTACCTCACTGGAATCACTTGCTTCCCTCTCTAGGTCTGGTCTAGGAACCTTTTCCACTCGGGATGCATGGATCCAGGTAGGACTTTCCTCTGTCAGGACTGCTGTTCGGGTAACTGCTACGACCTCTGTCTCTGGACCATAGGTGAAGTCTCCTGGGCTCTTGTTCCTGGGGAGCACCTTCACCACGACTCTGTCTCTGACTTTAAAGGGGTGTGTAGGTTCCTGTGGATTCAAAGGGTTTTTACAAACAACCTCATGTTCAATTTCATTCAGTTTTGTTATCAGGGACCTGACATACTCTTCTCTGATGAGTTCTAGATCTCCTTCCTGTATTACTAGTGGTTTCTTAGCCCAGGGTGTAGGAAAAGGGTCTACCCATTAGTATTTCAAAGGGTTCGAAGGGTGAGTATCCTAGAGTTTTCTGTGGGGTCATTCTGATTTCTGCTAGGACAATGGGAAGGACCTGCTTCCACTTGTGGAAGGTACCTCCTGTGGCCTTCCTTAGTTTGTCTTTGAGGGTCCTATTCATTCTTCCTACGACCCCTGAACTCTGCAGGTGGTACGGGATGTGAAACTTCCACTCCACCTGCAGAGCTTTTACTAAGGCCTGTGTGATTTTGGCTGTAAAGGCTGAGCCTTTATCACTATTTATTTGCAGGGGGCATCCCCATCTAGGGATGATTTTCTGTGTTAGGATTCTTGCTACTGTCTTGGCATCCTCTGACTTAGTTAGGAATACTTCTGGCCAGCGAGAGAACATATCTACAATGACCAGGGCATATTCTTGTTTACCTGTACCAGGGATATGGGTAAAATCAATTTGTAAGTGTGTAAAAGGGGTGGTGGGGTATTCAAGATGCTGGTGTTTAGCTTTATTAGGGTTGTTAGGGTTGTTCCTGAGGCAAGTGATGCATCTGCTAACATACTGGTCCACAAGTGATTTGGCATTAGTAACATAAAAATCATTGGTTAGTAGGAGGAGTGTTGTGGCTTCACCACGGTGACCAACACCACGGCACTGGGCAACGAGCAAAGGGGCACTGGACTGGGGTATACAGGGTTTCCCCTCTTTGCAGATTAATCCTGATTTAGGATTTTTTCTGCAGAATTGGGTAAGTCCAGTCGGAGAGATCAGTATTAGTCGCAGCAGCTTGAAGTGCTGTCAAGGGAGGGACATGCTCTAGTGAGTGCAATGAGCTCTGCAGCTTGCGCGGACTGACAAGGTGTTGGTAGGGTTTCCAACACAGTGTCAGGGAGGGTGACAATGGCATAGCCAGCCTGGTATGTATTGTCATTGGGCCTACTACAGGAGCCGTCAACAAATACTATGTCTGCGCCTGGTATGGGAACGGGAGACATGTCAAGTCTGGGAGAAGTTTCAGCTTCAATGGAAGCAGCACAGTCATGTAGGTCGGGTGGTTCATCCTCGGGACCTTTCAAGCCTAAAAGGGCATTGAGAATGGGTGCAGGGCCAGAAGAACTAGCAGTGTACTTAATGGTAAGGGTAGGGTTACTCAAAAGGAGTACTTCATATCCACTAAGGCGTTGTGCTGACATGTGCTGTGTGTGTAAGCTTTTAAGTATTGCCAGGACATCATGCGTGGTGTGGAGTACTGTGATGTGGCCTAAAGTGAGGGTAGTGGCCATTTCTGCAACCATTGCACAGGCTGCCAAAGCCCTGAGGCAGGCAGGCATACCTTGCACAGACACTGGCATGACTTTGAAAAAAAAAAATGCCACGGGGCGCAACTTCCCTCCATGAAACTGTGTGAGCACCCCCGCCATGGTTTTACAATTGTCCCTTGCATATAGATGGAAAGGTAGTACATAATTGGGGAGGCCAAGTGCCGGACTTTTTATCAACATACATTTTAAACTTTCATATGCAGTTAACATTTCTTGTGACCATTGTACAGTTTTAGGTTTGTCCTTCAGTGTGGCTTGTCTCAAAATGTTATCATAATAAGAGCAATCAGAAATCCACTGTCTGCAGTAATTTACCATACCCAGGAAGGACAGTAGTTCCTTCTGGGTAGTTGGGGTGACCAGGCCCAATACAGACTGTATGCGTTGTGGACTGACTTTCCTCTCTCCCTGAGTGAGCACAAAACCTAAGTAATCAACATGCTTTTTACACCATTGCATTTTTATTTTGGACACCTTGTGTCCACATTCACAAAGCCAGTTTAGTAATGAAACACCATCCTCTCGGCAGGCCTCCCCAGTTTTACTACAGAGCAGCAGATCATCTGCATACTGTAGCAGGACTGAACCATGGTGAGGTTGCCAGGGCCCCAATGTGGCCTGGAGACAACAGGTGCGTCAATAATCTGCACCAGGTAAGTTGTTTACCCTCAAAAGAAAAGGCAAAAAGTAATTGTGTCTGTGAATCTACAGGTATGCTGAAAAAAGGCATTCTTCAAATCAATTACAGAGAAGAACGCAGCATCTGCAGGGATTGCAGAAATGAGTGAGTTTACATCTGGGACAATTGGTGCAATTGGGACAATTAACTGATTGATCGCTCTGAGATTCTGTACAAATCTTATACTGCCATCAGCTTTGGCAACAGGGTTCACAGGAGTACAGTATGGTGATACAATATGTCTGAGAATACCCTGTTGTAAGAATTGCTGTATCATGGGGCGGAGACCTTCTATCTTTTCTGGTGAGAGGGGATACTGCATAGGTCAGAACACAAAACACTGGTTGTTGCACCGCTGTCCACTAAAAAGGGAATTTTACTTCCATTTATAATAAGTGGCAGCAGAGGTGAATCTTTACTATGACGGGTGAGTTGAATAAAGGCTGGGATACCCTCCTCCGGGCCCCGTCAGTGCGCGGGGTCTTTGGAATCTTCCCTGACTGCGGGGTTGGTTCTGTCTGTCAAAGCGTCTGGAGTTCTGATAGGTATGAGTGAGTGCAGGTTTCTTTTTACATCAAAACACCCTGCAGCCTCTTTCTCATATAAATGTATAGCTGCGTCCTTTGCAAGCTTTGCGCAAATAAGATATACAGCCATCGAGGGTAATAGTGGGCTTGGGACAGTGTTTTACTATTATCTAAACTCTGGGTTATTGGTGCTAGGGATAGAGCTAGTGGACGCACCCTCCAGCAGTGGAGCTGGAGGCAATCCCATTTGGTGTGAAAGGGTTACTGCTGCCAAGAGATCTGTGTCCTCAAGCGCAGGATACATTGGAATGCAAGGGGGGGGGGCGAGAGGGATACAGTTTCTCACTGCTTCGCTTCTGTGCTGTTGGGAACTGACATTTTTAATCCTCCATATAGAAAGGGTAATTACTGCCTTCCCGTAGGAATGGGTCCTGTCCTGCTTTCTCTGTCCATCCCGCTAAATTATCCACCCATGGGTTAACTAAGTAATACTCTGAGGTAGAGTTGCGGGCGACATACATCTTGCATGTTTCCCCTGGTAAAGGTGGGGGGTAAATGACTGTCTTACTCTGACCCCCTCCCATAGTAAAAAATGCAATTTACACCAACGTTCTATGCAATTTTACAATAACAATGCAATTTACAATAACTTTCTATGCATGCATCAGCTTAACCAGTTAATTAGTCATTGACAATATCACAATATTATCTTGTATAGTGAGAACATGAAATCTTTTGACGTGTACGATACTTACCATTCGTACAAGATGTCAGAAAAATACAGCGTTTTAGACAGGAAGCAAGAAAAGTGTTTGAGTAAAGATATCTGGCAGACGAAAACTTACCAGCCGTCTGGACCAAATATAAGAACTTATCTCACTACAAACATACAAAAATATATAGACGATCAAATCGAGGTATAATCTACGTTACGTATAGACCCCAGGTCTATTTTTTAAGTATCCCAGATACTGACGTCTTTGGAGAATTGCGCTTGGACCCCTGGTCCTTTCTCAGACGTATCTTTAAGTCCCAGACATTAAAGATTCTATGGTATCCCTGATACCTGTTTTATGCTTTTACATAAAACTTCGTAATATTAAGTCCCGGACTTAAATATTACCTTGTCACGTGTTCCCGGAACACTGACACGGATTCAGCTTCAGTGTATGACCGCAATCCTGTATGGCAAAGACAGACAATAAATTCTCTATCCTACCATTCAGGGACGATCACTGAATCGCGGACGTAGCCCCCAGCTGAAAGGATTTGCCCTTATATTCTTTAACCCTCGATGTGATGGCCTCTCAGACGTCTGGGAGTGTAAACCTTCATGCTATCAGTTACATGCACAACACAAGCAGTAAAGATTCACACTGTTTATTTAATAAATTACAGCGTACTATATAGAAAAGAAACATGGGTGTATACAATATGTGCAAGCATATGATTGGATAAATAGAAGTAGCATACGACATTACATGCAGGATATTTTAGTAACACACAGAAGTAACAGTTTTGATCTGGTATGTAATTGTCCTTGAAGATAAGACACACACAAGCCTTATATTATATGAACAGACAAAGGCATCTTGTAGAGAGTGCGTACGTGTCTATTCAAACACATAACAATTCATATAGCATGTTTAACCCTTCAGCCATCACCTGTGGTGACCTAGTTAATTAATAAGAAAGGTGTTTCACCACAGGTGATGGCAATCATACATTACCAGGAAAGTCCAGGAACAGAGCATTTTCTCCCTCATGGAGAGGGTCAGGTAGGCAAGTATGGTACTAGATGATGTGTACCCAGCGACATTGGCAGCACCAAGATCCAGCGGTGGAGCCGTCTTCATGACAACACACGGGAGTGCATATCATCAGCGACATAGCGGGTACACACTAGACGATGTGCCCGATATGTCGGATCAGACGACATATTGTCTAGTGTGTACTCAGCTTATGCGGTAGATGCATGGTTGTATCTAAAAAAAAAAAAAAAAAAAAAAAGGTCTTCTGACCTCACAACCATGTGACCCGCGACGACAGGGGGAGGAGAAAGGTCTGCTGAAGGTGTACCCTCGTGGGCTCTCTTTGCCACACTTCAGGCATGGTGGCTCATTCCACTCTGCTTCGCTCACCACAGGTTAAAATTCCCAATACATGTCCACGTGGATATTGGGCAGTACGGATGGTGTAATGGTTAGCATTACTGCCTCACAGCACTGAGGTCATGGGTTCGAGTCCCACCATGGCCCTAACTGTGTGGAGTTTGCATATTCTCCCCGTACTTGCGTGGGTTTCCTCCGGGTACTTCGGTTTCCTCCCACAATCCAAAAATATACTGGTAGGTTAATTGGCTTGCAACAAAATTAACCCTAGCGTGAATGTGTCTGTGTGTGCATGTGACAGGGAATATAGATTGTAAGCTCCACTGGGGCAGGGACTGATGTGAATGGGCAAATATTCTCTGTACAGCGCTGCGGAATATGTGTGCGCTATATAAATAACTGGTAATAATAATAATAATAATAATAAAAGTGCTAGCCTTCACCATGGCACTATGGGCCATATGTTTGTGACGTCAGAGGCCCAGATGGATCTAGCATCTACCATTCGCGCATTGCTAGAGGAACTTTCTGTTTTCTCTTATGTCTTGGAGGATACTGGGGTCCACATTAGTACCATGCGGTATAGACGGGTTCACTAGGAGCCATGGGCACTTTAAGAACTTGATAGTGTGTACTGGCTCCTCCCTCTATGCCCCTCCTACCAGACTCAGTTTAGAAAATGTGCCCGGAGGAGCCGGTCATGATTAGGGAAGCTCCTGAAGAGTTTTCTACATTTATTTTGCTGTTTGTTTTCAGACATTGCTGTTTGGCAACAGCCTGTCTGCTTTGTGAGACTTAGGGGGGGGGGGAACGTCCCAACCTCCTCCAGGGTTAATGGTCCCGTTCCCCGCTGACTGGACACTGAGCTCCTGAGGGTCCTATTCGCAAGCCCCACCACGGCGAGCGTACAGAACCGCAGCACGCCTCCACCCCTAACAGAGCCAGAAGACAGAAGAGTGGTGAGTAGACGGCCGGTGTCCTGGTTAGCGGGTCACCGGCTACAATGTAGGCATAAGGGTATGGAGCGCTGTGCTGACATGCAGCGCTCCAGGGCTCAGGATGACATGCGGTGCGGTGCGTGTGTCCCGCTGTGAGGGGCGCGCTGAGCCACTAATGAAATACCCACACTGGCAAACTAGCTTACAGGAGTTCTAACCCACTGTTAAGCAACAAACATACTTCAGCCAGTATAAAAAAATGTGAAGACTGCGCGCCATTACGTGGGCGGGGCTTCACTATGAGCTGATCCAGCAGCTCACCAGTGCCATTTTCCCTCTGCAGCTCTACACAGACAGACTGGCAGGGAAGCGCAACCCCTCCACAAGGACTCCAGCTTGCCTCAGCGGTACCAGGGGGTCATAGCAAATGGGGGAGCAGTATTAGAATACTGAGCCTTTATTACAAATGCTTAGTTTGCGACCCAGCTACAATATAATTAGCTATAAGGGCGCTGTGTGGCTGGCTCTATCATACGCTGTGTCTCCCTAGAGGGCTCTGTGTGGGTTAACTGTGCATTTAACCTATTCATCACTGTATGTGTGTGTGTTTTACATTTACTATGTCAAAGGAGTGTGTTTCATGCACAGCAGAGTGTTTCTCTCAATCTGGGGGCTCACTGCCGTGTTCTCAGGATAGTACACATTCTCAGGCTAGTGAATCTGAACCAGTATGGTTAGATTCATTAAAAGGGATGATTTCAAATATTTCAAATAAATTGGCCTAAAATGAGTAGGAGATGCAATACTTAAGACAATCTGTTGATGACCTGATGAATAGAGATTCAGTGGTCATTCCAGCGTCTCAGACCCCTGCCATTTGTCAACAGGAGTGTACCCTGGCCCAAATCATGCAGGCTGATACCGATGATGATGATGATGTATCAGACCCAGAGGAGGGTGAGGTGGACTCAGGAGGGGGGGGATGCTGCTTTGTCAAAGGGAATACAGGTCCTGATAGAAGCTATTAGAGACGTCCTGCACATCCCTGATAAGGTACGAGGAGGAACCTTATTTTAATGTGAAAAAGAAATCCTCAGCTACTTTCCCTGCATCTAAGGAATTAAATTCCCTATTTGAAGCAATTTGGTTAAATCCTGACAAGAAGTTTCAGGTACCAAAACGGTTACTCACATCCTTCCCGTTTTCTCAGGATGATAGGAAAAAATGGGAAAACCCTCCGATAGTTGATGCATCGGTTTCTAGGCTGTCTCGTAAGATAGTTTTACCTGTTCCTGGAGCAGCTTCCTTGAAGGATGCTGCAGACTGCAAGATTGAGACCACTCTCAAATCTCTGTACACAGCTGTGGGGGGTGGCCCAGAGACCCACTATACCTTGTGCATGGATCTCTAGGGCCATTGCAAAATGGTCAGGTAATCTAATTGATGGATTAGATTCCTTATCCAGGGGGGAGATAATTTTACTCCTACAACACATACAGGATTCTGCTAACTTTATGGTGGAGGCCATGAAGGAAATTGGTTTACTCAATGCACACACCACTGCCATGGCAGTGTCAGCACACAGGGGCTTGTGGCTGCACCAGTGGACTGCGGACGCGGATTCCAGTAAAGGCGTGGAAAGCCTACCTTTCACAGGTGAAGCCCTTTTTGGAGATGAACTGGATACGATAATCCAAGGCTACATACCTTTCGCAGCTCCCCCGGCTACAAAATCCTACACTGCTCCAACTCTGCAGTCCTTTTGGACAGCGAAGTTTAAAAACAAAACCAAAAGTTCTTCTTTGGCCTTTAAAGGCAATAGAGGTAAACCCAGAAAACCAGCAACGGCAGTTTCACAGGAACATAACCCCCGGTTCTGCTTCCTCAAAGCCTTCAGCATGATGGTGGACCACACTGCCTGGAAGACAGGCAGGTGGGAGCCCGTTTGAGACTTTTCAGTCACATATGGGCAATGTCATGCCAGGATCCCTGGGTCAAAGATCTTATAGCCCAGGGCTACAGACTGGAGTCACAGATTCTTCAAATCAGGCGTACCAGCTTCTCAAGAAGCAAGTATGACTTTACAGGAAGCAATTCTAAAACTGGTACAAACTCAGGTCATTGTTCCAGTACCACTTCAGCTACAAGGTCAGGGTTATTATTCCAACCTGTTTGTAGTTCCGAAACCGGACGGTTCGGTAAGGCCCATTTTAAATGTCAAGTCGTTGAACCCGTACTTACAGATGTTCAAGTTCAAGATGGAGTCTCTGAGAGTGGTGTTCTCAGGTCTAGAGGAAGGGGAATTCTTGGTGTCTCTGAATATCAAGGATGCGTACCTTCATATTCCGATTTGGCTGCCTCATCAAGCTTATCTAAGGTTTGCCTTACAGGACAGTCACTACCAGTTCCAGGCCCTGCCATTTGGCCTCTCTACGGCACCGAAGGTGTTCACCAAGGTGTAAGGAGTGATACAAAAAAAAAAGTTTCACTATTATCAGTCTCATGCTCTCATATGTTTTTTAGCACCAAATACAAAAAACAGAATGAGTAAACATACTGAAGAAAGGACTAGTTACCCATTACATGTCAGGTTGCATACAGGCTATATACAAGTCATGTTTTTGACATTATTTGATTATTATATGAGTGCTTTATATCTTTAGAAAGGTGGTTGGTGTTTGTTATGAATATAATGGTGTTTTTTAATAGGACGAGAAGGGGGAAATATATATATATTTATATATATATATATTTCTCTGACGTCCTAGTGGATGCTGGGAACTCCGTAAGGACCATGGGGAATAGACGGGCTCTGCAGGAGACTGGGCACTCTAAAAGAAAGATTAGGTACTATCTGGTGTGCACTGGCTCCTCCCTCTATGCCCCTCCTCCAGACCTCAGTTAGAATCTGTGCCCGGCCAGAGCTGGGTGCTCCTAGTGGACTCTCCTGAGCTTGCTAGAAAGAAAGTATTTGTTAGGTTTTTTATTTTCAGTGAGATCTGCTGGCAACAGACTCACTGCTACGTGGGACTGAGGGGAGAGAAGCAAACCTACCTGCTTGCAGCTAGCTTGTGCTTCTTAGGCTACTGGACACCATTAGCTCCAGTGGGTTCGAACACAGGGCCTGACCTCGATCGTCCGTTCCCGGAGCCGCGCCGCCGTCCCCCTTGCAGAGCCAGAAGACAGAAGAGAAGCGATGAAATCGGCGGCAGAAGATTCCTGTCTTCATTAAGGTAGCGCACAGCACCGCAGCTGTGCGCCATTGCTCCCACAGCACACCACACACTCCGGTCACTGTAGGGTGCAGGGCGCTGGGGGGGGGGGGGGGGGGGTGCCCTGGGCAGCAATAAAAATACCTTTGGCATAAAAATACACATAATACAGTCTGTGACTGTATATGTGTAAAACCCCCGCCATTTTTAGTCAGAAACAGGACAGAAGCCCGCCGTTGAGGGGGCGGGGCCTTCTTCCTCAGCACACCAGCGCCATTTTCTCTTCATAGCTCCGCTGGAAGGAAGCTCCCCATGCTCTCCCCTCCCCCGTATCCTGGTACACAAAGGGTGAAAAGAGAGGGGGGGGGGCACATAAATTTAGGCGCAAAATTTGTATATACAGCAGCTATTGGGTAAACACTGAGTTGTAGTGTAATCCCTGGGTTATATAGCGCTGGGGTGTGTGCTGGCATACTCTCTCTCTGTCTCTCCAAAGGGCCTTGTGGGGGAACTGTCCTCGAATAGAGCATCCCCTGTGTGTGTGGTGTGTCGGTACGCGTGTGTCGACATGTCTGAGGTAAAAGGCTCCTCTAAGGAGGTGATAGAGCGGATATGTGTGTGAGAGGGTGTCTCCGTCGACAACGCCGACACCTGTTTGGATATGTGTAAGTGCTAAGGTGAATTTATTGCACAAAAGGTTAGGGAACAGACAGGAAATCTACCCATGTCTGTCCCTATGTCACAGAGACTTTCAGAGTCTCTCAATGCTCACTATACATAATAACAAACACTGGTATCGACATGGAGTTTAACTCCACTGTCGACTACGATAATGCAAAGTTACAGCCAAGATGGCTAGAAGGTATTCAATATATGATTATTGAAATAATAGATGATTTGCATATCACTGATGACTCATCTGTCCCTGACACGAGAGTACACATGTTTAAGGGGAAGAATGCTGAGGTAAATTTCCCTCCTCTCATGAGGAAAAAGAGCGGGAATCTCCAGACAAGAGACGGCAGCTTCCCACAAGAGAATTCTCAGGCTGTATCCTTTCCCCACTAGGGCCAGGATATGTTGAGAATCTTCCCCTGGGGTGTCCTGTTTGCACAGACGGTAGCACTTGCTATTCTCAGGGATCCTGCAGATAGCGTGCACATTCTAGTATACTACCCAGACCGGCGATTGTGTCGGCATGGGTTTATAGCGCTGTGGCAGCGTGGACAGGTACCTTATCAGCAGAGATTGAGACCCTAGTATGCATATAGATATAAATATATTAAAGATGCCGTCTTAAGTGATAGATATATAGTTATAAAGCATGCCCAAAGAGATATGAGTATACTGGGTCCTAGAGTCAAAGCTATGTCGATCTCTGCTTGACGTGTCCTGTAGAATATGCATTGGACAGATGATGCCGGCTTAAGAGGCATATGGAAGGCTGAGGATTGTGTGGAGAAGGGTTCTCGGGCCTGGTCTCCACAGCTATAGCTGGTAATTCTGCTAGTTTGCCTTATATTCCTGCACAGCCTAAGAAAGCACAACATTATTAAATGCAGCCTTTCGAATAAAGAAACAAGAAAGTCTGAGGTGCGTCCTTTCTTGTCAGAGCCGGGCAGCTAGTTCCCAGGAACAGAAGTCCTCCCCGGCCCCTACAAAAATCCACCAATGTCGCTGGGGCTCCACAGGCGGAGCTAGGCCCGGTGGGGACACGCCTTCGTAAGTTCAGCCACAAGCGGGTTCACTCCCTGTTAGATCCTTGGGCAATAGATATTGTGTCTCAGGGATACAAGCTGGACTGTGAGAAGATGCCCCCTCACGACGGCCCTGCGGGCTTCCCCCCAAGAGAGGGAGCCAGTGTTAACTGCAATTCACAAATTGTATCTTTAACAGGCGGTGGTCAAGGGTCCCCTCCTTCAACAAGAGGGTGTTATTATTCGACCATGTTGTAATCCCGAAACCAGACGGTTCGGTCAGACCCATATTGAATTAAAAATCCTTGAACATATACCTGAGAAGGTTCAAGTTCAAAATGGAATCGCTAAGAGCGGTCAGTGCAAGCCTAAAAAGGGGGAGACTTTATTGTGAATCGGGACATAAGGGATGCATACCTTCATGTCCCCATTTATCCACCTCATTAGGCGTACCTCAGAATTGCGGTACGGGATTGTCATTACCAATTTCAGTTGTTGCCGTTTGGTCTCTCCACGGCCCGAGAATATTCACCAAGGTAATGGCGGATATGATTGTGCTCCTGCGGAAGCAAGGTGTCACTATTATCACGTACTTGGACGATCTCATAAAAGCGAGATCAAGAGAGCAGTTGCTGAACAGCGTATCACTTTCTCTGGAAGTGTAACGGCAACACGGCTGGATTCTATATATTCCAAAGTCGCAGTTGGTTCCTACAGCTCATCTGCCTCTCCTAGGCACGATCCTAGACACAGACCAGAAAAGGGTTTATCTCGCGATAGAGAGAGCTCAGGAGCTCATGACACTGGTCAGGAATCTATTAAAACCAAAACAGGTGTCAGTGCATCACTGCACTCGAGTCCTGGGAAGGATGGTGGCATCATACGAGGCCATCCCCTTAGGCAGGTTTCATGCGAGGACCTTCCAATGGGACTTACTGGACAAGTGGTCCGGATCACCTCTTCAGATGCTTAGGTTAATCACCCTATCCCCCAGGGCCAGGGTGTCTCTCCTGTGGTGGCTGCAGAGTGCTCATCTTCTCGAGGGCCGCAGATTCGGCATTCAGGACTGGATCCTGGTGACCACGGATGCAAGCCTCCGAGGGTGGGGGGCAGTTACACAGGGAAGAAATTTCCAAGGTCTGTGGTCAAGTCAACTGACTTGCCTTCACATCAATATCCTGGAACTAAGGGCCATATACAACGCCCTAAGTCAAGCGGAGATCCTGCTTCGCGACCAACCGGTTCTGATCCAGTCAGACCGCAGGGGTTCATGTAAACCGCCAAGGCGGCACAAGGAGCAGGGTGGCGAGGGTAGAAGCCACCAGAATTCTTCGCTGGGCGGAGAATCAAGTAAGCGCACTGTCAGCAGTGTTCGTTCCGGGAGTGGACATCTGGGAAGCAGACTTCCTCAGCAGGCAAGACCTCCACCCGGGAAAGTGGGGACTTCATCAGGAAGTCTTCACGCAGTTTGCAATTTGATGGGAACTGCCTCAGGTGGACTAGATGGCGTCCCACCTCAATAAAAAACTAAAAAAGGTTTTACGCCGGGTCAAGGGACCCTCAAATGATAGCTGTGGTCGCACTAGTAACACAGTGGGTGTCTATGTATTCCCTCCTCTTCCTCTCATACCCAAGGGCTGAGAATTGTAATAAAAGGAGGAGTGAGAACAATATTCTTTGCTCCGAATTGGCCAAGAAGGACTCGGTACCCGGAGCTGCAAGAAATGCTCTCAGAGGACCCATGGCTTCTGCCTCTCAGACAGGACATGTTGCAACAGGGGCCCTGTCTGTTCCAAGACTTACCGCGGCTGCATTTGACGGCATGGCGGTTGAACGCCGGATCCTAGCGGAAAAGGGCATTCCGGATGCAGTTATTCCTACGCTGATAAAGGTTAGGAAAGACGTGACAGCAAGACTTTTTCACTGTATATGGCGAAAATAGGTTGCTTGGTGTGAGGCCGGGAAGGCCCTACAGAGGAATTCCAGCAGGGTTGATTATTGCACTTCCTACAGTCAGGAGTGACTATGGGCCTAAAATTAGGATCCATAAAGGTCAAGATTTCGGCCCTATACATTTTCTCTCAAAAAGAACTGGCTTCACTGCCTGAAGTTCAGACGTTGTTCCGGGGGTGCTGCATATTCTGCCTCCTTTTGTGCCACCGGTGGCACCTTGGGATCTTAACGTTGTGTTGGATTTCCTGAAATCCCACTGGTTTGAGCCACTTAAGACCGTGGAGCTAAATTATCTCACGTGGAAATCGGTCATGCTATTGGCCTTAGCTTCGGCTAGGCGTGTGTCAGAATTGGCGGTTTTGTCATGTAAAAACCCTTATCTGATCTTCCATATGGACAGGGCAGAATTGAGGACTCGCCCCCAAATTCTTCCTAGGGTGGTATCATCGTTTCATTTGAACCAGCCTATTGTGGTGCCTGCGGCTACTAGGGACTTGGAGGATTCCAAGTTGCTGGACGGAGTCCGGGCTTTGAAAATTTATGTTTCCAGAACGGCGGGAGTCAGAAAGTCTGACTCGCTGTTTATTCTGTATGCAGCCAACAAGGTTGGCGCTCCTTCTTCGAAGCAGACTATTGGCCCTCATTCCGAGTTGTTCGCTCGTTCTTTTTCATCGCATCGCAGTGAAAATCCGCTTAGTACGCATGCGCAAAGTTCGCACTGCGACTGCGCCAAGTAACTTTACTATGAAGAAAGTATTTTTACTCACGGCTTTTTCTTCGCTCCGGCGATCGTAATGTGATTGACAGGAAATGGGTGTTACTGGGCGGAAACACGGCGTTTTAGGGGCGTGTGGCTGAAAACGCTACCGTTTCCGGAAAAAACGCAGGAGTGGCTGGAGAAACGGTGGGAGTGCCTGGGCGAACGCTGGGTGTGTTTGTGACGTCAACCAGGAACGACAAGCACTGAACTGATCGCACAGGCAGAGTAAGTCTGGAGCTACTCTGAAACTGCTAAGTAGTTAGTAATCGCAATATTGCGCATACATCGGTCGCAATTTTAAGAAGCTAAGATTCACTCCCAGTAGGCGGCGGCTTAGCGTGTGTAACTCTGCTAAATTCGCCTTGCGACCGATCAACTCGGAATGAGGGCCATTGTTCGCTGGATCTATAGCACGATTCAGCTGGTTCACTCTGCGGCTGGATTGCCGCATCAAAAATCGGTGAAAGCCCATTCCACAAGGAAGGTGGGCTCTTCTTGGGCGGCTGCCCGAGGGGTCTCGGCTTTACAGCTTTGCCGAGCTGCTACTTGGTCGGGGTCAAACACGTTTGCTAAGTTCTACAAGTTTGATACCCTGGCTGAGGAGGACCTTGAGTTTGCTCATGCGGTGCTGCAGAGTCATCCGCACTCTCCCACCCGTTTGGGAGCTTTGGTGTAATCCCCATGGTCCTTACGGAGTTCCCAGCATCCACTAGGACGTCAGAGAAAATAAGAATTTACTCACCGGTAATTCTATTTCTCGTAGTCCGTAGTGGATGCTGGGCGCCCGTCCCAAGTGCGGACTCTCTGCAATACATGTATATAGTTATTGCTTAACTAAAGGGTTATTGTTATGAGCCATCCGTTAAATGAGGCTCAGTTGTTGTTCATACTGTTAACTGGGTATAGTTATCACAAGTTGTACAGTGTGATTGGTGTGGCTGGTATGAGTCTTACCCTGGATTCCAAATCCTTTCCTTGTGTCAGCTCTTCCGGGCACAGTTTCCCTAACTGAGGTCTGGAGGAGGGGCATAGAGGGAGGAGCCAGTGCACACCAGATAGTACCTAATCTTTCTTTTAGAGTGCCCAGTCTCCTGCGGAGCCCGTCTATTCCCCATGGTCCTTACGGAGTTCCCAGCATCCACTACGGACTACGAGAAATAGAATTACCGGTGAGTAAATTCTTATTATATATATATATATATATATGTATATATTACAAACCTATATGTTCTGCGTGTGTCAATATTCCTGACACAGGTATATTTTACAAGCAAGGGCAATGTCCATTGTCTGGTTATATGAGACAGACAATAACAAGACAAGTGTTTGGAGTTGGACATATGTCAACACTGGAATGTTTGCGTCTTCATATTGAGACAATGGGATTCACCTTGTGTGCTAATCTATATAATCCATGTTACACATTGGTATTTTTATGTTATTTCTAACACTCAAAATTGAGGCAACAGTGCCCCCTACTGTTTCTTAGCATTTATGTATATTTTGTAATATGAATTTTGGACATATGAAATAAGCTTACTCAGGAGTTCTCCAGCCTATATAAGATAGACATTTTCAATGTTAAAGCAGCCTAGACAGCCTGGGTGAAACACGGACTGCAGAAGTGCCAGGAGGATCTGACTATAACTAAGCCTCTAGACACAGAGGGCGAGGCTCCTGAGTATGCTGATGTGATTGCAATATCTGCTTAATTGATCAATAACCTTAGCTAAGTATGCAATGAATTCATACACTGTATTTATATATTCAAGTTGTTTGTTGAAGTACTTTTCTGGGAATCCACCCATCTGGGTCTCCTTGAACTTAACCCACCTGTAACATTTGGCGAGCCAGGTAGGAGACCACGTTTGTACCCCCAGAAAGTACTATATATATATATATATATATATATATATATATCTAAAAAAGGATAAGACCTTTCTCGCGCTATATGGTATGGAGAGCTACACCTTAGGGAAAGATACCCCCTGTTAGATGGGATATGATATTGGAAGAAATAGAGAAAAGATTTCCCCAGGGAGCTTGTCGTCCTTTGATATGTACAAGTTTACTAATACAATCTTAAAATTAAAGTTTTATTGTTATTTAAAATATACAATTGGTAAAAACTGTTTGACAATTTGCCCAGGTTGACAATAAAATATATTTGTACAGACAATAGTTGTGTTGATATTATTCCATTTCAATCAAAAAACAGTAAATGTTCTTTCCTGAAGCAATGACAGAGACCCTGTCCTAACCCAACGCGTTTCGTCCTACAGACTTCATCAGGAGTACAGTATGGTCAAAGGATCAAAATTTGGACAAATATCTTTCGTGTCTTCAAAGGCAATATAATAATTTTTTTTTAAAATGTATTGGACCAGATTTCACCGTATGGAATATCGATTGTAATTAGATATGACCCATTTGGTGATTATCCACTAAGTAAGGCCTAGTTCAGAACATTAATTTCAAACCATATTGGTAAAATCAAGCGCATGAAGCAGCTAATCACTGGATTACAATCAAGCGGAGTTTGAATAGAGCTAAACTCTTGAGATGGTGCCTCTCTCCAGTCAGTAACACTCTGAGCTGCTGTATATCATATATAGATATACAGCAGCTCAGAGTGTTACTGACTGGAGAGAGGCACCATCTCAAGAGTTTAACTCTATTCAAACTCCGCTTGATTGTAATCCAGTGATTAGCTGCTTCAGGCGCTTGATTTTACCAATATGGTTTGAAATTAATTTTCTGAACCAGGCCTTACTTAGTGGATAATCACCAAATGGGTCATATCTAATTCCAATCGATATTCCATACGGTGAAATCTGGTCCAATACCTTTTTTTTTAAAATTATTATATTGCCTTTGAAGACACGAAAGCTATTTGTCCAAATTTTGATCCTTTGACCATATTGTACCCCTTATGAAGTCTGTAGGACGAAACGCGTTGGTTTAGGACAGGGTCTCTGCCATTGCTTCAGGAAAGAACATTTACTGTTTTTTGATTGAAATGGAATAATATCAACACAACTATTGTCTGTACAAATATATCTTATTGTCAATCTGGGCAAATTGTCAAACAGTTTTTACCAATTGTATGTTTTGAATAACAATAAAACTTCAATTTTAAGATTGTATTAGTAAACTTGTACATATCAAAGGACGACAAGCTCCCAGAGGAAATCTTTTTTTTCTCTCTCTCTCTCTCTCTCTCTGTGTATATATATATATATATATATATATTGTATAAAAATGTTTAAAAGGTTATTCAGTAAGAAAAAGGGGGCAAATTTTCCGGCATGGCTGTCTAGGCCCAGGCCCTGGGCTGACATGATGGAAACTACCTGTAAATACATGCAACCAATCAGAACTGTAACTCCTATAGAAGATTTACAGAATGTTAATTTAATTATTTATTCGAAAAATGAGTGTCGCGCTGCAGCTGCAATCCTAAATATTACAGCACAGGCTTTCTGTGAGCTACACTCAACAGGTTAAGGAAATACAGATAGAGTGAGATGCACTAAGGTAGCAAAATGCTGTCCTGCGAACCTGTGTACGGTCCCAAGAACAGTGTACTAGTGAATTGCAGACACAGTTCGAAAATGATATTGTAAAAAGAGTGAACCGTAAAAAACAGCTGGGTAAAAAGCCCAAACATGATTCTGTGAAGATATGCACATTGATTACCTCACAAAACTGGGAACAGTTAGACAGTGATTGTGAGGTAGAATATGAGGAAGATGTAACAGGGCAGCTGCACCCTGTCAGACACACTACTTGCACTTCCACACAAGAGAATAGACAAATTGATGATTGGACGCCTAATCAGTTTGTTTGCACTAACTGTGTACAAAGAACAGTAGATGATAAGAATATAGTTGAACCTGCAGATGTAACAAAGGAGGTTGAAATTCACAAACAACAGTGTGAAGTTTTAGCACCCTCACATAGTTTCAGCCCAGGTAGTGATGAAATCAAGGGAGGCTGTTCAGAGTTAAGAGTGTGAATTTCCATATTATTTTAAATAAACATTTAAATGCCAGCGTTATTATACATTGCGGATGCAAGGCGCATCTTATTACCATATACAATAAAAGTGCGCTGAACGTCGCAGCACTTAAGGGGGGTACACACGGAGAGATCCGTGCTTAAAATCTAAGCAATCTTGCTAGATTGCTTAGATTTTAAGCACGGATCTGCCGTGTGTATGCCCCCCAGCGATAGCGATGCGCGGCCCCGCACATCGCTATCGCCGGTGCTAGATTGAGCCTGCATGCAGGCTCAATCTAGCGGGTCGCTCACTTCACCGTTGTGTGAAGTGAGCGGCCCCCCGTCGGCTCTCCCCCTCGCTCAGCACATCGCGCTGTGCTGAGCGGGGTGAGAGATGTGTGCTGAGCGGTCTGTGTTAAGATCGCTCAGCACACATCTCTCCCGTGAGTACCCCCCTTAAGTCCCTTAAGAGAAAGCAAGCAGTCGCACACATTGTATACTGAGGTCCAACGCTCAGTGATATATGTATTTGATATTAAAAGTTATGCATACAAAATAACATATAAATATGGTTACAGAGTTACAGTTACAAAAGAAACAGTTGCAGTTACATAAGAATCAGTTACAGCCAGCATACTTCACCCTATGCTCAGTGCACAGTTGTCTCCATGCTTTCCTCACAACAACTAACTAACTATGCCTTACAAAACTGCCTATATAAAAAAGTGGGAGTTAACAGGTTGTTGGTTTTGGTCTCCTTCCATTGGCCCAGGAGAGGGAGGTCTCTCATTCCTTGTGTGTTATTGGTCAGTTCATATGCAAGCAATGTCCAGTTTGAAGACGCAGGAAGTCTTTTGTTCTCATAGAATGTGACTTTATATTTCATACATTTGTTCATAACTAATTGTTGCAATGTGCTACAATTTACCCATAGCTATCAAATTAATCCACACGTTCTCCTGATCATTTCGACACCAAGCATGATATAATTAACTTGTTCCATCCCAATAATACATATATATCTGGTTTTACACTCTTATATAAATACAATATAATGTCTGGTGCTGGACATGTTTTATCTATGTGTAATTTATGTGTTGTATGAAATATGTGTCTGTGTGCGTCTTTATGGCATTTCTCAGTGATTGCGCCTTTTACCGTATATACACCCCCCACGCTGCAACACGCATGCTGTGCGACTCTATGCATGATGCACGGTAAAGAAGCATGGTGCATCCATACACGTCAATTGCGTCCTTACGCTACCACCGAGAAGTGCCAATCTGTGTGTAGTTTGTATTGTCTTCTTTTTCAGACTTCGACAGTCCACCCTTTGATAGTCAACAAAACTATCATAACTTTCCCACTAAACATAATTAAAATATTTCAAACAATAATTGGTGACCTAGACACACGTATGTATTCATTTCGCAAATCAGACGTTGACTATAGTTGGGGAAGACAGGGAAGAGGACAGGACATCCTCTATATGCGCTCGGCGGTCGCTGGACCACTGGTTGGATGTGGGACGACATTCAACCTATAGAGTATGCTGGGACAGTGCTAAAGCCTATCATGTCTGATCTGAACGATCGTTGCATACATACATGTACCTACGTCTTTGTACACTGATGTTCGGATTTGATAGAGGTTTTGCTGGGTAGAGGGAGAAAACACAAACAAGTCGTGAAAGAGACATATAAAATTTTCATGGTATATATTCCTATCACTTCCTGAACATTGTTTCAATTTCTGGATCGTGTGCTAGGTCTGTTTTATCATTGAACAAGGGTTATTATTTCAGATAGTGTCCTTCCTAGATAACATAAACCTTCGGAGTTTGGGGAGAGCCATTCATAAACTTTTCTTCCACATATAACAATCTTTTGTATGGTCATGGTATTAATGAGCTCTTTATCTGCTATGTGTGAATAGGCCATTGCCTGATTGTTCCTGATTACCTCCCAATTTCCTGATTTTCTGAAATTGGTGAGATTTAAACATACCAGGGATTTATCTATGGTACTGGTGGATCTTAAAACTAGGGGGTCTAGTTATATTATATTTCTTGTCCACCGCCCCCCCCCCTCCCCCTCCGTGTAATTCAAGTACCTCAGCTATCTCTAAAGAATGTGGCACTAATCCTGCATTATTTTGTCTTAGAGGTACCTGTGAGCACATCCAACATTCCGTTTGGTTTAAGACCTTACCCACCAGTGAGTGGTAATCACTCATAGGATGTCTGTGAAATTCAACATTATTGCTTAACTGACATCTCTGGATGCACTCATCTTCAATTATAGGGTCACAATAACGACAAAATACAGTATTCCTCAGACAATAGCCTATCACATTGCCTCCGAACTCCGTAACTACAAGACCTTTGATTTTCTCTGGCTTTAAACAAAGTGATAGACTGATCCTGGGATCCTATAAAGACATCACTCCTTTCTCCAGAACCAGTTCCAGTCCTACACTCGACTCCTCATGAAACCTCACAAAAATAGAATGTCCTGAAAAAAATGTTTGTCAACAGGAAAAAAAGATGGAACAAAACAAATCTTGCTTATAGCAAATCCATTACAACAACTGGTCTTTTTGTAATCCTTTAGTACACTCAGGTAGTGTTCAACAGTGCCGCCTCTCAGTCTTCACGGAACAGATTCTTGAGTGATATTTCTGCTATTTCACTCCATTTACGAGTTCCTTCCGGACTAACGACTTTCCTGCGATGGGAATCGTGGACCCAAGTCTCTCTATCAGCTACTTTCACTGAAATCGTGCTGTCAACAAAACTTGGTACGGTCCTTCCCACCTGTCTATTAGGCAACCTGAGAGTAAGAATAATCACACAGTCTCTGGGTTCACAATCAAGACAGTAGTTGGCATATCAGGAATCAACAGTTTCAAGTTCTTTTGCTAAGCTCTCAAATGCTGGCTCATCTCGATAAGGTACTGTACTGTCACCTCATTGGTGTATTTCTGATCATGGTGCGGATCAATCATGACATGAGGTTGTCTTCCAAAAAAAAAACCCCCAAAAACATTTTTTTTTTTCCAAAGAGGGTGATTCGTTAAGTGGGGATCTGGGAGTGGTTCCGATGCTACATAACACTAGTGGCAGTGTCTATGACCACAATAGTCCAGTTTCAGCTATCACTTTGCTCCTACTCCTAGGGATACCGTATCTACACACAAATTCCTGCACAATTTTCTTTGCGGTAAACACAGCAGTATTTGTGGCAGCAGGAAATGCCTCTACCAAGTTTGAGAAAACATCAGTGCACACCAATACATATTTCAAATTCCTACAGGGTGTTAACTGTACGAAGTCGATTTGCATTACCCGAAAAGGTCCGTCTGCAGGAGGAGTATGGGATGGCTCTGTTAGTGCTACCTTACCAAATGTTCTTCCTCCTGCTTGCCTGAGAAACTACCCTGGTGCACGCCAGTAAGCTCTTACCAATTTGCACATACCTTCCTTACCTTAGGTGAGTCAGACCATGTGCCGCCTCAGCTAGGCTTGGGAGATATGCCCTGGGGGGCCACTAGCTTACCTTGTCCATCTCTCCAGAGTCCTGATGACTCCTGACCATACCCCTTCACCTTCCAGACCTCCTTTTCCTGTAGGGAACACAAATTTGCATCTTAATTTAATTGTTGTGTGTTTGCAATGTAGAGTACCATGAGCATCACTTCAGAAACATCTCTAGAGTTGGCATATATATTGGCTGACGTATCTTCTGCCAACTCGCATGCCCTGATCAGTGAGACCAGCTCAGCAACCAGTGCTGCATGCAGTCTGCCCAAAGGTTTCAGCTTCTATAATACCTCGGTCATCTACAACAGCTTATCCTGTGACATGTTTGTCTGTGGTAACTACCATCAGTCTAGGAGGAAAAAAAAATATCAGGTCTGCGTTCACTAACGGGATGTCACTTATGTCTGGTCTCGTAGTAAAAGTCTGATTCAGATATTCCATACAATTATGTGCATCAGTGTCCATACAAAGTTTTCCTTTACCAGTATTCTCATCCTCCACCCTTTGTGCATTACAAGGCACATGCAGTAATATACTGGTGTCATCCGTGACAGCTCCCTTTTGTGCTGATGAGACATAGCGGGTTCGGCCAGAATTTTGAAGGACCGATACGGCATGTGGTGTATGAACTGTCAAATCATGTACCAGTATTATGTCCTAAGTATTTTACCCTTGCCCTACACAACTGCAGTTTATCATTTGAGACCTTGTGTCCTGTCTGGAAGAGATGAAACAAAAGATTTTTAGTATCCGCCAGTGAAGACACAAATGTATCAGAGCACAGTAACAACTTCATATCAATACTGATCTCCTATCTGGCTGAAAGGATAGTAAGCAGCTATGCAAGGCCTGGGAGAAAATACTCAGGCTGTCAATGAAACCTTGGGAGAGTCGGGTCCATGTATTGTACCCCCTTTGTGAACGCAAAGATGAAGAGGAAACAGTGAAGAAAACAGAATAGAGGTTGGTGACAGTAAAGTTGGTAGAGGTGGAGAGGATTATATTAAAATAACAGCTTGATTGGGCACTACGGGGAATTGACTAACTACTTGGTCTACCCCCTTAAAGCTTGTGCTTGCTGTGTCACTACTGGGAATTCCTCAGCCATCAATCCAGTGTCCTGTCCATCCTAAATTCATAGGGAACCCGGTATCTGCAAGATAATTTCCTCTACCTGTGATGGACATGAATCTAGAACAGTGGAATGCAACATTAGTCTTTGAGGAGTATCTAACATACCTTGTACTTCCTGAGCGGGAGTACAATATATGTATTACACATTTCAATTTACACAACAAAATCTGTGTTGATTAAGTTAATCAGGAGCCACTGCTGCTAGGTGAAAAGAAAAAGGTTTAGCATCATAGAGGCCCAATCGTAACTTCAGCAGGTTTTGTCAAAGGGTAATGTTGCACTTCTCTCGTTACTCCCATTTGCCGAATTAGTGTTTACCTGTGATCTTTTCCTAACAGAGAATTTTCTAGTACTACAAAAAAAAAACTTCTAGGTCATGAAAAGTATTCATTTAATCCTTCTCATCCCGTATTAAGGGTCTGTACATGGTCCAACAAACATTTCCAAGCTTATCTAGACAAGGGCATTCCTAGAAATGAATACTTTTTATGTGATAGTTAAAAAGAAGTGCCCTGGGGGTTACCCCATCTCTGTCTGCTTTCGTACTGGGAAATACTAATGTGTGGACAGGATATTCTTCATTTATGACATTACTTTCCTGATTTTTATTTTATTTTTGAGTCTTACTATATATGTACTTGAATGGCTCCATACTTAGCAGTTCCACTGGTCTCATTCACTTCCCCTGCAGGCTACAGCTCCTCTTTTACCTGTTGGATATTACTCATCTGAGTGCATGAGAAATGGCTGAAACCAGAGTCAGGTCACCATCTCCTCCTAAATAAAACTTTTGACATTCATTAGTACATATTATAGGTTACATTCATATTTTTCATATTTTTATTTTCTATAGTTTGTATACTGGCTGTAACTGCTTCCACATCCACATATGGCGGTGTACTTGCTTTCTCTTTTTACTTCCTCATTGTTGCTACGAGTTCAAACAGTTATGTTTTAATTCTTATATGATTTTGGTTAAACATATTTGTTTTCATACTACCTGCAATACCTTAGGATCAAAACCACCAATCACTGGAAATGATATTTCACCATTCATACGTACTCAATCATTACAAAAAGCCTCTGTGTATGGACCATATTTCCTACACATAATATAGACAGCGGATCCTTTTCGCCCCTGCTCCTCAGCATGAACCCTGGCTCCTCAACGTCTCTCGCATGCACACTTGGCTCCCTTTGCAGAGTTTTTAAACACAAACACCAAATGGTCAACACGAGACGACAGTGAAAAGTCCTTTGAATGCTTTCCACCCACTCCTTCTCCGCTGGAAAGTACCATGGTCCACTTCTGTAGTGACTGTCGCGTACCCAGTGAGGACCCTACCAGACCCCTCAGCACTGGAAGTATGGAGTATTAACAGCAATAAATTAATACCCCACCTTTTTCAGTGGAGGTTAAAAGCCTGATCTTTTTGGTTTATATCCACTGGAATTTCTTGGGTGAGAAACAACTCACCGATCACCCTATCCAATGAATGTCCACCAGGAATATTTCCTGTGAGAGAGTCAGCGAAAATTCCTTTTCTTTACACAAATCACGTCTGCATATGCTAACATAGCGTGTATTATGCCGTAATTGCACGAAATTACGCAAATGGTATCACGTTGCGCCGCATATCACATACACACACGTGCGGTCCAATCGCACTGTTTATAGATACTTGTTATCTATACGCCCTACGATCACGGGAGTCGAATTCACAAGCTGCGCTCCACAGCCAGAGCGTAACACCAAAAATCATGCTCCTCCGCACATTTTACCTTTAAAAACACCCACGCTACATGCCTCAATACCAAAAAATACGTGAGGTCGCTAACCTCCACGCCACCGAGCCTCTGATTACTCAGTGCCTTCCTACGGGATCCCGAATTTCCGGGGTTCAATTCACTCACACTTACTTTCAACAACCCACAATTTTACCAGTGATTGATAACATCCCCCTAGAGGTATTACACTTCAATTCATATGGCTATTGACTATAATTTAAATGCTATGATTGGATAGCTATCTAGCAGAACCTACAATGATATAAATATACATATATCCATATAATAATAATAATATAACATAACATATTTATATATATATATATATATATATATATATATATATATCCACCAAGAATCCTGCACTCACATCAGTTCAATAAAAGGAATATGCGGGTGCCACCAATGACCTTGTAGGGCCACAAAGTATACTGCATCTACCACCACTGTGGAGGGTGCACTCTCGCCGAAAATCAATCCATCAAGTGTGTCAATGGTTCAACATCTTTATTGGGTTCAAGGGTAATGCCGTCAGGGTCAATGTTTCGGTCCAATTATGGGCCTTTATCAAGACAGGCAATTGGTAATATCTACAAAATAATGAAACAATTTATATATACAAAATACATGTAATACATTAAAAATACACTATCACATACTCTATCGTCACCCGTGCCTTCCAGGCCCCTAAAGCAGAAAGCTAGTGGCTTAAAACAGTGTAGAGGTCTAATACGACCACCACCATTATAGACAGCAGGTACATACAACAGGTGTGGAGAATCAAGTCATTCAATAGAGTACACACCGGGTGATGAAAAACTCAGATAATTACCTAGACTGTACATAAAATGGCAATCATGGCGTATCACAACAATAGTCAAAGGGAGGTCCATTATGGCCGACCGCTATAATGAATATAAAGTATCAATTAAAGTCACATGTGGAACACAAAACAAACTGCCCCCACAAAGAAATGGGAAAAATCATACCTAAAACTCTGATAGCGGGGGAACATGATGCAGCTGTAATAGCATCAGGCTATGCCAAAAGATGTCAGCACACTGTTAATAGGATAAACAATGTAAACAAGCCTGGATTCAACAAAACGTTACCATCTAGAGGATAAGACCATACAGGACAGATAACTCACAACGCCACAACGTCAGGGACATCAGACAGCTGCATGTCTTCCTGTTGCAGCTGCTAGCTATTTATGGGCCTTGGACAGGAAGTGATCATTAGCCAGACACACAACAAGAATGCGCTGCAGACTCCCACTAGTCTCGATAATACTGCTGTCCAGGTAACCACCTTTAAATACAAACCCACACATTGAAACAGTTTCCCAAAGAAAGCAAATGTAGAGGGCTCAAGCAGTGATAGCAGCGGCAGCCCGTCCGGGCGCTTACGCGTATCACCGACCGGAAATGGATGCGTTCCATATACCATATTATATTTCATATAGTGACGCGGGCATTCTCAGCCGGACGGCAGCAGGCAGGAAGGCCTGATGACGTGGGCTGCAGCTTGCGTTCCAATAACGCCACAGCCTGCGTTCCACCAGTCACACACCTAACTTTACAGTCCAAACTGTATAGTATTAAAGGACTTATTAACCAGAGGATATAAAGCACAATCTGGTACAATTAAATATAAAGACAGATATGTAAATATGAGTATATGCCAATAGTGGGTGGGTCAAATCAACAGTCACCCTAGTGCTAAAGAACATCAATTATAACCGTTAACAGCCCATCCTAATACTTACACTAAAGTAATCGACATTGTACAAAATAGATATAGGAAAATGGGCTAAGCTATAGGGAAATGAATGATCTGACCCACATCTTATCTGCTAGGGACCTGGGAAGTAACCACACTGAGATGACAGAAACTATATACAAAAGACATTAGACCAAAACAATAATAATAAAAATAATAAAATAAACAAGAGAAGTATTATACACAGATCAATAGAGGATATATATACAGAAGTGCTCACACTAATGTGACCATCCAAGGGATTGAGGATATAAGGAAAGATCCCTTATATGAAAATATTAAGAGGATTGGCCTTGTTGAAGCCTTTGGTGGCCACAGTGTTTAATTTATAAATCCAAAAACTCTCTTTTTGTTTAAGGAGTAAAGTCCGGTCACCCCCAAGGGAAAATGGGGGGACCCAATCTATAAGCTGACATTTAAGGGTCGCAACCTGATATTTGGCTGACAGGAAATGCCATGCTACTGGCTTGTCTGTTTGGCCTGATAGAAGGGTCATATGTATAGTTGACCTATGGTTGGCCATTCGATCTCTAAAAGGGCGAGAGGTCATTCCGACGTAACACAAACCGCAAGGACATTTTAAGATATAAATTACATAGTCCAATCTACAATGCAAATTATATTTAATAAAGATCTTCTTCCCTGTATGTGGATGATGGAAGTAGGGACCAGTCATCATAGATCTGCATGTAGTGCACCCTCCGCAAGAAAAGCTGCCAGGTTTGGCCTGCATAAGTTGCAGATGCGATGTCCTGGGCTCAGGGAACATTGTAGGTATCATCAGCAATTGTTTTAGATTTGCCTCCCGGCGGTATGCCATCATAGGGGCTGCAACTCCCGTGAAGGGTAGGCTATTGTCTGAGGCAATGATGGGCCAATGTTTTCTAAGGGCTTTCCTCGTAACTTCAACCGGGCCATCAAATTGAGTAGGAAAAATCATTTATTCTGAGGAATTTCTCCATTAAAGATACGAGTGGCTTTCAGTAAGTATGGATCTGGAATAACCACGTTCCAGGAAGCGTGTCGTGATTTCAGCACATTGTTGGTCTCGTTTGACAGAGATCGAATTTATTCTCATAGCTCTAAGGAATTGAGATATTGGCAAGCTTTGTTTAAGGGCAGGGGGATGATGGCTGGTAGCATGTAACGTCAGGTTGTGATCTGTCGGCTTACGAAATAAAGTGGTATCCACTGCGTTACCTACTTTCGCAATTGTCACATCCAAAAAATTAATGGATGTGTCAGATATAGAATATGTAAACCTAATTGGGTTATTCAATGAGTTTAGATATAGTACCATATCAATAAATTCACATTCAGTACCTAGCCACAAAAGGAAGATGTCATCTATGAAATGTTTGAAAAAATAAAATCTTATGCCCATAGTGGGGTAAAATATGGGTATTTTCATAATTATCCATAAAAAGGTTGGCGTAGGAGGGGGCCAGGTTTGACCCCATCGCGGTTCCCCCGACTTGCAAGAAATACTCATTTTTATAAACGAAGTGGTTACTAGTTAGAACCAATGAAATTAATTCCATTAGAAATTCAGTGGGATAATATTTACAAGGTGAATTAGAGAGGATGGTACGTACAACATCTAATCCCTGCTGATGCTGTATAACCGTATACAATGAACATACATCCATCGTAACCAACAGCGTATGCTCATTCAAATTGTGGAGGTTCCTGAGGTGAGTCAGGAAGTCCCCGGTATCTCTGATGTAACTCCCGGTGTTAAGGACTAGTGGCTGCAAAATACTGTCAATAAATATGGCGATGGGTTGTAACAGAGAGCTCTCCGCTGCGATAATAGGTCGCCCAGGAGGGTGTACCAAGGTTTTGTGAACTTTGGGTAGTGTATAGAGAATAGGGCACCTAGGGGTATTAACCGTGGAATGCAGGCTGCGGCGTTATTGGAACGCAAGCCGCAGCCCACGTCATCGGGTCTTCCTGCCTGCTGCCACCCAGCTGAGAACACCTGCGTCACTTCCGGTATATGGAACGCATCCATTTCCGGACAGTGATATGCGGAAGCGCCTGGATGGGCTGCCGCTGCTATCACTGCTTGAGCCCTCTACATTTGCTTTCTTTGGGAAACGGTTTCAATGTGTGGGTTTGTATTTAAAGGTGAAAAAACTAGAACTACAACAAATCTGCTATAAGCGCCTAATGAAAAGTTATTTATAAAACAACATCAAGAGCGCTGCCAAAAAAAGCACTGTGTATGTGCTTTGAGGGTTAACAAGAAGAAAGAAGAAAGATTGGCTGCGCTTATAATGTTGTTAAAATACCATGTTATTGGAGAGCTGACAAACACAATAATGTATGAAAAAATATTTATTAAAATATTAATACACCAATAAAAATTTATACACAATGTATAGCAAAATTATACGTTTATATATACTCTGAAAGGACCATAGTTGTCAATAAACAAATAGCAGTATCCACAAAGTGAGTTTGTTATTGGTAATAATGTTAAAAAAATGTAACATCCATGTAACATTCATATGGCTGCTCACTAGAAATGTATCATTCACATAGACTGTGAAGCTACAAGCTTTCTATGCGTGCAGAGGCAACAAGCACTTAAGATTGATGGAAGTCCTGGCAACAGATGGCTTAATTCAAGAAAATTATATAGTTACCTCTCCTGGGCTATTAGCACCGAGAGTCCTCGGTGCGGTCCACTATAGCCCTCTATTTGGATTAATGAGAGATGGTAATTGAGCAAATTGCTCTGATGAAGGCTGTTCCCGTGTGGTGAAAGGTATCTTTATATCAAGAGGCTTTTCCTAAAATCTCCAGGGGGCTGGTAGAAATCCTTTAATATGCCCACTCACATGCGGAGAAGAGTATGCCGTCCGGTGCCGTCAATTATGCTGCTGTCATTGGTAGCTAGAGGCGTCGTGCATCGGCGCTAACCAGGGCTGCCGTGTGTGACAGGACAAGTCCTCTGGCTGAGGCTGGAGTCTCCTTTAGGCAGTAACGGCCGCTAGCAGCCGAGAGGAGGCGCTGAATGAAAGCTCTAGCCGGAGCAGTCTCTGGTAAATTGGAGCAGTGCCAATATGAATGAGTTAACGATCAAAGTATAATGGGAGGAGCCTAACGCGTTTCATCACGGAACACGTGACTTTCTCAAAGGAATACCCCGTCCAAAGCATTTCTCTATACTTATAGTAATCGTGCAAATTAGACCAGGTGAAGCTCATATACAATAAGCAAATAATTAAATGAAAAAAAAGGTCAGCTCTCCATAGCATGAACCATGCAGTTGCTTTTAAACACGGACCCAAGGTGATCTTTGATATACATAAAAAAACACAAATTAAAAATAAATAAATAAGTATACAGACTATAATCAGCTGCAATATATAAGTGACAGAAAGGCACATCATGGGCATTAATTACTGATGCTACATAATATATAAAGCTTATGGTATATTTAAATCATATCTTAAAAGAACAATAGACTGTAATAGGACTGGATAGATTTTAATTAATATCCTGGGTTTTTAATTTTAATTATTTTAATGCATATCCCTACTAATAGATTGTGTAGACTAGAAAAATAATTTTGTTTATTGATATTCTTATATTTTTATATTGATATCTTTATATTAATCAGAAAAAAACCTTGGTTTTACATAACACTGGGAATAGATAACGGATATCTATACTGCACTAATTAGACAAAGAAATATTGACTAAATAAATAAATATCTTAAAGTTCAGTTGGACATGGAACATTTTACTAAAAAGAGGAATTAAAAGGAAATATATAGGGAAAATTAAACCTATAAGGAGAATAGAGAGTAGAGCCATCGGGCCAGAGACCAAAAACCCCTATGCTGTGAAAAAAAAGGCATACTATACTAGGGACCACTGGAAAAAATAATAAAAAATTAAGTATGTGACCTGACATTAAGGATCAAACTCTATTGTTTCATTGAGACCGTTGGGAACAAGGGTCCTCAGTTTATGAATCCAATAATTTTCTCGTTGACAAAGTTTCCTATACCTATCACCCCCTCTTGGAGTAGATGAAATCGCTTCAATCCCTATAAGATGTACATCTTGTGGATCTTTATGATGAAATTCAGCAAAGTGTCTGGAGACACTATGGAAGAGGTGACCCTTAAGTATATTACACCTGTGCTCCAGAAATCGAATTTTGAGTCTACGTGTTGTACGCCCCACATACATAAGTTGACAACTACAAATTAATATATATATAACAAAAATGCTATTACAATTAATATAGGAATTAATGCTAAATAGTGTATTATCTGTTGAGGAAAAAGTTTTAGTTTTATTCTGTATAAAGGCACAGGTTATACAATGATTAGAGCCACACTTGAAACATCCTTACATTTTAGTGAGCCACTGTGAAGAATTGAGGGAAGTACTTGATTGTCCTAAAGTTATTTTATCCACAAAAAAACTAGGGGCGATTTGTTGTTACAAATTGGTGGATCGTTTAAAAATAATTAACGGTTTATCACCAATTTCTGTTTTAAGAATTGGATCAGTTAACAAAATCGGAAAATTGGTAGAGATAATATTCCTAATTTTTATAGAAGAATTATTGTATTGTGAAAAAAAATGCAGTTGGTCCTGTTTAAATTTAGAATCATCCTGTTTATATTGTAAAAGATCTTCCCTATCAATCTGATTAACACGTGTCCGAGCTTTTTGAATCAATTCTGGAGGATAGCCTTTATCACACAGTGATTGGGACAGTTCATCAGCTTGAACCATATAGTTATGATACTCACTACAATTACGCTTAATGCGTCGTAGTTGACCATATGGAATATTTTTAATCCAAGGTTTATAGTGTGAGCTATCATAATGTAAAAAGTTGTATTTATCTACCTCTTTTCTGAAAGTTTTTGTCGAAATAACTCCGTCAACTATAGTGATGGAGATATCGAGGAAAGAGATGGAAGACCTGTCCACCGTACAAGTGAAAGATAAATTGAACTCATTATTGTTTAAAAGTGAAGTGAAGTCCGAAAAAAGATTAATATCCCCATCGAGAATAAAGAAAAGGTCATCTATATAACGGCCATAGTATACAATGTCCGTGCCCAAGCTCCGCCCCCAAACATGCGCGTCCTCAAACGCTCTCATGTATAGGTTGGCGAAGCTGGGCGTGAACCTCGTACCAATGGCCGTTCCTAGAATTTGTAAAAAAAAATTGATGATTAAAAAAATAATAATTATGCGACAGTATGAATTTAATAGAAGCCAAAATAAATTCTTGTAAATCCTTAGATAAGGTATTGGATTTAGAAAGGTATTGAGCAACAGTAGTGATACCTTTATTATGCGGAATGTTAGAATAAAGTGCCTGTACATCACTGGTCATAAAGAAATATGAGTCCTTCCACTTTATTCTTGCAATGGAATTTAAAAAAGCTGTGGTATCTTTAATGTGTGATGGAAGGGTGGACGCCAAAGGCTGTAAAAAATAATCTACAAAATGTGATAAATTAGAAGTGAGGGACCCAGCACCAGAAATTATGGGTCTATCTGGGTGTGCAGTAAGTGATTTGTGAATTTTAGGTAGGTGGTAGTAGGTGGGAGTGATAGGGTGGGTAGGTATAAGGTATTTCATCTCTTCCCTCGATATCATGCCCCCCTTAAAGGCATTCTCAACCAGTTTAGTCAGTGACCTATGAAAATCACTAGAAGGATCTGTGGGTAATAGTTTATAGACTTTTATATCTCTTAATTGTGTATAGGCCTCAGATAAATAATCATCCGTGTTTTGTATTACTATACCCCCTCCCTTGTGAGCCGGCTTAATGACAAGGGAGGGGTTATTGATACATTTTTGCAGAGAAATTTTTTCTTTTACTGTTAGATTCTGTTTGTATTTGGATTTTTTGTGTTCTTTTTGACACAAATTATGAAATTCCTCCAGAGTTTTTTTGTAAAAAATATCTATAGGTGGACTTCTATGATGCATAGGAAAGAACTGCGACTTATTTTTGAACCACAAACTACGATCATTGGTTCCTGCTGTAGTGTAAATAGGAATAATTTCCTCTAGAGGATTACTCTCCAGAAAAAGTGATTCCAACATGTCTATGCCACTCTTGTCAACATTGTCTAAGACAATTGGTGAACCATCTGTTTTCTGCTGGGTTAATCTTTTGGAAGCAAAGTATCTCCTCCGTGCTAGAGTGCGTATATATCTATTAAGCTCCACAAAAAGACTAAAAAATGCAGGTGGTTTTGGAGGGGCAAACTTGAGACCTTTATTCAATAGTTTTATGTAATCTTTTTCTAGTTGGATTGAGGACAAATTGTGAATGTTATTGCCTATGATCTCAGATCTCTCTTGTTTCCTCTGTACCCGACGTCCTACTCTGTATCCTCTATGCTGTTTTCCCTTCCTCTTTTTGGGGTGTCTATACGGAGGGGTTCAAAGCGATTCTATGTGTGATGATAAGGTGTTGGCATTTTGTCTCTCCTCTGGCCTTTCTCTTAAAAAACTGAGGTCACTGAATTGGATATGAAATGTGAGACATGTATGTTAGAAGAATTTCTTATGTTGGAATTTTTTGGTCTCACTGACAGATCCTCATAAAAGGTTCTGTCCTTTTGAGGAGAATGAAATCTTTTATCAGATTTCCGAATATAGGGGGATCTTGATATATGGCCCGATGGCTGATACCTCTGTCTATTAAAATTGGGATGTCTATTGGTTGGTTGCACAGTGTTCCTATATCTCCAGTTCGATGAACTACGTTGTCTATCAGTTGAAAAATGTTTTTTATTATATGTCCGGACAAGATTCCGATTGTAATCATCTGTGTCCCTATCAAATTTCTTATTTTTTCCTTCTATAATGTCTCTTTCATAAAGCTCAAGTTTATGATTTAATTTGAAATCGTTATGTTTAAACTAAGGATGTTCTGAGAAATTACTTAAGAGTTTTTTGTTTCCTCTATTTCTTGTGCTAAATGTGTAGTTCTGTCACTACGGTATTTAATGAGAAGTTCCATTAGAGAAAAGGAACAATTGTCCAACAAAGTGTCCCATTTTTCTTTCAGCAAGGGATCATCTATGAAGGATAACGTTTTGATGATTCTGAGACCTAGGAATTTTTTTGGTTTTAACATATTTTTGTAAGGTAACCATATCCCAGTGGCAGGTTTCAGCTTTCATTTGATCTTCTAATCTATAAAAGAGCATATTAAACTCTTTCTCTTTGTCACTATAAATTGCTGATGGAGCTATGGTCTCAGAATCCTCAATTAATTTTACCTCATATTGTTGCCTCCTCTTAATACGTTCTGATAAACAAGTAAAATTTGCCATAATAAATTGCAATGAATTAGATAAATAAAGGAAAAGAAAGAATAAATGTTGACTTAGAATAAAAAAGGCAGCTAGTTTGCTCAATTACCATCTCTCATTAATCCAAATAGAGGGTTATAGTGGACCGCACCGAGGACGCTCGGTGCTAATAGCCCAGGAGAAGTAACTATATAATTTTCTTGAATTAAGCCATCTGTTGCCGGGACTTCCATCAATCTTAAGTGCACGTTGCCTCTACACGTATAGAAAGCTTGCAGCTTCACAGTCTATGTGAATGATACATTTCTAGTGAGCAGCCATATAAATGTAACATGGATGTTACAGTTTTTTTAACATTATTACCAATAACAAACTCACCTTGTGGATATTGCTATTTGTTTATTGACAACTATGGTCCTTTCAGAGTATATATAAACGTATAATTTTGCTATACATTGTGTATAAATTTTTATTGGTGTATTAATATTTTAATAAATATTTTTTCATACATTATTGTGTTTGTCAGCTCTCCAATAACATGGTATTTTAACAACATTATAAGCGCAGCCAATCTTTCTTCTTTCTTCTTGTATTTAAAGGTGGTTACCTGGATAGCAGTATTATCGAGACTAGTGGGAGTCTGCAGTGCATTCTTGTTGTGTGTCTGGCTAATGATCACATCCTGTCCAGGGCCCATAAATAGCTAGCAGCTGCAATAGGAAGACATGCAGCTGTCTGATGTCCCTGACATTGTGGCGTTGTGAGTTATCTGTCCTGTATGGTCTTATCCTCTAGATGGTAACGTTTTGTTGAATCCAGGCTTGTTTACACTGTTTATCTTATTAACAGTGTGCTGACATCTTTTGGCATAGCCTGATGCTATTACAGCTGCATCATGTTCCCCCGCTATCAGGGTTTTAGGTATGATTTTTCCCATTTCTTTGTGGGGGCAGTTTGTTTTGTGTTCCACATGTGACTTTAATTGATACTTTATATTCATTATAGCGGTCGGCCATAATGGACCTCCCTTTGACTATTGTTGTGATACGCCATGATTGCCGTTTTATGTACAGTCTAGGTAATTATCTGAGTTTTTCATCACCCGGTGTGTACTCTATTGAATGACTTGATTCTCCACACCTGTTGTATGTACCTGCTGTCTATAATGGTGGTGGTCGAATTAGACCTCTATACTGTTTTAAGCCACTAGCTTTCTGCTTTAGGGGCCTGGAAGGCACGGGTGACGATAGAGTATGTGATAGTGTCTTTTTAATGTATTACATGTATTTTGTATATATAAATTGTTTCATTATTTTGTAGATATTACCTATTGCCTGTCTTGATAAAGGCCCATAATTTGACTGAAACGTCGACCCTGACGGCATTACCCTTGAACCCAATTAAAGATGTTGAACCATTGACACACTTGATGGATTGATTTTCAGCGAGAGTGCACCCTCCACAGTGGTGGTAGATGCAGTATATATATATATATATATATATATATATATATATATACACACACACATTAATTTATTACACTCTATGAAACCCACACACAGCATATGTATTTATACACATACACTGATTGTGGTTTCCACAGCAGCTCTAATTTGCATCTCAACAGATGTCTCACTAGGTCTTGTCCTGTTCCAGAGTGGTTGAACAGGTTCATTAACATTTCTAACTCTTGTAACAAGCAGAGGGTCATCTTACACACTCAGTATCTTCCAAGTCTAAAATTATGGAAAAACTCTTATCTGTGTGTAATTTTTACATCAAGCTAAGTATTAATCTCACTATTAATCTCACTAGGCCTTATTGAAACACTATTTATAATTGACTATGGCATGGGTTAGTTAAATTAATTGGTAGCTTTTAAATGGTGATGGATTTAGTACATATATATTGTTTACAGTGTGACAAAGGCTACAGATTGTTTAACAATGGCTTTCAGGAACAGCTGAAAGTCAGCTGTTAGCTAGGTGGGTAGAGAGTGACCTTAAGTTATGTGGCTTTTAAGACCAATGCAGATTTGTACAGCAGAAACAAAAGGTAATATTTGCTATTCATTACTGTACCTTGCATTAGACCTAAAATGGCCACTGCTCCTCCCCCTTCCAAGCCATGTGCTTGGACACAAAATGGTGTCCACGCCATGCGGCCAGAATATAAACACTAGCTCTATCCTTTGTCACAAATAAATCCCAAATTATACAAGCACCGTAAGTCGCCCTGATGGACATTTCCCACTGCATGGTAACAAAGTTTCCACATGCTGCTTTTTCAGCATGAACAAAGTTTTGTTACTTTAGGCCTGTGTTAGCAGTATGCGAATAGGATGCATCATGCTAACACAGCTATATCCGTCATGCACCAACTTTTAAATGCCCTTTAAATTTACTTAACAGATAAACAATCCAATCTGAATCAAACACAATATAACTTATTGAACCTCATTAGCAACAATAAAGTACGCTGTAACATTTCTTATATTGTGCGTTTTTGTCACACTCACAGGTATCAAAGAAATCTATTGTCCCTTGATTCATATCAGCGCCTTACTTATAATGCAAGAAAAGTATGTGGTTCATCGGCATTTAGATGTGTCCATCCTTAGCTGCTGTGTCTGTACTGCGCATCATTAAGTACGTGATATCCCAGACGAGCCCCCAACTGTGAATTTCCATATTATTTTAATTAAACATTTCAATGCCAGCGTTAATATACAATGCAGACGCAAGGTGCATCTTATTACCATATACGATAAAAGTGCGCATCTTATTACCATATACGATAAGAATGGGCTGAACGTCACAGCACTATGTTCCTTAAGAGCAAGCAAGCAGTCGCACATATTGTATACTGAGGTCCAACACTCAGAGATATATGTATTTGATATTAAAAGTTATGCATACAAAATAACATATATAAATATGGTTACAGAGTTACAGTTAAAAAAGAAGCAGTTGCAGTTACATAAGAATCAGTTACAGCCAGCATACTTCACCCTATGCTCAGTGCACAGTCGTCTCCATGCCTTCCTCACAGCAACTAACTAACTATGCCTTACAAAACAGCCTATATCAAAAAGTGAAAGTTAACAGGTTGTTGGTTTCGGTCTCCTTCCATTGGCCCAGGAGAGGGAGGTCTCTCATTCCTTGTGTGTTATTGGTCAGTTCATATGCAAGCAATGTCCAGTTTGAAGATGCAGGAAGTCTTTTGTTCTCATAGAATGTGACTTTATATTTCATACATTTGTTCATAACTAATTGTTGCAATGTGCTACAATTTACCCATAGCTATCAAATTAATCCACACATTCTCCTGATCATTTCGACACTAAGCATGATATAATTAACTTGTTCCATCCCAATGATACATATATATCTGGTTTTACACTCTATGATATAAATACAATATAATGTCTGGTGCTGGACATGTTTTATCTATGTGTAATTTATGTGTTGTTTGAAATATGTGTCCGTGTGCGTCTTTATGGCTTTTCTCAGTGATTGTGCCTTTTACCGTTTATACACCCACCACGCTGCAACACGCACGCCGTGCGACTCTATGCATGATGTACAGTAAAGAAGCATGGTGCATCCATACACGTCAATTGCGTCCTTACGCTACCACCGAGAAGCATCAATCTGTGTGTAGTTTGTATTGTCTACTTTTTCCGACTTCAACAGGAGGGACTGATGCTGATACAATATTTCAAAAACTGCATGTGTGAAAGGGGGGTTTGATTTACAAAACACAGAGGGGGGAGAGAATTGCTTCTCCAAGCAGAATATCACATACACAGCCCAAACTGTGATAACAAATTGCCAGACAGTAAGGACCCTGCATATTTACACTACAGATAAGGACAACATGAAATCTGAGCAGATGTGTGAATGTGGGGTGGGAGAAGATTCTTTTAAGAAAGTTACATGTGAACACATACTGAATGATTTTAAGTTTCTTGCTGAAAAAAGTAAACAAGATGTGTTTCATGAGCAAACATGCAAAGTAAACTGGTTATCTGATATTTATATATCAGCTGATGATGACACGGGCTGGGAGATATACAAGGGGGTTGGTAATACACTGATAAAGATTTACGATGTGCAACCCATTACAGACAAACTGTCTGATAACAGAGAGCAACAGAGAGTAAAGGGGGGTACTCACGAAGCGATAATCTAAGCAATCTGACTAGATTGCTTAGATTTTATGCATGATCTGTCCGTGTGTCTTCAGTGATAGCGATGTGCGGCCCTGCGCATCGCTGGGGCCAGATTGGCCTCAATCTAGCAGGTCGCTCATTTCACCTGCTGGGTGAAATGAGCGCCCCCCCGTCACCCCCCGCACGCTCAGCACAGATCGCGCTGTGCTGAGCAGGGGGAGAGATGTGCGCTGAGTGGTTCACTCAGCACACATCTCTCCCCACATCTGCCTGTGAATACGGCCCTTTAGAAGCACACTGATTTGGGGATTTAGTTCAGATTTTGTGTTTGGTACTGAAATTCGAACCCCAATGTATTCAATGATATTGAAACTGTTGAAAGATGCACAGTTACAAATTGCAACCACAAATCTACTTGCTGGACTTGTCAAATTTCGACCAGTGTTGTCAGAGATAACAGAACCATCTGAATTGGGTTTCTTCATGAGCACAGCTCCATGGTGGGAGGAAACATTGGAAGATGCAGTGAAATACTGGTTTATGTATAATTTTGCCACATTTACAGATGAAGGCCAAGTGTGGACAGCTGATGCAGTGTTGCAGCAACCTTTACAGTCTGTCAGACTTCAGAAGGGAGCCGCTGCAAAGACAATAAACCCAGTAAATCTTTGGTTTTGAAAACTGGACAATTGTCAAGCCTATGTGGATGGTTGCTGACATGGAATATATATGGACGGTTGCTGACATGGAACATGATGACATACACGCCTATGTCTTGAATGGTGTGCAGACTCAAGAACTGAGTGCAAAGCGTGGTGTGCAAGTCATCACAGATACAGCACTGATGGTGCTAGGATGCTGGGTTCAATTATACCCCTTTTACACTCGCAGAAAAATCCCAGGATATTGCACGTGAACGCGCATCATCCCGGAATTTTTCTCAGTGTGAATGGGTACAGGGACAATTTCCCGGGACAAGTATCCCGGGATTTCAACCCAGGTCGCAACCTGGGTTGAATCCGGGACCGTCCCTGGAAGCTGGCAGTGTAAACGGGTATACCGGGTCAAAACGACCCGGCACCCGTTCTCTGCATAGGAGGAGGTGGTGCTCGGAGAAGATTGTCTCCAAGCACCGCCTCCGGGAGACTCAGCGGTGACGTCACCGACCCGGCAATATGCCGGGTCGGGCCGCTGAATGTAAAAGGGTCATTCCTGGGAATGTGTCCTGGGAAATATCCCGGGACACATTCCCGGGAATGACATCTGCCGCGAGTGTAAAAGGGGTATTACTGATACTGTTGTCAAGCCATGAAAGAGTGGAAGCTTCATTCCAGCAAGCACAAATCAGAGGCATTGCCTATATTCACACCAAGGTTGATATTACAGAGAACTGTCAAGTTTGCCAGCAGTTGAAAATGTGGAGTATCTTCCTTGACACTGAAAAGGGCATGAACTTTGAAATATACACTGCACAAGTTTGCCAATTTGAATATATTGTTTGCTGCCAAGAAGAAGGAGAAGAATGCTGTATTTAACAGCTACAGAACATCGCCATCCAGGAGTGAATTTGTCTCAAGCAGAGTGATAAAAGATAAGAGACTATCCTGATGTTGACAAAGACTTAAAGATTTTTTTGTTGTTATTATGGGATGTCCAAGAAGATTCAAACAGACAGACACCCATTTAACAAACACAACAAGAGTTTATTGGATTCTCTTAATGAGTCATACCATTCACAAAACTGACATCAGTATGATTGCAGGAACTGATGTGTTGTTTAGGAAACAGGAATGTTCGTGCATATACAAATTGGGTTTTTAGAGCAGGCTGTATGTATATATTCTTTATTAATCAGAGGGTGGTAAAAGCTTGAACTTTTTGGAATATTTTCTGGTATTTCACAAACACATATTTATGATAAGAAATGTTTAGAAATAAAAATTGGTAGAAGGTATATTAGCAGTAGGATAAAGAAATGTTTATTTTGTTTTAATGTAATGGTTTATCTCACACTGTCTATTGTTCATAAGCCAACAGGCCGATTACTTCTACACTGCTTGAAAGAGGAGATGAGAGGACTTCACTTGAGATATGCCTATGATGACGATAGCTAGAGAGGTTTCTTTTTCCAAGAAAGAGACCATGAAGATAAGACATTTGCACATTACGGATGACACAGCATTTCCATCTACATTATTATGGGAAATTGAACTTTAACCATATATTGCTTGGATACATACATTCAGCAATATCCCAAGACTTTATTGAACTAGACTTTACAGACATTAGTTAACCTATGACGGCCCATATCAAGCAAGTACAGAAATTAAAGAAGGAGTTTAGGAAATCCCACAATGATTCAGAGTATGATCTAGATGGTACAGGATGGCTATCCTGGTTAAATCCAGCAAATTGGTTCTCTGGATTAAAAGGCTGGCTCATAGGAATCCTACACCTAGTAGAATATGCTGTGCTTAGGTTTTTAGCAATATATTTGGTGACTAAATATGGTATATAGTTAATAGGTAACTTTGTTCTTGTTTAGAAAGTGTTAAGATGATAACTGATACAGGATATAACTTGCAAGGTATATGGTGCAAAACCACTGAGAGCAGAGGGTGGAGTGTAAGGAGTGATACAAAAATATAAGTTTCACTATTATCAGTCTCATGTGTAATTTAGCACCAAATACAAAGAACAGAATGAGTAAACATACTGAAGATAGGACTAGTTACACATTACATGTCAGGTTGCATACAGACTATATACAAGTCATGTTTTTAACATCATTTGATTATTATATGAGTGCTTTATTTTATATCTTTAGAAAGGTGGTTGGTGTTTGTTATGAATATAATGGTGTTTTTAATAGGACAAGGGGAATAAATATATATATATATATATATATATATATATTTAATACAAAGGAAATATATATATATATATATATATTTATTTATTACAAACTGACATGTTCTGTGTGTGTCAGTATTCCTGACACAGGTATATTTTACAAGCAAGGGCAATGTCCATTATCTGGTTATACGAGACAGACAAAAACAAGAGAAGTGTTTGGAGTTGGACATATGTCAACATTGGAATGTTTGCGTCAATGGGTTTCACCTTGTGTGTTAATCTATATAATCCATGTTACACATTTGTATTTTATGTTATTTCTAACACTCAAAATTGAGGCAACAGTGCCCCCTACTGTTTCTTAGCATTTATGTATATTTCATAATATGAACTTTGTACATATGAAATAAGCTTACTGAGGAGTTCTCCAGCCTATATAAGATAGCCATTTTCAATGTTAAAGCAGCCTAGACAGCCTGGGTGAAACACAGACTGCAGAAGTGCCAGGATGATCTAAATATAACTAAGCCTCTAGACACAGAGGGCGAGGCTCTTGAGTATGCTGATGTGATTACTGTATTCAACATCTGCTGAATTGATCAATAACCTTAGCTAAGTATACAATGAATTCATACACTGTATTTATATATTCAAGTTGTTTGTTGAAGTACTTTTCTGGGAATCCACCCATCTGGGTCTCCTTGAACTTAACCCACCTGTAACACAAGGTAATGGCAGAGATGATATTTCTCTTCCGCAAACAAGGAGTGAACATACTACCATTACTTATTAAAACATTAAAACAGTAGAACTTTCACAATGAAACATCTGATGGGGGAGTTTTAGATACGAAATGCTTCATCCACAATCTGCCCTCAAATGGCTCCACGTATTTAGAAAGACACTCACATCAATATTCAGCCTCGCGTTCCTATAAGGGTATCTTTATGGCTATAGGAAATAGCTGGTGCTCTTTTCAATCACAGTGAACCATAAGAATGACACTTACATTGAAGTTCAGTCTCGAGTGCACTGAAAGGTTTCTTTTTATTTCTCCACTCACTGCAGACAGGAGACAGGCAGATGGTAGTGCTTAAAAATGTACACAAATTTATTCATAAAGCACAAAAACACACGAATACTGCAACACACGTCCAGCAGCTGATGGATGGTCGTCACAGCATAAAAACTTCAACCGGTTTCAAGGATTCTCTCCCCTTTGACTTCTTGACAAAGGGGAGAGAATCCTTGAAACCGGTTGAAGTTTTTATGCTGTGACAACCATCCATCAGTTGCGGGACGTGTGTTGCAGTATTCGTGTGTTTTTATGCTTCATGAATAAATTCGTGTACATTTTTAAGCACTGCCGTCTGCCTGTCTCCTGTCTGCAGTGAGTGGAGAAATAAAAAGAAACCTTTCAGTGCACTCGAGACTGAACTTCAATGTAAGTGTCATTCTTATGGTTCACTGTGATTGAAAAGAGCACCAGCTATTTCCTATAGCCATAAAGATACCCTTATAGGAACGCAAGGCTGAATATTGATGTGAGTGTCTTTCTAAATATGTGGAGCCATTTGAGGGCAGATTGTGGAGGAAGCATTTCGTATCTAAAACTCCCCCATCAGATGTTTCATTGTGAAAGTTCTACTGTTTTAATGTTTTAATAATTTATAAAACATCAGCAGCGCTAGTTTTTTTATCGTTTATTTGTTTGCATGAGTCCATATTTGGGAATTTTTGAAGTGTAAATTCCATTGATTTTAAACCAGCAGCTTTTCATTGCAGCGCAGGGCTACATCTAGTATATTTGTTGCATACTACCATTCCTGGATGATCTGCTGATAAAAGCACCATCCAGGGAGAGGTTGTTAGACAATATTGCCTTCTCAGCCTGACTGCTCCAGGATCACGGGTGGATTCTGAACCTACCTAAATCTCATCTGGAACCAACACGGAGGCTTCCGTTCCTGGGGATGATACCGTATGCGGAGACACAGAAGGTGTTCCTTCTATTGGAAAAGGCATTGGTGATCCAGTCGATGGTGCGGGATGTACAAGACAAACCCGGATATTGGTGCATCTATGCATTCGCCTTCTGGGGAAGATGGTGACAGCTTACAAGGCGCTGCAGTATGGAAGGTTTCACGCAAGGCCCTACCAGCGGGATCTGTTGGACAAATGGTCCAGATCGCATCTTCACAGGAACCAGATGATCCATCTGTCACCAAAAGCCAGGATTTCCCTTCTGTGGTGGCTTCAGATTTCTCACCTGACTGAAGGCCGGAGGTTCGGGATTCAAAATTGGATACTGCTAACCACAGAGGCAAGCCTCAGAGGTTGGGGAGCAGTCACCCAGGGGGAACAGTTCCAAGGAAGATAGTCAAGACAGGAGGCCATTCTTCTGATCAACATTCTGGAACTAAGGGCCATATACAACGCCCTTCTACAGGCACCACATCTTCTTCAAGATCAAGCCATTCAGGTTCAGTCGGACAATGTGACGGCAATAACGTACATAAACTGCCAGGGTGGAACGAAGAGCAGAGCAGCAATGTCAGAGGTAACAAGGATTCTCCTCTGGGCAGAAAGGCACGCTGTGGCATTGTCCGCAATCTTCATTCCGGGAGTAGACAACTGGGAAGCAGACTTCCTCAGCAGACACGACCTCCACTCAGGAGAGTGGGGCCTTCACCCAGAGGTGTTCGGGTGCTTGACACGTTGGTGGGGAATTCCACAAATTGACATGATGGCCTCTCATCTCAACAAGAAGCTCAAGCGGTATTGTTCCAGGTCAAGAGATCCACAAGCATTGGCGGTGGATGCTCTGGTGACTCCATGGTACCAGATGGTGCACGTGTTTCCACCACTCCCATTGATCCCAAAGATTCCCAAAAGAATAAAAAGGGAAAAGGTTTAAGCAATTCTCATTGCTCCGGACTGGCCAAGAAGGGCTTGGTATGCGGATCTACTGGAGATACTTCTAGAGGACCCATGGCCTCTACCTCTTCATGAGGACCTTCTCCAACAGGGGCCATTCATCTATCAAGACTTACCGCGGCTATGTTTGACAGCATGGAGGTTGAGCGTCAAATTCTAGCCCGGAAAGGGATCCCGGATAGGGATATTCCAACCCTGATACAAGTCAGAAAGGTGGTAATGTCTAAACATTACCACCGTATTTAAAAAAAATACATCTCTTGGTGTGAGAACAGGAATTTCCTGGGGTGGAATTTCAACTGGGATTCTTTCTCCTTTTTCTGCATTCAGGTGTGTATGTGGGCCTACATTTGGGCTCCATAAAAGTCCAGGTTTCGGCCTTATCCATTTTCTTCCAGAAATTGACTTCTCTCCCTGAGGTTCAGACAATTTTGAAGGGGGTTCTGCACATCCAACTGCCACCTATGGCAACATGCCTCCTACGGCACCTTGGGATCTCAACGTGGTGTAACAGTTCCTGCAATCGGAATGGTTTGAGCCTTTGCAGGACATAGACGTCAAGTTTATGTTGGCCTTGGCTTCTGCAAGGCATGTGTCGGAGCTGGGGGCGTTGTCTCACAAAAGCCTCTATTTATTTTCTCATGAAGATAGGGCTGAACTCAGAACTCGTCAGCAATTTCTTCCAAAGGTGGTGTCTGCGTTTCATATCAACCAACCTATTGTGGTTCCGGTGGTTACCGACACCTCTGCTACATCAAAGTCTTTGGATGTTGTGAGGGCTTTGAAGATCTATGTGAATCAGACATCTCATCACAGAAAATCTGACTCGCTGTTTGTACTCTATGATCCCAATAAAATTGGGTGTCCTGCTTCAAAGCAGACAATTGCACGTTGGATCAGGCTTACTATCCAGCATGCTTATTCCACGGCAGCTTTGCCGTGTCCAAAATCTGTACAGGCCCACTCTACTAGGTCGGTGGGTTCTTCCTGGGCGGATGCCCAGGGTGAGTCGGCTTTACAGCTCTGCCGAGCAGCTACTTGGTCAGGTTCGAACACGTTTGCTAAGTTCTACAAGTTCTTTGGCTTCTGAGGACCTTCAGTTTGGTCAATCAGTTCTGCAGGAACCTCAGCACTCTCCCACCCGGTTTGGGAGCTTTGGTACAGTACATCCCCATGGTACTAATGTGGACCCCAGTATCCTCTAGAATGTAAGAAAAAATAGGATTTTAATTACCTACCAGTAAATCTTTTTCTCGTAGTCCGTAGAGGATACTGGATGCCCGCCCAGTGCTTCGTTTCTTCCTGCACTGTTACTTGGTTAAGTATTGTTGGTTCAGCGGTTGCTGTTCCTGTTTTAAAGTTTGGTTAGCATGACTTTCCTCTTGTTTGTGTGTGCTGGTTCGGAACCTCACCACTATCCTTTTATATCCTTCTCTCAAAGTATGTCCGTCTCCTCGGGCACAGTTTCCTAGACTGAGTCTGGTAGGAGGGGCATAGAGGGAGGAGCCAGCCCACACTATCAAGTTCTTAAAGTGCCCAAGGCTCCTAGTGGACCTGTCTATACCCCATGGTACTAATGTGGACCCCAGTATCCTCTACGGACTACGAGAAAAGGATTTACCGAACATGGGACCATGGGGGTTAGCATAACTAAATTGCTTCAGAACATTAAAACGTGTGGTTACTATCACTAATAGATATCCATGTGGATATTAGTAGTAGCCCAGGGGACCCAAAATAGGACTGGGCCGCAGTGAGAAAATGGTTCCGAGAAGGACTTTTAAGAGTTAATAGAAGCCCTCGTGCCCGGACAGAGAGCAGGGTCAGCGAGAGCCTTGCAGACAGAAAGAGGGGGGTAAGAAAAATGGACACAAAGGAGGAGTTGGAGTTGGTTGGGACTGTTGGGAAGAGCAGATTTGCGCTGTCACCCTAGCGCGCAGTGACTCCTGGGCAGCAGCTACTAAATACTACAGAAATTATCCCTTGAGAGTATAGCCTCCGTGCATCACCTGGTTTGAGGGAGAGCGGAACTCTGTAAAGCTGGCACCAGACGGAGTGAGCCGGCAGTCAATCGTTTGGGATCCTGGCTGTTGGGATTCCTGCGCTGGTATTGTGATTCTGGCGCTGGCATTCCGAGCAGCGTCGGCATTCCAGTGTCAGTATTTCGGTGCTACATTGATCACATTATAGTCGTGGGCAGAAGCATTGCAAAAATAATTTATTTCTGTTTTTATCTAAGTTTTTCTTTTGTTTTTCTACCAGTACATTTTCCTGTAATACTGATATATTTGGTTAATGCGCTTGGTATTGAAGCATTTAGATTATGGGGGACATTCACTAGTCGCCGTTGAGACAGTTTCGCCTGGATTGTGGCTTTTTTTCACCATGGGATTGAATCCTTCAGAGCCCATCCTTTACAACAGAATTTGCCACCCCAATTTTCCGTTAGATGTTCTAAGCAGCAAACCTGTCATAAAAAAACAAAGTAAAAATAAATGAGTAGCTGTATTGGGCAGAGTTTGCTGAACTGAGTGTACAGTTTCCTAGACTGAGTCTGGTAGGAGGGGCATAGAGGGAGGAGCCAGCCCACACTATCAAGTTCTTAAAGTGCCCAAGGCTCCTAGTGGACCTGTCTATACCCCATGGTTTGGGATCCTGGCTGTTGGGATTCCTGCGCTGGTATTGTGATTCTGGCGCAGTAAATAAGTTCATGACACTGGCCATCAAAGGCTATCAGATCACTAATACTGTGGCAATCTTTTACTAACAGCTGCCATTAACTAAGATTGCTGTGCTGGGATTACAGAGAGGCACATATGCCTATTGTCAGCTATTTTTAGACAATTACATCTGTGTTGAAGGCTCTGGAAGTGACTGGAGTTGAGCTTCAGATAAAGCAGGAATTTGGCCCCTGCAATATCCACTTGGTGCTGCTGCTATTAATATTGGGCCTAATTCAGACCTGATCGCTAGGCTGCGTTTTCGTACAGTTGGCGATCAGGTCTAAACTGCGCATGCGTATGCACCGCAATGCACAGGCGCGTCGCACGGGTTGCCGCTCAGCGATGGGTTTGTGCGAAGAATCCATTCGCACAGGCGTTCGCAAGGAGATTGACAAGAAGAAGCCGTTTGTGGGTGTCAACTGACCGTTTTCTGGGAGTGGTTGGAAAAACGCAGGCGCGTCCATGCGTTTGCAGGGAGCGTTCCTGACGTCGATTCCGGTCCCGGGCAGTCTGAAGTGTTCGCAGCGGCTGAGTAAGTCCTGGGTTGCTCAGAGACTGCACAAAATCTATTTGTACTGCTCTGTTACACATGCGTTCGCACACTTGCAAAGTGAAAATACACTCCCCTATGGGCGGCGACTATGCGAATGCAGGACTGCAAAAAAACCCTAGCGAGCGAACAGGTCTGAATTAGGCCCATTGTTCTCTTCCTAAAACATTTCTGCCTCTGCCACAATGTGGCGACTGTACCTGCACATTTACTAGGCTGACTGAGAGTGTTCTTCATATGTCCAAGCCCCACTACTATTGCAAAGCTGTATATAACATGCTTATATGCATTCAATAACAGGAACAATTTACCACTAGGTTTACATGCTTACCTGCACACAGGAGGTCATTCCGACCCGTTCGCACGCAGCGGTTCTTCGCTGCGGTGCGAACTGGTCGGAACTGTGGCTGCGCGGCGCACGCACGTCGATGCCCTGCAACGGCAGTCGCCGGGCAATGACGCCAGGACCGAAGAAAGCGATTGCAGGCCCGATCGCAAGAAGATTGATAGCGGGAAGGAGGATCGCCCCATCTACTCACCATTTCCCGGGCGTTGTGAGGCGAACGCAGGCGTGTCCAGGCGTTTTGAGGGAGGATGTCTGACGTCACAGCCGGGACCTTTATCGCTGGATCCGTCGCACTGGGTACGTAGATACAGGACTGGTCTTGTTCTGCACAAAACCTTTTTAGCATAGCAGGACTGCACAACGATCGCAGCCTTGCTATGCTAAAATACACTCCCCCATTGGCGGCGTCAAGTTGATCGCACGAGCAGCAAAAAGTTGCTACGTGCGATCAACTTGGAATGACCACCACAGTCCTGAGTTTTTGTAGGGCAGTGAGTTTTCAGAGGTGTGACTTATTATAAAAGAGGCACGGGATTGTGAGAAATCACGTTGTGCTTAATGGGTGAATCAAATGGGGTTACCACCTTTTCATTTTAAGATTCCTGGGCAGGGGGCGTGGCCAGGGCACATACAGTGCATCTGGAAAGTATTCACAGCGCCTCACTTTTTCCACATTTTGTTGTGTTACAGCCTTCTTCCAGAATGGAATTAATTAATTTTTTCCCCACAAAATTCTACACACAAGTGTGGTCATTCCGAGTTGTTTGCTCGTTGCCGATTTTCGCTATGCTGCGATTTGTTGCAAAATGCGCATGTGCAAGGCACGCAGGGTGCATGCGCTTAGTTATTTAACACAAAACTTTTGCTGTGGCTTCTGCTGCGCTTTTCAGTCGCACTGCTATTCGGTAAATGATTGACAGGAAAGGGGCGTTTCTGGGCGGCAACAGCGTTTTCCCGGCATTTGCAAAAAAACGCAGGCGTGTCAGGGAAAAACGCGAGAGTGTCTTTAGAAACGGGGGAGTGGCTGGCCGAACGCAGGGCGTGTTTGTGACGTCAAACCAGGAACTAAACGGACCGAGCTGATCGCAATCTGTGAGCAGGTCCGGAGCTACTCAGAAACTGCTAAGAATTATTTAGTAGCAGTTTTGCTAATTTTTCGTTCGCTGTTCTGCTATGCTAAGATACACTCCCAGAGGGCGGCGGCCTAGCGTGTGCAATGCTGCTAAAAGCAGCTAGTGAGCGAACAACTCGGAATGAGGGCCAATACCCCATAATAACAGAAAAAAAAGTTTTTGGAGAATTTTGCAAATTTATTACAAATAAAAAACTAAGAAATCACATGTACTGTACATAAGTATTCACAGCCTTTGCTCAATACTTTGTTGATGCACCTTTGGCATCAATTACAGCCTCAAGTCTTTTTGAATATGATGCCACAAGCTTGGCACACTTATCTTTGGGCAGTTTCGCCCATTCCACTTTGCAGAACCTCTGAAGCTCCATCAGGTTGGATGGGAAGCGTCGGTGCACAGCCATTTTCAGATCTCTCCAGAGATGTTCAAACGGATTCAAGTCTGGGCTCTGGCTGGGCCACTCAAGGACATTCACAGAGTTGTCCTGAAGCCACTCCTTTGCTATCTTGGGTGTTTAGGGTCGTTGCCCTGCTGAAAGATGAACCGTCACCCCAGTCTGGGGTCAAGAGTGCTCTGGAGCAGGTTTTCATCCAGGATGTCTCTGTATATTACTGCATTCATCTTTCCCTCTATCCTGACTAGTCTCCCAGTTCCTGCCGCTGAAAAACATCCTCACAGCATGATGCTGCCACCACCATGCTTTACTGTAGGGATGGTAATGACCTGGTGATGAGCAGTGCCTGGTTTCCTCCAAACATGATGCCTGGAATTCACGCCAAAGAGTTCAATCTTTGTCTCATCAGACCAGAGAATTTTGTTTCCCATGGTCTGAGAGTCCTTCAGGTGCATTTTGGCAAACTCCAGGCAGGCTGCCATGTGCTTTTTACTAAGGAGTGGCTTCCGTCTGGCCACTCTAACATACAGGCCTGATTGGTGGATTGCTGCAGAGATGGTTGTTCTTCTGGAAGGTGCTCCTCTCTCCACACAGGAATGTTGTGTCTCTGACAGAGTGACCATCGGGTTCTTGGTCACCTCCCTGACTAGGGCCCTTCTCCCCTGACTGCTCAGTTTAGATGGCCGGTCAGCTCTAGGAAGATATTTTTCTGTACCCAGATTTGTTTCTCGAGACAAACCTGTCTCGGAGGTCTACAGACAATTCCTTTGACTTCATGCTTGGTTTGTGCTCAGACATACGCTGTCAAGTTTGGGACCTTATATAGACAGGTGTGTGCCTTTCCGAATTATGTCCAATCAACTGAATTTACCACAGGTGGACTCCAATTAAGTTGTAGGAACATCTCAAGGATGATCAGTGGAAACAGGATGTACCTGAGCTCAATTTTGAGCTTCATGGCAAAGGTTGTAAATACTTATGTGCATGTGATATCTTAGTTTTTTATTTTCTCTTACGTCCTAGAGGATGCTGGGGTCCACAGTAGTACCATGGGGTATAGACGGGTCCACTAGGAAACATTGGCACTTTAGGAGTTTGAGAGTGTGGGCTGGCTACTCCCTCTATGCCCCTCCTACCAGACTCAGTTTAGAAAATGTTGCCGGAGGAGCCGGTCACAGCTAGGGGAGCTCTACAGAGCTTCTTTAGTAAAAGTTTATTTTTAGAGTTTATTATTGTACAGGGAGGCTGCTGGCAACAGCCTCCCTGCTTCGTGGGACTAAGGGGGGGAGTAGTATCTGCCCTGCGGGGTCTGAGCCACTATCTCCGCTGACAGGACACTGAGCTCGTGAGGGGATCGAACATTCCCCGCCACAGGGGATCGCTCACCCCGGCAGCATGACGCCACCCCCGTACAGAGCCAGAAGATCAGTGGCGAGTCAGTCACCGCCCCCCCCCAGCAAGCGGGAGCCGGTGTGAAGATGGCGGCAACAGGGTATGGAGCGCAGTGCTAACTGCGCTCCAGGGCTCAGCGGTACATAGTGCGGCGCTGTGAAGGGCACCCTCAGCCTCTAAAGCCTGTCAGGGTCCCAGGATCACTGCCAGCATGAATCTTCAGGCCAGTATAATCTCATGAAGAGCGGGAAGACAGCGCCATTAAGGGCGCGGAGCTTCTCCTCAGAGCGGACCCAGCAGTGTTCAGCGCCATTTTCCTGCCTGCAGAAACGCTGCCAGTGAAGAGCAGTCCCTCCAGAGCAACTCCAGCTATCTCTTACGGTAGCAGTGGGTTGTAGAGGGGCGGGGGGAGGCTGTGTAAGGACTGTGTAACCTATTAAGGTACACAGTCAGTGCTGGTTGGGGTCTCCCTATACCTTGAAAGCGCCGTGTGTGGGTTGGCTCCAATCTCTGTGTCTCTCTTGCCATTCTTGGGGGGGGGGGGGGGGGGGGGGGACTCTTTCTAGCCTCCCCTGTGTGTGTGGAGTGTTTGAGGTCTCCATTTAACTATGTCCAGGGACTCTGTGTCATATGCTGCAGAGGATATGTCCTCTCAGGATGATCTCATTCCATGTAATCAGGATTGCACTGTTTTAGCGCAGATACCAGCAAGGGAGCCTGAATGGTTATTCTCTATCAAATCTATGATTTCTCAGATTTCTACTAGGGTTGCACAGAATGAATCTGCAACTCAGGTTTTACAGAACTCTATGGCAGTTTGGTCCGGTTCTGTTACTTCAGGGCCCCCCTCTGTAGGTTCCCACAAACGTGCTCTTGCCCAGATTATGCAAGATGGCACGGATACCGGTTCTGACACGGCAGATGGTGATGGGGATGTGCTCAGGGGGGTCGTATCTCTTGCTAAAGGGGTGCAGTTGATGATAGATGCTATCAGGGATGTGTTGAATATTGCTGATACAACACCTGAGCAGGTTGAGGAGGCTTACTTCACTGACAATAAGAAAGCCTCGCTAACCTTCCCTGCTTCCAAAGAATTAAATGCTATTTTTGAGAAAGCATGGGAAAACCCGGAGAAAAAATTCCAGATCCCTAGAAGGGTTCTGGTTGCTTTCCCCTTCCCTGAGGAGTATAGAAAAAAACGGGAAAATCCACCCATAGTGGACGCGTCTGTATCCAGACTCTTGAAAAATGTGGTTTTACCTGTCCCAGGATCTACTGCCTTAAAGGAACCGGCTGATCGCAAAATTAATACTACGCTCAAATCCATATACACGGCTTCAGGGGCGATACTACGTCCTACTATTGCCTGTGCATGGATTTCTAAAGCTATAGTAAAGTGGTCAGGCACGTTACTTGAGGATTTGGATACAATGGATAAAAGTGACGTTGAATTGTTTTTACGTAACATTCAGGATTCTGCAGGATTTATGGTGGATTCCATGAAAGTCAGTCTCAGCTCGTCGAGGTCTCGGCTCAGTGGTCTACCGAAGAGGAATCCAGGAGATGTGTGGAGACCCTACCCTACACAGGTCAGGCTCTCTTTGGGGAAGCGTTGGATGCGTGGATCTCCACGGCTACAGCGGGTAAGTTACCTTTTCTTCCCTCAGCTGCACCTGCTATGAAGAAACCATTTTCTTCAGCTGCATCACAGTCCTTTCGGGTTGCTTAAACAAGAAAGGCCAAACCATCCAACATCTTCTTTAGAGGAGGTCGACCAAAATCCAAGAAACCTGCTGCTGCGGGTTACCAGGAACAGAAGCCTGCTTCAGGTACGCCAAAGTCCTCAGCTTGACGGTGGACCGCGCGGCATGGAGGTAGGGCCGGTGGGGGCGAGACTCAGACATTTCAGTCACGTCTGGGTGTCGTCCGGCCTGGATCCCTGGGTACAAGATATTGTGTCCCAGGGGTACCGGCTGAAATTTCAAGATCTCCCTCCTCACCGGTTCTTCAAATCAGGTTTGCCAGCTTTGCCGGCAGACAGGGCTACCCTACAGGAAACCATCCAGAAGTTGGTGGAGGCACAGGTTATTGTACCAGTTCCTCCCCAGATGCAAAACAAAGGTTACTATTCGAACCTTTTTGTGGTACCGAAACCGTATGCTTCGGTCAGGCCCATTCTGAACTTAAAATCACTAAACCCCTTTCTGAGGGAGTTCAAGTTCAAAATGGAGTCTCTAAGGGCGGTGATATCATGTCTGGAGGAGGGGGAATTCCTGGTAGCCCTAGATATCAAGGATGCATGCCTCCACATTCCAATTTGGCAGCCGCATCAAGCTTATCTCTGATTTGCACTGTTGGATTGTCATTTTCAATTCCAGGCCCTGCCATTCGGACTCTCCACAGCACTGAGGGTTTTCACCAAGGTGATGGCGGAAATTATGGTTTTCCTCCGCATACAGGGGGTGAACATAATTCCATATCTGGACGATCTGTTGATAAAGGCATCGTCCAAGGAGAAGCTGTTACAGTCCATAGCTCTCACGACCCAGCTTCTCAAGGAACATGGTTGGATCCTGAATCTTCCAAAATCACATTTGGAACCAACCAGGAGGTTGTCGTTTCTGGGAATGATCCTCGACAGTGCAGAGGGTGTTTCTTCCAGAGGAAAAGGCGTTTGTCCTACAAACAATGGTCCGGGATATCCTGAATCCAACCCGGGTGTCGGTTCATCAGTGCATTCGCCTTCTGGGGAAGATGGTGGCCTCTTACGAGGCTCTGCAGTATGGGAGATTTCATGCTCGGTCCTTCCAGCTGGATCTCCTGGACAAATGGTCGGGATCTCATCTACACATGCACCAGAGAATACGTCTGTCATCAAAGGCCAGGATCTCACTCATCTGGTGGCTGCAATTACCTCACCTTTTGGAGGGCCGCAGGTTCGGGATTCAGGACTGGATCCTTCTAACCACGGATGCAAGTCTCCGGGGCTGGGGCGCAGTCACTCAAGGGGAAAGATAAACATTCTGGAATTAAGAGCCATCTATAATGGTCTTCTCCAGGCGGCCCATCTTCTGAGAAATCGGGCCATTCAAGTGCAGTCGGACAATGTAACGACAGTGGCTTACATAAACCGACAGGGCGGAATGAAGAGCAGAGCTGCAATGTCAGAGGTAACAAGAATTATCCTCTGGGCGGAAAAACATGCATTGGCACTGTCGGTAATCTTCATTCCGGGAGTAGACAACTGGGATGGATCTCCATCCAGGAGAGTGGGGCCTCCATCCGGAGGTGTTCACGGAGGTGACAGATCTTTGGGGTTTACCTCAAATAGACATGATGGCCTCTCATCTCAACAAGAAGCTTCGGCGGTATTGTTCCAGGTCGAGGGACCCGCAAGCCATGGCAGTGGACGCCCTAGTGACTCCAAGGGTGTTCCAGTCGGTATACGTGTTTCCTCCACTTTCACTCATTCCAAGGGTTCTGAAACTCATAAGGAGAACAAGAGTTCAGGCAAGCCTCATTGCTCCGGACCGGCCAAGAAGGGCTTGGTACACGGATCTTCTGGATCTACTGCTAGAAGAGCCGAGGCATCTTCCTCTTCGGGAGGACCTGCTACAGCAGGGGCCGTTCGCTTATCAAGACTTACCGCAGCTACGTTTGACGGCATGGAGGTTGAACGCCAGATATTAGCTCGGAAGGGCATTCCGAACATGGTTATTCCTACCCTGATACAGGCTAGGAAGGGAGTAATGTCAAAGCAGTACCATCGCATTTAGAAAAAGTATGTGTCTTGGTGTGAATCCAAGAAGTTTCCTACGGTGGAGTTTAAACTTGGACTATTTCTCCTCTTCCTCCAAGCAGGTGTGGATATGGGCCTGAGATTAGGTTACATTAAGGTCCAGATTTTGGCCCTATCCATTTTCTTTCAAGAACAGTTGGCTGCCCTCCCTGAGGTTCAGATCTTTTTGAAGGGGGTTCTGCACATCCAGCCTCCCTTTGTGCCGCCTACGATGCCCTGGGATCTTAATGTGGTGTTGCAGTTCCTCCAGTCAGACTGGTTTGAGCCTCTACAGGAGGTTGAGGTCAAGTTTCTCACATAGAAGGCTGTCACTTTGTTGGCCTTGGCTTCTGCTAGACATGTGTCGGAGTTGGGGGCTTTGTCATGTAAAAGCCCATACTTGAACTTCAATGAAGATAGAGCTGAGCTCCGGTCACGTCTGCAGTTCCTTCCGATGGTTGTGTCGGCATTTCATATCAACCAACCTATTGTGGTGCCAGTTGCTACTGACTCCTCAGTTTCATCAAAGTCCTTGGATGTTTTAAGGGCTCTGAAGATCTATGTGAAGAGGACTGCTCGTCACAGAAAATCGGACTCTCTGTTTGTCCTGTATGGTCCCAAGAAACTTGGGTGTCCTGCTTCTAAGCAGACAATCTCTCGCTGGATCAGGTTCACTATCCAGCATGTGTATTCTATGGCAGGATTGCCGTGTCCTACGTCTGTTAAGGCCCACTCTACTCGTAAGGTGGGTTCTTCCTGGGCGGCTGCTCAGGGTGTCTCGGCTCTACAGCTTTGCCGAGCGGCTACTTGGTCTGGGTCGAACACGTTTGCAAAATTCTACAAGTTCGATACTTTAGCCTCTGAGGACCTAAAGTTTGGTCAATCAGTTCTGCAGGAGCCTCCGCGCTCTCCCTTACATTCTGGGAGCTTTGGTACATCCCATTGGTACTAATGTGGACCCCAGCATCTTCTAGAACATAAGAGAAAATAGGATTTTAATTACCTACCGGTAAATCCTTTTCTCGTAGTCCATAGAGGATGCTGGGCTCCCGCCCAGCGCTTCGTGGTCCTGCAGTATTTACTTAGTTCAGTACTACTTAGTTCTTGGTTAAGTACTGTTTTGTTACTTGGTAAGGAATATTGTTCAGCCGTTGCTGATGTTTCAAGCTAGTTACCTTGGTTTTTCCTGTGTGTGAGCTGGTGTAAATCTTGCCACTATCTGTGTAAAATCCTACTCTAACAGAACAAAATTGCCATTTGGAGATCCCGGGGGTATCTTCAGGTAAGTTAGCTCTCAATTCGGATACATTTGCTCAGATGCCATTATAAGTTAGCTCTCAATTCGGATACATTTGCTCAGATGCCATTATCATGTGGCATCATGTTATATTACCCGGAAGGGTTGTTATTATTATTATTAGTACCTGGGGTGGGTCTGGGGTGCGGTTCCCTTTGGATTGGTGGGGCTGGGCTGCTCTGGGGTAGCACACTGCAAGATCTTATTTAGCACCCCCTTAACACATTTATTAATCCTTCTGGTCTTTTAATTACACTTTCACAAGTATATTAATTTTTGTATATAGATTTTGTTTTCCTTTTATTAACACATACTAACACTTTACCTTCTCGCGTTGTGCTGCCCTGGGGTAGCTGCCCTTTGCCGGTTTGGGGGTCCTGCACCCCGGGCCCAGACCTAGAGTTAGGGACCACCAGCATCAGAGGAGCCTTGTCGGGGCCTGGTGGCTTATCATACGTTTGCAAACTGTATGTAACTAAGACCTCTGGATTTCTATTATATGTATATATATAGTCTTTCATGTCTTGGTACAGGTACAGCTCGGTGTGCTGGGGGACACCAGGGGTTTATCCCCAATGTATTTCTAGCCAGACTACCCCCTCCCTTTCATGCACCTGAATTGTACTTCCTAATTGATTTGAGCAACTTACATTTTGTTCTGTTAGTATGAGGGGCATGGATGGGACCAGTGTTTGGAGGGTATGCTGGTCTCTGTAGTGCCATTTGGAGATCCCGGGGGTATCTTCAGGTAAGTTAGCTCTCAATTCGGATACATTTGCTCAGATGCCATTATCATGTGGCATCATGTTATATTACCCGGAAGGGTTGTTATTATTATTATTAGTACCTGGGGTGGGTCTGGGGTGCGGTTCCCCCTGGATTGGTGGGGCTGGGCTGCTCTGGGGTAGCACACTGCGAGATCTTATTTAGCACCCCCTTAACACATTTATTAATCCTTCTGGTCTTTAATTACACTCTCACTAGTATATTAATTTTTGTATATAGATATTGTTTTCCTTTTATTAACACATACTAACACTTTGCCTTCTCGTGTTGTGCTGCCCTGGGGTAGCTGCCCTTTGCCGGTTTGAGGGGTCCTGCACCCCGGGCCCAGACCTAGAGTTAGGGACCACCAGCATCAGAGGAGCCTTGTCGGGGCCTGGTGGCTTATCATACGTTTGCAAACTGTATGTAACTAAGACCTCTAGATTTCTATTATATGTATATATATAGTCTTTCATGTCTTTGTACAGGTACAGCTCGGTGTGCTGGGGGACACCAGGGGTTTATCCCCAATGTATTTCTAAAATCCTTCTCTCGAAGATGTCCGTTTCCTCGGGCACAGTTTCTAGACTGAGTCTGGTAGAAGTGGCATAGAGGAAGGATCCAGCCCACACTCTCAAACTCTTAAAGTGCCAATGGCTCCTGGTGGACCCGTCTATACCCCATGGTACTAATGTGGACCCCAGCATCCTCTACGGACTACGAGAAAAGGATTTACTGGCTGGTAATTAAAATCCTATTATTTGGGCCCCATAGTGATGTCATGATGCGGCCGGCGTCATGCTATCACTGGAATCTGTGGCCAATCACAGAAAGGTGGGGGAGTGGCTTTGCAGCCATTCCCTCACCGCCGCAGACTCCCAGGAACTGCCGCTGACTCCTGTCGCCAACACGCCAGACCCTATATATATACATACACTTGTGAATAATAGTCCAGCTCTCCGCTAACAGTACAGCTGCCTCTGTGGTAATGTAATTCAGGAAAAATACAGTGGCACTCAAGGTCTAGTGCAAATAATAATAGGCGTTGGAATGGGGAGACAAGGGGGCAGCATGCCCCCCCCAAACATGACAGATGCGCAGGCGTGGGGGAGCACTTGCCCCCCAGATCACCGCGGAGACTGTGACTTCAAAACTCCGGCGCTGCAGCGTGCTGTCTCATGTCCTGTCCAGCCGGCTCTTCACAGAGGCATTACTGGGAGGAGGCGGGGGTGTCCCAGCAGGCTCAGCATGGCCACGCCTCCTCCCAGTAATGCATCTGAGAGCCGGCTAGGACAGGAGGACACGGGGCAGCACGCTGCGGCGCCGGCGTTTTGAATCAGATTCTCTGCAGTGATCTGGGGGGGGGGGGGTAAGTGCTCCCCGCGTGGGGTGGGGGTGGATAATTGTGGGGGGAGTGCCAAAATGTATTTTTATATATGACCCCCCCAGCCACAACACGCGCCCCCTGCATATAATCAATCGTATATTGAGGTGTCATGAATAACCAACGTTTCAGGGCCCATTTGACAAGCTCTCGGGCAAATAGGCGGATTTGTGCATAATGAAAATCTGTGCACATGTGCATATTCTGATGGTATAACTGAACTATGCCATAATGCACAGACCTAGTTTATTTGTATCCACCTCCCCCCCCCCAAAAAAAAGAAAAAAAAAAACTTAGCAACCACAGTGTACACTGCTGCTTTGATGGATTTATTCACCTGCTTTTATGGCTCTTATTGGCAGGGCTAGGAAGCCTGTTGCATCTTCTCTCCAGCACTGGGGATCCTCCCTGGAATGATGACATCCCCTCCCCACAGACCCGGGAATCGCGGGTAAAATGCCGCAAGTGGGAGGAGCCTAATGCCACGAGTGGGCAGAGCTAAACGTTTTTAGTCCATAAGGGGGGGTTTCTGGGTACTCGGAAACCCCCCCTGCGTGCGCCAGTGCGGCACCACAACTGTCACAGTGGCTCTGCTGCATACACTGACAAATCCAGTCCAGCCCGCAGCCAAGGAGTAACCAATCAGAGGAGGCTGGGCAGGCTGGAGAGCAGAGAGAGCCCAAGTGCTGCAGGTCCTGTGTCATGCAATCAGTGTAGGGTTTGCTTTCCCCCCAGGAACCCCATGGTATTATGAACTCAGCAGTGCACCATCCTCATGTATTTTTCCTTGTGGGTTTTTGCACCAGGCCTGGTACCTGAACTAGATTAATCAGCTGCTGTCCTTTACAGGAGTGCTGCCTCTGCATGAGATGCATTTACAAAACAAGGGACATACTGTAGATATTCGGAGTTCATACAGGTAGGTCAGAAACTGTAACTGGTTTGTCACATGAGTACTCTATATGGTTCTGCCGGCATTTCCTTGGCAACCTTCTACACGTGTCATCCCTGCTCTGCAATTATACCTAGGCTTACCATACCATCCCTTTAAACCGAGAAACTGATGAATTATACAGGTTCTGTGGCTGATTAGAACCAAGTGACATGCAAGCTTAAAGTCAACCAGCCACAGAACCAGTGTAATTCATGAATGTCCCAATTTAAAGGAATAGTGTGGCAAGCGTCATTATATCAATGACCATTATCTTCCAGAGAGAGGAAGACAAATAGGCCTAATCACAGAGCAGTGAAAAGAGTGAAATGAACCAGTAGAGAAGTTGCCCATGACAACCAATCAGCTGCTATGTATAATTGTATGGACTGCATTTCATAAATGTTACTTCAAAGCTGATTGGTTGGGCAACTTCTCCACTCTTTTCACTGCTGCATGAGTGGACTCCAGAGCAAGACAGACGGCGACTTTTCTGCGCTATTCTGGACACTTGGGATGTTAGCGCTTAGCAGCCGTGGAGGCAGCTGTAAATCTGTCTGGTCTTTAGCTTGGCTTCAATGCAGAATGTAAACACATAATATCTGAAATGTATTGGTGCTGCTGCATTCCTTCCAAAGTTTATTTCAAAGCAACAATGTTTACTGACGATGACATTAAACAGACAAAGAAACTGTAACGCAGTCTAGTCAAACATAACTCTGGAATCCAAATAAACACAACTGTGCTAAATATAGCCCATAAATGTATGTGGAATAAATAACGCTGCTGATATGGGGGGTCATTCCAACCCCATCGCTCGCTGCAGTTTGTAGCAGCCCAGCGATCAGGTCGGAACTGCGCATGCTCCGGCGCCGCAGTGCGCCGGCGCATGGCAGCTTTCGGTACCTAGGGATCGCCTCTAAGACAGAGGCGGTCGCTAGGCGGGAGGGGGCTGAACGGCGGCGTTAAGTCGCCATTTAGGGGGAGCGGTCCGGTCAACGCAGGCGTGGCCGGACCGTTGGGGGGGGACTGGCTGCGGCAGCTGCATGACGTCTCACGCAGCCGCTGCGGCCAGCGGGAGCGACGAGCAACTCCCGGCCAGCCGCAGGAGCTGCGCTGGCCGGGAGTTACTCCTCAAATACAAAGGCATCGCCACGGTGCGATGCGTTTGTATTTGTGCGGGAGGGGGGGGGGGGGGGACTGACTAGCCCTGTGCTGGGCGTCCCCCCGCATGTCAGGGAACACGATCGTAGCTGTGCTAAATTTAGCACAGCTACGATCAACTCGGAATGAACCCTATTGTTCCAATAATGTAAGCCAGTCGCTGCAAATGCCTTTCCCATTCTCTTTGTCATTTTAAATTGCTAGAATTGAGCATATACTGCATATATATATATATATTTTTTTTTTTTTCTTTTCTTTTGTCTCATACTTATGGCCATATGTACTAAGCCTTGAAAAGTGATAAAGTGGAGAGTGATGAACGACCAGCCAACCAGCTTCTAACTGTCATTTTTGAAACACAGCCTGTAACATGGCAGTTAGGAGCTGATTGGCTGGTACTTTAGCACTCTCCACTTTATCACTTTCAAGGCTTAGTACATCTGCCCCTTTTAGAGAATACAGAATGTCTACCTCCCAGTGTTGGCCTCCTGCGATTAAGGAAAAGATTCATCTTGCCCAAAAATTAAGTATGGCTCTCCAGAAGTTCTAGCCCCCTCCTAAACACCTCACCTGCCCAGTGTCGGACTGTGGCATGAAGGACCCACTGTGGGAATGCAGTAGTAGGGACCCATGCTTAGAGGCTAGACCAGCGGTGGCCAACTAGTCGCTCTTGAGCCGCATGTGGCTCTTTCTTTTTTTAAATGTGGCTCCCAACACTCTAAATCATGTGACCACAACAGATACAGAAACTGCTACACTCCAGCCAGACACGCAGCAGCACTACAGGGACTGAAAACTGAAGGAGCCAGATACTAGAGGTGAGACACCCACAAGCAAACAGAGGACACATTAGGGGCTGCAGCAATGGCACGACTTGGTGGGGGAACTTTAGTGACACACGAGGGTGGGCTACAGTGACACAAGGTGGAGCTGGCTGGAGTGACACAGAATGGTCCCGGCAGGAGAGATACATGGGAGAGCTGGCTGGAGTGACATGGGGGGTGCTGGCTGGAGTGACATAGGAGGGTGCTAGCAGGAGTGTCACATGGGGAGCTGGCTGGAGTGACACATGGGGGAACTTGAGTGTATTATGTGAATCTGGCTTTTTCAATTATTTTATGTGAAAGTGACTTTTTCAATGGATCTGACTTTAAAAAATAAAATTTTATGTCGTTCTGGCTTTTCAATGTATTTTATACGAGGGGTGTAGTCTAGCAGGCACAAGGCCACATTCCATTTTTGCATGCGCGCCTTCGGCTCGATGTCGGCTCTTTGAAGTACCTAACAAGGTTTTTTGGCTCTTTGTCACTGACTGGTTGGCCTCCCCTGGGCTAGACTATCCATTAGTGAGGACATGGTCTGGGCCCCTTGATAAATATATATAGTAAATACTGCTAGTGCATGTATGATAGTGTACCAGGTTGACAACAGGAATGCCCTGTAGAAAATAGACCATAGTCCTGTGCAGAATAAGGGTACACAAGTATAAAGCATCCCTCCCTACTGTCCCGATTTTTTGGGACAGTCCCCTTTTTTTGGGACTGTCCCGCTGTCCCACCCACGGGCCGCAGTGTCCTGTTGTGGGTGGGGCAGTTGTGAGGTTCCTGTCACTCGCTGCCCCGCTTAACAGTGCAGCGGTGAATAGACACTGTGCGCACAGCGTCTATTTACGAGTGACAGAGGGAGAGGGGGCATGGCAGCAGCTCACAGAGCGCTGGGCATGCCCCCTTCAGTGACGGATGAGGAAGGCGTGGCTTACAATTGCAGCATCACTGTGAAACCATGCCCCCTTTTTCGAGGCCACGCCCCTTTTCTGGGAGCGCGCATGGCTTTAATGCGCATGAGTCCCACTTCTATGAAGATCAAAGTTGGGAGGTATGTTAATGTATAATTCAAGTGCACATTCTGGAACCTGATCCCTAGGGGAAGGGGTGGGCCCCCAGGCAGTAGGGCCCACCGAAGGTTTCATCTGTATTCTGTACCCCTGTGGGCCAGTCCAACCCTGCACCTGCCATTAAAACACCCATGAACACGTCACTTCCAGGGAGTGAGGACAAGCAGGAAAGTCAGCACAGATAGGGACCGTCCCACCTAAATCAGGACAGTGTGGAGGTAAGGTGATGATGTCAGGAGGAATCAGTGATGTACAAGTACAGTATGTGAATATTGGTTCTACCCACAAAATGTCTGTTCATCCAATTTGAATTTTGGGAATAAGTTCACCGAACATTAATAACATTTTCTACATTACCTGCAATATTTTATGTGCCCCCACCTCCCCAAAAAACCCAACTATATATATTTTGTGCAACTTTTTGCATCCATTGTTGAAATATCTGCATTATGACTGAGGAAAATAATGAAGCACGGCTCAGATCACAATAAGAGTGCAGAGTTTTATATCAGTATGCTATAACGCTACGCAGGGGAGCTAGGGGGTAATTTTGCTGTCCTGCAATCAGATAGTCACCGCCCCAGGGGGAGTGTAAATTCACCGTGCAAGTGTGCGATCGTATGTGTAGCTGAGCTGTGAAAATCCACTTTGTGCAGTCTGTGCGCAGCCCAGGACTTACTCCTACAGTGCGATGAGAACAGGCCGATCGGGGCCGGAGCTGACGTCAGACACCCTCCCTGAAAACGCTTGGGAACGCCTGCGTTTTTCTGGACACTCCCAATAAACGCTCAGTTGCCACCCACAAACGTCTTCCTCCTGTCAATCACCTTGCAAACGCCCATGCGATCAGATTTTTTCGCACCATCCCATCGCTGACCGGCGATGCCCGTTGTTGTGGTCCGACGCGCGTGTGCATTGCGGTGCATACTCATGTGCAGTTAGGACCTGATCGCACAGCAGCGACCAGATCTGAATTACCCCCTTCATCCGCAAGATCCAACTCTAGTGGTTTCCTAGGAGATACAGGGGGAAATTTATCAAAGCTTGGAGAGAGATAAAGTGGAGAGATATAAATATATATATACATATATATATATATATATATATACATACATACCTCCCAACATTTTAACATACTAAAGAGGGACTCCTGAGTGCGTAGCGCGTACCGAAAAAGGGGGCGTGGCCTACTTGGAAGGGGCATGTCCTCACAGCAGTGCCACGTATGTGAGTCACGCCCCCTTATATATATATATATATATATATATACACACAGAGGGGCAAAAAAGTATTTGGACAGCCACCGATTGTGCAAGTTGACCCACTTAAAAAGATGAGAGAGGTCTGTAATTTCCATCATAGGTACACTTCAACTGTGAGAGACAGAATCTGAAAAAAAAAACCCGGATATCACATTGTATGATTTTTGAACAATTTACTTGTATATTCTTGTGGAAAATAAATATTTGTACACCTACCAAGCAGCAAGATTTCTGGCTCTCACAGACCTGTTACTTCTTCATTAAGAAGCTCTTCTATCCTCCACTCGTTACCTGTATTAATGGCACCTGTTTGAACTGGTTATCCGTATAAAAGACACCTGTCCACACCCTCAAACAGTCAGACTGCTACCTCTCCACCATGGCCAAGACCAGAGAGCTGTCTAAGAACACCAGGGACAAAATAGTAGAACTGCACAAGGCTGGGATGAGCTACTCGACAATAGGCAAGCAACTTGGTGAGAAGAGATCAACTGTTGGCGCAATTATAAAAAAAATGGAAGAAATACAAGATCACTGACAATCTCCCTCGACCTGGGGCTCCATGCAAGATCTCACCTCGTGGGGTATCAATGATCTTGAGAACGGTGAGGAATCAGCCCAGAACTACATGGGGAGACCTGGTCAATTACCTCAAGAGATCTGGGACCACAGTCACAAAGGTTACCATTAGTAATACACTACGTCGTCATGGATTGAAATCCTGCAGCTCCCGAATGGCCAGCACATGTCCAGGCCCGTCTAAAGTGACCATCTGGATGATCCAGAGGAGGACTGGGAGAATGTAATATGGTCAGATGAGAGCAAAATCAAACTTTTTGGTATAAACTCCACTCGCCGTGTTTGGAGGGAAAAGAATGACGAATGGCATCCCAAGAACACCATACCCACTGTGAAGCAGGCTGGGTCTTCCACCATGACAATGACCCCAAACACACCACCCGGGCAACTAAGGAGTGGCTCCGTAAGAAGCATTTCAAGATCCTGGAGTGGCCTAGCCAGTCTCCAGACCTCAACCCAATAGAAAATCTGTGGAGGGAGTTGAAAGTCCGTATTGTCCGGCGACAGCCCCAAAACATGACAGACCTAGAGAAGATCTGCATGGAAGAGTAGGCCAAAATACCTGCTACAGTGTGTGCAAACCCGGTCAAGAACTACAGGAAACGTTTGACCTCTGTAATTGCCAACCGAGGTTATATTACAAAGTATTGAGTTAAACTTTTTGATTGTCCAAATATTTATTTTCCGCAAGAATATACAAATAAATTGTTTAAAAATCATATAATGTGATTTCCTAGGGTTTTTTTTCTTCAGATTTTGTCTCTCACAGTTGTAATGTACCTATGATGGAAATTACAGACCTCTCTCATCTTTTTAAGTGGGTCAACTTGCACAATCGGTGGCTGTCCAAATACTTTTTTGCCCCACTGTATAGGCAAGAAAAATATTGGTGCCCCTCCCCCCCCATATATCATCCGTGAGCCAATAAGATGCCGTTTTGAGATCCGAGTAACACAGAGTAAAACTGAACCCGCTCATCTCTAAGTCTAACTATATGAAGCTACTACAAACCGTTGCAACTAGGCAGATCATTGTAGGGTTCCAACCACACACTACATAGATCTGCTCAGTCACTCACGATGCTGATTATTTCTCTGACAATTAGTTTGGAAGTGTCATATCCAGGATTAGAACCCACAACCTTTTACACACGGAACAAGAGGAGAGGTGCCCTCCTTCAAAGCAGGAGCCTGGCGGCAGCTGACTCCGTTGCCTCCCAGAGTACTGCCTCTGGGTCTCCTGTGAGTGGTATGGGTAACAGTGCGGGGAGGGGGGTGGGAGATGGAATAGGTTGGTGGTTTTAAATGAAATATTATATATGTAGAGCACGTTACAATGGGGGGTGGTACATCTGGGATTATGTGATGGTCACTATACCGAATCCCGTCTGATGGAAAGGCAGACAGTCGGCATGCCGACTGACAGGGACTATTACAATAGAGTACGAATAAAACCTGTGGCGAGCGCAGCGAGCCTGCAAGGGGCTTTGTTGCGCTCCCCCCCTCCCCCCGCCGGCAATCTAAACTCCGGGATCCCGGTGTCGGTATGGTGTCCGGCTGTATCCCAACCGACGGTCACCCATACCCAACCCGCACATTTGTGTGGCTTGTAATGTTGAACGTCTGTTGTCAAAATAGAAAACAGTGCCTGTCCCAATCTAGTACATTCTAGAAAATGACAACTAGAATTTGATTGGTTGATATTTGCAACACATCCACTTGTCCTTTTCAGAAGGTTTGATAAATCCCCCATAAATCGGCACAGGTGGGAGTAATACAGTACAATAGATACTACTGAATATTGATTCAGCTCATGTAACGGCTTCCCCCGGTATATTCTGTGGATTCAGCTCTGACTGTAACTGACACCAGCACATAGGAATTATCAGGAGAGGCACACAGGAATTATCAGGAGAGGCACACAGGAATTATCAGGAGAGGCACACAGGAATTATCAGGAGAGGCACACAATGCATGCTAAGGCCCAGTCTGATCTTTAGATTCCCCAGGTTTATAATAGCTCTCTTGTATTTGCTTTTACACCAGATTGCTTGGCTACTGTATTGAATCACACTGACTTCCAAGAGCCTCAGACAGTTGCACACGTGAGCAAGTCACACTCAGGGGAAAGTCTGTGTATACAGTTAGGAATGGATTATACATTTATTCCATGCCTTAAGAGTCTTGCAGCTGACTGTTCCAATACATAATGAAGTCATGTATATTATTCCCTATAATGGACACAATAATCTAGGAACGTAGAGATGTGGTTAAAGTTCCTTTTATTCCTCTGAATATATAACATTACTCTTTTGTTCTCTAAAGGATTAGAATTGCCTACAGCTAATGCTGGATAAATGGCATGTACAGGTGTCACAAAGGGGGGTGCAGGCCAGCATGTGTGTATGCCGGCGACGACGAGCGATGCGCGGCCCTGCGGGTCATTAACGACCCTCGCTGTTGGCCATGCACGCAGATCAATCTGGGCTGTCGTCCAAGAGAGCGGTATGAACGTCACATCGCTCAGTGTGTATGCCCGGCCGCCAACCACCCGGCCCGGGAGGGGGAAACACTAGGCGACGTCGCTCATAGAGCACATCGCCTAGTGTGTAGCCACCTTTAGTACTGAGAGACCTGTTTAATCAGTATGTGTACCACAACACCTGTTCCTCCATGCCAGCGTTGCATTGCACAGGGACTGGCATGGTGAAGCAGTAATATAGCATGATAGCACCGGACCAGTATCACCTGAGAGTTCCTGAGTATTGCTCATTGCGCCCACTATAGTTTTTTTGTTAACTTGTTCTTGGAGAAAGGGGCCAATTAGTATAAAGGCCCCAGAGAGTTAGGTATTTTTAAAATCATGCACAGTATCAAGTGTTTTTTCTCATTAGCAAACAAAAATTAACTTAGGGAATGGGAAAAAGTGATTGTCATTATGTGCTTACAGCATACTTGCCTACTCTCCCGGAATGGCCGGGAGGCTCCCGAAAATTGGGTGGCGCTCCCGGCCACCCGGAAGAAAAGGCAAGTCTCCCGGACGAGTGCCCACCACCCGCAACCCACCCGCATCACCTACATAACCCCCGGCGGCGCAGTTCAAAGTGCGCGGTCCGGGAGTCAGATGACGCGATTCGCGTCATCCTGGCCCCGCCCCCTGCCTTGCAATGTCAATATTAACGGCATTATTAGACAGGGGGCGGGGCCACGATGACGTGATCATGCAGCCACACCCCCAACCCCGCCCCTAAGCGTCATCAAGAGGCATCTCCACACCCCCACTGCTCCGACCTGGCTGCCTCCTCCCGGAGGGGGCAGCCAGATTGTCGGTAAGTATGGCTTACAGTATGTCACTTTTGTATATTTGTGGCGTAAGTCAATACAGCTGCCTCATACTTTGATGTAATTATTGACAGGGCTGGCAAAAAATTTTTTGGAACCCTGGGATACTCATGTTTTTAGGGGCCCCCAGCCTTCCCCGGTAGGTACACGCCTCTCGGCTTAAATCTTTTCTTATCTATATGGTGACTGCTCTTCATCAGGGAACCTATGAAGAAACTGAGCCTCGCTGGGCAGACAGTGTTTTCAGTTGGTATTCACTAATCATATAGCAGGAGATGGGTTCACTACGGCTGGCCGGCGGTCGGGCTCCCGGCGACCAGCATCCCGACCGCCGGGAGCCCGACCGCCGGCTTACAGACAGCGTGGCGAGTGCAAATGAGCCCCTTGCGGGCTCGCTGCGCTCGCCACGCTACGGGCACGGTGGCGCGCTACGCGCGCCACACTATTTTATTCTCCCTCTATGGGGGTCGTGGACCCCCACGAGGGAAAATAAGTGTCGGTATGCCGGCTGTCGGGCTCCCGGCGCCGGTATACTGAGCGCCGGGAGCCCGACCGCCGGCATACAGAAGACCACCCCAGGAGATAAATGGTCCGGAAGACGCCTGGTTGCTTGAAATATAACCAATGACATCATCATGCAACAGAGGATCATCCAGATAATATATCGTATTTGGGTATATGTTAAATAAATAATCACAGAATTTGTCTGACTGCATCTTGTCTTTAATATCTGCAATATACTTTAAAAAATCTTCTCCTCCTTTCCACCTGGGGTTTCACCCTTACATTTCAAATTATAGTATAAAGCGGGTATCCGCTTGGTATCTGACCTTTGCCCTCGGGAAGTATAGGACTCTTTAGACGAGATTAAATGTAAATATCCAACGTTAGTGCCCCCTTTTTTTGGAATATTTTCAGATCCGCCATTTTCTTAAGTCTCTTCCCCTCAAGGAAACAAGAAGGTCTCTTTCCCCTATTGAGCGATTATGCACTAAGAACCCTCTCAGTAAAGGGATGATCTCCCAGATATATTGATTATTGATTGCTGTACAGGTCCACCATGAGCTGGAGTGGAAACGGGTTCTTGGTCCTCCTCCAGATGAATTATGCTGGGAGAAGGTGAGAGAGGGTATTGCTAAAAGCTCAATCTCTACCAGAATCAAATAAACCTCTTACAAATTATATTACCGTGGCATTATACTCCCAAAAAGCTATCTAAAATGTTTCCCTCCTCTACTCCGGTTTGTTGGTGGGGTTGCGGTCAGAGGGACACTCTTCTTCATATCTGGTAGACCTGCCCACACATTGGGGGTCATTCCGACCTGATCGCACGCTGCCGTTTTTTGCAGCGCATCGATCAGGTCAGTAATGCGCATGCGTATGCACCACAGTGCGCAGGAGCGTCGTACGGATACAAAGCGGATCGTTGCTGGGCGATGGATTTAAAGAAGAATCCATTCGCACAGCCGATTGCAAGAAGATTGACAGGAAGAAGGCGTTTATGGGTGTCAACTGACCGTTTTCAGGGAGTTGTTGGAAAAAGGCAGGCGTGTCCAAGCGTTTGCAGGGCGGGTGTCTGACGTCAATTCTGGGACCGGACAGGCTGAAGTGATCGCAGCGGCTGAGTATGTTCAGACCTACTCAGAAAATGCACAAACTGTTTTTGTACCGCTCAGCTGCACAAGCGTTCGCACACTTGCACAGCTAAAATACACTCCCCTGTGGGCAGCGACTATGCGTTTGCACGGCTGCAAAAAGTAGCTAGCGAGCAATCAACTCGGAATGACCCCATACTTCCTTTTTGGCTTAAAGTCCTTGATAGGCTGAAGTCCTTTTCGAGCTTCCCACTTTCTTTGGACCCATGGGTGTTTTTATTGGCTCGCCCTTTCCAAGAGGTAGTTCCACCCCCAAACAATCTATCCTCCTATATTCTGGTGGCAGCAAAGTCTTTAATTGCTTATCACTTGAAATCCTCTACGATTCCCACTGTGGTGGCTTTAAATAATGGGTGGTCTTCAGGTTGCCAGCGGCCGGGCTCTCGGCGACCACCATACCGGCGCCGGAATCCCAAACGCCGGCATACTGACATCTTAAACTCCCTCTTGGGGTCCATGACCCCCTGGAGGGAGAATAGATAGCGTGGTGCGCCACTGTGCCTGCAGCGTTGTGAGCGCAGCGAGCCCGCAAGGGGCTCATTTGCGCTCGCCCAGATGTCGGTATGCCGGCGGCCGGGATTCCGGTGCCGTTATGCTGGTTGCCAGGACCCCGACCTCCGGCAAACCATACTACACCCTAAATAACGATATTTGGTTTACTGCTAATATGGAAAAGATTACCTATTACTGTATATACATGATTGCTCCTATAAATTTGACCTTGTGTTGGGTTCCTGGCTCTCAGACATGATTAACCACCCCCAGTAATGGCCGACTTGCTGATGTATTTTGCTCCCCGTCCTTAGTATAGTGCCCTCAGGTCCTCTCTACGGGAGTCTATTAATCTCCTAAAGCAGTGGTCCTCAAACTCGGTCCTCAGGACCCCACACGGTTCATGTTTTCCATGTCACCCAGCAGCTGCACTGTGTGTCACCAACTGTCACATTTAAAAAATCTACAGGTGACCTGCAAAACATGGACCGTGTGGGGTCCTGAGGACCGAGTTTGAGAACCTGTGTCCTAAAGGATTTATATATATGCCTTGCTCAGCATCTTCCCCCTGAAATTGACCCATCACCTCCTTTTTTGTACTCCCCCATTATTCCTGTTCCTCTTTTAAATCTTTGTGACTATGTTTAGTGTACAACAGTATTTTACACAATTTTATGTAAAATTGAGAGTACTGTATTCCTTGTTATTCTTCACTCCCCCCCTCGTCGGGCAGCTCTGCGGCGGATCGCCGAGTTTGTAGGGGGCATTACTCTCTCTGCAAATGTTATATCTGCCCCCACCCCCTGCAGTGCACATGGGTGGTCATTCCGAGTTGTTCGCTCGCTGCTATTTTTAGCAGAATTGCTAATAGGCTAAAATCCTGCAGTTCTGCGCATGCGTATGCACCACAGGGCGCACGCGCTAAGCAATTTTACACAAAACTATGCTATTTTACTCACGGGCGAACAAAGCTTTTCAGTCGCTCTGCTGATCGGAGAATGATTGACAGGAAGTAGGTGTTTCTGGGTGGTAACTGAGCGTTTTCCAGGAGTGTGCTAAAAAACGCAGGCAGGCCAGGGAGAAACGCAGGAGTGGCTGGAGAAACGGGGGAGTGGCTGGCCGGACGCTGGGCGTGTTTGTGACGTCAAACCAGGAACTAAACTGACTGAGGTGATCGCAATCTAGGAGTAGGTCTGGAGCTACTCAGAAACTGCAAGGAAATACTTAATAGCAGAATTGATAATCTTTCGTTAGCAATTCTGCTATGCTAAGATACACTCCCAGAGGGCGGCGGCTTTGCGTTTGCATTTCTGTTAAAAGTAGCTAGCGAGCGATCAACTCGGAATGACCCCCCCCCCCCGGTTTTGCCCAACTGCTAACAAATTTGCTGCTGCGATTAACTCTGAATTACCCCCTTTCATTTATAAGCAATCTAGTCAGATTGCTTAGAAATGAAGCATACATCGCTACGTGTGTGTGTACCTCCCTTTATCCCAGCTCTAGGAAAAGCGCCAATCACAGGCTTGTACAGAATGACTGTGAGTTGTATGGAAAGCCGGAGAACTTTCCCGAATGCCGTAGGCACTTCTTCAGGGTTATTCGCTTACATGTCCAGCTATTTTAAGCTCAACTGCATTACAGGGACTCTGCTGGACAGTTCCTGATATCCCGTGCCCCTATCACTGCTGCTTGTGTTACATGAACCTTTATTGGAACTGCCTAATAAAACAGCTGCAACAATACCCTTGTTCCCTTTTATTATTTCTCGTTCTAAGTACAGAGACACATTGGAGAGGAACAAGGGGCTGCACAGTATCTCCCACACACTCAGCTGTTGTCACTTGATGGGGCCAAGCAACTGGTTTCCGTAAATAGAAAGTCGATAACAAGTTTCGCGGAGCGTAGCGTAAATAGAATATTGTAGTATATCAATGTGGGTGGACTTTATGACACTTGTCAGTGGATACACTCTTTGTAATACAGTTTAAACACATTAGCAGATATTCCAGCCTGGTATAGGGTGAGTGTGGTCATTGGGGAAAGTGCAATTACCTCTGAGCTGTGGGACAGGCAGGGAAGGGAGGGGGATCTTCCTTTTATAGGACTGCTCGTTGTGGGAATGTGAAGGTGCTGAAATAGCAGACGTGTCTGGGGATTGGGACGGTAGTTAGCAGCCAGGCTGACTTCAGTTCTGTGCAGCTCTGGGAGAAGACGACCGCAGAGATGGAGAACGTGGAGATGTTTAACTCCGAAGGCAAGGGACGGGGCCTGAGGGCCACCAGAGATCTCTGGGCTGGTGACGTTATCTTTGCAGAACCTGCCTATTCTGCCGTGGTGTTTGACAAGTAAGTGTATTCCTGCAGAGAGTTATATAGAGTTTCCCTTTACTGCGCTGCAGACACTTTGTGGCACCTTATAAATAAAGGATAATAATAATAATAATAATAATAATAATAATAATAATAGCCTTGAATGAATTTGATCAGCTATATATGGGAATACGTAGCCTGGCAGTGTGGCACATGAAGGCGCTACAGCTGGACCTGTCAGGAGAGCCTGGGGATGACAATTAAATGCCTGTGTGACTGGTATTACCTACAGTACTACAATGCTGTGCTCTATGTGTAATCAATTCATGGCATGTGTCCACTAGGTATGTCGCTGGGTGACACTGTTATTGCAGTTTAAAAAACGTATTTGTCATTGTATAACCTATTGTGAATACATAACACTCATTTGCGGTGTAGCTTCTCTTTATGCCAATACATCCAACTTCTGCTATTCTCCTGAAATGCTGAAACTTACTGACAGGCATTTAACACAACGGATTTACTGTTAAGCTGGCCCTACACTACGTCGATATGGTGTACGAATACACGATATCGACGCGTCATTCAACCCATCGCATGCACATCGTGCATGTTTTTGGTGCGATTACGATGCGCGTCCCCACGGGTCGCACATCGCATCAACTGATCATATGTGCTGCACATATGATCAGTAGAGCCGGGTAGGGGTCCATTGTGGATCGTATGATAGATTGTAAGGTGCAAAAGCACCTTTTGATCTATCGTATACCGGGAAGCTGGCGCGGGGGGCGTCTTCCTAATGAATGGGCAGCATTTTTGTTGAGTGTCTACACCAGTAAGGCAACAGAGCTCTGCATGATACTATGGTTTTATTTCATTCATGGATAATTACCTGTCCTTACTACAGTAACTAATATCTGACTGGCAGTGAGGATTCATTTGTAAGTGATTGACAGGGAGCGGCCATTTTGTGGGAGGTAACGCCAAAAATGCGGGCATGTCAGGACCGTTTTCAGGGAGTGTACGCTGGATTCATGACTCTGGCGTCTCAGTTGCGGCGGCCTTTCTGAGTGACTGTAGACTTACCCAAGGAGTCGATGTTGTCCAGATTTGCATCGATACTGCACATGTGTACGCAGCTGCGATGGGCTGCGGTGGGCGTCTCTATACAAATCCCGGTGGCTGTGACATTAGCATATTTTCGTACATCCTCTGAGTCACAATTTGCATCTGCGGCAACATTAGCTTACTGCTATAAATCAGGACCATTGTCACAGACCTAAGCGTTGCTCCCAGATGACACACTGAGGATAGACACGTTGCTTTGTACTGGCCTGAATCAGGATTGCTAACGCTACAAAATACTTTTTTATTGACTTGATTTTTGTAACCTCTACTGACAGCCGCCATTTTGTGTTGACATGTGATCGTGCAGTTTCAAAAATGTATGCAGAACTGGAAAGTAAAGAACTACAGTACAGTATATACAATCCTGTACATCTCATCCGCACTGTGTTATGGTAATGACAGACACCAGAGGTCTGAATCTTACTGGCCACACTGAAGGTGTACATGTGACTTTTTACTACAGCGTGTCAGTAAATTTACTGGCAGCTGTTAGCTATATCAATGGCCCTCATTCCGAGTTATTCGCTCGCTGCCGTTTTTGTCGCAGCGGAGCGATCAAGTGAAAAAGCGGCAATTCTGTGTATGCGCATGGTAAGCAGCGCACATGCGCTAAGTACTTTCACACAAAACTTTGTAGTTTTACCCAAGCTCGAGCGACGTTTTTCAGTCGCTCGAGTGTTCGTAGTATGATTGACAGGAAGTGGGTGTTTCTGGGCGGCAACTCGCCGTTTTCAGGGAGTGTGCTAAAAAAAACGCAGGCGTGCCAGGCAAAAACGCAGAAGTGGCTGCAGAAACGGGGGGAGTGGCTGGCCGAACGCAGGGCGTGTTTGTGACGTCAAACCAGGAACTAAACAGACTGCAGTCTTAGCAAGATAGGAGTAGGTCTGGAGCTACTCAGAAACTGCATGACATTTTTCCTGTGCAGTTCTGCTAATCTTTCGATCACACTTCTGCTAAGCTAAGATACACACCCAGAGGGCGGCGGCTTAGCGTTTGTACTGCTGCTAAAAGCTAGCGAGCGATCAACTCAGAATGAGGGCCAATGTTACTTTTATTATGTGAAAAATCTCTTGACATCTATATAATATAGGCGATTTGCTGGCGCTTTCATACTGTAGCTACATCTCTGCATCTAATTATGGCACTAATTACAGATAGCTTATTTGTCAATAACAGGGATCAGAGCCTGATTGATACCCCATGGGGCCAGTGTCGGACTGGGTCAAGAAAGGCCCACTGGGGGAATGCTGCTGTAGGGGCCCATGCTTAAAGGTGTAGCCAGGGTCCAGTGGGGCGTGGCCAGCCACCACAGAGGTTTGGCTAACCATTACATGTTCTGTGCCCCTTGGTAAATATATAATAAACCAAATTATTGTGAAGTATAATTTAACATATGTATAATGCATAAATCCAGTGCACTAGGATAGTCTGGAACTTGATCCCTAGAGGAGGAGGAGGGCCCACAGGCAGTAGGGCCCACCGGTGGTTTCCCCTTTTCCCCTGTGGGCCAGTCCGACTCTGCGTGGGGCCCTAGCCAAGACACTAGTTTGGGCCCACATTGTCTCTGCTGTTTGTTAACACACAAGCTATCTGTAATTAGTGCTGTAGTCAGGCACTTCTGTGCCCATATATTCCCCCCAAACCCAGCGCATGTGACGTCAGGGAGCGGTGCACTAGGTGACACCTAAGCAGGGCCGTTTCTAGACAATTTGGCTCCCAGTGCGAGATTTCAAAATGCGCCCCCCCCCCCCATTGCTATAAAAAAAAATTGCGTGCCCCCCCCCCCCCATATAGCCATAAAAAGAAAAAGCATGCTCTCGGCGAAGGCGCGCGCGCTCCCGACAAGGGTGTGTGGCCTGATTAAAATGGGCGTGGTCTCATTAAAGTGGGCGTGGCCTCATCTGATATCATCACACCCACCACAGGGAAAAAAAAAAATTTAAAAAGTCCCCTTTTTACACATTACAGCAGGCAGGTGTCCCCATATTACACAGCGCGGCAGGCAGGTGTCCCCATTTTACACAGCGCGGCAGGCAGGTGTCCCCATTTTACAAAGTGCTGCAGGCAGGTATCCCCATTTTATACAGTGCGGCAGGCAGGTATCCCCATTTTACACAGTGCGGCAGGCAGGTGTCCCCATTTTACACAGTACGGCAGGCAGGTATCCCCATTTTACACAGTGCGGCAGGCAGGTATCCCCATTTTACACAGTGCGGCAGGCAGGTGTCAAGTGGGGGGAGGGGGAAGGAAGGGAGAGAGAGAGAGAGAGAGAGATGATTCTTACATCTTCCCGCTCTTCGGGTCCCGCCGACTCACGTCCCTCGCGCCGCCGCCTCCTCCTTCCATGCATATCTCCTCTCCTCCCTCTCTCTCCCCGAGCGCTCCTGCTCGGGGGGCGGGGCTTCGCGGAATGACGCGTTTGCGTCGTGACGTCACGACGCAAACGCGTCATTCTGCGAAGCCCCGCCCCCCGAGCAGGAGCGCTTGGGGAGAGAGAGGAGAGGAGATAAGGAGTCACAAAGTGCCGCGGCGGGTGCCCCGTGCGGTTGCACGGCTCGCCTGCCGCTAGAAACGGCACTGCACCTAAGGACACACCTGGTGTCTCTTTAAGGAGCAGGGTGCCCTTGCATGCCTCAAGACCATACTTGCCGACTTCTGGGCTGCTCTCTCCGGGAGAGAGCAGCCGGTCGGCTCAGCAGGGGGGCGGGCAGGGAAGTGACGTGCAGAGGGGGCCGATCCAGAGGCTGAACAGGGGCGGACCAGAGGTGGAATGGGGGCATGGCTGCTGAACACGTCATGTAAGCCACGCCCCCCACTGTGTAATACTGCTATTACCGGCATTATACAGCAGGGGACGTAGCTATGATGACGCGATTCAACAAGAATCGTGTCATCGCCTGCCCGGACAGCCCATTTTACTTGCTAAGTGGGCAGCCGGGCAGGGAGTGACCCCTGAAATCGGTAGACTTGCCTGCTTTTCCGGGGAACCGGGGGGGGGGTCACCCGATTTTCGGGAGACTCCCGGCCATTCCAGGAGGGTAGGCAAGTATGATCAAGACAGGTGCAACTCAGACTTGCCTACTCTCCCGGAATGGCCGGGAGGCTCCCGAAAATCGGGTGACCCTCCTGGCCCCCCGGAAGAGCAGGCAAGTCTCCCGATTACAGGGGTCCCCCCAAGCCCGGCCGCCCACTTAGCGAGTAAAGTGGGCGGTCCGGGCAGGCGATGACGCGATTCTTGTTGAATCGCATCATCGTAGCCACGCCCCATGCTGTATAATGCCATAATAGCGGCATTACACAACGGGGGCGGGGCTTACACGACACGATCCCCATAGTCACGCCCCCGGTCCGCCTCCACCACACCCCTGGTCCGCCTCCACCACGCCCCTGGTCCGCCTCCGACCCGCCCCCCTCTACACACACATCGCAGCCCGCCCCCCTGCCGAACCGACCTGGCTGCTCTCTCCCAGAGAGAGCAGCAAAAAAGACGGTAAATATGGTGCAAATTAAGCAGCGACGGTGCAAGCCCCTCAGGCTTGCACTCTGGGCGGATTTACCGGTGGCACATTCCTAGTTAGGACCCTTTCTGTATTTATGGTAGAGTTCTCCATATATCATTTACAAAGTTGTCCATTAAGTAGTCACATGCTAGTTTTAAATAACATGTACTGCGAGGCTGAAATTGAAACTATGGGGCTGATTCATACCTGGATGCTGCTATGGCAGTGGTCGCAGGCTGAAGCCCGGTGAAGTGTGCACACACGCAGCAGCCGCATTGTGCGTGCGCACACAGTGAGATGCAATGGCATCTCACTTGTGCGATTGCTTCTGCCTGATTGACAGGCAGAGGTGGTTGCGGGACTGGAGGGGACGTTGCGGCGGTGTTGGGGGGGCCAAAGGCGGCTGTGTGACGAAACATGGCGGGTAGCCGTCTGCCTTCGCAGCTAGGCAGAGGTCTACTCTAAACATGCAAAAGTATCGCCGCCGCACGATGCTCTTGCATGTCTGCGGGTGGAGGGCTGGATTCGGCATGCAGGGCGGATTTGCCCTGTACTGGGGGCGTCCCCCCGCATGTCAGAGTAATTAATCGTAGATGTGCTTTATTTTAGCACATCTACAATCAACTCTGAATCGGCCCCTATATCTGTTCTGTGCGGGATGGCCCTTATCCCCAACAAGTACTATATGGACAGCGGGTGCCACTGCAATGTATGGAACAAAAGTCTAGTCAAGAATAAAACACCCTGTTTCAGTGTTTTTTGTTCAATGGAAATTAAGTAAAGATCAGATATATTGAAGGCACAATAATTGTGAATAGGGAAGGTGGGGGTGTAACTGCATTGTAGTGGGTGTGGCCACATCTCAGTAGGCGGGCCTATTGCCTCTGTAGTGTTAGGCCACTCTCCGCTCCGTCAAAAAACTCTATTTTCAATGAAGTTGGGACAGTTGCAAAGTACGCTGTAAGCATTACCCGCCATGGGTTCCACCAAAACATGCTGCGCAATGTCCACTTATGTTAAATTACCGATATACCATACTCCTACTGGACAAGAAATTCTCCCTTGACAATGTTAAGAGGCAAAAGGTTACAGGGAAAAAACGTGTGACCCAGATGTCCTGATTTGTGCAGGATTTGTGTATGTCAAAAGAAGCATGGTCTACCAGAGTGGGTGTGGCTTAATGGAAATGGGTTTGTCATAAGTTGGTCAGGGCGTGGTATTTTCTTGACAAGGAATATGGGCAGATGTATTAACCTGGAGAAGGCATAAGGAAGTGATAAACCAGTGATAAGTGCAAGGTGATAAACGCACCAGCCAATCAGCTCCAATATGTAAATGACCAGTTAGGAGCTGACTGGCTGGTGCGTTTATCACCTTGCACTTATCACTGGTTTATCACTTCCTTATTCCGTCTCCAGGCTTAATACATCTGCCCGATTGAGACAAAAGTTAATACCCACCCTTCCTGTTTTGTGCATGTAGACTGTTATGATGCCAGCATTGTTAAAATGTTGAATTTGAGCATGTCGGCATCTGCAGGATATCGACATGCCCACAATGTCGCCGTGTGAAATGCTGACACGTGACATGCTGATATTCTGCTGGGACTGGTGGGTTTGGGTTACACTGCAGCAGCAGAGGTTTAGGGTTAGGCTACGAGAGAGGAGGGTTAGGGTTAGGCTGCAGTAGAGGCAGGGATGGATTAAGCCTTCAGGGGGCCACCGTGCCTCTCCACCGACCAGATAGAGGCTGCTGCCTCTTATCTCTTCTGGGCAAAGTCCCAGGGTCCGGGTGTTGCTGCCGCTTACCAGTGTGAGCTGATGCTGCTCTCCCCGGCTTCGGGCGCTGCTGCTGCCGCTCACCAGTGTGAGCCGATGCCCCTCTCTTCCCAGCTAATTCCGGCTCTGAGCGCTGTTGCTTATGAGTGATCCCGGCCTCCTCATGCCTGCATCCTGCTGATTACTTCAGCAGCGCAGGCACGGGGAAATCATGGCATCAACAGCAGCCAAAGCTGGGTCAGATCAGCTCTAGGCAAGGGCCCCCGTGGGATAGGGGGCCCGGGGAATTTACCGCCTGTAATCTCCCCTTAAGCCAGCTCTGGGGAGAGGAGGTTATGGTTAGGCTGTGGGTGGGGAGGGTTAGGCTGCAGGAGGTGAGGGTTAGGCTACGGGTGGGGAGGGTTAGGTTGCAGGTGGGGAAGATTAGGGCTAGGCTGCGGGTGAGGAGGGTTAGGCTGCAGGAGATGAGGGTTAGGGTTAGGCTGCGGGTGGGGAGGGTTAGGCTGCGGGTGGGGAGGGTTAGGCTGCAGGAGATGAGGGTTAGGGTTAGGCTGCAGGAGGTGAGGGTTAGGCTACGAGTGGGGAGGGTTAGGCTGCAGGAGATGAGGGTTAGGGTTAGGCTGCGGGTGAGGAGGGTTAGGCTGCAGGAGGTTAGGGTTAGGCTGCGGGTGAGGAGGGTTAGGCTGCGGGTGGGGAGGGTTAGGCTGCGGGTGAGGAGGGTTAGGCTGCAGGAGGTTAGGGTTAGGCTGCGGGTGAGGAGGGTTAGGCTGCGGGTGGGGAGGGTTAGGCTGCGGGTGAGGAGGGTTAGGCTGCAGGAGATGAGGGTTAGGGTTAGGCTGCGGGTGGGGAGGGTTACGCTGCGGGTGGGGAGGGTTAGGCTGCAGGAGATGAGGGTTAGGGTTAGGCTGCAGGAGGTGAGGGTTAGGCTACGAGTGGGGAGGGTTAGGCTGCAGGAGATGAGGGTTAGGGTTAGGCTGCGGGTGAGGAGGGTTAGGCTGCAGGAGGTTAGGGTTAGGCTGCGGGTGAGGAGGGTTAGGCTGCGGGTGAGGAGGGTTAGGCTGCGGGTGAGGAGGGTTAGGCTGCAGGAGGTTAGGGTTAGGCTGCGGGTGAGGAGGGTTAGGCTGCGGGTGGGGAGGGTTAGGCTGCGGGTGAGGAGGGTTAGGCTGCAGGAGATGAGGGTTAGGGTTAGGCTGCGGGTGGGGAGGGTTACGCTGCGGGTGGGGAGGGTTAGGCTGCAGGAGATGAGGGTTAGGGTTAGGCTGCGGGTGAGGAGGGTTAGGCTGCAGGAGGTGAGGGTTAGGCTGCGAGTGGGGAGGGTTAGGCTGCAGGAGGTGAGGGTTAGGGTTAGGCTGCGGGTGAGGAGGGTTAGGCTGCGGATGGGGAGGGTTAGGCTGCGGGTGAGGAGGGTTAGGCTGCAGGAGATGAGGGTTAGGGTTAGGCTGCGGGTGAGGAGGGTTAGGCTGCAGGAGGTGAGGGTTAGGGTTAGGCTGCAGGTGGGGAGTGTTAGGGTTAGGCTGCCAGTGGGGTGGTTTAGGGTTAGGCTGCGGGTGTGGAATGTTAGGGGTAGGCTGTGGGGGAAGGCGGGGGGGAGGGTTAGGGTTAGACTGTGGGAGGGAATGGTTAGGATTAGGCTGCTGGAGGGGAGGGTTACAGTTAGGCTGCGGGAGATAAGGGTTAGGCTGCAGGAGGGGAGGGTTAGGGTTAGGCTGCTGGAGATAAGGACTAGGGATAGGCTGCAGGAGGGAAGGGTTAAACTGCAGGAAGGTAGGGATAGGCTGCAGGAGGGGTGGGTTAGGCTGCAGGAAGGGAGGGTGAAGGTTACTCTGCAGAAGGGAAGGGCAAGGGTTAGGTTGCATGAGGGGAGGGTTAGGCTGCAGGAAAGGATGGTTAGGGTTAGGATGCAGGAGGGAAGGATTAGTATTAGGCTACGGAAAAGGAGGTTTAGGCTGCAGGAAAGGATGGTTAGGATGCAGGAGGGAAGGATTAGTATTAGGCTACGGAAAAGGAGGTTTAGGCTGCAGGAAAGGATGGTTAGGGTTAGGATGCAGGAGGGAAGGATTAGTATTAGGCTACGGAAAAGGAGGGTTAGGCTGCAGAAAATGAGGGTTAGGGTTAGGCTGTGGGAGGGGAGGGTTAGGCTGCAGGCTGGAAGTTTAGACTGCAGCAGGTGTGAGTTAGACTACGAAAGGGGAGGGATAGGCACTAGTGGGAGGGTTAGGCACTAGTGGGAGGGTTAGGCACTGGGGGGGTAGGGTTAGGCTACTGGAGGGAAGGGTTAGGGTTAGTCTACAAAAGGAGAGGGTTAGGGTTAGGCACTAGGGCAGTGATTTTCAACCTTTTTTCACTTGTGGCACACCAAACACTATTTTAAAATTGGCAAGGCACACCATCAGTTCCCCACAGAAACAAAAATCACACATTGACCCTCACAGTATAAAAAAAATCCACACATACATTGTTTTTTCCCCACATGAACTCACATTGTTACCCCCATAAATCCTAATGCTCCACACATGAATTATTCACATTGTTCCCCCCATAAATCGATAAATCCTATTGCTCCACACAGGAGAAATAACATAACAAATATTAGCCGCTACCAGTCAGCTGTCCTCCTCCCTGTACCTCAGTGGCGGGGGTTCTTCATAGTGGAGTGCTGCGAATACTGAGCAGCGGGCGGTCGGGCAGGTGTGGAAGTGGGTGGGCAAGGAAAGCTGTGTATGCAGGCAGAAACTGGAAGATGTGTATGCAGGCAGGTGGGCTGGCTGGGTGGTGAGATTCGGTGGCCGTGACCTATGATATCACACCGCAGCGTCATCAAGGCATAGATCACGGCCGGAGCATGACTGATCCTCTAAGAAGAGCCCGGGCCAACAGTTCACTCTGAAGGTGCAGGAAGCTGCTCTGGCTCCGCGGCACACCTTGCAACTGTTCGTGGCACACTAGTGTGCCACGGCACACTGGTTGAAAAAGCCTGCACTAGGGGGAGGGTTAGGCACTAGGAGGAAGTTTATGGTTAGGCAGTAGGGGGGGTTAGAGTTAGGCTACGGGAGGGGAGGGTTAGTGTTAGGCTACAGGAGAGGAGGGTTAGGGTTAGGCTACAAAAGGAGAGGGTTAGGGTTAGGCACTAGGGGGAGGGTTAGGCACTAGGGGGAGGGTTAGGGTCAGGCTACGGGAAAGGAGGGTTAGTATTAGGCTAGAGGAGGGTTGGGGCAAAGGCTGTGGGTGGGGAGGATTAGGCTGCTGAAGGGGAGAGAAGGGTTAGGGTTAGGCTGCAGGAGGGAAGGGTTAGTAAACATAGAAACATAGAATTTGATGGCAGATAAGAACCACTTTTTTTTTCTACCATATTTTTGCCGCAAACCTTATTTGATCCTTATTTCTTTGCAAGGATATCCTTATGCCTCCCATGCATGTTCAAATTGCTCTACCGTCTTAGCCTCTACCACCTCTTATGGGAGGCTATTCCACTTGTCCACTACCCTTTCTGTGTAGTCATTTTTCCTCACATTTCTCCTGAACCTCCCCCCCTCCAGTCTCAGTGCATGTCCTCGTGTCCTATTGCTTCTCTTCATTTGGAGAATGTTTCCCTCCTAGACTTTGTTAAAACCCTTGATATATTTGAAAGTTTCTATCATGTCCTCCCTTTCCCTTCTCTGCTCCAAACTATACATATTGAGATTTCTTAGTCTTTCTGGGTAAGTTTTGTGATGCAGGCCATGCACCATTTTAGTTGCCCTTCTTTGTACAGTCTCTAATGTATTTATATCCTTTTGAAGATATGGCCTCCAGAATTAAACACAGTATTCTAGACGAGGACGTACCAATGACCTATACAGTGGCATCTGACAAGCCTTCCTCATCCTAGATCCCGTTCCTCCTCAGTAGTTCCCAGTATAGTGCCATTAATACTATATTTAGACTTTGGATTTTTGAGACCCAAGTGCATGATTTTGCATTTTTTGGCATTAAACTGTAATTGCCAGACTCTTGACAATTCCTCTAGTCTACCTAGATCCTCAATCATTTGTTTTACCCCACCTGGTGTGTCTACCCTGTTGCATACCTTTGTGTCATCTGCAAATAGGCATACTTTCCCTTTAATGACATTTGCAATGTCACCAATAAAGATATTAAAAAGCACTGGTCCAAGTAAAGATCTCTGGGGTACTCCACTGGTAACATTTCCCTCCTGTGAATGCACTCCATTTACCACAACTCTGTTTTCTAACCTTCAACCAAGATCTTATCCATTCAATAATCCTAGTATCCAATCCCAAACTTCCAAGTTTATTTAGCAGGCTGCAATGTGGAACAGTGTCAAAAGCCTTACTAAAGTCTAGATAAACTATATCCAAGACTCCACCTTTATCCATCACTTTAGTCACACAGTCAAAAAAGTCAATAAGATTTGTTTGACATGATCTCCCCCCAGTGAATCCATGCTGTTTTGGATCCTGTAAATCTCTGGACTTGAGATAATCTACAACTCTTTCTTTTAAGTGTGTTTCCATCACTTTCCCTAGTACTGATGTAAGACTCACTGGTCTGTAGTTGTTTGCCTCTTCTTTGCTTCCACTTTTGTGCAGTGGGACTATGTTTGCTCTTTTCCAGTCCTCTGGAATAACTCCTGTAGCTAATGACTGTAGCTAGTATTATGCTACGGGAGAGGAGGGTTAAGTTTAGGCTGCAGGAGGGGAGGGTTAGGGTTAGGCTGCGGGAGGGGAGGGTTAGGCTGCAGCAGTGGAGTGTTAGGCTACGAGTTAGGGTTAGGCACTAGGGGGAGGGATAGGGTTAGGCACTGGGAGTTAGGTTTAGGCTACGGGAGTGGAGGGTTAGGGTTAGGCTACAGGCGAGGAGGGTTAGGGTCAGGCTACAAAAGGAGAGGGTTATGGTTAGGCACTAGGGGGATGGTTAAGTTTAGGCAATAGGGAGAGAGCTTAGGTTAGGCACTAGTGGGAGGTTTAGGGTTAGGCTACTTTAGGGGCGGGTTAGGGTTAGGCTACAGGAGCGGAGGTATAGGCTACAAAAGGGGAGAGTTAGGTACTAGGGGAAGGTTAGGGTTATGCACTAGGGTGAGGTGTTAGGCACTAGGGGGAGGGTTAGGGTTAGGCTGTGGGAGAGGAGGCTTATGCGCTAGGGGGAGGGTTAGCAAAGCGCAATATCAGAAACATAACAGGATCCACCGGAAGTCATCAAAAACGTCACTGTCGGACCTGGAAGACACAGTTGGAGCTAACGTACCAGGTAAGTCACCGCTAGACCATCAGGGACGTTTTGTCAACATCCTAATCATGTCGATATTTAATCAGTGTTGATATGGTGGATGTCGACGTGGTCAATGTCACATCACAGTATATCGCAATGCACTGCGACATTATGGCGTTGTTATGAATGGTGACAAAATATACTGCACCCAGCACCTATACCAATGATTAGTTATATGTAGTATACTGACATATGTGTTGTGTGTGCAGCTGTTTCTGGTTTTATATCCCTAACAAATACTTTTTATTGCCAAATTCATAAAATAATTATTGGCAACTAACATGTTTCTAATGAGAATTAAAGCAAATCCTCTGTCTATATAATTTATAGTAGTAGCAGCATAAACAGTATCACAGACTGAGGGATGGAGATAGTAAACAAGGGGTGCACAATCCTACTCAATCAACCATTGCTTTGTGAAGTGCTCAGACAGCAGTTATCTCTCTGCCCAGAATACCTTTATTCTATCTGCTTTACATCAGCGCTAGTTTGTCAGACATCACAGCAGTTCCTGGGTAACAAATGTCTGACACAGTGCCAGAGCCATTACTAGCTTCTGTACCGCTGCCATACTTACAGAGCTGGGAGTGTGGCACTGCTGGCAGCCTGGTACGACCCTGCACTGGGCACAGGGCTTCAGTTGATTAAAGTGCCCATGTACACCACACACACCCTACACCTACCTGTATATGATACTGGTTTCCAGGCTATAGTAGCTATGGAGGGACAACAGTGATAGCATACCTCCTAATTCCAACACGTATGATACAGAGAGCTGCATTAAAGCTTTGGGGGGCTTGGGGCATATAAGACTGGGGGTCCCTAAAGAGCAATATTTGGGATGCAGTGATCAGACTATGTACAGGAAAAGGGGAGGTGGTCACACATCACAACCCCATTTTATTTTATGCAGGGTGTGTCTACATCTCTTCTGCAGCTGCTGGGCTGGACCCTGTCTGGTGAGAATAGAAGGGGAGACCATCCCCTCCCTACCTTTCCTCCCTAGGGAACACTTCAGCCCACACATATACTGTACACATACATACAGTCACACATTCATAAGCAGTGGTGCCGAGAGAGGGGGGGAGAGGGTACAAATTACCCGGGCCCACGTCTGATGGAGAGGCCCAGTGATGGTCCAGTAGGGGCCCAGGCCCCCTCCTCCTTACCTGGCAGCTGCAGCTCTTCTCATCAGCCCTGCACACTCTGCTGCTGAGTACTGGGCTGCAGTGTGGCCATGGAAGTGCTTAAAATACTATTTTTTCAGTATTTTTTTCTAAGGGTACATGACCACAGCCGTCGACGGGCAACAACGCGCTTGCACAATGCGGCTGCCGCATATGCGCAGTTCCGACCCGATCGCACGGCTGCAAAGAAGCGCAGCGTGCGATCGGTTGGAATGACCCCCACAGTCACATCCCATGTGAACGTAACACCCTGCTCTGTCCATTGTATATGGAAATCAGCACTACAGAAGTGCAGACATGATATCCTGCTGCTGCTCCGGCCCCCTGGCAGTGCTGTACTGGTCTCTGAGCAACAGCATCACTTAACAGTTTGTGCCCCAGAATACCACGTGCCGGCAAATAAAGTTAGTCGGGGAATAGGGGTGTAGTATGGTTTGCACTTTGCCGGCGGTCGGGGTCCCGGGGACCAGCATACCTGCGCCGGAATCCCAACCACCGGCATACTGACAGCTGGGTGAGCGCAAATGAGCCCCTTGCTACGTGCGCCATGCTATCTATTCTCCCTCCAGGGGGGTCGTGGACCCCCAAGAGGGAGAAAAGATGTCGGTATGCTGACGGTCGGGATTCCGGAGCCGGTATGGTGGTCGAGGATCCTGTGACTTGCTCTGGTATGCTCTGTATTATGGGAAAGGTATAAACCTACTCGAAGCATAAATACATTTTTTTTTGCTTAATTAAATGTAACAAAACCGTAAATTTTTTACGTAATTTTTGAAAAAACTAATCTTCATTCAAGTAGTTAATTTATCTGCTAGTTCTGTGGGGCCCTGCACATGCTCCGCCCCCATGTGTGGCTACGCCCATTGTACTGTGATGTCCCCATTATAAATATTTGGAGGTATGTGGTAAAGCTATAAAGTACAGTATACACTCTCAGGAGGGGGCAGCCTAAAAGGGTCATGGAGCTTCCCCCGTTCTAACATGCTGGGCCAACAGATTTCTTGGCAGCTCTGAGTGCAAATCTTTTATAAACTCCATCTGCCCAACAGCGAGGTGATCCTGGTAATTATATTCCCAGCTACACTTACCCCGGCCTGCTCCCATCCTGGCCGTGTCTCACCCCTTCACTCTGTGCCCTGCAGTGGAATTCAGTGGTGGGGGACAGATTACACAGGTCTGACTCTGGAAAGACGTTGGACAGACCTTGAAGGATTATAATAATAATAATAATAATAAATATTATTATTATTATTATTATTATTTTATTTATATAGTGCTCTTTCTCCAAGATGCTTAACAGATAGTGGGGCTAATTCAGACCTGATCGGTGCTGTGCGTTTTCGCACAGCAGCGATCAGGTCTGAACTGCGCATGCGCTGTGCCGGCGCTTGCCACACAGCTGACGCCTGTCTTAGCCCTGCGATCGCCTCTGCCTGATTGACAGGCAGAGGCAGTAGCTGGGTGGGCCGGTGGCCTCAGACGTGTCCGGACTGTTGGGGGGGGGGGCGCGGTGGCTGCATGGCGTCATACGCAGCCACTGAGACCTGGGCAGCGACGAGTAGCTCCCTGCCAGCGCTCAGGAGCTGCACTGGCTGGAAGCTACTCCCAGAGCCGGCCCTAACCAATATGATGCCCTAGGCAAGATTTTGGCTGGTGCCCCCTAGCACCGCCGCTAGTTCTGCAAGAGATGCCTGGCATGAGTCAGCTGGCATCTCTGCTAACGTCAGGCGCATTTTGTTTATGACAATGCATCTTGCATTGCTGTGTGACTAGTATGCAGAAGCAGCTTCTGGTGATTAGAATGATATGCGGCATGCCTATATTCTGGGTGCGACTGTGGCTGTATCTGCATATGAAAAGCTACATTACAGTGATTTCCAGGAATACACTGTAGGATAGCGTTTCGTATGCAGATACAGCCGCAGTCACACACAAAATATAGGCATGCCGCATATCATTTTAATCAGCAGAAGCTGATGGTGCCCCTAAGCATACCAAATGCCCTAGGCATTTGCCTAGTTTGCCTATGCCTAAGGCCGGCTCTGGCTACTCCTCTAGTACAAAAGCATCGCCGCTGTGCGATGCTTTTTTACTTGTGCGGGGGAGGTCAGGCCTTATATTCAGGGCGGACTAGACCTGTGCTGGGTGTCACCCCGCATGTCTGAAGACTGATCGTAGATCTGTGCTAAATCTAGCACATCTACGATCAGGTCTGAATTAGGCCCCGTATGAACATAATACAGTACAGAAATTATGAACATAATAAAGGCATGAAATGCGGAGATCATTGCGATAATACAAAGGGTGTAGCAGCCATTTTGGGTCATCAGATGGATAAAATTGGCAATTCAGCATCCAGAGGACTTGTCCCATATGCCAGCGTACAAAGGAGAATTTATTTTCATGATTAGGGGGAGACGTATCAAAGCTTCATGAATGATAAAGTGGAGAGTTGCCCGAGGCTTGATACAAGTCCCACCTACAGTTTTTTTTTTATATATAAAATGCAGTTGCCCTATTAATTAGGCGAGGAGCAAAGTTTAATAAACATGAGACGTACAATGCAGAATAACAGTGCTGACTGTAATGATCACGGAGAGGAATAAAATGATGATGGGAAATAACAGAACACGAATAAGGCTTTACTAACCCATAGCGAAGCATTTGTTAGTCCTAAGGGCACAGACTCGCTTCTTATTCTGTATGTATCCTGCTGCCCCAATGTCCCTTTAGTAAAACGTCCTCACTGATCGAGGATGGAAATGTCCAGAGCTTATATCTCACTGCCAGTAAGCTCGCTATTAAAAATAACTTATATTTTCTATAGGATTTTGGAGCCCACATTTTGTGAGTCTTTTGTGGTGAGAATTGTAAGAATAGAACCCAGTAATGGCGATGACATTGAGCAGTGATTTGCGCAGGAGTCCTGTACTTTACTGCATGTTGATGAGCTGTTAGTAGTAGAGCAGGGAAATGAAAGTGAATTATGGTGTGGCTGTAATGGAGCAGAAAATAGATGTGACATTCAGTGAGCGCTAAGATCTGTCATCCACGTGATGAACACCTTACACTTCCCTTACCCTTGGCAGAAGCTGTGTGTGTACGTGTAGGAGACCCTGCGCTGACAGACACACTAATGTCCACCTAAAGCTGTAGCAGCCAACTCTGTAAAATGACTGGTGATGTTTATGCTATGGGTCTGAGAAATGCGTAGATGTGGGTAATAGCTGTGTGATGAACCCATATTCTGAGGAAACAATGGGGGTCATTCCGACCTGCCATTTTCGCAGCGCAGTGATCAGGTCACTACTGCCCATGCGTATGCACCGCAATGCGCAGGCGCGTCGTACGGGTACAAAGCGGATCGTTGCTGTGAGATGGATTTATCAAAGAATCCATTCGCACAGCCGATTGCAAGGAGATTGACAGGAAGAAGGTGTTTGTGGGTGGGAACTGACCGTTTTCTGGGAGTGGTTGGAAAAACGCAGGCGTGTCCAAGCATTTGCAGGGCGGGTGTCTGACGTCAATTCCGGGACCAGACAGGCTGAAGTGATCGCAGCGGCTGAGTAAGTCCTGGGCTACTCAGAAACTGTACAAACTATTTTTGTACCGCTCGGCTACACATGCAATTGCACCCTTGCACAGCTAAAATACACTCCCCAGTGGGCGGCGACTATGCGTTTGCACGGCTGCAAAAAGTAGCTAGCGAGCGATCAACTCGGAATGACCCCCAATGTCTTTCTCAATACATGTGATGTATAGCACTGTTTAAAAAAAAAATTGTTAGAAGCCATTGTTCTTTGATCCCAAGTGACAATGGGGGAGATGTATCAAGACCTGAAGCGACAGACTGTAGGGTGTGTGGGTGGAAGGAGAGAGGGAGACACAGACTGTAGTGTGTATGGGGGAAGGAGGAGAGATATACATATTTATATATGTGTATAGATAATAAATATATATATATATATATATATATATACCATGCAGTGTGACCCGGCACTCCTCACGCTCCCCAGCGTTGTAAAAAACTTGCCCCACGTGCCTTCACCTCCTGGATACAATCCCATAAACAACAGCAGCAATGAGGGCGGCACTGGGAGACGTAGCAAGTAAGTTGAAGAAAAAGTGCTTTAATGAATCTACGTTTCGGGGACACAGCCCCTTCGTCAGGATACAATATTAGACCATATTCAGTGTTTAAATACCTGTGCATAAGGAGGTTTCTCACCGCCGTCGCCCGTCGCGCTGCCCGGATCCCGGAACTGACGTCACTCCCCCCACAGGAAGTGACGCGTCACCGGTCCGTCTAGCCGGCGCTCTCGGGCTGTTGGAGATAAGTAACCAAGGCAACGTCAACAACATTCGTGACCTCTTGATGAAATACACAACATAAAACAAAAGTGCAGTGCAAATACAGAAACACATCAAAGCGACATTGTCATTGTTACATATATGTGCACACAATTAAAAATAAAACATAACACATTAAAATGCTGCCAGATGCTCCAGAACAATGCAGTGTATTTACGAAATCAATACGTATAATTTAAATCAAATATATATCAAAAATCAACAATCACTAGAAATGCTTAGTCTGGGGTTAGCAACCTTTAGGACTAACAGAGCCTATTTCAATAGTTCACCGACTATCGTGTGAAGGGATAATTTCAAGTAACCACTACTACCAAATCATGAATGATTCAGGAGTAGTAGTATTCAAATGGGAAGGGGCAGTTTACAAGAAGCATTTCAAGCTCAATGTCTCATTCAATCCTTTAATCCTAAAGATTCTAGGAACCCAGCTGTACACCTCTGTCATGGAGAACAGACCCTGGAGAGCTGCCATTAGTGCAGAGATGCTTTAAATAGTTTTAAAGTGATTCTTGAAAACCATTTTGCGGGAAGCCGGTCAAACTGTGACTTTTTATTAAAGGGGCAATCATGTACAAGGCTAAACCATGCCTAGTACATGATTGCCCCTTTAAAAAGACGTCTGAGTTCAGCCGGCTTCCCGCACGGCCGCTGAACTCGGACTTCATAAAATCCCGCCCTATAAATGACTGGCAATAAATTGTGGAATTTCAGATTAGATTATACTAGTTTCTGCAAAATTATTTCTGTTTTATTGATAAGTAATAATTAGGGACACGGTTAATTCTATAATAAAATATGAATTGCCAGTGACAGTCATTTCATTCATATACTGTATATCTCTTCTCAGTTACACACACTCCGTTTGCCACTTGTGCTTCAAGAAGCAGGAAAAGCTCCAGCGTTGCGGACAGTGTAAATTTGCACATTACTGTGATCGGACCTGCCAGAAGGACGCCTGGGTGGACCACAAATATGAGTGCGCCTCCGTCAAGAAACTTGGCAGAGCGCCAAATGAAAACATCAGGCAAGACCACAGCGCATACACAAAATAACATTTGTTTTATTTAAAACACTAAAGGGTCTATTCATGAAGCAGTGAAAAGAGCGGAGAAGTGAGCCAGCGGAGAAGTTGCCCATGGCAACCAATCAGCATTTAAGTAACATTTATAATTTGCATACTATAAAATCATACAGAGCAGCTGATTGGTTGCCATAGCCAACTTCTCCACAGGCTCACTTCTCCACTCTTTTCGCTGCTTCATGAATAGACCCCTAAAAACTGTCTGTAGACCATCTTGTGCCAGTGGCTGTAGTATGCAAATGAGAAGGAAGGAAGAGATTCCAAAGCATTTTAGATAGATGGCCCCATATACTATACATGAAAGAGAGAGAGGATGATAGTTACTAGACCTAGATTTCTAGATGAACCATAACAATAGATAAAAGGTAGATAAACATATGGTCTTGTTGAGCCCCATCTCTGATGTTTCAAAGACACCAGACTATTTTATACATATATAACAAGACTGCTTTATATAGCTTATATATTTATGGGGAAGAGAGAATGGACATGTATCAGGGGAAATGCCTGATTAGATATGATTACATGGAACATGCAATAGATAAATGAGATCAGGTAATACTGTATAACTTGATATGACGTCCCTTACGTGTGCATCACGCGTGTCTGCCATGTGACCAGGCTTGCTGCTAGAATTATGTGGCGGATAGAGAGAGAAGGAAGCGGGCTGACGGAGGGGTGTTTCATTTCCGTCGATGACCTGGAGAACCACCTGTTAAAGTTTGAGGAAGAGGAAAGGAATGGACTCATGGAAGATGTTCAGTTTTTTCTGGATTATTGGCCAAGTCAGAATAAACAGTTCGGCATGCACTACATTTCCTATATCTTTGGAGTGGTAAGTCTGAGTGCTGGAGATCAAAGTGTACAGGATTTCTGGCTGTGGTACGTTATGCTGACATTCAGAGTGTCGACACCGGAATGTCGTCATTGGCCGAATGCCGTCGTTCAGAATGTCGACGCGGATGTTATGTCAACCTGTCAACGTGCGCAATCTCAATATGTTAACAATGGTGACATGGACATATTGTTGACATTGTACATGTCAACAGTCTGCATGCCAACATAGCGTTTTGTTAGTGTTAGAGCCCTAACCCTATCCCAACCCTAACCGGTGCCTAACCTTAACCGCATTTAACCCTAAACCTAATGATAATCCTAAACCTAACTCTAAACCTGTACTGTTGGCATTGTGACAGCATTCACAATTATCAACACAGTGGCCATGTCGACATTCTGGTGTAAGAAACGTAAATCAAAATTTTATCATGTTCAAATTTTTCTGTATTTTCTATAATGAACTTATATTTTATTGTTCGTTAAAAATATATATTTTTTTTATAAAACATAAATAATACAGCATCAGCTCCATGCTTACGTATTTGCTGATTGATGGTTTCCTTCTTGTGTCTGTCTACCTCTCCCCGGTCGTCATTCCATGGAAAGATAAGCTGCAATGGATTCACTTTAAGTGACCAAAGAGGTCTTCAGGCTGTGGGAGTTGGCATTTTCCCAAACCTTTGTCTTGTTAACCATGACTGCTGGCCTAACTGCACAGTCATTTTCAATAATGGCAAGTAAGTACAATATTTCCTTGTGATGTGTCAAATTGCAAAGACATTTAATGAGTATAATGACCTGGCCTTTACTCTTATGTTCTATCTAGAAACATCTTGACCTAGGTGACCAGTTTTATAGCTTCATTTTCACAGAACGTAGCAAGGCAAATGTCTATAGTGTGTGTGTGTGTGTGTGTGTGTGTGTGTGTGTGTGTGTGTAGTTCTCCAGAATGGCCAAGTGGTTGGTTGGCCCTTAGTACTAGAGTAGCACCGCCAAATGTGGAGGTGTGGACACTTTTGGAATACCAGGGCTTTCTGGAGAAGCTGCCTGTGGCAAGGGGGTTGAGGCCACAGCATCTTGGGGGTGTGGTAACTCCTCTCTGTAGGACTGAAGGATTTTACTATGAAATCCTTCCCACTCAACACCAAAATTCTGTGGGCACTACCCAACATGAGAGATGCGTACCCCCTCACCCCTTTCCTCCTTCTCCTACATTAATTCTCCTTTTAGAATCTCTACAACATTGGATGAGCCACCCTTGACAGCACACATCTACTCTGTTCCAAACCCAAGACCCTGGTACACCAAGTCCACTTGCTAGCTTATAATTGTTATATTATCTTTATTTCTAATGCAACACAAAGGATACGCAGTGCCATAAAGAATAAACATAGAAAACAGCAACAAGGTATCAGAGCATAAATGCCACACACGATGGGAGACCAAAGCATAAGTACATGGCACAAGGACCAAAAAATATATATCACACCACAATCTAGGTAGGACAAATAATAGGGGCAAGGGTAAGACATGACCCTGAAGCTAGTGGGAGCATACAGTGGTGAGTGGTGGGAGGGAATTGATTCAGTATTCTGTAACCCTGTACCCAATGTATGAGCAAACATAATCACTCAGTGGTAGGAGGAGACAAGGGAGAGGATCTCTGGCAATCTGGAACAAGAACAAGAGGGTACAGTACCTGCCCATAAGAGCTTACATACTATGGGGAAGGGGTCAACAGTTGTAGAGTGAACTGGGAAAGATATATGGTGGAGGGCTAGTGGAGAATACTGATGAGTTATCAGGAACGCAGGTATACTTTAATAACAAAGCCAACAAAGTTGCTTAAATTCTGCTCAGCAACTCTGCTCAAAGTCCCTCTCTGACACCAGCTTTCTCCACTATAAAGGAATCCTGTCTTTTTATTATGCTGTTGCTTCCCCAGATTTGTCACCAACTGTATTGGTCCATGTCACTGAATTCCTTTCTGCCGTTTCATATTGGATGTCATCTTGCAACCTCAAACTTAGTATTTCCAAACCATAATTAATGATATTTCCATTGTCCATTATTAGTTATCAACCTGATATCTTTGTCACTGTTGATAACTCAACAATCAAGTTGAATCAACCCTACCATACCAGCTCGCTGCCTAGGTGTCATCCTTGACTCTGAACTGTCCTTTGCTCCTCACATTCAATCTGTCTCAAAATCATTTTACATACATCTAAATAAAATATCCAAAATATGACCATACCTTACACAAGACACAGCTAAAATTCTAATCCATGCTCTCATTATATCCCGCATTGATTATTACAATAGTCTCCTTACTGGTCTTCCCAAAACGAGGCTCTCACCACTACAATCCATTCTGAATGCATCTGCGAGGCTAATCTTCCTCACTAGACGTTCATCATCTGCTGATCTGCTCTGTCAGTCCCTCCATTTATTAGCGGTATTCAACCATATTCAATATAAAATAATTTTACTTACACATAAGACTATTCACCAAACTGCACCAACGTACATCTCTTCACTCATCTCCAGATATCTCCTTACCCGACCTCTCCGCTCTGCACATGATCTGCGTTTCTCATCCACACATATTACTTGCTCTTATTCACGATTACAGGACTTTCTTCGGGCTGCACCCACTCTGTGGAATGCCCTTCCACGCACAATAAGACTCTCCTCCAGTCTTCAAACCTTCAAGCGTTCCCTGAAAACTCCCCTCTTCAGGCAAGCGTATCAAATTCCAGAACCGCTCACATTACCTTCATAAACTATACTACCCTATCCTACTCCCCAGGACTGCCATCAGAAATTGTAGGGCCTTGGACTGACAAAATAGACAGGGCCCCTCCCTCCCCAAAGAAGATTCTGCCACACTGCTCCACCCCTATGTGATGTTATACACTGTGACGTTACATATAGTTGGAGTGTTGCGGAACTACAGGAACAGTTTACAGAGAGCTGATGTGCAGATAAGGCTTGTTGATTCACACACTGGTGCAGCTCTAGAGGTATTGGCTGTAGGAGGCAGGGGTGGGCCCCCCTCTCTGTTTGGGCCCGGGACATCATCCCCCACAGTCCCCCAAGATGGCTGCCCTACTACTCCCCTCTACAGTCTACACATAACCTCACATATTTTGTCTTTCTTTACTTTCCCATCCTCCTGACCCCAAGCCAACATTCCTGTGTGACCATATAATACAGCCCATTAAGAACCTTTGCAATCTGGTTGGACCATTATGCAATAAATAGCACCTATCCTTCTGTAGCAATGCCTAGTTGTCTATAGTGGGTAAGCTTGTGAGCAGGGCCTTCCTACCTCTATATTTGTCTATTACCCAGTTTTGTTCTATCACTGTTATTCCAATTGTAAAGCGCAACGGAATTTGCTGCACTACTGTATATAGGAAACTGTTAATAAATAAATAAATCTCCCCCAAAGTATTGCGTTCATATTATGCCCTATGAACAACATCCAGTATTGGAATTGTCAGTCAGTTATTCTAGGAATAAGTACAGCCATGTGAATTTAATGTGTTCCGTAATACTATGATATCCATGGTGCGCCAGATCCTCTTGGCTTAGATAGTTACAGCAGGGACCTCTGATACCTGAGAATCTGTTCCTCTATTAGCGGGTTTGTCCAGCGTACCGTGATAAAGCCACTTTACAAGCAGCGTCCTCTGTTCTCTTATCCCATGACATTTATGTGACATTTCATTCATTGAAATACCACCTCCTAGCTTACCCCAGCTACACGACCAGCTGATCCCTATAACTAACTGACAAGAGCCAGCAGGTGTGGAGCATTTGAGCTTCCCATGTACTTTTTATGTATCATGTTAGGCGTTATACGACATAGGTTTACAGGGGTCATTCCGAGTTGTTCGCTAGCTGCATTTGTTCGCAGCGCAGCGATCAGGCTAAAAAACGGCATTTATGCACATGCGTATGTGGCGCAATGCGCACGCGCGACGTACGGGTACAACAAACGATGTATTTTCACACAGGGTCTAGCGAAGCATTTCAGTCGCACTGGTTGCCGCAGAGTGATTGACACAAAGTGGGCGTTTCTGGGTGTCAACTGACCGTTTTCAGGGAGTGTTCGAAAAAACGCAGGCATGCCAGGGAAAATGCAGGCGTGGCTGGGCGAACGTAGGGCGGGTTTGTGACGTCAAATCCGGAACTGAATGGTCTGAAGTGATCGCAAGCGCTGAGTAGGTTTTGAGCTACTCTGAAACTGCACCAAAAATTTTGCTGGCGCTCTGCGATCCATTCGTTCGCACTTCTGCTAAGCTAAAATACACTCCTAGTGGGAGGCGGCATAGTGTTTGCATGGCTGCTAAAAACTGCTAGCGAGCGATCAACTCGGAATGACCCCCTACATGCATTATGCACTGTTATACTGATAGTTGGGACTCTGAGTGTATGCATGCATAATGCATTTGAAACTTTACATAAGGAACTGATTTGGTAATTTACAGAACATTATATCAATTTATGGAAAATTTTGGACCAGTTTGGATGGAACAGTAAGTGAGAAAGGCCACAAATGGGGCAGTGGATGCATATTAGTTATTGCTAAATTGCCATATCTGTCAGATCTCCATTAGCTGAATTTAATGCACTTCCTAATCTGCGTTTTATGGAGTCAGATCAGATGTTTAGAAACAGATTTCTCTATCATGTGTCAAGAACACTGGAAGTTATTCAAGATTCTTAATTTAGAATGTCTTATACTTCGATAATGTTAAGGATTAAAAAGAAAAAAAAAATCCCTGTGATTGGTTAATACAAGTAATGCAAAAGTAGGCTGCAAGAAATTTGATGATATGTATAGATATGTCACAGGCTATGTATCAAACTCTAAAAGTCCAGGACTAATTATTCACAATCACAATAAAGGATGTAAAAAATAAGTTTAGATGGACAATAATTTATCTGATACATCATAACTCCCAACATGACCCGCTCCAGGAGGGACACAATGCTCTGCTTTTGAACTTTTCTCTTAATGTATGATTGCCAACACCTGTGTTGAACAGTTAAATGGATATGAAAGGTGTTTTAGCACAGGTGATGGCAAGCATACATTAAGAGAAAAGTCCAGAAGCAGAATATTCTGTCCCTCCTGGAGAGGGTCATGTTGGGAGGTATGGATACAGTATTGCAGAAGTCAAAATGTTACGGCAAATGCCTAAAAAATAGATTGTCTGAGAAAGCATTGCAGTAAACCCTGCCTTATTAATATTTACAAGGTTTTAAATGTTTCATAACAAAAAGTGCCTATGCAAACTGGAAATTGATACATGACTTTTATATTGAAATATCAATGTAGTGTTCCCAGACAATCCCAACCTTTGCTTCATTTGATGGACATTTGTGACCCGTATGCATTTTAGACTGTTGTTTTGTTTTTCAGTCATGAGGCTGTTAAATCAATGTATCATACACAGATGAGGTGGGTCAGTGTCACAAGCACCATTGTGAAACCCTCTACTACCCCTGTTCCTCATGAAATCAGTAACCCCCACACCACCTCTGCATCCCACCCCCCACCCTACCCCCACATATGCACATCCGTATGATCCTGCACAATGTATGACTTCTGAATTAATACGGTTTCTGTTAAGCCTGCCCCTTCCATCCTAATACCATCTTCCGTTCCGTGTATTGCACTTCCCACCCCATGAATCCCTTGGTGCACAGTGATATCCTACGCTCGTCATCTGAAAGCATGGACTATGGTCAATAAAGTTTGGAAAGCAGAATTATGTTTTAGTTAACGTCTTAGCCATTTACTGATGACCTACTAATATGTATTTCTAACAATAATAAAAATACTAAAGCCTAACAAAGGTAAATACTTTCATACAGAGTTGCACATGTTGGTTTTTCACACTTTATTGATGCCAAAATGAAAGTACACATGCCACCTATACACAAAGCGTACTGCCATTTCAGCGTGATAAAGGAATCAGAGGCAGCCATTTTGTGTCAGAAACCAATTTTTATGAAAATGCAGCCAATCACCACACTGGTAACTTGTGATGTCACTGGTGTTCAGTGCATTGATTGGCTGCATGCTGATGAATGTTGGTTTCATACCAAAAACTGCCCGAATCCATTTTGTGTAGGCAACTGGTGATTTATAATGATATATGACAATAAATGTAGAATTTAATATATGATATTATGATATCTTGGTAGATGTTCTGTTATAGTATGGTGTGGTGTTTCATGATGATGTATATAGTAACCGGTATAAGAAGGATATCTATCTATCCAGTATATATATATATATATATATATATATATATATATAGAGAGAGAGAGAGAGAGATACTGAGTTAGAGAGGAACAGCAATTAGCTAATTATGTATGGCTTTGTGATTTTCCGTCATGTAAGGTAAGTGACTGTAGCAGAGGTTCTCAAATGTGGTTCTCAAGGCACCCCGAAGGTCCGGGTTTTAAATTAATCCATGCTTGGCCACAAGTGAATTAATTAGCACCTCAGTCAATTTGATTTAGCCATCTGTGCTGATCCAGGATATAGCTAAAACTTGGGCCGTTGGGGTGCCTTGAGGACCGAGTTTGAAAACCTCTGTACTATAAGACAGTCATTTCCATATCATATGAAAAATAAAGTATGGATAAAAAAAAAGCAATTTTGAGATGAGCGTGTTTATTTTTCTACATATAGTTTTCTAAAAACTCACTACTGTGTTTGATTATCTTATCAATTTAACTGGATCACATATTTGGCATCATAAAAGAGGGTACTAGATTGGTAGAATTTAAATGCATGGTTCTGTTTGACTGAAACCAGGGCTTGTGTATGTCAAAACAAGTCAATAATGGCGACATGTTGCTTACACACTGCATTGGCAGCCATTTTGCGAATGCAGTCTCTTAATTCAGTGTGGTCACTAAGGCACTGTCAGGTGACGACACCGAGGCACTGTAAGGAAACTAATTTGTAGTGAATTGGTAGGCTTCATTTTTTTGAATGTTGGCCTAGCACACAAAATGGCTGCCTTGTGTGTGACCAAAGGAAAGTCATTTTTCATAACATAGCTTCAGTTCCTTTATTTTGGTAGCTGTTCATTGTCAGTTGCTGGGTATTTCAGATGTAGAAAATATATAAGGCAATAATTGAGGGAAATTTCCCATGTTGTACATCTATCCTGCTTTTGGTTACAGCAACTTCACTATGAATAACATGTAATGAAAACTTACACTTTTAACATGTTCTAAAATGAACACTAATATTCTCACACAGAAATTTGTGGATAAGGCTACGTATATACTAGCATTTGATTTTTTTTTTCTTACATGCATTATTTACATTTTTTTTTTAACAATGGCGATATTCAGAGACTCCACAGCAGGTAAATCAACAGTTTATCTTTATTCCAATGTTACAGCAGCCATATCCACTTTTGTTCCTGATGAAAGTAGGTGTGACTACTGAAATGTTGGAATAAAGATGCAATGTTGATTGCACGGCAATTGAATGAATAAATGCTCAAAATTAGGATGCATCCTTGATTTAAGCGCATCTGGAAAGACACATATGTAAGGTCTCATTTATTACGCTGCTTTTTATTTTCTCATCCATGTAAATGCACTTATCTTGCTTGTATAGCTCATGCCAAACACACATTTTTAACACTAGTGGTTACGTAGCCTAACCCTGTTTCTTTCCTGTTCTAAAATGACATGATGGAACTAAAACAGCCTGTATATTTTTCTTGTAGTCATTCTGTCCAAATCTTTTTTTTTTTTTTGGGTGGGGGCCAATGTTACCTTTTTTATTTATTTATACATTTAATGGTACAAAAAAAAAATGCATAACAGATTACCGACTTTGCATAAAGTTCTAACCTACGCAGTGATGAGGAGAGCTGTGATAATGCACCGGGATGGTAAAGGGAGGGATTGTGGTACGGTCACATTGATGATGCATGTGTATCACATTCACAGCTAATACTCATTTAAGTACTTGTAGAAACATTGGTGCAGGGATGGGCAACCTTCAGCATTTCAGCAGTTGAAGAGCTCAAACCAGACAGTTGAAATGCCAAAGGGCCCCTTGGCCTGCACTGGAGTCTTCTCGGGGCCCCTGGCAATCATACTAACCAGGTTTCCTGCTTATTCAATAACAGAATTGAGCTACGGTCTCTCGGAAAGATCAACAAGGGAGAGGAGCTGAGTGTGTCCTACATAGACTTCCTTAATCTCAGTGAGGATAGAAAGAGTCAGCTGAAGAAGCAGTACTATTTTGAATGCACATGTGAGCACTGCACCAAGAAGATCAAGGATGACCTGCTATTGGCTGTCAAAGAAGAAGAAGGGAGCAAGGTAGTAATATTAATAATAGCCTTATCTATGCAAAATAATTTGTGCTCATTCTGTTTCCCAATAAAGGACAGTTAAAAAGTGTATTTGCAGATTGATTACTCGTAGATGTTGGCCAATTAACAAAATGGCTACCTAAACATGCAGCCATTTTGTTGGCTGAACCAATGTCCATGAGAATGCAGCCCATGCCTATTCATTTACAGGAACTAGTGACATTACAAATTTCTGAATCAATATTGATGAGAACACAGCTTTGTGTATGGCCGGACTGATTTATATGGACAAGTTGGGGATTTGGTTGTTAGTTCAGCCCACAAAATGGCTGCTGGTGTCACTCTTTACTCTTAAAGTAAGCATACTACATACTACTATGCATACAGAGTAACATCTTTAGGTATAGTAGCCTGAAAGAAACATAACTCTGAAACATGTTCCCAGGGCTGGTGCAAAGTCTCTCTGCACCCTAGTTAAAGCTTCCTCCTAGAGCCCCCTAACCAGCAACCCCCCTCCCCCCAACACCTCTCAGAGGGAAGATGCAGGTGGATGCGGTGAATTGCATCATTATACATTTACAGAGAAACAGTACAACACTTAAGGACTTTTAAAGTGAAAAAGTATATTATAAACAAAGTCACAAAATGTTAAAATTCTTGAGTGATGACCTTTCTTCCTGCCTATGTACTGTATACACGCTGGCATGTTAGGAATTGCAAAGAACCCTGAAGCCACTTTAACATTTTTGCTGAGTGCCATCATTATATATATATATATATATATATAAAATATATATATATTATCTATATATATCTATATATATATCTATATATATATCTATATATATATATATATATATATATATATATACATACTGCATATGGGGTCTGGTGGGGATATTTAATTGACCTTTTCATTTCCAACTCCCTATACCTACTAGCCATTACTGAAACTTGGCTTACACCCTCTGACACTACTTCTCCTGCTGCTCTCTCTGCTGGGGGCCTCGCATTTACACACACAAACCCCGACCTGGGGGTCGCCATGGGGGTGGTGTTGGGGTCCTTTTACCTTCTAGTTACTCCTACCAACTCATACCCCCCCCCCCCCCCCCCCCGGCATTGCTTCCAAATTCATCAACAACTTTGCTTCCTTGCTTCCTCACTTCATCTCTTCTGACATTCCCTCCATTATCCTAGGCGATTTCAATATCCCCATTGACATCCCCACGCAATCCCCTGCCTCTAAACTCCTTAACCTCACCTCTTCACTTGATCTTTCCCAGTGGACCTCCTCACCCTCCCATGTGAATGGGAGCTCACTGGATCTGGTCTTCACTCACCGTTGTGATAGTTCTGATTTTGCCAACTCCTCATTTTCCCTCTCTGACCACCACCTGCTCTCCTTTAACCTATCTCTCTCAGCTTCCCCATCTCTACCTCCTAAGGCTACCATCACTAAGCGTAACATTGAGGCTATTGACACCACATTCCTTTCCTCCCTGTTTGACTCACTTCTCTCTCCTATTCTCTCTCTCTCATGCCCTGAACAAGCCCCTTCCATATACAATGCATCCCTTACTTCTGCTCTAGACTCTGTTGCTCCACCAACCACTATTCATCCTCGCAAATTAACACCTCAACCTTGGCACACCAAATGCACCAGATATCTGCAAAAATGCTCACGTACTGCTGAGTGACACTGGAGGAAATCACGCTCTAAGGCAGACTTCCTCCATTTCAAACTTATTCTCTCATCCTTCAGTGCTGCCCTTTCTCTTGCTAAACAGTCATACTTCAAGAACCTTATATCCTCCCAGTCTTCCAACCCCCGGTGCCTCTTTGCCACTCTCAACTCACTCTTCTGCCCACCTCCACCTCGTCTCCCTTCCTCACTCTCTGCTTTTGACTTTGCCACTTACTTCACATCCAAAATTGACTCCATACGTCAGGACATCACATCACACCAGACCATCAGTAACCAGCCTCCTCCTATCCCTTACCACCCCTCCCCATCCCTCCCACAAACTCTGACATCTTTCTCCCATGCATCTGGAGAGGAAGTCGTGGCCCTCATTCATTCCTGTCCCCTCACCACCTCCCCACTTGACCTTATCCCCTCCGGTCTCCTCCACTACCTCTCTCCTTCTGCCTGTTCCCATCTTTCCCACCTCCTCAATCTCTCCCTCTCATCAGGCACTGTCCCCTCTGCCTTCAAGCATGCACTCATCTCTCCTATTCTTAAAAAACCTACCCTTGATCCAAACACTCTCTTCAACTACTGACCCATCTCTCTCCTCCCTTTTGCCTCCAAACTCCTTGAGCGTATTGTCTACAACCGCCTTACTTCCTTTCTTTCCTCACACTCACTGCTTGACCCATTCCAGTCTGGCTTCCATCCTCTCCACTCCACTGAAACTGCCCTTACAAAAGTATGCAATGACCTCCATGCTGCTAAATCTAAGGGACACTACTCTCTACTTATTCTACTTGATCTCTCTGCTGCTTTTGACACTGTGGACCATCCTCTCCTACTGCAAATCCTTCACTCCATTGGTCTGCGTGATACTGCCCTCTCTTGGCTGTCTTCTTACCTCTCTGACCGTTCATTCTCTGTCTCCTCTCATGACTCCACCTCCCCCTCACTTCCACTAACTGTAGGTGTAACCCAAGGTTCTGTCCTTGGTCCTCTTCTTTTCTCTCTCTATACGTCCTCACTAGGTAAGCTCATTAGTTCTTTTGGTTTCCAATATCATCTCTATGCTGATGACACCCAAATCTATCTTTCCTCTCCTGACCTCTCCCCTGTTCTCCTCACTCGTATCTCCAACTGTCTCTCTGCTATCTCTTCCTGGATGTCCCAGTGCTTTCTTAAACTTAACATGTCTAAGACTGAGCTGATCATCTTCCCTCCCTCCCGCATAACCTCACCTCCTACAATCTCATTATCTATTGATGGCACTACTATCTCTTCTAGCCCCAAGTACGCTGTCTTGGAGTAATCCTTGACTCCTCCCTCTCCTTCAAACCACACATTCAGCACCTCTCACAAACCTGCCGTTTTCATCTAAAAAATATTTCCAGGATCAGACCCTTTCTGACCCAGGATGCTACTAAGACTCTTATCCACTCACTGGTGATCTCCAGACTGAACTACTGTAATCTCCTCCTGACTGGCATTCCTGACAAATACCTCTCTCCACTCCAATCTATCCTCGATGCTGCTGCCCGGCTCAATTTCCTCACCAAGCGCACTACGTCCACCTCTCCTCTCTTACAAGACCTTCACTGGCTCCCCTTCCCTTTCAGAATCCATTTCAAGCTTCTCACACTCACTTACAAAGCCCTCACCCACTCCTCTCCCATCTACATCTCTGACCTTATCTCCTTTATACTCCCACCCATCCTCTTCGCTCTGCTAATGCACACCGACTCTCCTGCTTACGGATTACTTCCTCCCACTCCTACCTCCAAGATTTTTCACGTGCAGCACCATTTCTTTGAAATTCCCTACCTCTCCCCCTCAGACTCTCCACCTCTCTACAAAACTTCAAACTGGGTCTCAAGACCCACTTCTTCACCAAACCCAGCCAAATCTCATCCTAACCCTCTGTTCCACACTCTCTATGTACCCCATCTCTGTTACCCCTGTCTGTCTACCCCTCCCCTTTAGAATGTAAGCACTCACGAGCAGCGTCCTCTTCCCTCATGTGCTTATCCTTTTTCTTACTTTAATAATCTTCAACTGTACCACATCCAGCAGTCTTCTGCCACCTGATACTTATTCCAGTGTCATCTGCTGATGTAACTGTGTATATTTACCCTGTATGTGTCCTATATTGTCATCAACTGTAAGTTGCTGTTTTCCTGTTTGATTATTTGTTTATGTACTCTGTAATTGGGCGCTGCGGAACCCTTGTGGTGCCATATAAATAAAGGATAATAATAATAATAATAATAATAATAAAGAATGTGTATACACAGTGGCGTAACTCCCAGAGACAATAGAGACATTTGCCGCCGGGTTCCAGCTGTCAGAGGGACACCAAGAAAGAAGGCCAAGGGGTCTGATGAACTAGAAAAGATCTCTCTTCTTTCATTTCATAGTGATTTGCTGCAGTCACTGCTGACTTCTGTCCAAGCTCACAAACCCCCTTTGAAGACCCCTTCAGCTGAAGAGTCTGGAATGTGTGTGATAACAGCTCAAGAGGCATATTTATCATTGAAAAATTGTATAATGAGAATTTTTAGTTTTACATTCTCATTGCATTCTATCACAATTTTTTAATGATTCATTATGGCCCCATCTTAAAATTATAATTCCCAATAAAGTGGACTTTTTGCGAAGTCAGTTTTTTTGGAAGTGAGAATTTAACCCTTTGGCCGACTGCAGAAGGGAGCACTGCAGCTGTGCGCCTCCATTCACCGTAACCTTATTGCTGAGGCTGCCAGGTTGCGCTGCAGTTACGGACACCCTCCCCTCTCTGCTGCACAAGTTGCTGTGTAAATGGTAGCTTGTGAGGAGATTCGGGAGCTGTTTGCGAACAGTTTCATAGTTTGATGAATGTCCCAATTTCTACATCCCCATACTTTATATTGGGGAGTAGAGAAACTGTGATAAATAAAGGATAATGACTATGCCCCCAAAGTGTGTACAGTGAGCTACAGCTCTGCTGCTGTGTCTTATATGAGGAAAGAAAGGAGAGCAGAAGTTGGTTTTAAGAAAATGCACTAATTATTATCAAACCTTGGAGAGAGATAAAGTACCAACCAATGCGCTCCCAGCTGTCATTTTTCAAACACAGCATGTAAAATGCAAGGCAGGAGATCGGCGGGTACTTTATCTCTCACAACTTTATCTCTCCCCAAGCTTTCAATAAACCCCTCATCAGGGCTTCATTTATTATAATTTGCAGCCATCACCTGAAAATAAAGATCCCTTATCTCCACAATTAGCTGCAATATGGAATCTTTATCCTCTCAGAATCACCATTGGCAAGTCGCTGGGACGTCAGCACATGTGCAAGTGGGAGACACTGTGGGTTACAGTAGCGGATCTTGCCACGGGCAAGCAGGACTTTTGCCCGGGGCGCCGCCTTCTGGAGGGCACCGGCGCCATCCGGAGGGTGCCACACCATGGCAAGATCCGCTACTGCCGCTGCCCGCTGTGTCCCCCGCTGCTCCCGCTGTGAAGGGAACTAGACACTACGCATCTAGTTTCCCTTCGTGGAGAGGACCTGTGCTGTGCGGTGCGCGATGACGTCATCGCGCACCGCACAGCATTTCAGCGGCGCTACTCTACTGTACAGGGGGTGTAACTGACCACGCCCCCTGTATGAAGCCACGCCACTATTTCCCGCCCGGGGCGTAAAAAGGGCTAGAACCGGCCCTGGTGGGTTACCACCTTCTATTTCGCCTCCGGGTGCCTGGCATGAACTTACACCCCTGTGTATAATTACATATATACACACATATATTTATATGCGCCTTATTGTTTTCCATCTCCCAATCTGTAAGTTCATTACTGACCCCCCACTCCCTCCTCCATATGTACTGTATGTGCCCCAGTGACTATGTTTTACCTATTATGCTATTTACAAGTGCAAACCATGCATCGTGCTGTAAGATCTGTATTGTCTGTGGTCCCGCAGAAACCCCCATGGGTTACTTACCTAAAAGTTGTTTCCTTGTTTTCTCTCGTAATCGTCATGGTTCTTCTTACAGACGGCAGCAGCATTACAGCGACACTGCGGGTGCAGTCATGTAGTCAGGTGCTGCTTGCTGCTGGAGAGCCAGGATCCAGGGGCATGGAGGGGGTACATCAGGGCTATAAGGGAGCCATAGTTACATCCGCCTCCTATGTGCCTTAGCATGACTCGATGTTACATGTGTCGGCACAGGGGAAGCGCTGAAACATTATGTGGTACAGGTCACTATTCAGGTTCTCTGGCATAGTAACCATGGCAACTGCCAGCCATTGCACGGGCTCGCCACAGATGAGGGGCACTGCAGTGGGGAGGGAGAAGAAATTCGGTGCATACTGTATTTATTTCACATAGCTGTTTTCTAACACACTAGGTGGTAATAAAATTATTCATTTAATACGCCAAGACAATTGTTATTCAGATTTTGAAGTGGGCTTGACCAGGGTCAGAGCATTGTTCTTCTATCTCTCTTCATCACCTGCTCATTAATGTCTTGCTGCTTAATGAAGTGAGAAGGAGAGTGATATGGTAGACCATCAGAATACTAACAGCAGAACAGATGATTTCAGGACACGTGTGCTGCTGATGTTGTAGGAGGCATTGACTTGTCAACTCAGGTAATACTGGGGCAGATGTATTACGCCTGGAGAAGGGATAAAGAAAGGATAAAGCGGTGATAAGTGCAAGGTGATAATGCACCAGCCGGTCATTACAGATTTGAAAAATGACAGTTAGGAGCTGATTGGCTGGTGTGTTATCACCTTCCACTTATCACTGCTTTATCTCTTCTTTAGCCCTTCCCCAGGTTAACACATCTGCCCCTGTGTCAGCAAGGACAGGGCTACATCTGGTAGGCGAAGTTTCATGATGTAAGGAGGGGAATGGAGGCAAGCAATACACCATAGACAGAGATAGCGGGATTTTAAGGTCCCTCAACTGCAGACATGCAAATGTCATATGAAATGTATGCAGGAAGATTGTGGTGTCATATGTACTGTACCTCTCTATGAAGCATGAACCATACATGTCACCTGTTTTGCAGCCTGAAGACAGCGTCGTTAAAGAGGTTGTAGAATTTTCAAAAAAGACTTTGGAGAAAATAGACAAAGCTCGGTCCGAAGGATTATACCATGAGGTGGGTACATTGCTCTGGAACCATCAACAAATGTCAGCAAATGCACAGAAGAACCAGAAATATGATTTGTTTTTTTTACTTGCAGTTCCATTGTGTATTTATTTTATTTATTTATTCATTCATTTCAATCAATCAATCCAAAAAGAAGGATGGTGGTTGAGCTAGTTGTGACGTGATTCTGTATAAGTCAGCCAGCACATTAATATTTTAAGTGGGCATACTGGATTTTCAATAACCCCCCAACATTTGTCCTAACTGGACCATCCACACAATCACGGTTTGCACATTCTGCGCTAGGAAAATGAGAGAATCTGATTGGTTGCAACAGCCAACACCACAGTTCTACACGTTAGGCGATATGCCGCCGAGGTGCCCAACGGCCAATACGGCCGACGGGCGACCCAGCGCCAGGTCACCCGGCCCCATAGCCCTGCATGCTAATATGGACGAGATTGTCCATATTAGCATGCATGTATAAGCGACCCGGCACCAACGATGAACAAGCGCGGGGCCGCGCATCGTTTGTGCCTACACACTGAAAGATATGAACAATATCTCGTTCATTAATGAACGAGATCGTTCATATCTTTCAGTGTAATCGCCGAATGTGTAGGGCCTATTACTTTACACCAGTGTTCATATATGTCACTGACAATGTTGGTTAAGGAATTTACTGTAATCTCGATTTATTCCTGTTTCTCTCTTACCATGTTTTTCATTCCCGATTGGGTGGCCAGGTGGTAAAGCTTTGTCGCGAGTGTCTGAAGAGACAGGAACTTGTTTTGGCAGATACAAACATTTACATGTTGCGGATCCAGAGCATAGCCTCTGAGGTGCTGTCCTACCTCCAGATGTTCGAGGAGGCTGCCGAGAACGCCAAGAAAATGGTGGACGGATACTTGTAAGTAATTAGAGAATGACACGTGTATAACAGGCGCAAACTAATCTGTTGAAACCAGGAATTCATGGAAAGATGGATATTTTACTATGAGGATTGCCTTTTATTTTTTTGTTTAGATTTCACACAATACTTTTAGTATTAAATCTAAACTACATTAGTGTTGTTGTTAGGGCTTGGTTTACACTTAGCCTAATTCTCAGCATTTTCATTAATGATTCATGTCAAACAAACCAACTTTTAAATTAAAAATGAATTAGTTGTCATTGTTAAAAAAAAAAAAAAAATTACGGCAAAAATGTGTATAATGATCAAGAATTTCTTGGTAGTAATATATTCAACTAGTAGTACTACTACAGTATATTTAACTATGATTTATCCCTCTACTAGTGTGTGTGCAGCCTTAGGCTGCCCCTGCAGAAGAGAAACAAACTTTGCTGGAGAGGACCCGCATCCTCTTATGTTTCATAATTAACAGTGCTTAGCTAATAAGCGTGCCGCCGTATCCCAGCATCCTCAAAGTCTCAACTGCTGATAACTGCTAAGACTCCATATTGGATTTGGGTGTGGTACTATACTGAAGAGGGCTCACTCCGCTTTACCTCATTCAATGTGTTGCAATATCTGTTGTTTTAATCAAAAATCCTAAGAATATTTTTTCATTTATTTTGGAGTATTGCTTTCTCAAAATATTAATGGGGATCAAAGCTCGGAAAGAGATAAAGTGGAGAGAGAGAAAGTGTCAACCGATCAGCTCCTGTCGTTTTTAAAACACAGCCTTTACCATGGCCGCTAGGAGTATACTTTATCTCTCTCCATGGCTTAATAAATAGACCCCTTTATCTATCTCCACTTTATCTCTCTCCATATTTAGATAAATCTCTCCCTTAGAATCATCTTTATACAAAAGCCGACATTACAAACCTTTGAAGATGACAGTCTTAAAGTCCGAGGGTCACTAACCTTCACTTTTACATGAACAGGAAAATATACCACCCGAACAATGCCCAGCTTGGTATGGCAGTGATGAGGGCAGGAGTCACGCACTGGCATGCTGGCTTCATCGAAGTCGGGCACGGGATGATCTGCAAGGCCTACGCCATCCTTCTGGTTACTCATGGGCCCAGTCACCCCATTACCAAAGATCTGGAGGTCAGTACAATACTCCTGTCACCACTATTTTATCTCTTATTTTAGGGAATGATAGTTTATAAACCAAACACATAACGGAGGCCCATTTGTTAGGAGTTTAGTTTGAATTAAAGTGTACTCATGATAAAATGATACATCCATAATAATGCAGAATATCACAGGTGACAAGCACTTCAGTGATTTTGCAGGTGGTCACAAAGATTGCAAGCTGCCGCGCACGTGTGCCCTCCCGTGTTTTTGTATTGAAGCAAAGATAGTCTGCACCAACTCTTACCACATTCTACGGTAATTGTGTTGATCCAATGAAGTCCAAACAAAACCACCTATCTGCAAACCAAAGTAATCAATGAGGGTAAGGGTGGGGCTGTGTGTCCTATAGCAAACTTGGGTCAGCGCACGGTAATGACATTCTCTCCTCTAGGGACCACCTTCTCTGCTCTCAATACAGCACAGCTGTGGCCTCAGGCAGGAGCAGAAGCCTTGGAGTGGGAGAGTGGGAGAGGGGGGGGTGGGGTGGTTACTGGCTCCCTCACCTCCTGGCCCTGAACCCCAGAGTGGCCCAACCCCTTGCATAATACCTGTCTCAGGGAAAGTTTAGTAAAGATACAGACGGGGTCATGGTTAAAATAAAAGAGCTTATGGCTCGGACCCCTGGTGTAATAAGAAGATACAAGACCTCTTTTTCACACAAGGAACTTACCAATATTTGTATGAGCTATTTGAACAAGATGAATAATTGCCTCAATAAGTTCAACAAAACAGTTCTTACATGAACTCTACATAATTCTAATATTAGCCAAAGATCTGAGTTTACACAATGCCTGCCTACTTAATGGCTGCTTTCTCCTGGAGGGAGCAGCCAAGTCGCGCAGGAGGGGTCATGGAGGAGGTGGCGATGCGATCGTGTCATCGTAGCCCTGCTCCCGCTTTACAATGCCTACTTTACCGGCATTGTAAAGCGGGGGGCAGTCCATATGATGACACAATTTAGCGAATTGGGGGCTGGCGGATGAAAGGTGGTCTGGGAGCGGGATGTGGGAGACTTGACCACTTTCTCGGGGGGTGGGGGTCCGGAGTGCCACATGATATTCGGGAGCCTCCCGGCCTTTCCGGGAAAGTAATCAAATATGATTTAAACCTTACTATAAAGGAACAGTGAATCCTTTCAAAAAGTCAATAAGAAATATAGGGGTCTATGTACTATGCCTTGGCGAGAGAGAAAGTAGATGTAGATAAAGTATCAGCCAATCAGCTCGTAACTGTTATGTTACAGGCAGTTGTTGAAAAATTATAGGTAGAAGCTGATTGGTTGTAAGTTTAGTTTATCTCTCTCCTTTTTATCGCTCTGTAAGGCTGAGCACATAGACCCCAGATTATCCTTCATCCCCCCTGCGGCCCCACCAGCTAATCCCCTCTGTTCTCCTGTATCCAGCCTGCTGTACTACACCCCCCACACCCAACCACGCTCTACAAGTACCTTTGAGAGGTGCCTGTGGGGGGATGTATCAAAGCTTGGAGAAAGATAAAGTGAAGAGAGAGACAAAGTACCACCCACTAAGCGCCTGTCATTTTTCAAACACAGGAAAAAGGGGGGATTAGACTGTGCACCTTGTTCTTAAATATAATGAAAGGTGCTACCATGCTGAGGCTTCTAGTACTACACAAGATAAAGAAAAATGCTGATGCGCACTTTTTCAAACACAGCCTGTAAAGTGACTCTTTAGAAGCTGATACTAATACTTTATCTCTCTCCACCTTATTTCTCGCCAAGCTTTGATAAATCTCCCCCTGTGTCTCTCAGGCAGTGTAATTTCACTTTGTCTCTCAGGAATAGGGAGAGGTTTGTGTGTCGCAAACTGCCCCTACTGTGGTAGGGTAAGCAGTGGTCAGAGGCCCTCATTCCGAGTTGTTCGTTCGCTAGCTACTTTTAGCAGAAATGCAAACACAAAGCCGCCGCCCTCTGGGAGTGTATCTTAGCATAGCAGAATTGCTAACGAAAGATTAGCAATTCTGCTATTAAGTATTTCCTTGCAGTTTCTGAGTAGCTCCAGACCTACTCCTAGATTGCGATCACCTCAGTCCGTTTAGTTCCTGGTTTGACGTCACAAACACGCCCAGCGTCCGGCCAGCCACTCCCCCATTTCCCCAGCCACTCTTGCGTTTTCTGCTGGCACGCCTGCGTTTTTTTAGCATACTCCCAGAAAACGCTCAGTTGCCACCCAGAAACACCCACTTCCTGTCATTCATTCTCCGATCAGCAGAGCGATTGAAAAGCTTAGTTCGCCCGTGAGTAAAATAGCATAATTTTGTGTGAAATTGCTTAGCGCGTGCGTCCTGCGGTGCATACGCATGCGCAGAACTGCCGGATTTTAGCCTATTAGCAATTCTTCTAAAAATAGCAGCGAGCGAACAACTCGGAATGACCACCAGAGTCTCGCAAGCTTGAGAGCTTGCAACTGCTGCTGCCACAATATGGCTATATATGTTGATTTCCATACATTTGATTTCCATACAAGGATTACCACCTGTCCAAACTCTGGACAGTCTGGCGGATGTCTGCAGTAAACCTTAACAATGTGCAAAGTCCCTTATGGAACCCCAACAGTCAGTTCACGGAACCCTAGGAATCTGCAAAACGCAGGTTGGGAATCACTACAATAGGCTAACAAGCAGGGTTTCTCATTGAAGTCCTAGCATACAGCATGAAAGCAAACAGAGGAATATTTATTCTGATGACACATTGAGGTCTTAAAGCAGCCTTGAAACTAGTCAATTTCTCTTCTGTTTAAGAAAAAGGACAATTAGAATGTGATTATTTGGCTACTGCAATTTGTTTTGCACAACTATCTGTGCACCAGGTCCCATAAATGCCCTATAATGTAATATTTGCAATGCAAGAGGACTAAGTAGTAACAACTGTGCTCATTAGAATAGTTGCAGGGCCGGTATCCGTTCAGATGGTTGTCAATGTTAAGGTCGACACTCATTGTCGACATTGACATCGTCGACGTGGACAAATGGTCGACACGTGAAAATGGTCGACACATGAAAAGGTTGACGCCTTTTTTTTTAAATATATAGATTTTTTACTTTTTCATCCACATGGACTACGTTTGGGAATAGTAACCTGACGAGCGAATCGAGCCATGCAAGGGCACGCGGTACTGTAATTGGGGTTCCTGGTCATGTTACGGAAAAAATGACACCAGAAACAGTTAAAAAACCCACGTCGACCTTTTATGTGTCGACCATTTTTGTGTGTCGACAATTTGTCCATGTCGACCATGTCAATGTCGACCATAATGACTGTCGACCTTAACATTGTCGAACATTCATACCGGATCCTGCAGGGCCATGCTCCACTCTGTGAATAAAGAAGTATTAACACCTTATATTGGCAAGTGCCCACAAGTTGCTAGGTGTGTAGTGGCTGTAAGCAAGAAAGTTAGTCCACATGTTGATTCCAAACCAGAGTAGGTTTTATTGAAGGTAACATGATACAGGTGATAGAAGATAAACAGCAGTCAATATGATAAGGTATAAATCTATCCAGGGCTAAGTGCTGTACAGCCATACAGCACTGTGACACTTCAATAACACAGTGACAGACTTGGGCCTATGCACACTCCTTTATAGAACTAAGTAAACAACATGCACCTGCAGTCTAATCAGCCTTACTTTTAAGTCTGGTGACTCAGATGTGATGCTATTGAGGCTGATGAGTCATGCACAATAACACTCAGTCAAAAGACAGCTCGTGGCATTTAACTATATGTGAACACCTGATATAATATTTGCACCCATGATCCTTTCCGACAGGTGATGCGTGGACAGACAGAGATGGAGCTGAGGATGTTCAAGCAGAATGAGTTTGTCTATTACAAGATGAGAGAAGCAGCTCTGTCAAACAAACCAATTCAGGTCATGCAAGAACCCAACAGCGAGACTCAAACAAACCTGTTCCACAAGAAGCCCTAGACGGACATTTGGAACTGTCTCAGGCCACATAATCCTTCCAGTCCTGCACAAGAGCTTGATCACAGCGCAGAGCTTTGCACTGTCATTATTGATCACAGCGCAGAGCTTTGCACTGTCATTATTGTCTGTGGGGTGATCTTCCATGTTGTGCACCTGTCACATTGAACCCCATCCCTCTGCTTTATTTAATTGTATGCCAATCTATGTAAATCCATGTTTTCCCTCTAAAAATAAAGACTATTTATGACTTCCTAGTCTTGCCCATCTTGGCTTGTTTTTATAATGTGTCTATTGATTTATCGTGACTACCTTTACCATAAACCATTAAGCTAGCTTATCTTACTAAAATAACTGACACGGACACAATAAGACGCAGACAACCACTGCGTAAGTTTTAAAAGGTCATTAACGTATTTATTAAGTGGAGGAATGAAGCTGAAGATCACCGGTATTTGAGGAACTGAAAAACTGTGGTTTATGATTGGTAGACAAAGCTGAAGGAGGCTGGGTTTTGAAGGTCTCAAAGACTGTGGCTTGTGACTGGTAGACGAGGTTGAAGGAGACTGGTTTTGAAGAACTGAAAGACTGTGGCTTGAGCTTGGAGAGCGAGGCTGAAGAACTGAGATCCCGAAGAAACGAAGACTGTTGCTTGGGCTTGGAAAGCGAGGCTGAAGTACTCAGATTCTGAAGAAACTAAGACTGTGGTTTGGGCTAGCGAGATGCCCGTAGGAACCACCGTTTAGCACCCGAAGCCCCTTAACAACTGGGAGGCAGTGAGCGCCTCCACGAGTGGCGACGGGCAGGGGTTAAAGTGAGACGGAACGGGGCGGAACTGCGTTCCGTCAGTTCCACTTGGAGACGGAATGCAGTTCCGCCTCCTCCAGCTCACCTAACCCGCTGTGTGGGAGATGCCGGGCGCCCGCTGAGATTGCGTTACCAGCGGGCGCCTGGCGGCAGCCGGAGGCAGGAGCTCAGTACTGAGCTCTGCCGTCCGGCGCTGTCACTGTGCACTATGGGAGAGATGTCATAACATCTCTCCCATAGTGCCGAGGAGCGGGCGGCGAGAGAGAACTGCAGCGGTCTGGGAACGGGGCTCGGTGAGTATTGTTATTGTTTTCTTCCTTAGTGCAGTGGCGCATCTACGGGGGGCATTACTACTGGGTCCTTAGTGCAGCGGCGCATCTACGGGGGGCATTACTACTGGGGGGGGGCATCTACAGGGGAGGATCTACTAGGGGGAAACTGCTGGGGGGCATCTACTGGGGGCATTACTACTGGGGGGACATCTACAAGGGGCAAGCTACTGGGGGCAAAATACAAAGGGGCTAACTACTGGGAGCAAACTACAGGAGGACATTACTACTGGGGGCAAACTACAGGAGGGCATTACTACTGGGGAGGCATCTACAGGGGGACATTATTACTGGGGGCAACTACAAGGGGGCAAGCTACTGGGGGCAAACTACAAGGGGGAAAGCTTCTGGGGGCAAACTACAAAGGGGTTAACTACTGGGGGCAACCTACAGGAGGGCATTACTACTGGTGGCAAACTACAGGAGGGCATTAGAACTAGAGATGAGCGCCTGAAATTTTTCGGGTTTTGTGTTTTGGTTTTGGGTTCGGTTCCGCGGCCGTGTTTTGGGTTCGAACGCGTTTTGGCAAAACCTCACCGAATTTTTTTTGTCGGATTCGGGTGTGTTTTGGATTCGGGTGTTTTTTTCAAAAAACACTAAAAAACAGCTTAAATCATAGAATTTGGGGGTCATTTTGATCCCAAAGTATTATTAACCTCAAAAACCATAATTTACACTCATTTTCAGTCTATTCTGAATACCTCACACCTCACAATATTATTTTTAGTCCTAAAATTTGCACCGAGGTCGCTGTGTGAGTAAGATAAGCGACCCTAGTGGCCGACACAAACACCGGGCCCATCTAGGAGTGGCACTGCAGTGTCACGCAGGATGTCCCTTCCAAAAAACCCTCCCCAAACAGCACATGACGCAAAGAAAAAAAGAGGCGCAATGAGGTAGCTGTGTGAGTAAGATTAGCGACCCTAGTGGCCGACACAAACACCGGGCCCATCTAGGAGTGGCACTGCAGTGTCACGCAGGATGTCCCTTCCAAAAAACCCTCCCCAAACAGCACATGACGCAAAGAAAAAAAGAGGCGCAATGAGGTAGCTGTGTGAGTAAGATTAGCGACCCTAGTGGCCGACACAAACACCGGGCCCATCTAGGAGTGGCACTGCAGTGTCACGCAGGATGTCCCTTCCAAAAAACCCTCCCCAAACAGCACATGACGCAAAGAAAAAAAGAGGCGCAATGAGGTAGCTGTGTGAGTAAGATTAGCGACCCTAGTGGCCGACACAAACACCGGGCCCATCTAGGAGTGGCACTGCAGTGTCACGCAGGATGTCCCTTCCAAAAAACCCTCCCCAAACAGCACATGACGCAAAGAAAAAAAGAGGCGCAATGAGGTAGCTGACTGTGTGAGTAAGATTAGCGACCCTAGTGGCCGACACAAACACCGGGCCCATCTAGGAGTGGCACTGCAGTGTCACGCAGGATGTCCCTTCCTAAAAAACCCTCCCCAATCAGCACATGATGCAAAGAAAAAGAAAAGAAAAAAGAGGTGCAAGATGGAATTGTCCTTGGGCCCTCCCACCCACCCTTATGTTGTATAAACAAAACAGGACATGCACACTTTAACCAACCCATCATTTCAGTGACAGGGTCTGCCACACGACTGTGACTGATATGACGGGTTGGTTTGGACCCCCCCCAAAAAAGAAGCAATTAATCTCTCCTTGCACAAACTGGCTCTACAGAGGCAAGATGTCCACCTCATCTTCACCCTCCGATATATCACCGTGTACATCCCCCTCCTCACAGATTATCAATTCGTCCCCACTGGAATCCACCATCTCAGCTCCCTGTGTACTTTGTGGAGGCAATTGCTGCTGGTCAATGTCTCCGCGGAGGAATTGATTATAATTCATTTTAATGAACATCATCTTCTCCACATTTTCTGGATGTAACCTCGTACGCCGATTGCTGACAAGGTGAGCGGCGGCACTAAACACTCTTTCGGAGTACACACTTGTGGGAGGGCAACTTAGGTAGAATAAAGCCAGTTTGTGCAAGGGCCTCCAAATTGCCTCTTTTTCCTGCCAGTATAAGTACGGACTGTGTGACGTGCCTACTTGGATGCGGTCACTCATATAATCCTCCACCATTCTATCAATGTTGAGAGAATCATATGCAGTGACAGTAGACGACATGTCCGTAATCGTTGTCAGGTCCTTCAGTCCGGACCAGATGTCAGCATCAGCAGTCGCTCCAGACTGCCCTGCATCACCGCCAGCGGGTGGGCTCGGAATTCTGAGCCTTTTCCTCGCACCCCCAGTTGCGGGAGAATGTGAAGGAGGAGATGTTGACAGGTCGCGTTCCGCTTGACTTGACAATTTTGTCACCAGCAGGTCTTTCAACCCCAGCAGACCTGTGTCTGCCGGAAAGAGAGATCCAAGGTAGGCTTTAAATCTAGGATCGAGCACGGTGGCCAAAATGTAGTGCTCTGATTTCAACAGATTGACCACCCGTGAATCCTTGTTAAGCGAATTAAGGGCTGCATCCACAAGTCCCACATGCCTAGCGGAATCGCTCCCTTTTAGCTCCTTCTTCAATGCCTCCAGCTTCTTCTGCAAAAGCCTGATGAGGGGAATGACCTGACTCAGGCTGGCAGTGTCTGAACTGACTTCACGTGTGGCAAGTTCAAAGGGCATCAGAACCTTGCACAACGTTGAAATCATTCTCCACTGCACTTGAGACAGGTGCATTCCACCTACTATATCGTGCTCAATTGTATAGGCTTGAATGGCCTTTTGCTGCTCCTCCAACCTCTGAAGCATATAGAGGGTTGAATTCCACCTCGTTACCACTTCTTGCTTCAGATGATGGCAGGGCAGGTTCAGTAGTTTTTGGTGGTGCTCCAGTTTTCTGTACGTGGTGCCTGTACGCCGAAAGTGTCCCGCAATTCTTCTGGCCACCGACAGCATCTCTTGCACGCCCCTGTCGTTTTTTAAAAAATTCTGCACCACCAAATTCAAGGTATGTGCAAAACATGGGACGTGCTGGAATTGGCCCAGATTTAATGCACACACAATATTGCTGGCGTTGTCCGATGCCACAAATCCACAGGAGAGTCCAATTGGGGTAAGCCATTCCGCGATGATCTTCCTCAGTTGCCGTAAGAGGTTTTCAGCTGTGTGCGTATTCTGGAAAGCGGTGATACAAAGCGTAGCCTGCCTAGGAAAGAGTTGGCGTTTGCGAGATGCTGCTACTGGTGCCGCCGCTGCTGTTCTTGCGGCGGGAGTCCATACATCTACCCAGTGGGCTGTCACAGTCATATAGTCCTGACCCTGCCCTGCTCCACTTGTCCACATGTCCGTGGTTAAGTGGACATTGGGTACAGCTGCATTTTTTAGGACACTGGTGACTCTTTTTCTGAGGTCTGTGTACATTTTCGGTATCGCCTGCCTAGAGAAATGGAACCTAGATGGTATTTGGTACCGGGGACACAGTACCTCCAACAAGTCTCTAGTTGGCTCTGCAGTAATGATGGATACCGGAACCACGTTTCTCACCACCCAGGATGCCAAGGCCTCAGTTATCCGCTTTGCAGTAGGATGACTGCTGTGATATTTCATCTTCCTCGCAAAGGACTGTTGAACAGTCAATTGCTTACTGGAAGTAGTACAAGTGGGCTTACGACTTCCCCTCTGGGATGACCATCGACTCCCAGCGGCAACAACAGCAGCGCCAGCAGCAGTAGGCGTTACACGCAAGGATGCATCGGAGGAATCCCAGGCAGGAGAGGACTCGTCAGAATTGCCAGTGACATGGCCTGCAGGACTATTGGCATTCCTGGGGAAGGAGGAAATTGACACTGAGGGAGTTGGTGGGGTGGTTTGCGTGAGCTTGGTTACAAGAGGAAGGGATTTACTGGTCAGTGGACTGCTTCCGCTGTCACCCAAAGTTTTTGAACTTGTCACTGACTTATTATGAATGCGCTGCAGGTGACGTATAAGGGAGGATGTTCCGAGGTGGTTAACGTCCTTACCCCTACTTATTACAGCTTGACAAAGGGAACACACGGCTTGACACCTGTTGTCCGCATTTCTGGTGAAATACCTCCACACCGAAGAGCTGATTTTTTTGGTATTTTCACCTGGCATGTCAACGGCCATATTCCTCCCACGGACAACAGGTGTCTCCCCGGGTGCCTGACTTAAACAAACCACCTCACCATCAGAATCCTCCTGGTCAATTTCCTCCCCAGCGCCAGCAACACCCATATCCTCCTCATCCTGGTGTACTTCAACACTGACATCTTCAATCTGACTATCAGGAACTGGACTGCGGGTGCTCCTTCCAGCACTTGCAGGGGGCGTGCAAATGGTGGAAGGCGCATGCTCTTCACGTCCAGTGTTGGGAAGGTCAGGCATCGCAACCGACACAATTGGACTCTCCTTGTGGATTTGGGATTTCAAAGAACGCACAGTTCTTTGCGGTGCTTTGCCTTTTGCCAGCTTGAGTCTTTTCAGTTTTCTAGCGAGAGGCTGAGTGCTTCCATCCTCATGTGAAGCTGAACCACTAGCCATGAACATAGGCCAGGGCCTCAGCCGTTCCTTGCCACTCCGTGTGGTAAATGGCATATTGGCAAGTTTACGCTTCTCCTCCGACAATTTTATTTTTGGTTTTGGAGTCCTTTTTTTACTGATATTTGGTGTTTTGGTTTTGACATGCTCTGTACTATGCCATTGGGCATCGGCCTTGGCAGACGACGTTGCTGGCATTTCATCGTCTCGGCCATGACTAGTGGCAGCAGCTTCAGCACGAGGTGGAAGTGGATCTTGATCTTTCCCTAATTTTGGAACCTCAACATTTTTGTTCTCCATATTTTAATAGGCACAACTAAAAGGCACCTCAGGTAAACAATGGAGATGGATGGATTGGATACTAGTATACAATTATGGACGGGCTGCCGAGTGCCGACACAGAGGTAGCCACAGCCGTGAACTACCGCACTGTACTGTGTCTGCTGCTAATATATAGACTGGTTGATAAAGAGATAGTATACTCGTAACTAGTATGTATGTATAAAGAAAGAAAAAAAAACCACGGTTAGGTGGTATATACAATTATGGACGGGCTGCCGAGTGCCGACACAGAGGTAGCCACAGCCGTGAACTACCGCACTGTACTGTGTCTGCTGCTAATATATAGACTGGTTGATAAAGAGATAGTATACTCGTAACTAGTATGTATGTATAAAGAAAGAAAAAAAACCCACGGTTAGGTGGTATATACAATTATGGACGGGCTGCCGAGTGCCGACACAGAGGTAGCCACAGCCGTGAACTACCGCACTGTACTGTGTCTGCTGCTAATATATAGACTGGTTGATAAAGAGATAGTATACTCGTAACTAGTATGTATGTATAAAGAAAGAAAAAAAAACCACGGTTAGGTGGTATATACAATTATGGACGGGCTGCCGAGTGCCGACACAGAGGTAGCCACAGCCGTGAACTACCGCACTGTACTGTGTCTGCTGCTAATATAGACTGGTTGATAAAGAGATAGTATACTCGTAACTAGTATGTATGTATAAAGAAAGAAAAAAAAACCACGGTTAGGTGGTATATACAATTATGGACGGGCTGCCGAGTGCCGACACAGAGGTAGCCACAGCCGTGAACTACCGCACTGTACTGTGTCTGCTGCTAATATATAGACTGGTTGATAAAGAGATAGTATACTCGTAACTAGTATGTATGTATAAAGAAAGAAAAAAAAACCACGGTTAGGTGGTATATACAATTATGGACGGGCTGCCGAGTGCCGACACAGAGGTAGCCACAGCCGTGAACTACCGCACTGTACTGTGTCTGCTGCTAATATATAGACTGGTTGATAAAGAGATAGTATACTCGTAACTAGTATGTATGTATAAAGAAAGAAAAAAAAACCACGGTTAGGTGGTATATACAATTATGGACGGGCTGCCGAGTGCCGACACAGAGGTAGCCACAGCCGTGAACTACCGCACTGTACTGTGTCTGCTGCTAATATAGACTGGTTGATAAAGAGATAGTATACTCGTAACTAGTATGTATGTATAAAGAAAGAAAAAAAAACCACGGTTAGGTGGTATATACAATTATGGACGGGCTGCCGAGTGCCGACACAGAGGTAGCCACAGCCGTGAACTACCGCACTGTACTGTGTCTGCTGCTAATATATAGACTGGTTGATAAAGAGATAGTATACTCGTAACTAGTATGTATGTATAAAGAAAGAAAAAAAACCCACGGTTAGGTGGTATATACAATTATGGACGGGCTGCCGAGTGCCGACACAGAGGTAGCCACAGCCGTGAACTACCGCACTGTACTGTGTCTGCTGCTAATATATAGACTGGTTGATAAAGAGATAGTATACTCGTAACTAGTATGTATGTATAAAGAAAGAAAAAAAAACCACGGTTAGGTGGTATATACAATTATGGACGGGCTGCCGAGTGCCGACACAGAGGTAGCCACAGCCGTGAACTACCGCACTGTACTGTGTCTGCTGCTAATATAGACTGGTTGATAAAGAGATAGTATACTACTAATATTATATACTGGTGGTCAGGTCACTGGTCACTAGTCACACTGGCAGTGGCACTCCTGCAGCAAAAGTGTGCACTGTTTAATTTTAATATAATATTATGTACTCCTGGCTCCTGCTATAACCTATAACTGGCACTGCAGTAGTGCTCCCCAGTCTCCCCCACAATTATAAGCTGTGTGAGCTGAGCAGTCAGACAGATATATAATATATATAGATGATGCAGCACACTGGCCTGAGCCTGAGCAGTGCACACAGATATGGTATGTGACTGACTGAGTCACTGTGTGTATCGCTTTTTTCAGGCAGAGAACGGATATATTAAATAAACTGCACTGTGTGTCTGGTGGTCACTCACTATATAATATATTATGTACTCCTGGCTCCTGCTATAACCTATAACTGGCACTGCAGTAGTGCTCCCCAGTCTCCCCCACAATTATAAGCTGTGTGAGCTGAGCAGTCAGACAGATATATAATATTATATATAGATAATAGATGATGCAGCACACTGGCCTGAGCCTGAGCAGTGCACACAGATATGGTATGTGACTGAGTCACTGTGTGCTGTGTATCGCTTTTTTCAGGCAGAGAACGGATTATAAATAAAAGTGGTGGTCACTGGTCACTATCAGCAAAACTCTGCACTGTACACTACTGAGTACTCCTAATGCTCCCCAAAATTAGTAAATCAAGTGTCTAAACGGAGAGGACGCCAGCCACGTCCTCTCCCTATCAATCTCAATGCACGTGTGAAAATGGCGGCGACGCGCGGCTCCTTATATAGAATCCGAGTCTCGCGATAGAATCCGAGCCTCGCGAGAATCCGACAGCGTCATGATGACGTTCGGGCGCGCTCGGGTTTACCGAGCAAGGCGGGAAGATCCGAGTCGCTCGGACCCGTGAAAAAAACCATGAAGTTCTGGCGGGTTCGGATTCAGAGAAACCGAACCCGCTCATCTCTAATTAGAACTGGGAGCAAACTACAGGAGGGCATTACTACTGGGGGAAAACTACAGGAGGGCATTACTACTGGGGCAAACTACACTGGGGGCAAACTACAGGAGAGCATTACTACTGGGTGCAAACTACAGGAGGGCATTACTACTGGGGGAAAACTACACTGGGGCAAACTACAGGAGGGCATTACTACTGGAGGAATAACTACAGGGGCATTACTACTTGGAGGCAAACTACTGGGGGCATAACTACAGGGGCTAAACTACTGGGGGCATTACTACTGGGAGCTAAACTACAAGCGAGGCATAACTACAGGGACTAAACAACTGGAGGCATAACCACAGGGGCTAAACTACAAGGGGGCAAACTACAGGGGGGCATTACTGCTGGTGGCTAAACTACAAGCAGGCAAACTACTGGGGGCATTACCACTGGGAGGCTACACTAAAGGGGGGGATAAACTACTGGGGTCATAACTGGAGGGGCATTACCACTGAGGGCATAACTACTAGGGCTAAACTACAGGGGGCTAAACCAGAGGCGTCACCGGGTGTGGTGACACCCGGTGCGCGCCCCTGATCTCCTGCCGCGATCGCTGCAAAAAAGGGGCGTTGCCTTGTATTTAGGGGGCGTGGCTTCGCTGGGATCACAGAATCGTCACTCTGGGGGCGTGCCCAGCATCTCCAGAGATGCTGGGCTTCCCCCAGAGCCAGTCTCCGTCCACTGTCGGCTCCACTTCTGTGACAGGAGCCGGGTGCTGTAGGAGACTTTCTCACTGCAGCACCTGGTTCCTGTCAGTGCGGAGGAGCTGACATTTGGTGTCACCCTCCTCCAGGCGTCACACCCGGGTGCGGGCCGCACCCCCCGCACCCGCCTTGTGACGCCACTGGGCTAAACGACTGGGGGCATTACTACAGGCAACATTACTACTGGGGGCAATACTATACAGGGGCATTACCATTAAGGGCATTACTACTGGGGGCCCTCCTAATGAGGGCATTGTATAGGGGGCACTTCATAAGGGGCATCACTCCTGGGGACATAAGGGACATTACTATTGTGGGCATTGCATAAGGAGCACTACTACTATGGGCTCTATATAAGGGACACTACCACTGAGGGCACTACGAGTACAGTGGACATTGCATAAGGAGCACTACTACGGTGGGCATTATGTGTATTACGGGGTGTTACTACTGTGAGCATTCCTACTATTCTGTGACCACACCACTTTATTTTTGAGACCACACCCACTTTTTGCGGCACGCGCAATACCTTTTTTACATGGGCGCCGTGGGGTGGGGGGTGAGTTCCACCACCTCTCTACGACCACTTTAAGCACTGGTGACGGGTTTAAGCGACAGGACAACAGCAGCGATAGGTCACAGACTGATGATAGCAACCGAAACAGGGGAACCAGGAGCAGCCTGGGAGCACAGAGCTGGAGCACCTTTCACAGGAAAGTAACTTGAAGCACTGGCACTCTCTCCCTGAGCCAGCTCCCTTTTATAAGGGAAGACTGCACCGGATTGGCTGGAACCGGAGTGTGAATTCAATTGGCAAATCTCTGGTCTCCAACATGGCCACCCCCAGCACAGGGGACATTCTCAGCTGCAGCACTTTAGCTAACCCAGCTCCTGCCCCGACTTCCTGAAACAGAATCACCGCCAGAGGGCTCTGATGCAGCGACTACTCACCGCAGCGCCCTGCTCACCAGACCCCAGCCCCCGACCTCAGGAAGCCGCACATACGCCCAAGGACCCAATGCAAGCAGCTCCCCGCCGTCGCAGCCACGCCAACCACCGCGATGGCAACCCCCGGGAGACTGCACCGGAGGTAAGGCTTCGGATACTGACACAAATAGTACAGCTTTCTATATGGAGGAACTCAATGACAGTCACCATGTACTACTTGAAATTTTGCAGGAGAGTACCAGTAATACCTGGTGATAGGCACCGCCGGCAGTCCTATATGCGACAATTCAATCCTTTTTTGAGAATTTAAGGCTCTTCTCCCATTGGTAATAGCCCCTATGTAAACTCCAATGAGGCAGGAAATTATGTGGATGATGAAACAATCTCAGAGCTGCCATCAGGGGGGGACAGTCGGCACTTAAGTCCAGGGACCAGGCTGAGAATGGGACCCACCCCTGTCTCCTACTGCCGATACCTGGAGAGCTGCACCAGGCTGCGCAAAAACAGCGGCCCAATGAGCACGGAGAACTTCTTAAAAGCAAGCCTTCCCTGTGCATTGGTTCTCTGCGATTCATTTCTCCAGGTCTGCTACTTTCTACTTATATGTAATGTCATGGCGTGTGATGTCACATAGGGATGGAGCGCTGAGGAGCAGCAGAATTTGTTTTCGGGAGGAGAGGGGCCCTGCCTATTTTGTCAGTCCCGGGCCCCACAGTTTCGAAATGGCATCCCTTGTAGCAGTATATAAATAAACGGTAATGATAAATTGCTAGCCCCTCTCTTTATACAGTGCTGTTATACAACTTTGAGAAAGCTATGCAGTACTGCAATCAACCAACAGGTGGCAGAGATGCACTTTATACAGATGATTAGGACCTTGGCCCTCATTCCGAGTTGATCGGTCACAAGGCGAATTTAGCAGAGTTACACACGCTAAGCCGCCGCCTACTGGGAGTGAATCTTAGCTTCTTAAAATTGCGACCGATGTATTCGCAATATTGCGATTACTAACTACTTAGCAGTTTCAGAGTAGCTCCAGACTTACTCTGCCTGTGCGATCAGTTCAGTGCTTGTCGTTCCTGGTTGACGTCACAAACACACCCAGCGTTCGCCCAGGCACTCCCACCGTTTCCCCGGCCACTCCTGCGTTTTTTCCGGAAACGGTAGCGTTTTCAGCCACACGCCCCTGAAACGCCGTGTTTCCGCCCAGTAACACCCATTTCCTGTCAATCACATTACGATCGCCGGAGCGAAGAAAAAGCCGTGAGTAAAAATACTTTCATCATAGTAAAGTTACTTGGCGCAGTCGCAGTGCGAACATTGCGCATGCGTACTAAGCGGATTTTCACTGCGATGCGATGAAAAATACCGAGCGAACAACTCGGAATGAGGGCCCTTATTTCATCATTTCACTGCAAACATTTTACCATTTATTGCAACCATCTGTCTATGCATCAAAGTAAATGCATTTCTGTAAATTGTATTAATTATGACATAAAAGCCTTTTCGGGTCAATCACAAAGCAGCAAAGGCCTGTAGTATAACTAATGTTTCGTGGTGTAGCAGGGCTATTTCTGTGCAGCTATACTCGCTTATAGAGGAGACCCATGTGATTGAAAAGTTTTCATTTTTTGATGGAAGCAGTAGAAATAAACGGGGGCGGTCAGGATAATCTTTGAAGGTTGGCTACTCTTGTTTGCTTTTGTTTGCGTCCACATGATGAGATTTTGTGCCACTGGATGAGTAATTTCAGGATGGAGTGGACATATATATTGAAGCAGTTTTGGATTATCAAATCCTAGAACTGGATGAGCTACAACTACGGTTGAACTGAAGCCAGCTTTTCAGTTTTTGACATGAGAGGAAACAAAGGCCCTCATTCCGAGTTGTTCGCTCGGTAAAAATCTTTGCATCGCAGCGATTTTCCGCTTAATGCACATGCGCAATGTTCGCAGTGCGACTGCGCCAAGTAAATTTGCTATGCAGTTAGGATTTTTACTCACGGCTTTTTCATCGTTCTGGCGATCGTAATGTGATTGACAGGAAATGGGTGTTACTGGGCGGAAACAGGCCGTTTTATGGGCGTGTGTGAAAAAACGCTACCGTTTCCGAAAAAACGCAGGAGTGGCCGGAGAAACGGAGGAGTGTCTGGGCGAACGCTGGGTGTGTTTGTGACGTCAAACCAGGAACGACAAGCACTGAACTGATCGCAGATGCCGAGTAAGTCTGGAGCTACTCAGAAACCTCTATGAGGTGTGTAATCGCAATATTGCGAATACATCGTTCGCAATTTTAAGATGCTAAGATTCACTCCCAGTAGGCGGCGACTTAGCATGAGCAAATCTGCTAAAATCCGCTTGCGAGCGAACAACTCGGAATGACCCCCAAAGTTGGAAAAATTGGCGCCCGAGAACCAGGTGTTTCAAAATTCAAATATTAACATAATCTATTCTAAATACATTATATGCATGCAAATAACATCAATAATTGCTCCTGACATTACATTAATACCCCCCCACCCCTCTCACACACACACACACACTCACACTCACATTACAAAAACCTGCCTCCTCTGCCCCTCCGATGACTGGTGCCCCTTTCAAATACACTCCACTTACATCAGAGGGAGTGGTTTTCTCCCTTGCACCCCCCCCCCCCCCCCCCCCCGGCTACACCACTTGCTACAGCCACTGCTATAATGAGAGGTGTGTGACCACGGGCATAGCCAGGGCCGGTGCTAGGGTGTTCGGCGCCCCCCTGCAAACTATAAATTTGCACCCTCCCATACTTTACAAAGGGACACTGCACATAATACCCCCTTGTAGTAGTGACGCTTACACATGTAACGCCCCCCATAGTAGTGACGCTTACACACGTACCGCTCCCTATAGTAGTGCCGCTTACACACAAAATGCCCCCTGTACCAGTACCGCTTACACACGTAACGCCCCATGTACCTGACAATGTCTATAATATTTGTCCTATTAAAAACACGTTAAAGGTTAAAGAACACAGTACGCAATTGGCGCAAAAAGTACCACAAGGGTACGCCCTTAACTATACCTTAAGGAATGTACTTATACTGTAAACATTTGTGCAGTGATAATGTGTAGATGTAATGCAGTGTAACCTTGTTAGCTTAAAAGCTGTATGAGCGACTATGACGCTCTGAGAACCTTTATGCATTTATAATAATCAATCAAATACCGGTCCAAGGTTCTAACGCCTTTAGTGAGAGAATGAACATTCAAAAAGAATAATACAATACAAGCTATACACTACCAAAATAACATAAAATATCTAACCAAGTAACTAACATATAATACAATAAAGACACAAGTACGTTTAAGGGGGAGAGAGAATGGCTAACAATAACAATAAGACAATATGGTTATATGGCTGCAGAGAATCTTACACATGTGAGGAACAATCGCTGCGCAGTTAGTCAATGCTGAGAATCTTTGTGGAGAAAATACTTGAGCTTACCCAGGCTGCCTGTCCCTATATACACAACACCCAGCAACACAATTGTCCCTACAATGCCGCATGGGGCAGAAGCTAGACTCCATTTTGGGAAAAACCTCCCATGATTCCAAAGACTGCAACACATGGTTCAAAGGGGGAGGGGAAAACACCCAGCAGCAGCCATCTTCTACACCTGATCACAATGTAACCACACATATCATCCTGCCATTCCTACAAACACATGCTATATTTCAGCAAGATGCACTCTATATAAAACCACTACAATCTGTTATAAATCACCATCCACATAATTATACCAGAGATGCTATGCTACAGATTGTCTACTGTTCCAATTCATTACAGATTTCATAGAGTATCATCACCAACACATAACAATCACACAACTGCACAAGCCTCATTAACCTTAAGCCATTTGTATCTCCACTAACTACTCTATACCAATCACTTCACAACTACTCTACCTCAAACACATATTTAAACTATTCTATGCCAATCAGCCATGTGATATTGAGATTATGATACTTAGGGGTATATGCAATAGCGGGCGAATTTCAAAAAAAGGCGAATTCCGGAACGTTTTCGCCTCAAAAAATCAATTCGCCTATGCAGTGCAGTACTTTTTCGCAAAAAAACGGACCGTCAAAATTCGCCTTTTCTCAATTCGCCTTTTTCCGCATTCGCCTTTTCTGCAATGGTACAGATGCTGCAATTCGCCTCCAGCATATTCAATTCAAGTTTGGAAATTCGCCTGCAGTGCTTTTAGACAGCAAATTCGCGATTTTCAATCCGCCACACTTTGGAGGGTGAAAACAAATAAAAAAATTTTAAACATGTTTTTTTTTGTGCTTTTTTTTTTTGGAATAGCAGATCTATTTATATTAGAAGGGATTAGGTACTTTTTTTTGGGGGGGGGGAGGCACAAATATTATTTATATATTTTTTAAAATAATTTTTTTTTTTTTTTTTTTTATTGCTGGAACGGTAAAATCAGGAAAAAAAATGGCGTGGGGTCCCCCCTCCAAAGCATAACCAGCCTCGGGCTCATTGAGCTGGTCCTGGTTCTAAAAATGCGGGGGAAAAATTGACAGGGGATCCCCCGTATTTTTAAAACCAGCACCGGGCTCTGCGCCTGATGCTGGTGCCAAAAATACGGGGGACAAAACGAGTAGGGGTCCCCCGTATTTTTAACACCAGCATCGGGCTCCACTAGCTGGACAGATAATGCCACAGCCGGGGGTCACTTTTATGCCGTGCCCTGCGGCCGTGGCATTAAATATCCAACTAGTCAGCCCTGGCCGGGGTACCCTGGGGGAGTGGGGACCCCTTCAATCAAGGGGTCCCCCCCCCCAGCCACCCAAGGGCCAGGGGTGAAGCCCGAGGCTGTCCCCCCCCATCCAATGGGCTGCGGATGGGGGGGCTGATAGCCTTTGTGATAAAAAAAAGATATTGTTTTTTCCATTAGTACTACAAGTCCCAGCAAGCCTCCCCCGCAAGCTGGTACTTGGAGAACCACAAGTACCAGCATGCGGGAGAAGAACGGGCCCGCTGGTACCTGTAGTACTACTGGAAAAAAAATACCCAAATAAAAACAGGACACACACACCGTCGACAGTAAAACTTTATTTCATACACCAACACACACATACTTACCTGTGTTGACACGCCGACTGCAACGATCACCGACGATCCGAGGGTACCTGTCAAAAAATTATACTCACCTTCCAGCGTCCAGAGGTCCAGGTCCAGAGGTAAATCCACGTACTTTGTAAAAAAAAAAAAAGATCACCGAGCCATACCGGACTAGAAAGGGGTCCAATGTTTTCACATTACACTCCTTTCTCCCGAATGCCGGGACATCACGTGACTCCTGTCACTGATGTCCCTTCAGCCAATCAGGAAGCGCTACTGCCGTGGCGCTCACCTGATTGGTTGGACGCCGTCTGTACTCTGACAGCGCCTCGCAAAGCCGCTCCATTACTTTCAATGGTGGGAACTTAGCGGCTAGCGGTGAGGTCACCCGCCGGTCAGCGGCTGACCGGCGGGTGACCTCACCGCTAGCCGCTAAGTTCCCACCATTGAATATAATGGAGGGAGCTGTGCGATGCGCTGTCACAGCGATCAGCCAATCAGGTGAGCGCAACGAAGTTGCGCTTCCTGATTGGCTTAGAGACCTGTCAGTGACAGCTGTCACTGACAGGTCTTATTCGTGGAAAGGTGTCCCATGTGTCAGCATGGGACCCCTTTCAGTCCGTTTTTGGTGCGGGTAAATGCGTTTTATTTTTTTGCCAAGTACGTGGATTTATCTCTGGACCCTGGTTAAGGTGAGTATATTGAACTTTGCTTTTCAGGTATCCGTGGATTCTACAGGGAGAAGAGGACCGATGTCGGCGTGTGAACATAGGTAAGTATGTGTGTGTCGGTAGTGTGAAATAAAGTTTTACTGTCGACGGTGTGTGTGTCCTGTTTTTATTTGGGTATTTTTTTTCCAGTAGTACTACAGGTACCAGCGGGCCCGTTCTTCTCCCGCATGCTGGTACTTGTGGTTCTCCAAGTACCAGCTTGCGGGGGAGGCTTGCTGGGACTTGTAGTACTAATGGAAAAAACAATATCTTTTTTTTATCACAAAGGCTATCAGCCCCCCCATCCGCAGCCCATTGGATGGGGGGGTACAGCCTCGGGCTTCACCCCTGGCCCTTGGGTGGCTGGGGGGGGGGGACCCCTTGATTGAAGGGGTCCCCACTCCCCCAGGGTACCCCGGCCAGGGGTGACTAGTTGGATATTTAATGCCACGGCCGCAGGGCACGGCATAAAAGTGACCCCCGGCTGTGGCATTATCTGTCCAGCTAGTGGAGCCCGATGCTGGTGTTAAAAATACGGGGGACCCCTACTCGTTTTGTCCCCCGTATTTTTGGCACCAGCATCAGGCGCAGAGCCCGGTGCTGGTTTTAAAAATACGGGGGATCCCCTGTCAATTTTTCCCCCGCATTTTTAGAACCAGGACCAGCTCAATGAGCCCGAGGCTGGTTATGCTTTGGAGGGGGGACCCCACGTCATTTTTTTTCCTGATTTTACCGTTCCAGCAATAAAAAAAAAAAAAAAAAAAATTATTTTAAAAAATATATAAATAATATTTGTGCCTCCCCCCAAAAAAAAAAAAGTTCCTAATCCCTTCTAATATAAATAGATCTGCTATTCCAAAAAAAAAAAAAACACCAATAAAAACATGTTTAAAATTTGTCTCGGCATTTGGGAGAAAGGGGTCTGATGTGAAAACATTGGACCCCTTTCATTATTCCGCTGGATCGGTGTGCGTTTTTTTGTTTTGCCAAGTACGTGGATTATCTCTCTGGACCTGGATGTACCTCTGGACGCTGGAAGGTGAGTATGATTTTTTTGACAGGTACCCTCGGTTCGTCGGAGATCGTTGCAGTCGGCGTGTCAACACAGGTGAGATGGATTGCCCAGAACTCCCTTTGTCCAAAATCACCCTGGCATGCCCAAAGTGCAGCCCTCCGGCACTTGCGTCACTACACATCCAAACATTCCATGAAACAGCAATGCTGGTCAGGGAATGTTTGGATGTGTAGTGACGCAAGTGCTGGAGGTTTGCATTTGGACCCACTGTTCCCCGCTTGTGTTGTGTGGACTGTATGTACCTCTTCTTTCCAGTCCCAGGGTGACACTATTACCCACATCTGGTAGCTCATACTGTTCTCTTCCACAGGTCCTGCGGTGTATCTTCCCAAGTGGCGTGGATGTGAAGAGACAGATCCCCTGATGTTCCCTGGGCAATCTACTTACATACAATTCAACTGCATTACAAATTTTAATAAAAACCACAGGAAACTTCTATTTTTAAAAGTTTATTGAAGAAAAATTTTTTTTAATAAAGTTTGAAAGTTAATTAAAACAAAAAAGTAGTTTGTTCTTCTTTACATTCTTTTCTTGTGTATATAGATATCTGTGGGGAAAAGAAAAAAAAGTATATTAAAGTAAAAACACACTAAATTCATGTTCATTTTTTTCCAATTAAAATTTGTGGAACAACACATCCCAGCATGAGTCATTGCTGGGCGGTGTTGTTCTACAAAGGCATGCGGTTCAAAGTGAAAGAATGTCGTCAGTGGTCTAGCACTTTGACATGCTAACATTTGTGGAACAACACAGCCCAGCATGAGCCATTGCTGGGCGGTGTTGTTCTACAAAGGCATGCGGTTCAAAGTGAAAGAATGTCGTCAGTGGTCTAGCACTTTGACATGCTAACATTTGTGGAACAACACAGCCCAGCATGAGCCATTGCTGGGCGGTGTTGTTCTACAAAGGCATGCGGTTCAAAGTAAAAGAGTGTCGTCAGTGGTCAGCACTTTGACATGCTAACATTTGTGGAACAACACAGCCCAGCATGAGCCATTGCTGGGCGGTGTTGTTCTACAAAGGCATGCGGTTCAAAGTTTCTTGAATTAAACATGGTTCTACTCACCTTGGTACGCTCAACACAATCTTATGCCGTCCACTTCATTTTTCCTCACAAATCCTATGAATAAGTCAAAAACACAGACTAGTGAATAGTAAATTCACACAATGAAAGTCTACTGTACATCATTACAAAAAGGATTTTTTGAAGAAAAAGGGGGTATCAGAATAGCTCTTTGGCCCATCATACATGTAGCCGCAAGGAGCTTTCATCCGTTACCACACGCGCCCGCATACATGCCCGCGCATGTATGCCTACACAAAGCTCCTTGGTAGTACCCGGTCACGGGTGGGGAAGCCCAACAAAGAAAAAACAATAGTAAGAAAAACAACAAACTAATGGGAGGGGAAGACAGGGATACATGAAAAACATTTAAAATAAAATAAAATAATACGACCGGGTTTATGGTGGAAGTCTGTCCGGATCCTCTTCTTCTCCCTGATAGGGCGTGGATGTCCTGGGAGGCTGGGGAGTATGTCGACTGGCCCTCGGTGCCCATGCTGCTGAAGAATGTGCGGCTGGTGGTGGAGGCATCTGGGGGGTGGGGTACATCCCTGTATATCCCTGGTACATCTGTGACTGACTGTACTGGGATGGGACTTGAGGAAGGGTACGATGCGTCCTTGTGGCTTGAGACGGCGGATATGGTGGATCACCAGCGTGTTGATGAGCTGGTACTGGGAGCTTATCATAGATCATCTGCAGTGTGGTTGCGATGAGCTGTTGGCTGGAAGAGGAGTGTCGATGACTATCCGACATGTTCTTATTGCTTTCTGCCAAACATGTGGTTTTTTCCACAAGCTTGACCAAGGAATCGGACATGATGTTAAGTATGTTCCTATTCTCCCTACGATCTTCAATTATGATCTGTAGTATTGTGGCCGTGCTGTCGGAAAGAGTCTTCTGCAGTTCATGCAGATTGTTGGACATTTTCTCCATTGTCCTCTCAATGTTGTCCAGTCTGCTTCCCACAACATTTGTGTATGTATCCTGGCGTGTCCCAATCTCTGATGCCAGGGTGTGAACCCTCTGAACAGTTGAGGGATTCTGCCCTTCCTGGATGTCTGCCACCACATTCATTTGGGCAGCTGAAAAGAAAATTAGACAATATTATCCACATTCATCATACATTTTTTGGAAGGTTCACAATTCAATTTACTCACGCAGGGATGTAGCAACTGGATCATCCTGCACTTCCACCTCGTCATCCTCTGACGACCCCTGTAGGAGATCCGGCCTGAAGTACGAACCAATCCCCGAAGCTAGTCCGCTGCTGGTTCGTGGCACCACTGTTTGCAAAATAAATTTTGGAAAAGTTGATAAACTTTACACAACTACTGCCCCCCCCCCCCCCCCCCCACAAAAAAAACAAACAAACCTTCTCCATCCTGTGATGCCGCTGCTCCAGGAGCTCCACTTGTCCTCGTTTCGGAAGACTTTTCAAGGGTCTGGCTGGATACATCTGCACGGCTGTCCTCAAACCCAAGAAAAGTTTCGTCAGTTAACCCTGTAGACTCAAACAGATCGGGTGATGGGTCCACAAGGGTTGTGTCTTGAGGCTCTTCAGTCACAGTCCCAGAGCTCCTGGAGAGACGACGATCTGGTGATGGCCTGCGCGCAGGAGCTGTAGTTTGGCGCCCATCTTGTGGTGTGGTCGCCGACGGTGTCTGGTGCACAGGTGATAGTCTGTGCACTGATGTCGTCTGGTGCACAGGTGACCAACTGCGCGATGACGAACTGTGGCGCACAGGTGACGATCTGTGTGCTCGCGATGCTTGCGGCGCAGTTGATGGTCCGCGCGCTGCTGCCGATGCCTGCTGCACAGGTAACGGTCCGTGCGCTGGCGATGTCCTGTGCGCAGGTGATGTCCTCTGGGCAGGTCTGTCTGAAAAAAAAAAAAACACATTAGCACATACAAAAATTTAAAAGGGAAGTACAGCTCATGTGAATGTATTCTTACCATCAGACCTCCTTTTGGACGGCTGGTCTCCCGCCTTCCTCCGTCTTCTGGGCGGTTCTTCCTCCTCGAGAAAGCCAGCAGGACGGCTGGAGTCCACACCTCCGCGAACTCCTTCGACCATGGCAGGGTTCAAGCGCCTTCTAATAACGTTCTCCCAGGATAGCCACTTCAAATTGAGAGCCGGGCCACCTCCCGTAGCTGTCTCATGTCGGCGCTGAATCCCCATCTTCTTCTTGGTCTGTCTGCGGCAATCACTGTACCGCTTCAAGCAATTTTGGGTGCTCCGACGGTTTCCAGAAATTGCAGTTACTTGACTGGCGATGGATTCCCAGATGTTCCGCTTTACCTTAAATGCTGTTTTCTGTGCCCTTGATCCATACAAAACGTCGTAGGACCTGTCGACGCAATCCACTAGGACACAGTTTTCCGCCTCAGTGTATCTGGGTCCACGCGGCTTTTTCTGTCCTGCTTCTTCACCAGAGGCTTCCTCCTCCGACTGCTCCTCTGGCTGGCTTCTTGCCTTTAGGGATTAAAAAAAATAAAAATAAATTTTATTAAGATCGGTATGTACCTGTGAGTGTCAGTATCCCTGGCATTGCGCACCTATTACAGTAGGTGTGCATGGAATTGCACAAACTACAGTGGGTAAAGTTTGATGCTATTTGTGTCTGCAGGTGTGGTTAAGTACCTTTTTACTAGGCTTTTTCTTGGACTTCTCATGGGCCCTTGACGACCGCGGCTGGTCACTAGATGCCTGGTCGGTCGCATCCGCCTCCTGGGTTGGCTCCCACTCCTCATTGCTTTGCAGGGATAGATCCGAGGGGGTGGGGGAAGGGGCGGATCGGGTTTGTTTGTCCCTTGACATCTCTGTTATAAAAAAAAAATACATACATGTATAAATGGCTGACCCACACAAAATGGCTGCCCCTTACAAAATGGCTGCCCCTCACAAAATGTCGACCAGGCTGTCGACTAAACTTGCTCCAAATCACCCCAAAATGGCCAGAAAGCATCCCTGCACACTCAGGAGGCACCCCACAGCAAAATTAGGCGGGAAAACACATGTTTGCAAAACAGTCAGCAGCACATGTCGACCTGGCTGTCGACTAAACTTGCTCCAAATCACCCCAAAATGGCCAGAAAGCATCCCTGCACACTCAGGAGTCACCCCACAGCAAAATTAGGCAGGAAAACACATGTTTGCAAAACAGTCAGCAGCACATGTCGACCTGGCTGTCGACTAAACTTGCTCCAAATCACCCCAAAATGGCCAGAAAGCATCCCTGCACACTCAGGAGGCACCCCACAGCAAAATTAGGCGGGAAAACACATGTTTGCAAAACAGTCAGCAGCACATGTCGACCTGGCTGTCGACTAAACTTGCTCCAAATCACCCCAAAATGGCCAGAAAGCATCCCTGCACACTCAGGAGGCACCCCACAGCAAAATTAGGCGGGAAAACACATGTTTGCAAAACAGTCAGCAGCACATGTCGACCAGGCTGTCGACTAAACTTGCTCCAAATCACCCCAAAATGGCCAGAAAGCATCCCTGCACACTCAGGAGTCACCCCACAGCAAAATTAGGCGGGAAAACACATGTTTGCAAAACAGTCAGCAGCACATGTCGACCTGGCTGTCGACTAAACTTGCTCCAAATCACCCCAAAATGGCCAGAAAGCATCCCTGCACACTCAGGAGGCACCCCACAGCAAAATTAGGCGGGAAAACACATGTTTGCAAAACAGTCAGCAGCACATGTCGACCTGGCTGTCGACTAAACTTGCTCCAAATCACCCCAAAATGGCCAGAAAGCATCCCTGCACACTCAGGAGGCACCCCACAGCAAAATTAGGCGGGAAAACACATGTTTGCAAAACAGTCAGCAGCACATGTCGACCTGGCTGTCGACTAAACTTGCTCCAAATCACCCCAAAATGGCCAGAAAGCATCCCTGCACACTCAGGAGGCACCCCACAGCAAAATTAGGCGGGAAAACACATGTTTGCAAAACAGTCAGCAGCACATGTCGACCAGGCTGTCGACTAAACTTGCTCCAAATCACCCCAAAATGGCCAGAAAGCATCCCTGCACACTCAGGAGTCACCCCACAGCAAAATTAGGCGGGAAAACACATGTTTGCAAAACAGTCAGCAGCACATGTCGACCTGGCTGTCGACTAAACTTGCTCCAAATCACCCCAAAATGGCCAGAAAGCATCCCTGCACACTCAGGAGGCACCCCACAGCAAAATTAGGCGGGAAAACACATGTTTGCAAAACAGTCAGCAGCACATGTCGACCTGGCTGTCGACTAAACTTGCTCCAAATCACCCCAAAATGGCCAGAAAGCATCCCTGCACACTCAGGAGGCACCCCACAGCAAAATTAGGCGGGAAAACACATGTTTGCAAAACAGTCAGCAGCACATGTCGACCAGGCTGTCGACTAAACTTGCTCCAAATCACCCCAAAATGGCCAGAAAGCATCCCAACACACTCAGGGGGTACACCAATGCTAATAGAAGACCCAAAAAAGTCAATTAAAGAAAAAAAAAAAAACGTGAAAAACTACCCCAAAACACAAGTCTCCCCCTAAAAATGCAGCAGCACAAGCAAGGGGCTATACACATACCTGCACACATACACAAACACCCCATGTACACCTCATGGCAACCCCCACTACACAAACACATACATACATACATGCAACACCAGACACACATGTGGTACTTACCTACAACTGTAGTAAAAGCTCCTAAAATGGCTCTGCTCCGGGGTAACAGGAATCCTCCTGACTGTCCTGGAATAAAGCCTGCTGGGGTGTCCAAAGATATCCACAGCAAACAACCAAATTGCTAGCTCTGCACCTCCTCACACCTCTCTGCAGGTTCACAAAATGGCTGCAGAGCACATGCAACAAACAAGCCCTAATATAGTGCTGCTTTGGAAGGGAAGGCGAATTCAGTACGCCCACTGCTCGCCGATTGGCCGGAATCCGCCTGCGGGAGGGGCGAATCAGTTTTTCATTGAATATTGCGAATTCAGGGTCCCGGCGACAGGGCTGCGGCTGGCGATAGCGGGCGAATCATACAGAGGCGGATCTAATGACGCGATTCGCCCGCTATTGCATATACTCCTTAGCCTTTGTAAGGTGCCTGGTGATGATCCAGCCATGCTTCTGAGAGCTTTGTTCTGAGTGTAGCTACAGTACATCTGTCCTCTGAGGCCATAAGCGACTGAACCCTGACCTCTTCTCTAGCCAGGAACTACATTCCTGTGTGACTAGTTCCTGGGGGAGGGGTCTCTCTTGCTTTGTATATGCTGATCAGGTTCAGCCCTGGAAACTGCCAAAAGGGTTGTCTTCAGTTCCCTGTTCACTGCATTGTTCTAACAAAGTGATTTTTAGCTTTTATACATATAATCATATCTATCCGCTGCAATGTCCCACAACTTCACAACAAGTATCAAATTAATCTACACACCAATCTGCTTGTTTCAATATTAAACATGACGGGTATATCTGGTTCTGTTCAAATAATACACATTCATGACATTAATTCATTAGCTAATTTTAAATCTCCATGATGTCTGGTGCTTGATATTATTATAATTATGTACTGTATGAAATAAGTGTCGAATCCATCTCTGTGCCATGTCCGTGTAAATGCGTGTGTTACCATATATTGCTGTGTTCGCTGCGCATATTTGCAAGTATAGCGACTTAAATGTGTGCAGTTTGTATGTTCTCTCTATGTAATATTTTTGACTTTGACAGTCCACCCTTTGGCAGTCACCAATAACTGCCACTTCCTAAAACATTTCAAAAAGAGAAAAATATATGTCATATGTAAATACATTTCTATGATTGGGTAAGGGAGGAGAGAAGAAGGTGGGAAAAGGGTATGACCTAGTGAGATAGCAGAAGCATGTGTGTATGAATCCGTGTTTGGGGGTCATGTATCATCGTGCCGTACGTGTTTTAAATCAAGCTTCGAGGTATTGCGAAGTATACATTTGAATTCCTTCTTATCCCGTGGTACGGGTCTGTGGATGGGCTGTCAAACTTTACCGAGCTCTCTTCAGCTTTTGGTTACAACAAAATGGGGGAGCACATTTTAGTTGATGATACATGAATGGGGGAATATGTGAATGCTGATATCTGTGCCTGTATTCCCTATCGACTATGTGTGTTATTACCTGAAGGTTGTAGAAATGAAGATAAAGAACAATTATGGGAAATGCAGTCGTATTCTATGTGAGGTTAATGAACATTTGTCGATTGAAGTCTTGTCTGGTGTCTGTTGACTGCAGTCTTCTTTGGGCTTTTGTCAAAAGTGCGAGCAAAAGCTTTGTCAATATCCATAGACTTACAAAAAGTGTTGGGCTAGCGTAAATTTTAACGTTACTAGGGATAAGGGGGTCTATGGCATAGTTCATCAGTTGTCTGTGTACAAGGTTGTCAAAACTTCTTCTTTAGTCCATCTGTTGTCTGTATACGCGGTTGTCAAATTTCTTCTTTCAAGCGGATGTCTTTTCACCTTGGAGAGGAACAAAGGAGAAACAGGTGAAAGAAACAGGTCGTGGAATCACCTTTTATCACAGCGTGGTTTCAATGGTTGGGTCGTAAATCAAATCCATTTTGTTATGCGATACAGTCATTATTTCAGGTAGTACTTTTCCAATATAACACAATCCTTCTGAGTTTGGGGCAAGCCACTTATACACCTTCCTCCCGCATATGAAATATGCATCATCGGGGAGGACATATGGGACCAAGTAGGACATAACCATATTGCAAATTTTCCATATGAAATCTCCTAACCCTAATTCTCCCATCTGTCTAGTACACGTATCTGTTTGTATGATATGTGCACAGTATCCTGGTGATACCTCTCCAACTCTCATGATCCTACTTCCTAGGGTATACCTATATCGGAAAGATTTTCCACTACCGGCTATGTGGCGTATAAGCTCTGTATCTGTAGGCATTCTATCTGCTCTATATGAAAAGGTCATGGTTTGGTTACTCCATGACACTTCCCAATTTCCCGGCTTTCGGGGATTGGAAATGTTAAAACATACTAGGGATCTATCCACATGATATTGGTGGAGCTTCAAACTAGGAGGACTGGAGATATTAAACCTCCTGTCCACCGGTCTCCCACCCTTTAGCTCAAGTACCTCCCCTACCGTTAAAGGGAATGGTACTAATCCTGATTTGCTATGGCCTTGAGGTACTTGAGAGCATACCCAACAATCTGTCTGATTTAACACATTACCCACTAAGGAGTGATAGTCACTCAATGGGTGCCGGTCCATGTTAATGTTAAAACTGGACTGACATTTCTTGATGCACCCATCCTCTACTACACTGTTACAGAGTCTACAGATACAGTTCTCTTTTCAGCTAACAATCCTTCACAATGTTTACAAATAACATGGCTGCTAGATCGTTTCCGGTACTCGCCTTTGCTCGGTGATTGTGTTGTTATTGGAAATTTACATCTCCGTCTCAGTCATCAGAAACCCATTCTGGATCCTTTCTCGACCTCACTGGTACTCTCACCGAAACAGACTGCTCTGGTCAACATCAGGGTCAACATGAAAACACGGATCACAGTCTCTTGAGGCTAGTCCATCTTACAGGAGGAGAAAAGGAGAAATTTGTAATGGGGGTACAGGAAAACAGTTTGAGGGGGAGAGAAACTTGTTACGATAATTAGTTCTCTAGTCTTGTTCTTCTTGTTCTGCTGTCATCTCAAAGGTGCTGTCTCTCAGTCTTCTAAACATTCTGGTGATACAATATTTCTTCTAGCTCAGCGCTCTTTCTGTAAGGAGAATAAATCTTGCATTACCATTTGTCCAACTAATGTGTGACATACCATCTGTAACGTTATGGGAACATGAGAAAGAAGAGAGAGAGAGAGAAAAAAAAAACAACGAGAGAGAGAGAACCGTTCATATATATATATGCATCACATAAATCAACAATAAACAACAACAGAAAAAAACATTTTTCAAACAATTTTTTCCTTTCCTTCAGGAGAGAGGAAAAAAAAAAAAAAAAACCATTGCCAGATCTTCCGTTCACCATCAGGCTGTCACATCTACATGTCCAATGGTATCCTTGCGCAGTCCCTCCCACCAGCATCTCCATATTCCACCCTTTGTATCTGGCCAGGATACATTGATGCGGGTAGGTCATGCTGGGGTTTGGTAGACTTCTGCAAGGACCAAATAGCTATGTGATATTTGGGTCCTGCCGATGAACGTCAGAGATGGGGAAAAGAACATTTACAGATAAATTACAACGTCTACCTGGCCGTCCTTGTGCCTGCAAGGAACTGACCTCCCATTTCATTAACTGTAACCTCAGGCTTACTATCAGTCCTAATGATCACCTTGATTTGATTACCTTTCCTGATTGCATGTTACAGGTGCGGCCCAAACTCCTTCCTATGTGATCTCTGATTACAATTTGGTGTGTCATAACTTTGCTCATTTTCATGTCTAGGGGGTTTATATGAATTTGGTCTACTTCTTGATCTACAATCTCTTGCAAAATGACCTTCCTTCTGGCAATTATAACACCTTTTCACCTTTGACTTACCCACAGGGATCTGGGGCTTCTTTGTTTCCCTGTGCTTGATGATGTTTTGCTCATGCCCAACAGCGGAGTTCCTTAATGCAGTTACTGGGTTATTTCTCCAGTTAGGTAGAGAGGCTTGTATACTCGTTCTTAATACTTCCTTTAAACCATTTATAAACACCTAAACTGCTACTTTCCTGTAGTGTACATTTGTTTTAATATATTGTGTTCACCCTGACAGGATTAAATTCAATTACATCACCTTGTGTTGGTCTTACAATATGGGGTACATTTGTTTGTGCGTGATATATAACACCGTACGTACCTGTGGACACAACCTCACCTGACCCTCCGTTAGGGGGTTTGATTACTGCCTTTACCGATTTGGTCGCGTCCACCTGGATGTCTGGTAGGCTGGCTGCTGGAAGAGGTGCCGATATCGTGCTGGGCTCACTTTCTTGCTGGTAATCCTGAGGGAAGTTTAACATGGGGTGCGACTTGCACAGGTTAACATTTGTAATTTTGACACTTTCATTTTTATAAACATTATTACATTTGTTACTTTCATTCTTAATACAGTTACTAAGTGCATTTTTATCGTACAACATTGTGCCATTTCTCTGCAACCATAATCCTCTCCATTGCCATGTCTCTCCTCCCAAGATGAGAGTCAGATATGTCAGTTAAACTTCTTTGCCTTTCACTTTCCTGTTGCCACAATTTTAAATAACCATAATGTTTGATCCGTCTCTTTGCAGATTTAATGAGACATATCCTTCTCCTTAGGTTCTGTAACACATCTGGGCTAAAGCTGCCTACTCTTGGGAACTTCTCCCCATCATGTACAGTCATTCTTTCCCATTCATCACATAAAACCTCTGTGTGAGAACCGTATTTTTCACACATTACATACCTTGCCGACCCGATTGGTCGGTTTACTGAATCAACCCGAACCGAGGTTGATCGCCCCCTACCTGAACAACTGGCCCCCATAATTTGCAGGTGTTGCTTTCACTACCTCTGGCCTTCAATCAGGGTCTTCAGCGAACCCTTACAAAAACCAAGATGTTCAGGATAGGCCGACGGTGGCGGTTTACCGAGTACCCCACTCACTCGCCCACGCCGACCAATACGCCCACACACTGCCTTAGCGCTGGCGTACTCGACCCAGGGCCCCTATGAACCTTTGTTTACTGGAACATGCGAGTGTGATCCGCAGAGCATTAACCCTTTCCAGTAACTGTTGGTTGTTGGATAATTCCTGAGTGACCAGCGAACTTCCCTTAAAAAATAAAAAATTACACAAATCACGTTAGAATGTACAAATAGCGTTTATGACCCCTTCCGTACGCAAATGGTACTGGGTCAGATTACTAACTAATGCACACAATTACGTGCGGTACAATCGTTCAGCACATAAGCAACTAATCTTATGTGCGGAGCGACCAGTGGAATCGACATTCAGCAGCTGCGAATTCCTTCAGCCTGAGCTTTATGGCCTATATGGGTTCCGCACCAACCCTTCCTGGTGTTGGGCTACTTGTCTCTATTTATAGCGGACTTCCTTGTCTGCTGTACCTGGACCTCCTGGTCTGTGCTACAGTATGACCTCCTGGTCTGCTATACTCTAATGCTCTTTGTATATTTAACAAGGGATGCCTCCCTAGCCACCGTGCATGTCACTTACACGTATGTAATTCACGAGAACTCGATGATTTCTGTGGTTCAATCCCAAAAAATTGTAGAAACTTATATATACAAACACTCACTCACCACATGTACACTTTACTTTTGTTTCTATTTCTATTTCTGCGCAGAAATTTCTTTCCTTTAGACCAGATGAGTCGCAAATTGGAGAAGGATCTATTAGCTTAAATTTCGGACACTAAAATTGACTTGCGCTACTTATCGCGTTGCCACCTTTTCACCTATTTAAAATAATACTATAGTGTGATTTGAGTTACGTGGGCGTACCCAGACGCTCCGTTGCGTAATATACGCTGCGTGCGTCGGCCTTTACGTTGCGTACACTAGTCTAACCCTTTTGTTAGAAACACGTGTATGCCAGCCAGATATGTCCACAGAAATACAATTAACACGTTTATCAATGTGAATGATCTTTAACTGTAATCATTCACTATACACCACCCAAATCTCCCTTGTATTCTTAGGCGAGACTGTGTGCGTGCTTTTTACAATTATACCCTTAAATATTACTTTATCTTTTTAACTACCAATAGCAACAAATCTTTCTTAGCACGTTATCAATGCAAATGGCAAACAGGAAGGTGAGATGTGAAAACTACACAAATGAACATGCAATTCTAAATTTAATCTAATAACATACATTGATGTAAGCACACGCATATAGATATTACATATAAGTACCAATCACTATTACTTATGATTGACTATGATATAGATTAAATAAATGCATAAAAAAACTAATTAAATGATGATTTCTTTTTGACAATGGATGGCTGATTATTTCCTGAGTCAACTGAAAATCAGCCGCTTAAGAAAAAAAACATTTTTTTTTACCTTCCCAAAATGGCCGCTGCTCCTCCCCCTTCCACATCCATGAGGGCTACACAAAATGGTGGTCAGACCATTTGTCACAAAGAAAATCATCATGCCAGCTCCTTTTAGTTATCACGCTATGCAGAGCGATTAAAAATAATTTTTAAACCTATTTAAACAGACAAACCATCCAATCTGCGTGTGTAGTTGGCACCAAATAGAAATAAAAACCAGATAAACAAAGACAATAACGTACTGTTCTTGCCTTCCAGTTCCCGAATTCCCTCAGCACTCCTTACTAAGTGAAGCAGGCGCTTATCTGGTCAGCACTGCGAGGGATAGCACCTTCCCGCCTTTTGCTGATCGATAATGTCTGCTAAAGTTACCTAGTGCAGATATGTGAAGACCGGAGGAGCCCTCACTTGACAATGTCTATAATATTTGTCCTATTAAAAACACGTTAAAGGTTAAAGAACACAGTACGCAATTGGCGCAAAAAGTACCGCAAGGGTACGCCCTTAACTATACCTTAAGGAATGTACTTATACTGTAAACATTTGTGCAGTGATAATGTGTAGATGTAATGCAGTGTAACCTTGTTAGCTTAAAAGCTGTATGAGCGACTATGACGCTCTGAGAACCTTTATGCATTTATAATAATCAATCAAATACCGGTCTAAGGTTCTAACGCCTTTAGTGAGAGAATGAACGTTCAAAAAGAATAATACAATACAAGCTATACACTACCAAAATAACATAAAATATCTAACCAAGTAACTAACATATAATACAATAAAGACACAAGTACGTTTAAGGGGGAGAGAGAGGGGGAGAGAGAATGGCTAACAATAAGACAATATGGTTATATGGCTGCAGAGAATCTTACACATGTGAGGAACAATCGCTGCGCAGTTAGTCAATGCTGAGAATCTTTGTGGAGAAAATACTTGAGCTTACCCAGGCTGCCTGTCCCTATATACACAACACCCAGCAACACAATTGTCCCTACAATGCCGCATGGGGCAGAAGCTAGACTCCATTTTGGGAAAAACCTCCCATGATTCCAAAGACTGCAACACATGGTTCAAAGGGGGAGGGGAAAACACCCAGCAGCAGCCATCTTCTACACCTGATCACAATGTAACCACACATATCATCCTGCCATTCCTACAAACACATGCTATATTTCAGCAAGATGCACTCTATATAAAACCACTACAATCTGTTATAAATCACCATCCACATAATTATACCAGAGATGCTATGCTACAGATTGTCTACTGTTCCAATTCATTACAGATTTCATAGAGTATCATCACCAACACATAACAATCACACAACTGCACAAGCCTCATTAACCTTAAGCCATTTGTATCTCCACTAACTACTCTATACCAATCACTTCACAACTACTCTACCTCAAACACATATTTAAACTATTCTATGCCAATCAGCCATGTGATATTGAGATTATGATACTTAGCCTTTGTAAGGTGCCTGGTGATGATCCAGCCATGCTTCTGAGAGCCTTGTTCTGAGTGTAGCTACAGTACATCTGTCCTCTGAGGCCATAAGCGACTGAACCCTGACCTCTTCTCTAGCCAGGAACTACATTCCTGTGTGACTAGTTCCTGGGGGAGGGGTCTCTCTTGCTTTGTATATGCTGATCAGGTTCAGCCCTGGAAACTGCCAAAAGGGTTGTCTTCAGTTCCCTGTTCACTGCATTGTTCTAACAAAGTGATTTTTAGCTTTTATACATATAATCATATCTATCCGCTGCAATGTCCCACAACTTCACAACAAGTATCAAATTAATCTACACACCAATCTGCTTGTTTCAATATTAAACATGACGGGTATATCTGGTTCTGTTCAAATAATTCACATTCATGACATTAATTCATTAGCTAATTTTAAATCTCCATGATGTCTGGTGCTTGATATTATTATAATTATGTACTGTATGAAATAAGTGTCGAATCCATCTCTGTGCCATGTCCGTGTAAATGCGTGTGTTACCATATATTGCTGTGTTCGCTGCGCATATTTGCAAGTATAGCGACTTAAATGTGTGCAGTTTGTATGTTCTCTCTATGTAATATTTTTGACTTTGACATACCAGTGCCGCTTACACACGTAACACCCCCTGTACTAGTGCCGCTCACACACGTAATACCCCCTGTACCAATGCCACTTTCACACGTAACGCCCCCTGTACCAGTGCCACCTACACACGTAACGCCCCCTGTACCAGTGCCGCCTACACATGTGACGCCCCCTGTACCAGTGCCGCTTACACATGTAACGCCCCCTGAACCAGTGGCGCTTACACACGTAACGCCCCCTGTACCAGTGCCGCTTACACACGTAATGCCTCCTGTACCAGTCCCGCTTACACACGTAACGCCCCCTGTACCAGTGATGCGTACACACGTAACGCCTCCTGTACCAGTGCCGCTTACACACGTAACGCCCCCTGTACCAGTGGCGCTTACACATGTAACGCCTCCTGCAGCAGTGCCGCTTACACACGTAGAGCCCCTGTACCAGTGCCACTTACACACGTAACGCCCCCTGTACCAGTGCCGCTTACACACGTAACGCCCCCGTACCAGTGCCGCTTACACACGTAATGCCCCCTGTACCAGTGCCGCTTACACACGTAACGCCACCTGTACCAGTGCCGCTTACACACGTAACGCCACCTGTACCAGTGCTGCTTACACACGTAACGCCCCCTGTACCAGTGCCGCTTACACACGTAACGCCTCCTGTACCAGTGCCGCTTACACACGTAACGCCCCCTGTACCAGTGCAGCTTACACACGTAACGCCCCCGTACCAGTGCCGCTTACACACGTAACGCCACCTGTACCAGTGCTGCTTACACACGTAACGCCCCCTGTACCAGTGCTGCTTACACACGTAACGCCTCCTGTACCAGTGCCACTTACACACGTAACGCCCCCTGTACCAGTGCAGCTTACACACGTAACGCCCCGTACCAGTGCCGCTTACACACGTAACGCCACCTGTACCAGTGCTGCTTACACACGTAACGCCCCCTGTACCAGTGCCGCTTACACACGTAACGCCTCCTGTACCAGTGCCGCTTACACACGTAACGCCCCCTGTACCAGTGCAGCTTACACACGTAATGCCCCCGTACCAGTGCCGCTTACACACGTAACGCCACCTGTACCAGTGCCGCTTACACACGTAACGCCTCCTGTACCAGTGCCGCTTACACACGTAACGCCTCCTGTACCAGTGCCGCTTACACACGTAACGTCTCCTGTACCAGTGCCGCTTACACACGTAACACCCCCTGTACCAGTGGCGCTTACACACGTAACGCCCCCTGTAGCAGTGCCGCTTACACACGTAGAGCCCCTGTACCAGTGCATCTTACACACGTAACGCCCCCTGTACCAGTGCAGCTTACACACGTAACGCCTCCTGTACCAGTGCAGCTTACACACGTAACGCCTCCTGTACCAGTGCAGCTTACACACGTAACGCCTCCTGTACCAGTGCCGCTTACACACGTAACGCCACCTGTACCAGTGCTGCTTACACACGTAACGCCCCCTGTACCAGTGCTGCTTACACACGTAACGCCTCCTGTACCAGTGCCACTTACACACGTAACACCCCCTGTACCAGTGCAGCTTACACACGTAACGCCACCTGTACCAGTGCTGCTTACACACGTAACGCCCCCTGTACCAGTGCCGCTTACACACGTAACGCCTCCTGTACCAGTGCCGCTTACACACATAATGCCCCCTGTACCAGTGCAGCTTACACACGTAACGCCCCCGTACCAGTGCCGCTTACACACGAAACGCCACCTGTACCAGTGCCGCTTACACATGTAACGCCTCCTGTACCAGTGCCGCTTACACACGTAACGCCTCCTGTACCAGTGCCGCTTACACACGTAACGTCTCCTGTACCAGTGCCGCTTACACACGTAACACCCCCTGTACCAGTGGCGCTTACACACGTAACGCCCCCTGTAGCAGTGCCGCTTACACACGTAGAGCCCCTGTACCAGTGCAGCTTACACACGTAACGCCCCCTGTACCAGTGCAGTTTACACACGTAACGCCACCTGTACCAGTGCAGCTTACACACGTAACGCCTCCTGTACCAGTGCAGCTTACACACGTAACGCCTCCTGTACCAGTGCCGCTTACACACGTAACGCCTCCTGTACCAGTGCAGCTTACACACGTAACACCCCCTGTACCAGTGGCGCTTACACACGTAACGCCCCCTGTAGCAGTGCCGCTTACACACGTAACGCCTCCTGTACCAGTGCCGCTTACACACGTAACGCCCTCTGTACCAGTGCCGCTTACACATGTAATGCCCCCTGTACCAGTGCAGCTCACACACGTAACGCCTCCTGTACCAGTGCCGCTTACACACGTAACACCCCCTGTACCAGTGCCGCTTACACACGTAACGCCTCCTGTACCAGTGCCGCTTACACACGTAATGCCTCCTGTACCAGTGCCGCTTACACACGTAACGCCTCCTGTACCAGTGCCGCTTACACACGTAACGCCCCCTGTACCAGTGCCGCTTACACATGTAATGCCCCCTGTACCAGTGCAGCTTACACACGTAATGCCTCCTGTACCAGTGCCGCTTACACACGTAACGCCTCCTGTACCAGTGCCGCTTACACACGTAACACCCCCTGTACCAGTGCTGCTTACACACGTAACGCCCCCTGTACCAGTGCTGCTTACACACGTAACGCCTCCTGTACCAGTGCCACTTACACACGTAACGCCCCCTGTACCAGTGCAGCTTACACACGTAACGCCCCGTACCAGTGCCGCTTACACACGTAACGCCACCTGTACCAGTGCTGCTTACACACGTAACGCCCCCTGTACCAGTGCCGCTTACACACGTAACGCCTCCTGTACCAGTGCCGCTTACACACGTAACGCCTCCTGTACCAGTGCCGCTTACACACGTAACACCCCCTGTACCAGTGCCGCTTACACACGTAACGCCTCCTGTACCAGTGCAGCTTACACACGTAACACCCCCTGTACCAGTGCCGCTTACACACGTAACGCCTCCTGTACCAGTGCTGCTTACACACGTAACGCCCCCTGTACCAGTGCCGCTTACACATGTAATGCCACCCTGTACCAGTGCCACCTACACACGTAACGCCCCCTGTACCAGTGCCGCCTACACACGTAACGCCTCCACAGATTATGCCGCAGTCACACATACACACACAGATACACATATATATATACATACACACATACATACTGTACATACATTACACACATACACAGTCACACATATATACAGTATACACAGACACTGTATATACACACACACTCACTCTCTTTCCAGACACTTACCTAAGGAAGTCTGGCTGGCCGAAGCTGCAGCAGCTCATCCTCCTGCTGCAGCCTGTTCCCGTCTAGCTAGCCTCTTATTCCCATCTAGCTCCGCCCCTTTTGGATCCCACCCAGCCAATGCACTGTCTCACAGGGGAGGGGGAGAGGAGGCTTTGTGCTGCCGGCGCCCAGGGGGAGAGGAGGCTTTGTGCTGCCGGTGCCGCTGCATGTTATAGAGTGTGACAGCAGCATCTCAGTACAGCGATGCAGAGCAGGGATAACACCTCTCCACCCTGGCACCTCCCTGCACTGCATCCCTTTGCTGAGCGGTCAGCACCGGGCCTGGGCGTAGCTACCATAGGTGCAGACAGTGTAGCTGCTATGGGGCCCAGAGCTGAGAGGGGCCCACCTTCCCTGTCCCAGTTACATGTGTTATATACATTTTTCACCATTGGGTGGTACATAAGGGTCCTTTCAAGCTTTTTCTTTGGGGCCTGTAATATATCTAGGTATGCCCCTGGACCTGCTCATTGTACTGTGGCATAAAATGAACTGGAGGGCATTTTAATGCTATATAATATGAACCAGGGTACTGTAATGGGGCACAATATGAACGGGGAGCACTAGATATCATAATGTGAATGGGGGTACTATGCGGCATAATGTGTGCTGGCAGCTCTGAAATGTGACATAGGGGGAACTTAAGCACTACTGCTATTCATAAAAGAAATTTGGGCACTACTATGGGGCATAACATTAAATAAGGCTCTACTATGGTGCACAAAATGAATTGTATGCCCTAACTAGGGTTTTCGGAGCCCAGGGCAAGATGGAAAATGGCGCCCCCCCAAAAAAAAAAAAACCATAAAAAAAGAAGCATGTGCGCGCGCCTAAGGCGCGCGTGGCGAAAAAATAGGCCCCTCCAGAAGGGGTGTGGTCACACTCCAGAAGGGGTGTGGCCACTGAAAATGGCCCACAGTGCCAGTTACATTGCCCCACAGTGCCGGATACATGCCCCACAGTGCCAGATACATTGCCCCACAGTGCCGGATACATTGCCCCACAGTGCCAGATACATGCCCCACTCAGTGCCAGTTACATTGCCCCACAGTGCCAGTTACATTGCCCCACAGTGCCAGTTACATTGCCCCACAGTGCCGGATACATGCCCCACAGTGCCAGAAACATTGCCCCACAGTGCCAGATACATGCCCCACTCAGTGCCAGATACATGCCCCACAGTGCCAGTTACATTGCCCCACAGTGCCGGATACAATGCCCCACAGTGCCGGATACATGCCCCACAGTGCCAGTTACATGCCCCACAGTGCCAGTTACATGCCCCACAGTGCCAGATGCATTGCCCCACCAGGGACGTGCAGTCAGGGGAGGCTGGGGAGGCAGTGCCTCCCCTGTCATAATGATTAAAATAATAAAAAGAAGATATTTATAACACAGTCTGTTATAAATATCTTTTTTCATTATTTTAATAATCCCCCCTCCCCTGTGGCTGCTTGTGAGGGTGGGAGGCAGCGGGAGAGGTGCCTCCCGCTGCTAACATTAAAAGTCCGGGCAGCAGGGGGCGGGCAGGGGGCGGGGCGCAGCAATGGGCTGTGAAAGCCCATTGAAAATGAATGGAGAAGCGGCACCTATACTGGTGCCGCAATGACAGGGGCGTGCATTCAGCCCCAATGAATGCACGCCCCTGTCAGTGCCCCAGATGTGATTGGCCCAGCGGATCCAGTGCTGGATCCGCTGTCCAATCACTAGCGAGCCCCCTTCCCGGCTGCAGCAGGCGCCGTGGGCTGTGTGGGCGCCCGCTGCAGCCAGCGCCGCTACTATGGGAGAGACGTCATGAGTCATGATGTCTCTCCCATAGTACAGCAAAGACGAGCCGGCGGACGGAGACGGAGGACAGCGCTGCAGGAGCGGTAAGTATGTGTGTGTGTGTTTTTTTTTTTAATGTGTTTGTGTTGGGGGCAGCAACAGGGGCACAGCAACTGGGGGGCGCAACAACAAGGGGCACAGCAACTGGGGGGCGCAACAACAAGGGGCACAGCAACGGGGGCACAGCAACTGGGGGGCGCAACAACAAGGGGCACAGCAACAGGGGCACAGCAACTGTGGGGTGCAACAACAAGGGGCACAGCAACAGGGGCACAACAACTGGGGGGCACAACAACAAGGGGCACAGCAACAGGGGTACAGCAACTGGGGGGCACAACAACAAGGGGCACAGCAAAAGGGGCACAATTACAAGGGGCACAGCAACTGGGGGGCACAACTACAAGGGGCACAGCAACTGGGGGGCACAACAACAAGGGGCACAGCAACAGGGGCATAGCAACTGGGGGGTGCAACAACAAGGGGCACAGCAACTGGGGGGCGCAACAACAAGGGGCACAGCAACAGGGGCACAGCAGCTGGGGGGGCGCAACAACAAGGGGCACAGCAACAGGGGCACAGCAACTGTGGGGTGCAACAACAAGGGGCACAGCAACAGGGGCACAACAACTGGGGGGCACAACAACAAGGGGCACAGCAACAGGGGTACAGCAACTGGGGGGCACAACAACAAGGGGCACAGCAACAGGGGCACAGCAAAAGGGGCACAACTACAAGGGGCACAGCAACTGGGGGGCACAACTACAAGGGGCACAGCAACTGGGGGCACAGCAACTGGGGGGCACAGCAACTGGGGGGCTCAACTACAAGGGGCACAGCAACTGGGGGGAACAACTACAAGGGGCACAGCAACTGGGGGCAGTGGGCACAGCAACTGGGGGCACAATTACAGGGGTCACAGCTACTGGGGGCACAGCTACTGGGGGCAAAGCTACAGGGGGCACAGCGACTGGGGGCACAGCGACAGGGGGCACAACTACTTCGGGCACAGCTAGGGGGCACAGCTATTGGGGGCAAAGCTACAAGGGGCACAGCGACTGGGGTCACAACTACTGGGGGCACAGCGACTGGGGGCACAACTACTTCGGGCACAGCTAGGGGGCACAGCTATTGGGGGCAAAGCTACAAGGGGTACAGCGACTGGGGTCACAACTACTGGGGGCACAGTGACTGGGGGCACAACTACTTCGGGCACAGCTAGGGGGCACAGCTATTGGGGGCAAAGCTACAAGGGGCACAGCGACTGGGGTCACAACTACTGGGGGCACAGCGACTGGGGGCAAAGCTACAGGGACCACAGCGACTGGGGGCACAACTACAAGGGGCACTGCTACAAGGGGCACAGCTACAACGGGCACAGCTACAGGGGTCACAACTACTGGGGGCACAGCCACAAGGGGCAAAGCTACAGGGGGCACAGCTACAAGGGGCACTGCGACTGGGGGCACAACTAAAGGGGTCACAACTACTGGGGGCAATGCTACTGGGGGCACTGCTACAGGGGGCAAAGCTACTAGGGGTACAGCTACTAGGCTCACAACTATTGGGGGCGCCTGCTCCATCATCCCAGCTAGCAGCAGCACTCTCCCCTGTCTGTGCAAACGTCCTCCCGCGTCAGCGAGTGTATAATATTCATTCATTTCTCTCTCTCCTCCTGTGGATTACTTTGTTTGTAAGTATAATTTTCATTTTTACAGGTACCAGCCCTATTGGATTCTACTGGACAAGTGGACGTGACCGGCGTGGGATGTAGGTAAGTAATCTCTCTCTCATTTTTACAGGAACCACCGATTGGATTCTACATGGACAAGTGGACGTGACCGGCGTGGGATGTAGGTAAGTATGTGTGAGTGTGTAAGTGTGTTTTAATAAATTTTTACTTTCACGGTGTGTGTGTTGTGTTTTTATTTGGGTATTTTTGTTGTTGTAGAACTACAGGTACCAGCGGGCCCGTTATTTCCCCGCATGCTGGCACTTGAGGTTCTCCAAGTACCAGCAAGCGGGGGAGGCTTGCTAGGCCTTGTAGTTCCACAACAAAAAACAATATTCTTTTTTATACACACTTATGGCTATCAGCCCGGCACCCACCGCCCAGGGGTGCTGGGGACAGCCTCGGGCTTCACCCCTGGCCCTTGGGTGCCTGGAGGGGGGGACCTCTTGATTTAAGGGGTCCTCACTCCTCCAGGGAACCCCGGCCAGGGGTGACTAGTTGGGGGGGTAATGCCACGGCCGCAGGGACCTACATAAATGTGTCCCCTGGCTGTGGCATTATGTCCCTGGCTAGTGGAGCCCGGTGCTGGTTTTTAAAAATACGGGGGACCCCTACATCTTTTGTCCCCCGTATTTTTGGAACCAGGACCGGTCTAAGAGCCCAGTGCTGGTTGTCTAAATACGGGGAACCCCTGTCCAATTTTTTCCCAGTATTTAAACAACCAGGACCGGCTCAAAGAGCCCGAGGCTGGTTATACTTAGGAAGGGGGACCTCACGCATTTTTTTTTTTACATTTTTTAACCCATTCAGATCCTTCTCCATTAAGTTAATGGAAGCCCTGGACAACAAAATTGCATTCATGTCCTCCTCCCACTCCCTTCCCAAACACTAATTTTTATTTTTTTTCTATAAAAATTTACAATATATCACAAGTATGATGAGCAGGCAGGCAGCGGGCATTGGCGGCATCGGACTGAGGTGCAAATTAGTGGCGGAGGGCTGGGTCAGTTGATGGTGGGCTAGTTTGTAAGCCATTGGCGGTGGCAGCAGGCATCGGCTCAGTGGCAGTAGCGGGCATTGGCTCGGCGGCGGTAGGGGTCATCGGCAGGATTCGGCGGACATTATGGCTGTAGTGCCTCACCAGCCTCTGACCTCACCGCATGCCACTGTGCCCCACAGTGCCAGTTACATGCCCCACAGTGCCAGATACATGCCCCACAGTGCCAGATACATGCCCCACTCAGTGCCTGTTACATTGCCCCACAGTGCCAGTTACATTGCCCCACAGTGCCAGTTACATTGCCCCACAGTGCCGGATACATGCCCCACAGTGCCAGATACATTGCCCCACAGTGCCGGATACATTGCCCCACAGTGCCAGATATATGCCCCACTCAGTGCCAGTTACATTGCCCCACAGTGCCAGTTACATTGCCCCACAGTGCCAGTTACATTGCCCCACAGTGCCGGATACATGCCCCACAGTGCCAGATACATTGCCCCACAGTGCCAGATACATGCCCCACTCAGTGCCAGATACATGCCCCACAGTGCCAGTTACATTGCCCCACAGTGCCGGATACAATGCCCCACAGTGCCGGATACATGCCCCACAGTGCCAGTTATATGCCCCACAGTGCCAGTTACATGCCCCACAGTGCCAGATACATTGCCCCACAGTGCCAGTTACATGCCCCACAGTGCCAGATACATGCCCCACAGTGCCAGTTACATTGCCCCACAGTGCCAGATACATTGCCCCACAGTGCCAGTTACATTGCCCCACAGTGCCAGATACATTGCCCCACAGTGCCAGTTACATTGCCCCACAGTGCCAGTTACATTGCCCCACAGTGCCAGATACATGTCCCACAGTGCCAGATACATTGCCCTACAGTGCCAGATAAATGCCCCACAGTGCCAGATACATGCCCCACTCAGTGCCAGATACATGCCCCACAGTGCCAGTTACATTGCCCCACAGTGCCGGATACAATGCCCCACAGTGCCGGATACATGCCTCACAGTGCCAGTTATATGCCCCACAGTGCCAGATACATTGCCCCACAGTGCCAGTTACATGCCCCACAGTGCCAGATACATGTCCCACAGTGCCAGTTACATGCCCCACAGTGCCAGATACATGACCCACAGTGCCAGGCCCCACTTAGTGCCAGTTACATGCCCCATTTGGTGCCAGTTACATGCCCCACAGTGCCAGATACATTGCCCCACAGTGCCAGATACATTGCCCCACAGTGCCAGTTACATTGCCCCACAGTGCCAGATACATTGCCCCACAGTGCCAGTTACATTGCCCCACGGTGCCAGATACATTGCCCCACAGTGCCAGATACATGCCCCACAGTGCCAGATACATGCCCCACAGTGCCAGGCCCCACTTGGTGCCAGATACATGCCCCACTGTGCTGCTGGCCCCCCCCCCCCCCCCGGTCACTTACCGGCCGGCGGCCGCTTGTTGCTATGTGAGGGGAGTAGAGCGCAGCGCCTCTCCTTCCCCTCGCCGCTCCAGGTCTCCGGCGGCTGTCTGGCACCGGTTCGCTAGCCAATCAGAGCTCGCGGACCGGCAGCCAATCAGGAGCCGGTCCGCAAGCTCTGATTGGCTAACGCCGGAGACCGGACACAGCAGCGCTGCTGGCAGCGCTGCTAGTGCTGGCAGCGGCGGTGAGGGGAGGGAGAGACGCTGCGCTCTCCTCTCCTCACATTTAGGGTTGACGGGGGCGAGTGGGGCATGATGCCCTGGACGCCGGCGGCGCCCCCCTCTCCTGGGCCTGCCAAGGCGCCCAGGGCACGTGCCCCACTCACCCTACCCTAGATACGCCTCTGCTGGTACGGGGTCACCCTTTAAAATGTTGCTATGGGGCTCACGAAGTTCTGGCTACACCCCTGCGAGTGACAAGTGCTGCTGCCTAGGATACTTGAATTGTGACACCCCATTGTTCTGCGATCGCAATGTGAATGTGCAGAGGTGCTGCTGCTATCCCACTTGCAATGAGGATTTCATGAAAGAAGTGATTGAGAGGAAGTGATCTTTTGGAGGTGTTAATGTGCAGTGTATAGCAGGGAAGTGTGGTGAGGAACATGGCTGGGGAGGCACTGGTTAGTTCCAGACCCAGATTTACACACAATATATGAGCACAGGGGTGCATGTGGGTATTATATACAGGTGCAGCAATATACACTCAGATGTGCAGAAAAGGCTGGGAGAGGGGTATGGGGCCCAGTGGCAAATGCAGGATTTGCATGGGGGGGTTTCCAGAACTGGGCGGAGCCAATCACGGGGGTGGGGACTGAGGTGACCCAGCACCTGCTGGGTCCGTAAAACTAGTGTACATATACACACACACACACACACACACACACACACACACACACACACACACACACACACACACACACACACATCTACACACATATATATATATATATACATACACACAGCATATTAAACATGCATATATATATATATGTGTGTGTACACACATACAGTATATATATATATATATATATACATACACACACTTACACACACACACACACACACACACACACACACACACACACACACGTATATATATATATATCATGTGTGTGTGTGTTTATATGTATGTATGTATATACATGTGTATATATGTATGCACATGGATATATTATTATTATTATTATTATTATTATTATCATCCTTTATTTATATGGCGCCACAAGGGTTCCGCAGCGCCCAATTACAGAGTACATGAATAATCAAACAGGAAAACAGCAACTTACAGTTGATGACAGTATAGGACAAGTACAGGGTAAATACACATAGTTACATCAGCAGATGACACTGGAATAAGTATCAGGTGGCCGAAGACTGCTGGAGTTGATGCAGTTGAAGATTATTAAAGTAAGAATGGATAAGCACATGAGGGAAATATATATATGTACTATAATTAAAATAAACTTTTATTGCTCTTACAAGTGCCACCAGGAAGACAGCAGGCTGCAGAGGACGCTAGACAGCCATTAATAATACTCATGCAGCTAAAAAAATAAAAAAAATAAATAAAATAAAACATTTTTTTTTTTTTTTTTTTTAGCGGAGGGGGGTTTCTGGGTGCTCGGAACCCCCCTCCCCTGGGTGCGCCACTGGGGCCTCACCTGCCAAAGACTTTTTATTCCAGAGGTTTGACTAGAAAAATGATTCGAATAATTCAAAGAAGATATTTCTGATAAAGTCTTTGTATTTTTCATATAATTTACATAATCAATACTCTGGTGTATACGTTAGTATGACAGGAATGGCTCTCCCTCAGCTCACCGCACGTCATGGGTTTTTGGGGATTGGTTGGGAAAACACAGGCGTGTCATGGGTGCTTTCGGTGCATGTATCTGCTGATGGCTGCTAGCTCATACGTTCAAAACCTGCACTGCTGTGTCCAATCTGCATAGCCATACACCAACCCTTAGCCCCGATGTTACTTAGCCTAGAAAATTGCACTTCCTAATGCATTAGTATACAAACATGAATCAGGCTCATGGGGGACATTTACTAAGCAGTGAAAAAAGTGGAGAAGTGAGCCAGTGGAGAAGTTGCCCATGGCAACCAATCAGCACTGAGGTAATATCTATAATTTGCATACTATTAAATTATACAAAGCTGCTGATTGGTTGATGGGGCAACTTCTCCACTGGCTCACTTCTTCACTTTTTTCACTGCTTAGTAAATGTCCCCCTATACACTCCATGCCCATCTTTCTTGCTTTTTCTGCTGTGATGCCACTTACAACAGCACAGAAGGAAGGTGGGGTACCATCGACCATCAATGGTTTCAAACAAAACTCCTGATTCTAACTTTACAAAAGCTGGTGGGTACGGATTTTGGGGCTGGACAGCTAAAGATTGGAAATACATTGTCTGGTCTGGAGAATCTCAGTTTCTGCTGAGACATGAATATAGCAGCAGCAGAGTTTAACATAAACAGCCAAATTAGGAATATGATTCCTCCACATTATTGATCAAACACATGGTGCAAAAAAAGATTTAAATTTGATGCATGGTTTGTCCATATTACATACCTCCCAACTTTTGTCCCCTTAGAAGAGGGACACGCCGCGCCGAAGGTGCGACCGTGGGCGAAAAGGGGTGGAGTTTTGAGCAGATGAGTGGGGCCTCTCGGTAAGGGGGTGTGGCCTATTGTGCGACACCCGTTTTCGTCATTTGGGGGCTTGTCCAGCGCTCCATCAGCTGCTGGACAGCCCCCGGCTCTCCTCCTTGTGCTGATGGATGCCGCGTGCATGCGTACGGCATCTATTCAGTGTGATCACCGGCTGCTTTTCAAAGCAGAGCAGCGGTGATCACAGGATCTCCCAACTGCCCCCCCGCCCGCGGGACACTGCGACCCGTGGGAGGGACAGCGGGACAGTGTCCAATTAGCGGGACTGTCATGCTGAAATCGGGACAGTTGGGAGGTGTGATATTATAAGAGTTTAGACTGTTGTGGATTGCGTCTTTTAGTTTGCTAACCTGATTGTTCTAAAACAGAGACCAGCAGTCTGGGTGGTCTCTCCTCTGGGTAGAGGTTGTGCTGGGTCTCTCTGTCTTCTCAGCAGACACTGTCTACTTTCCCTATATCTCCCACAATGCTTCTTTGTAATTTCCTGGTTTTTATTAAGCTGCCCATTAGGACTACATCTCCCAGCATGCTTCTCTGGGATTTCCTGTTTTTCTGGTCCTGTGAAACAAACACACCCCTAGTCATGTTTCAATGTGGTTTTAAAAGGGAACATGGGCTGGGTGAGGAGTGTGTGTCTGTCTTTCCAAATCCTGTGTTGCTGGAAGCTCCCAGAATCTGTGTTTGGCAGCAGGAACTGTTTATACTAGCAGAGTCTGAGCAGCAGGTATTCTGGAGGCACTGGGAAGTCTGCTGGTTTATCACTGTATCCTTGTGATATAACTTAGGAGGCGTGTGTTGTTGTTTACATTACCTTTCAATAAATGTGTGATTAAAAGGCACCTTCTTATCTGTGTGAGCGCTGTATGATATCACATAATTTGCAAAAAACAAGCACAACAGTGTTTAGGGGCATGGGAGGAAAGGGGTTAAGGTTAGGTGTATCATTACACTGTAGAATCATGAGGCACGCCTCTGGAGACTATGACTGTGCTTCTTGTGACATTGCTACACCATCATTCATGTGCAAGCTACTATAACGTATACTAAAGCCCCGTACCCACGGGGAGATGTCCCCAGACATGTGTGCTGAGCGGTCTAGCACAGACCGCTCAGCACACATCTCTCCCCCCGCTCAGCACAGTGCAATGTGTGCTGAGCGAGCAGGTGTGTGTGTGTGTGTGTGTGTGTGTGTGGGGGGGGTGCACACTCATGTCACCCAGCGGGTGAAATGAGCGAAGTACACCGGTGATAGCGATGCGCAGGACTGCGCATTGCTATCGCTGGGGGGCATACACACGGAGAGATCCGTGCTGAAATGCTAAGCAATCTAGTCAGTGTGTACCCCCCTTAAGGGCTTGATTCAGGCCTGATCGCTGCTGTGCGTTTTTGCACAGAGGGTGATCAGGCATTAACTGTGCACGCGCATTGCCAAACAACAACAGGCATTTCCGGGCAGCAACAGGATGGTGTAAAAATTCTAATCGCACAGCCATTCGCATGCTGATTGACAGGAAGAGGCCATTTGTGGGTGGTAACTGACCATTTTCTGGGAGTGTCAGGGAAAACGCAGGCATGCTCAAATGTTTTCTGGCCGGGTGTGTGACGTCAGCTCCGGCCCTGATCAGCCCATTCTCATAGCACTGTAGGAGTAAGTCCTGGGTTGCGCACAGACTGCACACACTGGTAAAAACCAGCCACTGGTGAGTGAGGTGCGAAAGGATTTGCAGCTGTCCGCTGACTGTGGGAGTTTTTAGCTGTTCGGCGTACACATAGGATCGCACACTTGCACGGCGAATATACACTCCCCTTGGGCGGCGACTATCAGGGCTACAATTTTAGCAGCCTAGCGATCAGGTCTGAATCACCCTGAATCATAAGATTGTATCTATAGATTGTAAGCATGCGAGCAGGGCCTTCCTACCTCTATGTCTGTCAGTTATTACCCAGTTTGTCTTATCACTGTTTCCAGTTGTAAAGCACAACGGAATATGCTGCGTTATACAAGGAACTGTAAATAAGTAATAAAATAAATAAAGTGAGGGTTGCACTGAACTGTAGATTTTCAATGCAGTCCTTTAGTTTAAACCTCTTAATACATTGAATGTTTAACTTATTGTTTCAAGAGGACATATTAGTTTAAAGTAAATAGTCAACAATTTAGAGAGAGAAAAAAAAAAGATCAGCTGTAGCAGAGATATAAATGGAGTATATTAGTTTGGGAAGCCTGAGTGCAGTGACAGTTCCGGATTCACCAGCTGTCAGTCATTCACCACAGATCCCTACTCAGTACAAGATAAATTAGACAGTATTTTTGTTATTACATCACAATACAGGATGGTAAAGGAATGATTCTCTTTCACAGAGAAGAGCTCACCCGTCACTTCATAGCAGAGAGGTAGAGATTATCCTCCCCCCTGTCCCTCTATGAGGGATCATCCTCTCAGATGTTGCTCTCCCTCTGCATCAGCTCTCAGCTGTTACTGGTGTGTTCCTGTCTCACATAAGGGTATTTTACAAACACTGGCATGGCAGAGCCGCTGCTTCCTGACAGGTGGTGGAGGGGGTGATATGCCTGGCGCACAGCTGAGTGCTGGAGTTCTAACACATGGAGATTATTAATCATCACTGTCATTGCTTCCAATGCTGGTGTCAAAGTCGAAAAATATTGCAGTACACATATCACGTACAAACTACGCACAGATGGCCTCCGTGCACGTACTTGTTCTGCTGTGCGTGCATATATCCGCAATTTGCGTATGGTCGCTCCCGCGGTCCTGCGTATTAGCGCGTGGTATGAGTATTTATGGTAGAGTTTGTGAACGCATGGAAGGCTATCAAAACACATTACATATTTAATCCAAATAGTGCACAATGTACACATAGTCTCCCTGCACCACATCAGAAAGTAACAGCAGTTTAAATGGTAACAGAACAAAGGGATTCACCTTTACAGGATAGGAGGGGACAGAACAAGGTTATAAGGTGGTGTTTGGTATCCAGCTGAAGGGTATTTTAAGGGTAACATTCCGGTGTTGATTTGAGAAAGATCGCATGTTCCTGCGGATAGTTATGTGCAGGAGCAGAATATAGATATAAACTGTATTTACTGTACATTATGTATGCGGCGGGAATCCAGAGGAGACCACCCACAAGAGCAGTTGGAACAGACATCGCCCACCTATTTAAACTGACCTATGACCTCTCCTGTACTGTAAATGACCATCCCTGTGTCCAATGGACAAAGAGATTACAGTACCCATTGTGTTATGTTTTGGATGAATTGTATGACGAGAGCCTGCAGCAGGCCTGGTCAGACACAAGACTCACAACGTTATCTATCAGATGACGGAGGACCAGACTGGGTAGCGCGGCGAATCCACTCACGTATGTACCATTGATTGTAGCCATTATTCTGTTGTCTTGTATTGTTTATATTGTAACCCCCTTTCAGCAATAATACGCTGTGGTGTCGGAACCCAGTGGTTTAACTACAGACTGGTGTCGTGTCTTTCTTTCCCTGCTAAGGTTTAAAGTGTAATAGCATCGCACTGCATTGCTGCATAAGGTTTAAAGTGTATTCGTTGGGTGCGTACACGCTGTGTGTACTTTGTACCGTCAGCGCGGCGTTTGTACGCAAAGTCCATACACGGTACGGGACTCTGTACGCTAACAGCGTAAAAGGTGCGTAGAGTGTGTATTAAGTTTAGCGGCCACAGCGGCTCCATGGTAAAGTGTATTTAAAGTGTGTATAAGGTATAGCATTTCATTCCTGTATATAAAACGGCATTATCAATTGGGGGCTCTCACGGGATATCACGTTCTTAATGATGCACTGTACATTACAAACGCAGCTGTAATTGACCGGCTCCGATGGACGCATCGCAAAGCTGATGAAAATAACATCCACCTTAATGTATTGTTGTGTTATCAGTAAGCCGCTGATATGAAATTCAAGGGACAATGCGTTTCTTATAATATTTAAGATGCTAAAATGTATTTTTATTGTTGCAAAACAAGGTTCAAATAAGTCATATTGTGTTTGATTCAGATTGGATTGTTTATCTGTTTAAGTAGGTTTAAAAGTATATTTAAAAGTTGCTGCATAGCCTTGATATGTTTTTTTTTAACTCAGGCCTCAAATAACTTCTGGTGCTTGTATGATGTGTGATTTTTTTTGTGACAAAGGAAGCCGCATGGTCTGTCCTCCATTTTGGACTAACCACATGGTCTGTCCACCATTTTGTGTAACCCTCATGGATGTGGAAGGGGGAGGAGCAGCGGACATTTTGGGAAGGTCATTTTTATAAATGGCTGATTTTCACTGCTCAGAATAATCAGCTTTCCTTGGTCACATCAAGCACGATTTATGAGTTACCAATGCATTTACTTAACCCATGCCATAGTCGATTACAAATAGTTTCAGCTGGGCCTAGTGAGAGTTAAGTGATGAATACTTGATGTAAGAATTTCACACAGATAAAAAAATAAAAAAAGTTTTTTGTTTTCTTTTATCTCTAGGATTTAGTTAAAATCTGCTTGCTAGTTTAGGATAGCCATTAAAATGTTAATGAACCTGTTCCACTACCCTCTTGAACAGGCATATGAACCTCTGTTGATATGCAAATTAGAAGCACTGAATGGGTAAATGAGTCTCAGGAGACCAGTGAATGGTACATATATATAATTATTATAATTATATGTGTGTGTTTATATCAGTGTATGTTCTGCAAGATGGCTATCCAATCTGAATCATATCATTTAAATTATTGATCATTGCTAGATTCATTTAGACCTGTTTGAAACCAGAGATATTTGTAGCTATATAGTTAAAACTAAAATAAATATTTAAGGAAGTAAGCGTAAAGCACAAACACAGTCTGGCCTAGTTGTAAAGGTTTATACAGAAAGAAACTGTGCTGTGTTTAGTGGGCAATAGTAGTTTTATTGCTCACATTTATAGAGTTGTATGATTTGTGCTATTGCGGACGTACGGTTTTGTACACGTGTCTCGGACAAAGTACGGAACTGCACACGCGGCGTAAGAGACACGCACGGTCGCTTGTTTACGCAAATTGCGTAAGAGTACGGCGCTAAGTACAAATTACACAATAGTTTGTTTAGTTTAAAGGTGGGACAGTAGCCACGCTACAATAGCACAAAACTACCCGGTTTCTAAAAAATTTTTAGTATAAAAACAAAATTTTGTATAAATAATTTTTATTTAAATTGCCTCTGGGGGTAAAGCTGCCAACTTGAATGAATCCAAATTTTCTGTACAGAAAAACAAAGTATATTTGAGTGAGCGAACGTAAGAGTGAACGTATTGAACTCCGGAAGTCGGGTCCCATGGTACACCGAGTAAGTAGAGGCTTGTGGCGTGAAGTGGCTGATTCACGTTAATATAGATTGAAATACGCAAATTGTGAGGTGATTTGCAGAGGAGCGTGATAGTACATTGTTTTGCGAAAAAGGTTTTTGTATTACGCTCCGGGCTGAGGGTCGCAGTTTGTACAACGACCTGTGGTTGTACGGCAGATAGGTAACAAGTACCTATATGCTGTGCGATTGGACCACGCATTTGTGGGTGCGATATATATAGCGCAACTGGACACCCCTTTACGAGCTTTTGCGTAAAATCGCGGTACCATTAGTGCTGTATAGAGCATACGCAAGTGTGATTTGTGTATAAGGTTATAGGGAGTTTTCGCTGGTCTCTCTCAGGAAAATCTCCAGCGGTGTATATTTACTGGAATAGGTAAGTCACTCCTAAATACTTCCAGTAAATAGCAACCGATAGGGCCTTGCTGGGTATGCGGTGTTCACTATTGGAGTGAGTCGTGGTACTCAGTGGAGAAGGAGCGAGTGAAAGCGCTAGGTGTCTTTCACCGTTTATCTGCGGTGTGCATTGGGGATTGCGTTTATTGGCAAAAAGTCCGCGATGGGATCCAATTGCACAAGCAGTTCAGTAGCCAGGGTTCAGGCTGAAGAAGTGGGACCGTAAAGGTCAGATTTGCGACCGAAAGGGTCAGCAAGGTTTATTATGTGTGAAAAGTATGGTTCACACACAGAGGCTTTTTGCAATGAATGTGTATGTATGACCAACAAAGATAGGGAACCATTCCCTAGGGTGGACAGCTTTGAACCAGAGGCACTGCAGAACGTAGGCAGTAAAATATGTCTTCTTAAATCCAGAAAACAAAGGATTAGACATACAGATTGTTTACATTTATGGCAACAGGAGGGGGATATACAAAGAGAATTAGCTTGCGCAGCAGGTTCCAAACCTAGCAGGAAAATAATTACGACCGCACCACCACCACTACCGTATATTGCGGGGGAGAAGATGGCTACAGTCAATGGTATATCCGTAAAATATAGTAGTATGTAAAAACAATGTATTAACCCTAATTATTATTTGCAAGATGTATCCTGTTTTTGAAGTCTTTTCAAGGTTATAGGTCACAAGAGGATGATGGACTTGCTGGCAGATCAGTTCCTGTATTTATTTACAGAGAGAGAGAGAGACATAAGATGCATTGAAGGGAATGGTAATTGTATCGCTGGCCTGTAACTGTAATTGTATGTAACTGTATGTTTTAACTGCTTACTGTATGAGTTGTAACTATAGGTATACTGTACTTTGTAATATATATATATTGAATCTATATCTTTTTTTTAAATAACAAATATATCCAGCCAAATCGCAGCTCTCCTCCAAGCAGTCACCTTGCTGCAGGAAACTCAGGTGGGGCCTGTCCAACCAGGTAGAGCAGTAACAATATTCCCCAATAAAAGAACTGGTGAGGTCACAGCTACCGGTAAGTGTGAGACAGTTCATTGCACAGAGACAACAACACCTCACAGTAAACAGATTAGGAACGGAATGGTAGGATTACACCCTGTCTTGGAAATAGTAACCCCCAATGGGGGAACCGATCGTCAGGGAATAATCCTAACCAGGAATAATGCAATGTATCGCCCGTGGCCCAGAGATGAGCTGCGATCAATCATTTCAGAATTCCCCGACCCTCGGAAGCATTTAGCTAGATGTCAGAAATTTTTCAGAGATCTGGGTAATGCGTATGAACCAACAAACAAACACTGGCGGATATTTTTGAAAGCGTGCCTACCTCCTAATATTGACACCCAAAAGAAAATTTTTTTTTTTATCACTGATTGTAGATTAGAGTCGGATAGTCTTATGACTGACAAAACACAATCAGGAGAACTTAGAGCAAATTAACATGCAACTAGAGTTGTATTTCCCCACAACTGTTAAGTGGAGAAATTTTTTTCTCCATAAAACAGAGGGAAAATGAAATGACATCTGAATATTTCCATCAGGACCTGCAAATAATAGATAGATACATGGGGGTATCAGATACCGGGAATGATGCGAATTACAGGGAGGTAGCTGTTTCTGTATTAATGGACGGACTCCATAAAACAGTAAGGGACAGGGTACAAACATCTTTGCCTAATTGGAGAGGGGTCACAGAAGCTTGTCTTAGACAGTGCGCAATAGAACACCATAAGAATATTGCTAGGCGTAGAGAACTGCAGGAGGAGAGGCTGAGGATTGAAAGTATACCGGCTCTTACACCAGAGTCTCATCAGCCTAAACCCCAAAACCCTGGTGGTAAGAAAAGACCGAGAAATTGTTACATTTGTAAAAAAATAAAGGACATTTTGCTAGAGATTGCAAGAGTAGTAGAGCACATAGCCAATATAGACCCCTAGACAGAGAAAACAAGCCACGTTATTAAACACATAGACGGGATCAAGGGACATATAGTAAGGAGTCACAAGCCATATAGAAAACACAGATTCGGTTAATGGGAAGAATGGAATAAATGCAACTTTACCCTTTTGACAGAACTTACTGGGGTTAGGAGGAGGTCTCTAAACTTCTGCTTCTTTCTCTAGCAGAAGTGACCTCTAATTAATTTAGCAGAAGTTTTGTTAGAGATGGTATACATATAGCATGCTACCGCCCAGGAAGTACGAATTATGTTGGATACCCACGAAGACTAAGGTTGCATTTCACTGTTCTAGATACATGTCCATCACAGGTAGAGGAAATTATCTCAAAGATACCGGGTTCCCTATGAATTTAGAATGGACAGGACACTGGATTGATGGCTGGGATAGTCCCAGTAGAGATATAACACACATAGATTTTTTGGGGGGGAGCAGACCGAGTAGAGAATCATTCCCCGTAGTGCCCAATCCAGATGTCAAACTTTGTAAAATCTTCTTTGCCTCTACCAACTTATCCGTTACTAAATTCTATGTGATTTGTCTTCAAAGTTTCCTCTTCATCTCTTACGTTCACCGACAGGGTTACAGTTCAGACACCACAGACCTACTCGGTCTTTCAGAGTTCTGCCCAAATCCAGTATATCTCACCAGCATAGGGACACCAGTATCAGTATGCCTGGTCATGCACAAAGGGTGGAGAATGGGAATATGGGTGAAGGGAGACTGTATATAGACACCGATATGCAGGATGGCGTGACAGCCTGATGGTGAACGCAAATCTCAAAAAATTTCTTTTTATTATTTCCTTTCTCTTTTCACTTTCCACAGATGGTTTACTTCAAACAACTGATAATAAACAACAGTTAAACACATTGAAATGCAAGATTTATGTTCCCTACAGAAAGGTCGCTGACCCGGAGAGAACTCGTGACAAAGAGCAGAGTGTAGAGAACCTCGTATCACTGGAGTGTCTGTTCCGGGAAGGTTGAGAGGCAGGACTGTTGAAGGGCATCCGAGCACAGATCTAGAATGGTTGTAGTATCATTCTTTTTTTTTTCACCTCCCCCTGCATTTTCCTGTCTTTTCCCCTTCTTATTGTTATGATTCCAGCACTCTGGTCTGAGGAGATCTTTTTGCGAGGACCGGAGCACTGGAACGATATGCTGGGGAAGGGAGCGGGAATGGAAAATAGCCCCTTGCGCCCTAACTCCGTTGTCTCACCCGTGCTGTCGGAAATCCCCTGCGAGACTATGGTTGCTTGAGCCCATGGCAGCCGCGTTTGAAGGGCGGATTATGTCTGCCCAACTCCGATGCCCCCCCAGGTCTTAATGAGAGACAAAGGGAAATCCGAGACAGGGTGATAACAAGGGGCCCTCTGACTAAACAACCAGGCCAGGGGCTACAAGCTAACTTAAAACTAGAATATGTGCGGAAACACCGCCAGGGAAAAGGACAACCAAAATATCCACTTGTCCACTTCTCCTACCCAGCACCACCGAGTTCCAGAGAGGACTTGTGGAAGCGGAACCCTCCGCAAATGCTCCAAAAACAGAAAATATAAAGATAAAGCGGCTGAGCCGCAACACACGGCAGAGCCGCAACTCACGGAACACCACTCGATATACAAAGGTGATCAGTCAGGACAGCTGGGGACCAAACGACTTCCTGGGATGAGATGACAACTCCCGAATACAGGACTTCTGAGGACAGGAATGACCGGATACAGCAGGACTGGAACAGACTCTCAGCAAACCAAAGCAGCATGCAGGAAGCTATTACCGGCGTCTGTGAGAAGTACTGGGAAGGTATTTAACAGGGAGTCCTCCAATCAGCTGCTTAGATCCTGATTGGGAATAAATGCCGTGCAGCTGTCTTGCTGCATGGCCAGAGGACAAGTGTGTGTGCTTGTTAATTAGGCCCTGCAACGGGGAACGCGGTCCGCCCGTGGCGTCCCCGTTGCTAGGGTCCGTGCGGCTCAGCGCGCCCGGCGTCTAGCGTTGCTAGGGAGCCGGCGGCTGAACGCGCACGGCGTCCCTAGTTGCTAGGCGCCGGGCCGCGCGAACATGCGGACCCCGGCGCCTAACAGTACCCCCCCCTTGAGGAGGGGTCAAGGAACCCCTAAAGCCAGGCTTCTGAGGAAATTCCCGAAAAAAATGCCCTCTTGAGCCTAGGGGCATGAAGATCCTTATCTAGGACCCAAGACCTTTCCTCCGGACCATAGCCTTTCCAGTGAACTAAAAAATAAAGCCGACCCCGGGACAATTTGGAATCAAGAACTTTCTCTACCAAGAACTCCTGTTGTCCCTGTACATCCACTGGAGATCTACCCTGAGAGATCCTCCGAGGAAATCTACTGGAAGAAACGTATTGTTTCAACAGGGAACAATGAAACGTATTTCCAATCTTGAGAGATCTTGGTAAACGTAGCCGAAAGGCAACTGGGTTGACTCTTTTAATAATAAGAAATGGTCCAATAAATTTGGGTCCCAGTCTAGCCGAGGATTGTCGAAGCCTGATGTTGCGAGTTGACAACCACACCTTGTCTCCCACCTTAAAAGTGCAAGGACGTCGGAGCCTGTCAGAAAATTTCTTTTCTCGAAAGGCCGCTTTTCTGAGAGCAAGGTGCACTTTTTTCCAAATTGCTCTGAGATGGGAGGTCTATGCCAGCGAGGAGACTGGAGAATGATGAAAAAAAGAATTAGCTCTGGGGTGAAAACCAAAAACTGAAAAGAATGGAGACTCTTTAGTGGAGGAATGACAGGAATTATTGTCAGCAAATTCAGCCAAAGGAAGAAACTCGGACCAATCATTCTGGAGTTTGGCTGAATACAAGCGCAGATATTGTTTTAATGACTGGTTAACTCGTTCGGTTTGCCCGTTGGATTGTGGGTGATAACCGGATGTTAATGACAGTTTCATCTTTAATGAAGCACAAAAACATCTCCAGAATTGTGCGATGAATTGTGGACCCCGATCAGAAACAATGGGTAACCCATAAAGCCTAAACACATGGCGGAGGAACAAAACTGCCAACCCTTGAGCAGAAGGCAATCGGGGAAGAGCAATAAAATGAGCCATTTTACTAAAACGGTCCACTACCACCCATATGACTCGGAATCCGGCTGAAAGGGGAAGGTCAACCACAAAATCCATGGAAATATGAGACCATGGCCTGAGAGGGACACTTAAGGGCATAAGTTGCCCGATAGGCAAGGAACGGGGAACCTTATGCTGTGCACAAACCTGACATGAAAAAACAAATTCCCTAACGTCTTTAGACATACTAGGCCACCATACTGAGCGAGAGACTAACTCCAATGTCTTAGTGATTCCCGGATGCCCTGAAACCTTGTTGTCATGGAATTCAGTTAAAACAGTAGCTCTCAAAAATTCAGGAACGTAAAGACGACCAGCAGGAGTAAATCTAGGAGCTTGGTGTTGAAGCTGGTTTAACTGGGTAAATAAATCCTATGTGAGGCCTGCCCGGATGACCGAAGATGGAAGTATTGGGGTAACAACAGGATTGTTATTGTGAACCGGAAGAAAACTACGTGACAGGGCATCAGCTTTAGTATTCTTGGAACCAGGCCTGAAAGTGATTATAAATTTGAAACGAGTAAAAAATAATGCCCAACGTGCCTGCCTGGCATTAAGCCGTTTAGCTGATTCAATGTATTGCAGGTTCTTATGGTCAGTCAATACCGAAATAGTATGCTTTGCTCCTTCCAGCCAATGCCTCGACTCCTCAAAAGCCCACTTTACCGCCAGTAACTCCCGATTACCAACGTCATAATTGGATTCAGCGGAGGAGAACTTCCTGGACATAAAGGCACAAGGATGTAAGTCCAAAGACACCGGATCCTTTTGAGAAAGGACAGCCCCCACTCCAACCTCTGAGGCATCAACCTCCACAACGAAGGGCAATTCCGGATTAGGATGTCTGAGGACTGGACCTGAGACAAAGGCTTGTTTCAGGGCCCGGAAGGACAACTCAGCTTCATGCGACCAGTTGGTAGGATCCGCTCCTTTCTTTGTCAGAGCCACAATGGGAGCAACCAGGTCAGAAAAAGAATGAATGAACCTCCTATAATAATTCGCAAACCCTAAAAAGCGCTGAATTGCTTTTAAATTGGTGGGTTGCGCCCAATTAAGGATGGCCTGAAGCTTCTTAGGTTCCATGGAAAATCCCTGAGGGGAAATTATGTACCCTAAAAAAGATACTTTCGTGACATGAAATTCACACTTCTCCAGCTTGGCATATAAATGATTCTCACGTAACTTTTGAAGAACCAGACGCACCTGGGTGATATGTTGTTCCATCGATTCAGAAAAAATCAAGATGTCGTCTAAATAAACGACCACAAATTTCCCTAGGAAGTCACGGAGCACATCGTTAATGAGGTCTTGAAAAACTGCTGGAGCATTAGACAGGCCGAACGGCATCACCAGGTATTCGTAGTGACCCGACTGAGTACTGAAAGCCGTCTTCCACTCATCTCCAGATTTAAATCGGATGAGGTTGTTAGCTCCTCTCAGGTCAATTTTAGAAAAAATCACAGCAGAACGTAACTGATCAAAGAGTACAGAAATCAACGGCAAAGGATAGGTGTTTTTGACTGAGATTTTATTCAAGGCTCTAAAATCTATGCATGGTCTAAGCGAGCCATCCTTTTTCTCCACAAAGAAAAAACTAGCACTTAAAGGGGATTTTGATGGTCTAATAAAACCTTCCTGTAAGCTCTCCTGAACATAGTCATTCATAGCCGAAGTTTCTGGCCCGGACAATGCATATAATCTCCCCTTTGGCAATGCGGCACCAGGGATTAGCTCAATAGCACAATCATAAGGCCGATGGGGAGGCAGAATGTCCGCATTGCCTTTGGAGAATACATCGGCAAACTCCTGGTATTCCACAGGAATGAGTTCTGGAATGATAGCTGCTACTCTAACTGGAAACGAAATACATTCCTTAGCACAAAATGTACCCCATTGTGAAATCTCCCCGGACCGCCAATCAATGGTGGGATTATGAAAGGCCAGCCAAGGGTGACCCAGAACAACTGGAACTGCTGGGCAATGTGTTAGATAGAACTCGATCTTTTCGGAATGTAAAGCTCCTACTGTAAGTACTATGGGAGGTGCACAGTGAGTAATAACCCCGTTGGAAAGCGGACTCCCATCTAAGCCATGCATGGTGACACACCTACCCAATGGTAACTGAGGAACGCCTAAGGCCTTAGCCCAAGTTAAATCCATAAAGTTTCCTGCAGCTCCACTGTCAACAAAAGCCGACACCAAAGAACTGAGGCTGCCAAAGGAAACCTTAACTGGGACTAAAAGAGAGTTATTCGAGGAGATAAGCTGCAGACCTAGGTGAACCCCCTCACAATTCACCTGGTCAAAGCGTTTCCCGACTTGTTCGGACAGTTACGAGCAAAATGTCCCTTATCTCTACAGTACAAACAAAGACCGGAATTTTGCCTTCTGGCCCTTTCCTCAGGAGACATCCGGGAGAGACCCATCTGCATGGGCTCCTCTACGTCTTCTGGAATGGAATAAACACAAGGACTTGACCTTACAGGTGTTCTTCTTTCAGCCCTCCACTCTCTGAGACGACGATCAATCTTAATAGAAAGCTCCATGAGTTTATCGAGAGTCTCAGGAGCGGGGTACTGGAGGAGACTGTCTTTAATAGACTCTGATAAGCTGAGGCGAAACTGACTGCGCAGGGCTGGGTCTTTCCAGTCGTTCGACCAACGGCGAAACTCAGTACAATAAACCTCTGCAGGATTTCTTCCTTGTTTGAGAGCGCGCAGCTGACTTTCAGCGGATGCCTCTCTATCTGGGTCATCATACAAAAGCCCTAAAGACTTAAAGAAAGCGTCTACTGACAACAACGCAGGATCCTCTGCCCTTAAACCGAACGCCCAGGTCTGAGGATCCCCCTGGAGTAAAGAAATAATAATCCCAACCCGCTGAGATTCAGAACCAGAGGAAGTAGGTCTTAAACGGAAATAAAGTTTACAGGATTCTTTAAAACTAAAAAATTATTTTCTATCGCCAGAAAAACGGTCAGGCAAATGCATCTTTGGTTCAGGGACTACCTTTGGGGAGGCTCGCAAAAGATCTTCCTGCGACCTCACCCGAAGAGAAAGATCCTGAACCATCTGAGTAAGTTCTTGAATCTGATTGACTAAGAGCTGGCCAGGGTTTGGCCCTAAACCTGTCGGATTCATGAGGCCAAAATTTTTTAACAAAAACAGAATGAGAGGAAAAAATTAAAGCCCTGTTTAATTTTAATTTTTTGGTATGGCCGGTAATAATGTTATGATTCCAGCACTCTGGTCTGAGGAGATCTTTTTGCGAGGACCGGAGCACTGGAACGATATGCTGGGGTAGGGAGCGGGAATGGAAAATAGCCCCTTGCGCCCTAACTCCGTTGTCTCACCCGTGCTGTCGGAAATCCCCTGCGAGACTATGGTTGCTTGAGCCCATGGCAGCCGCGTTTGAAGGGCGGATTATGTCTGCCCAACTCCGATGCCCCCCCAGGTCTTAATGAGAGACAAAGGGAAATCCGAGACAGGGTGATAACAAGGGGCCCTCTGACTAAACAACCAGGCCAGGGGCTACAAGCTAACTTAAAACTAGAATATGTGCGGAAACACCGCCAGGGAAAAGGACAACCAAAATATCCACTTGTCCACTTCTCCTACCCAGCACCGCCGAGTTCCAGAGAGGACTTGTGGAAGCGGAACCCTCCGCAAATGCTCCAAAAACAGAAAATATAAAGATAAAGCGGCTGAGCCGCAACACACGGCAGAGCCGCAACTCACGGAACACCACTCGATATACAAAGGTGATCAGTCAGGACAACTGGGGACCAAACGACTTCCTGGGATGAGATGACAACTCCCGAATACAGGACTTCTGAGGACAGGAATGACCGGATACAGCAGGACTGGAACAGACTCTCAGCAAACCAAAGCAGCATGCAGGAAGCTATTACCGGCGTCTGTGAGAAGTACTGGGAAGGTATTTAACAGGGAGTCCTCCAATCAGCTGCTTAGAGCCTGATTGGGAATAAATGCCGTGCAGCTGCCTTGCTGCACGGCCAGAGGACAAGTGTGTGTGCTTGTTAATTAGGCCCTGCAACGGGGAACGCGGTCCGCCCGTGGCGTCCCCGCTGCTAGGGTCCGTGCGGCTCAGCGCGCCCGGCGTCTAGCATTGCTAGGGAGCCGGCGGCTGAACGCACACGGCGTCCCTAGTTGCTAGGCGCCGGGCCGCGCGGACATGCGGACCCCGGCGCCTAACACTTATTTTCCTCCTTTCCCTAAACGAAATGGATCGATCACAAGAGACTGCGTTTAGGGTTCTATTAGTAATTCTGGTTTTGATCAAGACAGTTTGTTTTGGTGAGGGTCCCAGAGGGGTCGAGCAGGGATCTGGAATGGGTTCTGATGGCAAGTATGAAGTTGTAGGATCTCAGGATCAGCACATCGCTCAAGTAAAGGCTAGCATCAGTAAGCGCTCTGGTAGTCAGGGAGCTCGGAGGCACTGTGAGGGGTTATTGTCTGATGAATATTGTATTTGTAGGAATTGTGAGAATATAGTTGAGGATGGGTGCATCCAGAGATGTCAGTTTAACCTTAATATCGACATGGACCGTCATCCGTTGACTGATTACCACTCACTAGTGGGTAAGGTCTTAAACCAGACAGAATGTTGGGTGTGCTCACAGGTACCTCAAGGTCAGAGCAAGTCAGGATTAGTACCGTACTCTTTAGCAATAGATGAGGTACTCGAATTACGGGGTGGGAGGAAATTCAATATTTCTAGGCCCCCTAGTTTGAAGCTCCACCAGTATCATGTAGACATGTCCTTGTTGTGTTTTAATATTTCCAATTACCAAACACCAGGAAATTGGGAAGTGACGTGGAATAACCAGACAATGACCTTTTCACACAGAGCTGATAGGATACCCATAGACTCTGAACTTGTACGCCAAATAGCCAACAGTGGGAGGTATTTTCGGTATAGGTATACTCGTGGAAGCAAGACCATGTGGGTTGGAAAAGTATCGCCAGGGTATTGTGCCCATATCATCCAGCCCGATACTTGTACTGAGCAGATGGGAGAACTAGGGATAGGTTTCTTTACTTGGAAAGTTTGTAATATGGTGATGTCATATTTTGTCCCCTATGTTCTCCCAGATGATGCCTATTTCATATGTGGGAGGAAGGCGTAGAAGTGGCTTGCCCCGAGCTCAGAGGGATTGTGTTATATTGGGAGAGTACTGCCAGAGGTCATGACCATAACGCATGATAAGATGAAAGACGTTCACCGCAGTGCTCAGGCTCCTTATACTCATACTCACTATGAACACATCATCAAGAGACACCTCATAGATAGGACAGAGCACGCAGCCTCTGATTTGATCCATGAATCCACCGGGATTCAATACCTTCTCGCATTAGACATCACCCGTACTGCCAGAGGAATTATAAATTATAGGTATATCCATGCGCTAGCGAACTTGATAGATAATATCACTGATATGTATGACGACACCTTCAGGTATACGGGAAGGGAGTTACAAGCTTACAAGCAGGAACTGATTCAGCACAGGATGGTCCTTAATTATATCACAGCCGTGACAGGTGGGTACTGTGTTACTCTGGCAACTCAATATGGTGGGAAGTGCTGTACATATATTACGAACAGCACTGACGACCCCACGGAGATCATCGATCAAAAGATGGACGATATCTTGCAGTTGAAGTGGGAGTTCAGGAGGAAGCACAACCATACCTTAGCAACTGTGAGTAATGAACTGACCAGCTGGGTCTCATGGTTGAACCCACGAAATTGGTTCTCAGGTTTAGGAGAATGGGCTCAAAATGTTATTATGAGTGTAGGGAAGCTTCTCCTTTGTATCCTGGGAGTCGTCATAATTATTGGTTCGATATTTAGGTGTGTTCGAATTCTGATGCAGCGCAAGCATGGCACAAAATTGATGAGTCTAAGGAGCAAGGGTACTGTTACAGCAGCAGATTTAGTTTAAGACCCAACCATAGAGACTGTGATATGATAAGGATTGCAAATGAATTTCATGGCCTGTTTCGTTCACCCGTTTTTCTTTTGTCACCCCCTCTGCCCAGATACATCCATCCGGAAAAAGACATCAACCCTACCAAAATGTTTTTGTAAATGTATTTTTATTTGTCTTATCTTCATCTCTGCAACCTTCAGTTAATGGCACACATAGTCGACAGGTGATATCCACATATACTAGCACTCACATATGTTTCCCCCTCCATGTATCATCAACTAAATGTGCACCCCATTTGTTGGAACAAGAAGCCGAAAAGAGCTCGGTAGTGTTTGTTGGCCCACTTACAGACCCTTAATACGGGATAAGAAGGATTTAATGTATACTTCGCAATGCCTTGAAGCTTATTTAGAACATATACGGCACGATGATACATGCCCCTCAGACATGGATTCATACATACAGGCTTTTTACTATCCCACTAGGTCATACATTTCCCACCTACAACTCTCCCCGATCATCAAAGCTTCTGTAGATATTGTATAGATATTTTTCTGTTTAGTGATTAGATAGTGGCAGTTATTGGTGACTGCCAAAGGGTGGACTGTCAAAGTCAAAAAATATTGCAGTACACACATCACGTACAAAATACGCACAGATGGCCTCCGTGCACGTACTTGTTCTGCTGTACGTGCATATATCCGCAATTTGCGTATGGTCGCTCCCGCGGTCCTGCGTATTAGCGCGTGGTATGAGTATTTACGGTAGAGTTTGTGAACGCATGGAAGGCTATCAAAACACATTACATATTTAATCCAAATAGTGCACAATGTACACATAGTCTCCCTGCACCACATCAGAAAGTAACAGCAGTTTAAATGGTAACAGAACAAAGGGATTCACCTTTACAGGAGAGGAGGGGACAGAACAAGGTTATAAGGTGGTGTTTGGTATCCAGCTGAAGGGTATTTTAAGGGTAACATTCCGGTGTTGGTTTGAGAAAGATCGCATGTTCCTGCAGATAGTTATGTGCAGGAGCAGAATATAGATATACACTGTATTTACTGTACATTATGTATGCAGCAGGAATCCAGAGGAGACCACCCACAAGAGCAGTTGGAACAGACATCGCCCACCTATTCAAACCGACCTATGACCTCTCCTGTACTGTAAATGACCATCCCTGTGTCCAATGGACAAAGAGATTACAGTACCCATTGTGTTATGTTTTGGATGAATTGTATAAAGAGAGCCTGCAGCAGGCCTAGTCAGACACAAGACTCACAACGTTATCTATCAGATGACGGAGGACCAGACTGGGTAGCGCGGCGAATCCATTCACGTATGTACCATTGATTGTAGCCATTATTCTGTTGTATTGTATTGTTTATATTGTAACCCCCTTTCAGCAATAATACGCTGTGGTATCGGAACCCAGTGGTTTAACTACAGACTGGTGTCGTGTCTTTCTTTCCCTGCTAAGGTTTAAAGTGTAATAGCATCGCACTGCATTGCTGCATAAGGTTTAAAGTGTATTCGTTGGGTGCGTACGCGCGGTGTGTACTTTGTACCTTCAGCGCAGCGTTTGTACGCAAAGTCCGTACATGGCACGGGACTCTGTACGCTAACAGCGTAAAAGCTGCGTAGAGTGTGTATTAAGTTTAGCGGCCGCAGCGGCTCCATGGTAAAGTGTATTTAAAGTGTGTATAAGGTATAGCTTTTCATTCCTGTATATAAATCAGCATTCTCACTGGTCACACAGCACAATATCAGCAGCAGCTATTCAGCCTCACATCTTTGCTCCAATAACGTTTAGCACAGAGATAATAAAGGCTTTTCATTGTTTTCTTAACCACTATAAAAAGTCACCCAGTTTGCTAAGCCAAGCCTTGGAGGCAGGGGCGTAGCCAGAACTTTGTGGACCCCATAGCAACATTTTGAAGGGCCCCCCATCCCAATGCTTCTAGAGAGACACTTCTCTGCAGCAGTTGTTAATTTTATGCCCTATACTAGTACCCTAGTTCATTTTCTGAACCATATTAGAGCCTTATTTAATGTTATGCCCCATAGTAGTGCCCTAGTTTCTTTTATGAATAGCAGTAGTGCTTAAGTTCACCCTACTGGCCCAGGGGGTCATTCCGAGTTGTTCGCTCATTGCCGTTTTTCGCAATGGAGCGATTAGGTGGAAAATGCGCATGCGCATGGTACGCAGCGCGCATGCATTAAGTAATTTTACACAAAACTTTGGAGATTTACACAAGCTCGAGCGACGTTTTTTCAATGCTCGAGTGATCGTAGTGTGATTGACAGGAAGTGGGTGTTTCTGGGCGGAAACTGTCCGTTTTCAAGGAGTGTGCTAAAAAACGCAGGCGTGCCAGGTAAAAACGCAGGAGTGGCTGGAAAAACAGGGGAGTGGCTGGCCGAACGCAGGGCGTGTTGTGACGTCAAACCAGGAACTAAACGGACTGAGGTGATCGCAATCTAGGAGTAGGTCTGGAGCTACTCAGAAACTGCAGGGAATTATTTAGTAGCAGTTCTGCTAATCTCTCGTTCGCTATTCTGCTAAACTAAGATACACTCCCAGAGGGCGGTGGCCTAGCATTTGCAATGCTGCTAAAAGCAGCTAGCGAGCGAACAACTCGGAATGAGGGCCCATGTGCACTGCAGGGGGGGCAGATATAACGTGCAGTGAGAGCTAGATTTGGGTGGGTTATATTGTTTCTGTGCAGGGTAAATACTGGCTGCTTTATTTTTACACTGCAATTTAGATTTCTGTTTGGCCACACCCCACCCAAATCTAACTCTCTGCGCATGTTTTATCTGCCCCCCCCCCCCTCTGCAGTGCACATGGGCCCTCATTCCGAGTTGTTCGCTCGGTATTTTTCATCGCATCGCAGTGAAAATCCGCTTAGTACGCATGCGCAATGTTCGCACTGCGACTGCGCCAAGTAACTTTACTATGAAGAAAGTATTTTTACTCACGGCTTTTTTTTCGCTTCGGCGATCGTAATGTGATTGACAGGAAATGGGTGTTACTGGGCGGAAACACGGCGTTTCAGGGGCGTGTGGCTGAAAACGCTACCGTTTCCGGAAAAAACGCAGGAGTGGCCGGAGAAACGGTGGGAGTGCCTGGGCGAACGCTGGGTGTGTTTGTGACGTCAACCAGGAACGACAAGCACTGAACTGATCGCACAGGCAGAGTAAGTCTGGAGCTACTCTGAAACTGCTAAGTAGTTAGTAATCGCAATATTGCGAATACATCGGTCGCAAGTTTAAGAAGCTAAGATTCACTCCCAGTAGGCGGCGGCTTAGCGTGTGTAACTCTGCTAAATTCGCCTTGCGACCGATCAACTCGGAATGAGGGCCATGGTTTTGCCCATCTGCTAACAAATTTGCTGCTACGATCAGGTCTGAATTAGGCCCATTGTCACATTTCGGAGCTGACAGCACACATTATGCCGCACAGTAATTCCAATTCACATTATGATATAAAGTGCTCCCCGTTCATAGTGTGCCCTATTACAGTACCCCAGTTTATATTATAGAACATTAAAATGCCCTCCAGTTCATTTTATACCACACGACAATGAACAGGTCCAGGGGCATAACTAGATATATTGCAGCCCCCAAGGAAAAAGTTTTAAAGGACCCCTACATACCACTCAATGGCGAAAAATCTATATAACACATGTAACTTTGACAGGGAAGGTGGGCCCCTCTCAGCTCTGGGCCCCATAGCAGCTGAACTGCCTGCACCTATGGTAGCTACGCCCTTGCTTGGAGGTTTTTGCACTTAGTGGAGTCATGATTAATCCTCTCTGTGGTCCTTGTTATTATAGCGTACACTGACATATGAATGAAAAGGTAATATCACCTTACACCTATGTATTACAGCAACGGCCAGTGGCGCACCCAGGGGGGGTTTCCGAGCACCCAGAAACCCCCCTCCACCAATTTTTTTTTCTGCATGAGTATTATTAATGGCCGTCTAGCGTCCTCTGCAGCCTGCTGTCTTCCTGATAGCACTTGTAAGTGCTTAATAAAAGTTTACTTTCTTTTAATTATAGTACATATATATCCATGTGCATACATATATACACACATATAAACACACACACATGTGATATATATACGTGTACTGTATGTATATATATATACATATATATATATATATATATATGCATGTTTAATATGCTATGTATATGTATGTGTATATATATACAGTATGTATATATATATATATATATATATGTGTATATACGGTATATATATGTGTAGATATATATATATATATATATATATATATACACACACACACAGACACACTAGTTTTACGGACCCAGCATATACTGGGTCACCTCAGTCCCCACCTCCGTGATTGGCTCCACCCAGTTCTGGAAAAAAAACCCATGCAAATCCTGCGTTTGCCACTGACGGCTGATTCCTGGGAAGAGGTCTGTAAATGTTCAAGGGCCTATACTAAGAAGGGGATGAGCTGAGTGATGCTGTGTGGGTGTGGCCAGTGCTATGTGTCTTCCTTAATACATAATTATGGCGAATTCCATCATTTTAATACTCATGATGATGTGCCTATTTTTAAGTGGAGGCCAGGAGCTGTAGCTCCACCCACTTCATTGTTAATCTGGCCCTGGGTGCAGGTAGATATTATCTCTGTGATGCACTGCTCAGGGATACATTTATCAGAGAGTGGTTTTCCCAGCAGGTTTCAATCACCAGCAATATTGGCCGATTTATTATCCAGTGGTTTGAAGGGTAACAATTTACCAGCAATGAGCAGCCATTTTTAAGTCACATGCAATTTATAACTGCTGCCACAATGAGAGACAGCTCTTGATTGTCGCCTCATTTGCCTCTGGAGCTTGTACCGGGCAGCCCGGCTCTCCCTTTCTGTCTGTTTAGTAATGTACAATTCACTGGATCCATAAATAAAACAAAAGGTTTGCCTGAGGTTCAATATAGCGTAATAAATTAAAACTCTACTTCCAGTTAAGACATCACATAAAGTGGAGATGCGTCTGGTCATTGAGCTACAAGATGCTTCCGGTCATTGAGGGGTTAAGAGTGTCTTCTGCAGTCCATCTATGGACTATATAGGTTTCATTGAGGTCTTTAAATGTTGAACATCCCTTATATCGGCACAGCGGCTCATTATAAAAGGCACAAATAACAGGTGAGAATCTGCGTTATTATATTTCTTTGGCTGAGTATGATATTATAGTTATATTATAGTTATTACGGAAACATGGTGGGACGACTCTCACGACTGGGTTGCAAACTTGGAAGGGTATTCTCTTTTCAGGAGGGACAGGGCAAGCAAAAGGGAAGGAGGTGTATGTCTTTATGTTAAACCATCACTTAAACCGTACTTAAAGGAGGTTATTTATGAGGGGACAGGCGATAACGTGGAGTCTCTATTGGGTGAAATCTTAAGTAGGGGTATTGATGCAAAAAGATTAGTTATAGGCACGTGCTACAAACAGCCAGATATTAGCATACATGAGGAAGAACAACTCTTGCAGCAAATCGAAAGGGCTGCGGATTGGGGGACATCCTAGTGATTGGGGATTTTAACTATCCTGATATTAATTGGAGTAACGATTCATGTGTTAAAGCTAGGGGCAACAGGTTCTTAAATATGTTAAAAGATCACTACTTGTCTCAATTAGTCGAGGACCCAACTAGGGGTACAACTATTCTAGATCTAATAATTACTAATAATGTGGACATTATATCAGATACTAAAGTTGGGGAGACTTTGGGTAACAGTGATCACTATATGATCACATTCGTCATCAGTTTCATAAAACATAGCTATAAGGGTTTAACAAAAACATTTAACTTTAGGAAGGCTAACTTCAGTATGCTGAGATGTGCATTAAATGACATTGAGTGGGAAGTTTTGTTTCATGGTAAGAACACTTCGGAAATGTGGGATGCTTTAAAAGGGTTGCTAGATAGCAATATTCACACATTTATTCCCATGGGCACTAAGGGCAGGAGTACCAAACTCAAACCGATGTGGCTTAACAAGAAGGTCAGGGCCGAGATCGATAAAAAGAGGCATGCTTTCAAAGCATTTAAATCTAATGGAAAGGAGGATTCATTCCAGTACTACAAGGAATGCAATAAAAGACGCAAAAATGCAATAAGAGCAGCTAAAATTGAAAACGAAAAGCAAATTGCTATAGAGAGTAAAACCAATCCTAATTTTTGTTTAAAATACATAAACAGTAAAAGGTTAAAAAAGGAGAACATAGGTCCATTAAAAGATGAATTTGGAGTATTGTTGAATTATGACGAATCGAAAGTAGAAATACTGAACAATTTTTTTTCATCTGTGTTCACCAGAGAAGAACTGATGGTGGGAGTAGTGCATAGCGATAGTGACAGTAAGCATTTGTGGTTAGATACTTGTTTAAGTGAAGAAGTAGTCAGGGAGAGATTACGTAAAATAAAGATCAATAAATCACCTGGCCCGGACGGACTTCATCCAAGGGTTCTTATGGAGCTTAGGTCACAACTAGCAAGACCCCTATACTTGATTTTCAATAGTTCAATTAGATCTGGCATGGTACCGAAGGATTGGGGTATAGCAGAGGTAGTGCCATTATTTAAAAAGGATCCAAAAATCATCCGGGTAACTACAGGCTGATTAGTTTGACATCTATAGTGGGGAAAATATTGGAAGAAATTCTAAGGGATAGCATACAAGAGTATCTGCAGACCACTAAGATTATTAGCAAGAACCAGCATGGGTTTGTGAGGGACAGATCATGTCAAACTAACTTAGTTAACTTCTACGAGGAAGTGAGCGACAATCTTGACCAAGGAAAAGCAGTGGATGTGGTCTACTTAGATTTTGCAAAAGTCTTCAATACAATGCCTCACATGAGATTAATCATCAAATTAAAAGAGCTTGGCCTAGGAAAAACTGTTTGTACATGGATAAGTAACTGGCTGGAAAATAGGGTACAGCGAGTAGTGGTCAATGGGAAGTCCTCAAGCTGGACACCAGTAGTCAGCGGAATACCATAGGGGTCCATACTCGGGCCACTACTGTTCAACATATTTATCAATGACCTAGAAATAGGCCTGGAAAGCACAGTGTCAATCTTTGCAGATGATACTAAACTGTGTAGGGTAATTAATTCAGAAATAGATGTGGAGTCTCTACAGAATGACTTATCTAAACTTGAAATCTGGGCGTCTAAATGGAGAATGAGGTTCAATATAGAAAAATGCAAGGTTATGCATTTCGGGACTAAAAACAAACTTACATCCTACATATTAAACCGGGAAAGCCTAGGGGTAACAGTTTTGGAAAAGGATTTGGGGGTACTCATTGATAATAAACTTAATAACCGTATACATTGTCAAAGCGCAGTAAAAAAGGCAAGTAAGGTGTTAGCGTGCATAAAACGAGGAATTGAGAAAAGGGGCGAGGATGTAATTCTGCCGCTGTACAAATCATTGGTACATCCACACCTGGAATATTGTGTTCAGTTTTGGCCACCACTGCATAAAAAAAATATCAGTGAACTCGAAAGGGTTCAACGGCGAGCTACTAAATTGATTAAAGGGCTAGAGGGACTGGATTACGTAGAAAGGCTTACTAGGTTGAACATGTATACACTAGAGATGAGCGGGTTCGGTTTCTCTGAAACCGAACCCGCACGACCTTCATGTTTTTTTCACGGGTCCGAGCAGACTCGGATCCTCCCGCCTTGCTCGGTTAACCCGAGCGCGCCCGAACGTCATCATGACGCTGTCGGATTCTCGCGAGACTCGGATTCTATATAAGGAGCCGCGCGTCGCCGCCATTTTCACACGTGCATTGAGATTGATAGGGAGAGGACGTGGCTGGCGTCCTCTCCATTAGAAATTAGATTAGAAGAGAGAGAGAGATTGTGCAGAGTCAGACAGAGTTTACCACAGTGACCAGTGCAGTTGTTGTTAGTTAACTTTTATTTATTTTAATATATATCCGTTCTCTGCTATATCCGTTCTCTGCCTGAAAAAAAACGATACACAGCAGCAGCCAGTCACACAGTGTGACTCAGTCTGTGTGCACTCAGCTCAGCCCAGTGTGCTGCACATCAATGTATAAAAGGCAAAGCTTATAATAATTGTGGGGGAGACTGGGGAGCACTGCAGGTTGTTATAGCAGGAGCCCCCAGGAGTACATAATATTATATTAATTTAAAATTAAACAGTGCACACTTTTGCTGCAGGAGTGCCACTGCCAGTGTGACTAGTGGTGACCAGTGCCTGACCACCAGTATAGTAGTATATTCATTGTTGTATGTATTGTATACTATCTCTTTATCAACCAGTCTATATTAGCAGCAGACACAGTACAGTGCGGTAGTTCACGGCTGTGGCTACCTCTGTGTCGGCAGTCGGAACTCGGCAGGCAGTCCGTCCATCCATAATTGTATTACAATATATACCACCTAACCGTGGTATTTTTTTTTCTTTCTTTATACCGTCATAGTGTCATACTAGTTGTTACGAGTATACTACTATCTCTTTATCAACCAGTGTACAGTGCGGTAGTTCACGGCTGTGGCTACCTCTGTGTCGGCAGTCGGCAGGCAGTCCGTCCATCCATAATTGTATTATTATTATAATATATACCACCTAACCGTGGTTTTTTTTCCATTCTTTATACCGTCGTCATAGTGTCATACTAGTTGTTACGAGTATACTACTATCTCTTTATCAACCAGTGTACAGTGCGGTAGTTCACGGCTGTGGCTACCTCTGTGTCGGCAGTCGGCAGGCAGTCCGTCCATCCATAATTGTATTATTATTATAATATATACCACCTAACCGTGGTTTTTTTTCCATTCTTTATACCGTCGTCATAGTGTCATACTAGTTGTTACGAGTATACTACTATCTCTTTATCAACCAGTGTACAGTGCGGTAGTTCACGGCTGTGGCTACCTCTGTGTCGGCAGTCGGCAGGCAGTCCGTCCATCCATAATTGTATTATTATTATAATATATACCACCTAACCGTGGTTTTTTTTCCATTCTTTATACCGTCGTCATAGTGTCATACTAGTTGTTACGAGTATACTACTATCTCTTTATCAACCAGTGTACAGTGCGGTAGTTCACGGCTGTGGCTACCTCTGTGTCGGCAGTCGGCAGGCAGTCCGTCCATCCATAATTGTATTATTATTATAATATATACCACCTAACCGTGGTTTTTTTTCCATTCTTTATACCGTCGTCATAGTGTCATACTAGTTGTTACGAGTATACTACTATCTCTTTATCAACCAGTGTACAGTGCGGTAGTTCACGGCTGTGGCTACCTCTGTGTCGGCAGTCGGCAGGCAGTCCGTCCATCCATAATTGTATTATTATTATAATATATACCACCTAACCGTGGTTTTTTTTCCATTCTTTATACCGTCGTCATAGTGTCATACTAGTTGTTACGAGTATACTACTATCTCTTTATCAACCAGTGTACAGTGCGGTAGTTCACGGCTGTGGCTACCTCTGTGTCGGCAGTCGGCAGGCAGTCCGTCCATCCATAATTGTATTATTATTATAATATATACCACCTAACCGTGGTTTTTTTTCCATTCTTTATACCGTCGTCATAGTGTCATACTAGTTGTTACGAGTATACTACTATCTCTTTATCAACCAGTGTACAGTGCGGTAGTTCACGGCTGTGGCTACCTCTGTGTCGGCAGTCGGCAGGCAGTCCGTCCATCCATAATTGTATTATTATTATAATATATACCACCTAACCGTGGTTTTTTTTTCATTCTTTATACCATCGTCATAGTGTCATACTAGTTGTTACGAGTATACTACTATCTCTTTATCAACCAGTGTACAGTGCGGTAGTTCACGGCTGTGGCTACCTCTGTGTCGGCAGTCGGCAGGCAGTCCGTCCATCCATAATTGTATTATTATTATAATATATACCACCTAACCGTGGTTTTTTTTCCATTCTTTATACCGTCGTCATAGTGTCATACTAGTTGTTACGAGTATACTACTATCTCTTTATCAACCAGTGTACAGTGCGGTAGTTCACGGCTGTGGCTACCTCTGTGTCGGCAGTCGGCAGGCAGTCCGTCCATCCATAATTGTATTATTATTATAATATATACCACCTAACCGTGGTTTTTTTTCCATTCTTTATACCGTCGTCATAGTGTCATACTAGTTGTTACGAGTATACTACTATCTCTTTATCAACCAGTGTACAGTGCGGTAGTTCACGGCTGTGGCTACCTCTGTGTCGGCAGTCGGCAGGCAGTCCGTCCATCCATAATTGTATTATTATTATAATATATACCACCTAACCGTGGTTTTTTTTCCATTCTTTATACCGTCGTCATAGTGTCATACTAGTTGTTACGAGTATACTACTATCTCTTTATCAACCAGTGTACAGTGCGGTAGTTCACGGCTGTGGCTACCTCTGTGTCGGCAGTCGGCAGGCAGTCCGTCCATCCATAATTGTATTATTATTATAATATATACCACCTAACCGTGGTTTTTTTATACCACCTAACCGTGGCAGTCCGTCCATAATTGTATACTAGTAAACTATCCAATCCATCCATCTCCATTGTTTACCTGAGGTGCCTTTTAGTTCTGCCTATAAAATATGGAGAACAAAAAAGTTGAGGTTCCAAAATTAGGGAAAGATCAAGATCCACTTCCACCTCGTGCTGAAGCTGCTGCCACTAGTCATGGCCGAGACGATGAAATGCCAGCAACGTCGTCTGCCAAGGCCGATGCCCAATGTCATAGTACAGAGCATGTCAAATCCAAAACACCAAATATCAGAAAAAAAAGGACTCCAAAACCTAAAATAAAATTGTCGGAGGAGAAGCGTAAACTTGCCAATATGCCATTTACCACACGGAGTGGCAAGGAACGGCTGAGGCCCTGGCCTATGTTCATGGCTAGTGGTTCAGCTTCACATGAGGATGGAAGCACTCAGCCTCTCGCTAGAAAACTGAAAAGACTCAAGCTGGCAAAAGCACCGCAAAGAACTGTGCGTTCTTTGAAATCCCAAATCCACAAGGAGAGTCCAATTGTGTCGTTTGCGATGCCTGACCTTCCCAACACTGGACGTGAAGAGCATGCGCCTTCCACTATTTGCATGCCCCCTGCAAGTGCTGGAAGGAGCACCCGCAGTCCAGTTCCTGATAGTCAGATTGAAGATGTCAGTGTTGAAGTACACCAGGATGAGGAGGATATGGGTGTTGCTGGCGCTGGGGAGGAAATTGACCAGGAGGATTCTGATGGTGAGGTGGTTTGTTTAAGTCAGGCACCCGGGGAGACACCTGTTGTCCGTGGGAGGAATATGGCCGTTGACATGCCAGGTGAAAATACCAAAAAAATCAGCTCTTCGGTGTGGAGGTATTTCACCAGAAATGCGGACAACAGGTGTCAAGCCGTGTGTTCCCTTTGTCAAGCTGTAATAAGTAGGGGTAAGGACGTTAACCACCTCGGAACATCCTCCCTTATACGTCACCTGCAGCGCATTCATAATAAGTCAGTGACAAGTTCAAAAACTTTGGGTGACAGCGGAAGCAGTCCACTGACCAGTAAATCCCTTCCTCTTGTAACCAAGCTCACGCAAACCACCCCACCAACTCCCTCAGTGTCAATTTCCTCCTTCCCCAGGAATGCCAATAGTCCTGCAGGCCATGTCACTGGCAAGTCTGACGAGTCCTTTCCTGCCTGGGATTCCTCCGATGCATCCTTGCGTGTAACGCCTACTGCTGCTGGCGCTGCTGTTGTTGCCGCTGGGAGTCGATGGTCATCCCAGAGGGGAAGTCGTAAGCCCACTTGTACTACTTCCAGTAAGCAATTGACTGTTCAACAGTCCTTTGCGAGGAAGATGAAATATCACAGCAGTCATCCTACTGCAAAGCGGATAACTGAGTCCTTGACAACTATGTTGGTGTTAGACGTGCGTCCGGTATCCGCCGTTAGTTCACAGGGAACTAGACAATTTATTGAGGCAGTGTGCCCCCGTTACCAAATACCATCTAGGTTCCACTTCTCTAGGCAGGCGATACCGAGAATGTACACGGACGTCAGAAAAAGACTCACCAGTGTCCTAAAAAATGCAGTTGTACCCAATGTCCACTTAACCACGGACATGTGGACAAGTGGAGCAGGGCAGGGTCAGGACTATATGACTGTGACAGCCCACTGGGTAGATGTATGGACTCCCGCCGCAAGAACAGCAGCGGCGGCACCAGTAGCAGCATCTCGCAAACGCCAACTCTTTCCTAGGCAGGCTACGCTTTGTATCACCGCTTTCCAGAATACGCACACAGCTGAAAACCTCTTACGGCAACTGAGGAAGATCATCGCGGAATGGCTTACCCCAATTGGACTCTCCTGTGGATTTGTGGCATCGGACAACGCCAGCAATATTGTGTGTGCATTAAATATGGGCAAATTCCAGCACGTCCCATGTTTTGCACATACCTTGAATTTGGTGGTGCAGAATTTTTAAAAAAACGACAGGGGCGTGCAAGAGATGCTGTCGGTGGCCAGAAAAATTGCGGGACACTTTCGGCGTACAGGCACCACGTACAGAAGACTGGAGCACCACCAAAAACTACTGAACCTGCCCTGCCATCATCTGAAGCAAGAAGTGGTAACGAGGTGGAATTCAACCCTCTATATGCTTCAGAGGTTGGAGGAGCAGCAAAAGGCCATTCAAGCCTATACAATTGAGCACGATATAGGAGATGGAATGCACCTGTCTCAAGTGCAGTGGAGAATGATTTCAACGTTGTGCAAGGTTCTGATGCCCTTTGAACTTGCCACACGTGAAGTCAGTTCAGACACTGCCAGCCTGAGTCAGGTCATTCCCCTCATCAGGCTTTTGCAGAAGAAGCTGGAGGCATTGAAGAAGGAGCTAACACGGAGCGATTCCGCTAGGCATGTGGGACTTGTGGATGCAGCCCTTAATTCGCTTAACAAGGATTCACGGGTGGTCAATCTGTTGAAATCAGAGCACTACATTTTGGCCACCGTGCTCGATCCTAGATTTAAAGCCTACCTTGGATCTCTCTTTCCGGCAGACACAGGTCTGCTGGGGTTGAAAGACCTGCTGGTGACAAAATTGTCAAGTCAAGCGGAACGCGACCTGTCAACATCTCCTCCTTCACATTCTCCCGCAACTGGGGGTGCGAGGAAAAGGCTCAGAATTCCGAGCCCACCCGCTGGCGGTGATGCAGGGCAGTCTGGAGCGACTGCTGATGCTGACATCTGGTCCGGACTGAAGGACCTGACAACGATTACGGACATGTCGTCTACTGTCACTGCATATGATTCTCTCAACATTGATAGAATGGTGGAGGATTATATGAGTGACCGCATCCAAGTAGGCACGTCACACAGTCCGTACTTATACTGGCAGGAAAAAGAGGCAATTTGGAGGCCCTTGCACAAACTGGCTTTATTCTACCTAAGTTGCCCTCCCACAAGTGTGTACTCCGAAAGAGTGTTTAGTGCCGCCGCTCACCTTGTCAGCAATCGGCGTACGAGGTTACATCCAGAAAATGTGGAGAAGATGATGTTCATTAAAATGAATTATAATCAATTCCTCCGCGGAGACATTGACCAGCAGCAATTGCCTCCACAAAGTACACAGGGAGCTGAGATGGTGGATTCCAGTGGGGACGAATTGATAATCTGTGAGGAGGGGGATGTACACGGTGATATATCGGAGGGTGAAGATGAGGTGGACATCTTGCCTCTGTAGAGCCAGTTTGTGCAAGGAGAGATTAATTGCTTCTTTTTTGGGGGGGGTCCAAACCAACCCGTCATATCAGTCACAGTCGTGTGGCAGACCCTGTCACTGAAATGATGGGTTGGTTAAAGTGTGCATGTCCTGTTTTGTTTATACAACATAAGGGTGGGTGGGAGGGCCCAAGGATAATTCCATCTTGCACCTCTTTTTTCTTTTCTTTTTCTTTGCATCATGTGCTGATTGGGGAGGGTTTTTTGGAAGGGACATCCTGCGTGACACTGCAGTGCCACTCCTAGATGGGCCCGGTGTTTGTGTCGGCCACTAGGGTCGCTAATCTTACTCACACAGCTACCTCATTGCGCCTCTTTTTTTCTTTGCGTCATGTGCTGTTTGGGGAGGGTTTTTTGGAAGGGACATCCTGCGTGACACTGCAGTGCCACTCCTAGATGTGCCCGGTGTTTGTGTCGGCCACTAGGGTCGCTAATCTTACTCACACAGTCAGCTACCTCATTGCGCCTCTTTTTTTCTTTGCGTCATGTGCTGTTTGGGGAGGGTTTTTTGGAAGGGCCATCCTGCGTGACACTGCAGTGCCACTCCTAGATGGGCCCGGTGTTTGTGTCGGCCACTAGGGTCGCTAATCTTACTCACACAGCTACCTCATTGCGCCTCTTTTTTTCTTTGCGTCATGTGCTGTTTGGGGAGGGTTTTTTGGAAGGGCCATCCTGCGTGACACTGCAGTGCCACTCCTAGATGGGCCCGGTGTTTGTGTCGGCCACTAGGGTCGCTAATCTTACTCACACAGCTACCTCATTGCGCCTCTTTTTTTCTTTGCGTCATGTGCTGTTTGGGGAGGGTTTTTTGGAAGGGACATCCTGCGTGACACTGCAGTGCCACTCCTAGATGGGCCCGGTGTTTGTGTCGGCCACTAGGGTCGCTTATCTTACTCACACAGCGACCTCGGTGCAAATTTTAGGACTAAAAATAATATTGTGAGGTGTGATGTGTTCAGAATAGGCTGAAAATGAGTGTAAATTATGTTTTTTGAGGTTAATAATACTTTGGGATCAAAATTACCCCCAAATTCTATGATTTAAGCTGTTTTTTAGGGTTTTTTGAAAAAAACACCCGAATCCAAAACACACCCGAATCCGACAAAAATAATTCGGTGAGGTTTTGCCAAAACGCGTTCGAACCCAAAACACGGCCGCGGAACCGAACCCAAAACCAAAACACAAAACCCGAAAAATTTCAGGCGCTCATCTCTAGTATACACTGGAAAATAGGCATCTAAGAGGAGACATTATTAATATCTTCAAATATGTAAAGGACAACTACAAAGAGTTATCAGAGGAATTATTTATTATAAGAACTCTGTTTAGGACACGTGGGCTGGAGAAGAGAAAATTCTGCATGCAGCGGAGGAAAGGGTTCTTCACTGTGGATTTGGAATTCCTTGCCAGGGAAGGTGGTAATGGTGGACACTGTAAATTCATTTAAAAGGGGATTGGATGAATGTCTGATTGAAAAGGATATCCAAGGCTAAAACATTTAAAATATTGAAGTTGTTAATCCGGGTGTAACATGATTTGTAGTTGTTAACTAGTCATAATACATTCTTTAGCAGGTACATTAAAATCAACTCAACTTAATACAAAATACAGGTTGAACGCGATGGGCATTTTGCATCTTTTCAACCTCGAATACTATGTTACTATGTTTGTATATTTTATACTTTGTGGTTATAATATTTTACAGGGGTCATTGGCCGGATAGAAAGTTTCTGGTCTCTGTGAATTCTTGTACAAGGGAGGGACAGTGATGAACTCATAAAAGGCTTCTCTGTAAGTGGCTCCATGCACATTCCTCTGTGCAGGAGGCGGTGTGCAACAAAGCTATACCATCTTTCTGTGTGTACTCAATGCTGGTGCACAACCACTTTCACATACTACTGCAGCAGCAAAGGTCACATCTATATTGTGTTCACTGTGCTTCACGGTTACTCAGGTGAAAACACTATATATATATGTATATATATATATTTATACAGATGGAGCCTCGCTCATCTAGCCTTCTCTGCTGTGCCTAGGTGCACCATGGCTTATTAGCATAAACCTTTCATCTGTTGTTCTCAGCTGCAATACAATACAGAGAGGACAGTACAGCAGGGGATTAAGTAATTACGGCAGGGGATTAAGTCAGACTGCCCTAGCTCAGTTAATCCTATTAAAGGGATAGATGAGCATGGCTCCATATATATATATATATATATATATATATATATATATATATATATAAAATCTGTCTATCTATCTGTCTATCTGCAGTATATACTAGTTAATAGCCTGTCAAAATGATGGAACAACATAACAGTATGTCAGCGCTGACGGCTGTGCACACCTGAACCACACTTGCCTACTCTCCCAGAATGGCCGGGAGGCTCCCGAAAATCGGATGACCCTCCCGGCCCCCTGGAAGAGCAGGCAAGTCTCCCGATTTGCGGGGTCCTCCCTGCCCGTCCGCCCACTTAGTGTGTAAAGTGGGCGGTCCGGGCAGTCGATGACGCGATTCTTGCTGAATCGCGTCATCATAGCCACGCCCCCTGCAGTGTAATGCCGGTGATCGCGGCATTACAGAGTGGGGGCGTGGCTTAAATGAGTTGTCACTGTGACCCCGCCCTTGCTCCGCCCCCGTTCCACCCCTGTCCCGCCTCCAGCCACCCCCTCCTTTACATCACAGCCTCCCCTGCACGCCCGCTGAGCCGACCTGGCTGCTCTCTCCCGCAGAGAGCAGCCAGAATATCGGTAAGTATGACCTGAACGGAGCAACAATTGAATTCATCCGTCGGGTGCCATCTAGTAACACTTAAATTCCCCCTAGAGGTGAGGATACATATGTATGGGTGAGAGTGCAGAGGGATCTATTAACTAAGCCTTGGATGGAGATAAACTGGACAGAGGTAAAGTACCAGCCAATCAGCATGTGACTACCATGTCACAGGCTGGGTTTGAAAAATGACAGTTAGGAGCTGGTTGGCTGGTACTTTATCTCCATCCAAGGCTTAGTAAATAGACCCCATAATTAGCACGGAGCTATACAATTGTGGGCATCCCCAGCTAGTGAGCTAGACTGACACCATTGACAGAGCCTGCTATGTGAGGCATATGAATATTGTAGTGAAGTGAATGGGGAAGACGGTTAGGTCTGTGTTGTGCTTTAAAAAAGAAGAAAAAGGGATTTGTATTTCATCGCAAGTTTTTATTTAAAATAAAATGCTAAAAGTAATAGAATATTTCTCTTCTCTCAGACTCTCTTGCTGATTCTCTTGTAGACGACGTCTTTTACAGTCATAACCTGAAAGATAAGACACTCAGTGACCGCACTCACAATGGTATTTACTGACTGCAGGTAATGAATGTGTAGCATTCAATAAGTGAAAACATTTTTTTTTTTTTTTACATTTTGAAATAATTTTTTCCCACGCTGTTGTGTCCTGGGCCGGAGAAGGAGCTGCAGCCTCATCTCTCTCCACGCCCTGATGTGCTGCACACTCGCACTATGCTGCTGGAGCCGACAGCTGTCGGCAGGAGGGAAGTGTTACGGGGGATCGCCCCCCTCCCTGGATCCACCTCTGGCATTAGAGTCATGTTATAACATTCCAGAACTAGTTGCTTACAAATAATAATAAAAATGGGGACATTGTAATGAACAACAATCTATAAATATAGTCTTGATTTTCAGCAATTTTTGCCATGTGATTTAAAGCAGGTTTAATTTTTTCTTATTTTTGTACAGGGCAGACCGAACTGGTTTCGCCTTTAAAAAAAATAGCTGCATTTACGGGCATATTATCAAAATTATTTTTAAAAGGATGTTATCATTATCACACCCTTTCCACATTATTTTCATATCACCAGAATGTACTAAAGGGCACTTGGAGGAGAATTCGCAAAATTTGTATTCCAGATCGCGGGAAATGACACCGTAGGGGGCCTTGTGACACACAGGCTGATCACTGTGTAAAAAAATAATAAAAAAAAAAGTAAAAAAATAATACTTACTTGTACCTGGGAACCAGTGATTGGTGCGGGCAGCCGGTCATTGGATCGCCGTGCTCCTGCTGTGACCCCCAGCGCAGTAAAGTGAGACTGCGATGCGGCTTCTCACTTTGCAGCAGTGGGGGTTATAGCGGAGCACAGTATCCAATGACCGGCTGCCCTCCTGGATCACCGGTCCTGGCTGCAGGTAAATGTAATCGGTGGTAGTGGGGGGGAGGGAGGGGGACATGAAGTGTGTGTGTGTGTTTGCGGGTGTGTCTGTGTTTGCGGGAAGCACCCGATGGCAGCGGCACTCATAGGTACAAAGCTTTTTTGCACACTATGGGGGTCATTCCGACCTGATCGCACGCTAGCTATTTTTTGCAGCGCTGCGATCAGATAGTCGCCACCTATAGGGGAGTGTATTTTTGCTTTGCAAGTATGCAAACTCTTGTGCAGCCAAGCGGTACAAAAAAGTTTTGTGCAGTTTCTGAGTAGGTCTGAACTTACTCAGCCGCTGTGATCACTGCAGCCTGTCCGGTTCCGGAATTGACGTCAGACACACGCCCTCTTCCTGTCAATCTCCTTGTAATCGGCTGTGCGAATGGATTCTTCGTTAAATCCATCGCTCAGCAACGATCCACATAGTACCCGTACAACGCGCCTGCACATTGCGGTGCATACGCATGCACAGTTTTGCCAAGTTTTGACCTGATTGCAGCGCTGCAAAAAATAGCTAGAGTGCGATCAGGTCGGAATGACCCCCTATGTCCCTACATGCGATGATTGATACATCCTTGTGATGTATTGAATTATCGCAATGCGATTTTGGCAGAATTGATCACAACCCGCCCGCATCTCCTGTACGGATTGTGATAAATATGTCCGTTAATCTTGCGGAAGAAAATGCATAAAATTGGCGATGGTGACAAAATCATTCTTCCTTACATTTTTCCCCTGTGTCATATTGTAATTTCTCCCTTGTTAACACTGTTTAACCTATTGCGTAAATCTTACATCGATGAGGAGATCTCCGGATATTTCTGTGACGGAGTGGACTCCTTTAATGTCCGCGACCAGTTTACCATCCACCAGGTTTACCGTGGTCTGGAAGAAATGTGACACAGGTAAATAATTTAGACATCACCCAGGATGTACAGCTTAATGAGGAGACAGTCTGGGTATGCACGGCAGCCAGACCAACGTCACCCAATCATGGAAACATTTTTCTGTCCCATTATTCCTAGTGTTGGACTAGTTTCACCGGTACAACATGTTTGCGTTGTCCACATTACAATGGATATTACATTATTATTACAATGCTAATTTGCATTCCGCTCACCGCCACTGTGTCAATGCATCTTAAATGCTTCAGCAATACTGATCTTTATCTCTCTATGTTCTACAACTGATGCACCACTTTGCAAATCCCAACGCTGATATCTGGCGTCTGCCAGAATCCTATTCACATGGCTCACCCATACATACATTCATACATACATACATACATACATACATAGCCATCAACGCCACCACCCATTCACACATCTCAGATCTCATCTCATAATACTGACTCTTGCTATTTTAGATCAACCTCTAATCTGCGCTTCGTCTCTGATAACCACCTCTCACTCCTGCCTGCACGAGTACTTCTGCGCTACTATCCACCTATCCACTTACGGAATTCCTACCACACCCAATCAGAGTCTACCACAGCTTTCATATCTTTAAATTCTCTCTTAGAACCCATCTATTTATTAGACCTTACCCAACCCTATACTGTGCACATTAATGCGCACTACAAACTGTCCCAACTCATTCTGAACATCACTCACCCCTCTTACTTCAGATGCGTCTTCTTCCTTTTAATTATTGTAAATCTCATGAGAACCCTGCCCTTTTTTTTATTGAAGCAGCAATGCCACGTATACAAGGGTTAATGGGAATTGTAGTGCATCAATTTTATAATACATACGTACAGTATGTATGTTTAACATGTATTTACAGAGTAAATCTTTTTTTAATACTACACGTATGTGATCTATGAAGTTCTAATAGAATATTTATTATTATTTTGCATTGATTGTTTCCCTATTGGAGAAGGACACTCCAACCTTTTACCAGCTGCTTTTTAGGAGACACAACCCTAAGTAGCGCCTGGTCAGTTATTTTGTCTAACTTTCCTAACCATGGACTCACTACAGCCCAAAGGGAAGAGTGAGTGGTTCTGGTTCCAAACTGCGGAGTCCTGTCTAACTTTTGTTTTCCCATCTGCATTTATTTTGTCTCCCTTGTCTTTCAGTGTTTTAAGGATTTGTTGTTTTCCCAAGTGCCCAGCACTGAGGGGACTGATACCCTGTGATATTAAAAGAAAAAAACTAAGAAAGCGCTGACACACTGAATACTAAAATTCAATCACTTTTTATTAAAATATGTAAAATACACAAGGACTGTTCCTAGACCACCTTTATAAACTATATTGATACAATGATCCTAATCAATCCCTATCAATATATAGACATGTGGGTTCCCTATAATCACAACACTATATGTTTTTTTGGCCAAAAGTAATTGTCATAGATATATATAGCAAAGGTTAATGCACTCAATACAGCCAGATGTTTGAATTGGCAACAAAATAAATGAGTAATCTTTGTAGTGGTAACTGTTGCAGTATTTGTTTCATATAGTACAAATGATTACAAGTCCACAGAGTTATCTCCAAATATTGTAACAAAAGTTCCAGTTGTTAGATGTTAGTTTGCCAGGCAAATATGGAACTGTTATGCATGCAAAGTTGAAATGTGTTGCAGAGTTATAGTTATTGAACTCTATTAAGCATGGCCATGCTTTAAATATATGATTGTTTTTACCGCGACCTCCCTCTGGTAAACGGGTTGCAGTCCACTCCCGGCTCTGGTGCTCCACGACCCTGAATCAAGCCTTATCCGGCGTTAAAGACGGTCCCAAAAGCAATGGAGGGTGATGGTCCAGCGGTACAGAGAGGGAACCTCAGTGCAGGTCTCAGGTCACAGTCCGTATGAGACGCGTTTCCCCACCTTAGAGCAATTCATACACATATAGTGTTGTGGTTATAGGGAACCCACATGTCTATATATTGATAGGGATTGATTAGGATCATTGTATCAATATAGTTTATAAAGGTGGTCTAGGAACAGTCCTTGTGTATTTTACATATTTTAATAAAAAGTGATTGAATTTTAGTATTTAGTGTGTCAGCGCTTTCTTAGTTTTTTTCTTTTTGTATTGCTTATTTGTGGAGGGTGTGGTGGTCCCTCTAATTTAAGAAAGCTGCAGACAGACTGTTTTTAAATTACTGAGCATTTAAAATTGGCGCCAGGTGGTACTAAGTACCAATTTTTCTTTTTTGCATTTTCTATACCCTGTGATATTAATTATAAATTATTCAAAGATGACCTATGGGCTCCCGGTTTTAAGTCCCAATATAATGATGATGGCTGTGGATGGAAAAACATTCCACATGGACGTAATCACATTAGCATAAGGTGCTAAGCAGGTTGCCGCAGCCGGGTCTGAGTCAGGCCTATGATCCTAGCTGGGTAGTGAAAGTGTTTGCCTCACCCTTATCTTCTCATTCGTCAGTGATCCCAGTTCCGCCTCCTCTCCAACAGTGAACTCATTACGTTGGACCCTCGGTCCTGTAGTTGCCGTCACCACAAAGTGCTTACCGTCCTGCACAATCTCTGTCACTGTCTTGGCATCTTTTCCCTTCTGGATGAACTCATCAGGGATACCTGGGAACAGGAATGAGGAACAGCACTGTCATGTACCAGTATACACCTCTGCACATCATCCCTAGTATATAGACATGAGCAGGCGATGGCTCCTATTATATGCAAGCAGAAATTCTAGCCTCTAGATAGATAGAACTGTCATAAAATAGCTGGGGAGGTTATTAGGGGGTCTCCTTGGGCATTTACACATTGAAGTCCTGCAGGGGAGGCGTTACCAAAGCCCCCAGATGGCATGGCTACCTCCTCTATGGCAGAGCGCCACTTCTACAGTAGGATCCATATATACATTGACCATATCATATCATAGCATTCGGGAAATGCCAGTGACACCACATGTCAGATGCAACCAATGCCTATTCATGTGGTGTGGGGAATAATGGAGCTTGAAGTGTCCATCAGACACTGCTGTTCTACCACAACTCTGACAACAGCCCCAGAGGAAGTGGTTATGGGGCCATTGGAGTCAATAGGCTCCATCCAGTTACTCTGTTGCATGATTTTAGGGGGCATTAAAAACCGTAGTAAAAGCTTACGTCAGTGTGTCGCTGTAAAATTAGTGATTTTGCGCTGTTAAATAACATCTCTCGTCGCCAATTTTTGCAGCTACTCTAGATGCTATTTTGGGGCAATTTTCCAAGAATCTCTTGCTGGCACAGAGCATCACCTATAGGGGGTCATTCCAAAGTGATCGCACGTAGCAACTTTTTGCTGCTTCTGCGACAACTAGACGCCGCCTATGGGGGAGTGTATTTTAGCATAGCAGGGCTGCGATCGCCTGTGCAGCCCTGCTAAGCTAAAAAAGTTTTGTGCAGAACAAGACCAGCCCTGGACATACTTACCTTGTGCGATGGATCCAGCGATGAAGGTCCCGGAATTGACGTTAAACATCCGCCCTCCAAACGCCTGGACACGCCTGCGTTCAGATCTCCACGCCCAGAAAATGGTGAGTATCTGCCCAGGAACACCTCCCCGCTGTCAATCTTCTTGCGATCGTGCTAGCGATCACTTTCTTCTTTCTTCTGGTCATTGCCCGGCGACGGCTGTCGCTGGGCAATGACGCGCATGCGCATTGCGGGCGCCGCGCATGCACATGTCCGACACGTTTGCACCGCAGAGATGAATTGCAGCGTGCGAACGGGTCGGAATGACCCCCATAATGCAGTCCCGGTGAAGAGATATTGTAAAGTATAGTCATAGTTGTGTTGCAATGAAACACAAGACTGGGATGTAGCTATACCGGGTAACACTTTATTTAGAAAGGACAGAATGGTAAAGATTGGAGAAGGAGTAGAAATGTAGGTGAAAAAGTGCATAAATGCTACTTTAATACAAAATACTGATGAAAAAACTGAGGCCCTTTGGGTGACCATAGAATCGGGGAGAAGAGCATTATACGCAATAGGGTGATGTGTAGACCACCAGGGTAGGGGGAAAAACTGGACAGGAAACTGTTGCAGGACATCACTAAAATGGCTGTAATAGGGATAAGAGACTTTAATCTAGGTAATGTAAATTGGGAGGGTTCTTCTGCAAGTTCCACTAAAAGTGGGGACATTCTAAATTCCGTGCAGGAAGCATCTCTCAAGCAACTGGCAAGGGAGCCCACACACAAAGATGCAATATTAGGCATAATCAGTGGCAGTTGCAGAGCTGGGGCTGCAGCACAGTCCAAAATTCAAATAGGGGAGCCACACCTACTGCCAGTGATGTGTGGCAGCTTATGGGGCGGCAGTTGGTGTGGCTCCCCTATTTGAATTTTGAACTGTGCTGCAGCCCCAGCTCTGGAGCCGCCACTGAACATAATACAAATGGTGACTGAATATCAGACAAAACCTAGGATCCATTGCGGGACAAAACCTAGGATCCATTGAACACAAAGATGGGTTTACTATAAAGACAGGGACCAACTCATGTCACATAAAAAAATACCAAAGGTGTTGGATTTTAGGAAGGCTGATTTTGCAGAGATGGAGCGATGTGTAAGCTGTTCATTGGCAGATTGGAGGAACTTGGAAGGAGTGCAGGAGAGGTGGGAAAAGTAAAAAAGTGCAATACTAAGGGCAACAGACCTTTGTATGAAAAGGGTTAGAAAAAGCACCAGGAAAAGGAAGCCAGGGTGGTTCACAAAAGAGGTACTGTATCTACTAGTGTGAAAGCAAAATAGATGGCCTTTAGGAAATATAAGCAAACTCAAAATAATAATGACAAAGAGGAATATATTGTCAGGTGGAATAAGGCTTAGAAGGTAATCAGACGCGCAAAGGCACAAACTGAGGAGAAAATAGCCCAGTCATTGGGTAAAGTAGCAAAAATTTTCACTTAAGTGAAAGTAGAAAAGCAGACAGAGGTATAAAAATACTTAAAACAGAGAGCAGGGTGTATATTTACTAAAAGTCGATCTTGATAGATTTTGGTCGATGTTTGGTCAATTTTTTATCAATTTTGTATTTCAGGGTCTATATCACACATTTACTAATAGATGATTTTTTTACATTGTTTAGAAAAATATGTAAAAAATCATCTGTTAGTAAATGTGGAATTAAGACCGTGAAATACAAAATTAACCAAACATCGACCAAAAATCGGCCCAGATCGACTTTTAATAAATATACCCCTATTTCCCACATTCACTAACATGATTTTTTAAATATTTATTTTGAAAGGATGTCAAAAATCCTCTCTTAGGAAATGTGTGATTTAGACCCTGAAACAAAAAATCGATCAAAAATAGAAGAAACATTGACAAAAAAAAATCAATAAAAATTGACCCAAATCAACTTTTAGTATATACAGTACCTCTGAAAACTTTTTGCAGTTGACACAAAGGTATCCGATAGGGTAGACAAAAACAGGAGGCGTAAAACAAATGATTGAGGATCGAGGTAGACTAGAGGAACGGTCAAGAGCGTGACAATTACAGTTTAATGGCAAAAAAACGCAAAATCATGAACTTGGGTCTCAAACCCAAAGGCTTAATATAATATTAATGGCACTATACTGGTAACTACTGAGGAGGAAAGGGATCTAGGAGTCACTATTTCAGGTGTTTTAAAGGCAGGTAAGCAATGTAACAAAGCGATGAGGAAGGCTAGTCAGATACTTGATTTTTGCCGCCTTGGGCAAGGCAGTAATTTGCCCCCCCCCCAAAAAAAAAAAAAAAGAAAGAAAAGAAAACAGCAAAAATAATAAAAATACAAATTAACCAAAAAATATTAAAAAAATTACAACTGCACCACGCAGTAGTGCAAACTTTGTCTAATTACACTGCACATTAGTAACCCTCATTATGCCTCCCCACGGGTGAGAGAGGGAGAGAGAAAGAGAGATGGGAGAGAGGGGTGAGGGAGAGAGAGTAATCACAAACATAAGTACATACAGTGACCCTTCTCTGAGTCACACTCACCATTTAGGCAGGCTCAAGCTGATGCTGGCTAGTGAGACCTCCACTCTCCTCCCCTCCTCTCTCCCATGCTGGCTGGGCTGGCTGGCCTGGCACTGACAGTGCAGTGCCTTGTAGCCCTGCCCCCTTTTCGGACTGCACCTCCGGCTGCTACAAATCTTGGGGGGTAACTTGCCCCTGTGATCCATCCTTATCTGACTCTCCCTGACACCCCCTCCCTCTGCGGCTGCGGTTGAAAGGAGTCGGATGCACTGCAATGGATAAACTGAAAGTAAACTACAGCTCTTGCAAGGGCTGCTGGGAACTGTAGTTTATTTTCAGTTTCTTCACTGCAAGGAGCCGGCCGCATTGCTGTGAAGAAACTGAAAATAAACTACAGTTCCCAGTAGCGCTTGCAAGGTCTCTAGTTTACTTTCACTTTATTCAGTGCAGTGTGTCCGACTCCTTGCAACCGCAGCTGCAGGGTGAGGGGGTGGGGGGGGGGTGTTAGGGGGTTAAAGTGACTGTCCTGTCACCCCCTTTAATCCAGTGCCTGGGTCACATGCCCCCTAGCTCCCCCCTAGTTGCGGCCATGGCAGAGAGAGTTAGATTTGGGTGGGGTGTGTTGAAACTGAAATCTAAATTGCAATGTAAAAATAAAGCAGCCAGTATTTACCCTGCACAGAAACAATATAACCCACCCAAGCATAACTCTCTCTGCAAATGTTATATCTGCCACACCTGCAGTGCACATGGGGGGGTCATTCCGAGTTGTTCGCTCGCTAGCTGCTTTTAGCAGCTTTGCACATGCTAAGCCGCCGCCTACTGGGAGTGAATCTTAGCATAGTAAAATTGCGAACGAAAGATTTGCAATATTGCGAAAAGACTTCTCTGTGCAGTTTCTGAGTAGCTCGAGACTTACTCTGCCAGTGCGATCGGTTCAGTGCTTGTCGTTCCTGGTTTGACGTCACAAACACACCCAGCGTTCGCCCAGACACTCCTCCGTTTCTCCAGCCACTCCCGCGTTTTTCCCAGAAACGGTAGCGTTTTTTCACACACTCCCATAAAACGGCGAATTTCCGCCCAGAAACACCCACTTCCTGTCAATCACATTACGATCACCAGAACGAAGAAAAAACCACGTAATGCAGTGAGTAAAATACCTAACTGCATAGCAAATTTACTTGGCGCAGTCGCACTGCGGACATTGCGCATGCGCATTAGCGACTAATCGCTCCTTTGCTAGAAAAAAATAACGAGCGATCTACTCGGAATGACCCCCATGGTTTTGCCCATTAGGGGAAAATGTTATTTTGCAATCAACCTTGAATTAGGCCCATAATAACATAGCCCCAACTCACCAATGCCTCTCATAAAAGCCTCAAAGTTCTCGTGGGACTGCTGCGCATAGGTTCCAGTAAAAGACATATTGAAGAGTTATCCTCAGCTGGACAGAGACTGAAAGAAACAGTGAGAGTCCCAGGTTTGACCTGTCTTATATCCTTCAACTGCCTGATTGGATGCGACACTATGCCATTGGCTTTTACAGCTTAGTTAAATATTTACACCAATGCACAAATGAAATTTATAGGCTGCATTCTTCTTGTTCACACCAGTACAGCCCACATTATGTCTGCCTTTACTGTGTGCTGGACCAGTGGCGTAAGTTTGTCACAGTTGCCCGGAGGCAAGAAAAATATTGGTGCCCCCTATTTTATATATATATATATATATATATATATATATATATATATATGCGTGTGTGTGTAAAAAAAATATTTTTTATTTTTTGCTACTGCATTGCAAGCCTGCCGATTCTAACTATATGAAGCTACTGCACAACCGTTGCAACAAAGATCTGCTCAGTCACTCACAGTGCTGATTATTTCTCTGACAATTAATTTGCAAGTGTCATATCCAGGATTAGAACTCACAACCTATTACACTGGAAGCATGCACCTTACTGATGGAGATATTTGCTCTTGCATAGGAAGTATGAGAATTCTAACTACATGAAGTTACTTGTAATTGTCAGAGAAATAACTGCACATTGGTGGTTATTCCGAGTTGTTTGCTCGCTAGCTACTTTTAGCAGAAATGCAGAAACAAAGCCGCTGCCCTCTGGGAGTGTATCTTAGCATAGCAGAATTGCTAACGAAAGATTAGCAATTCTGCTGTTAAGTATTTCCTTGCAGTTTCTGAGTAGCTCCAGACCTACTCCTAGATTGCGATTACCTCAGTCCCTTTAGTTCCTGGTTTGACGTCACAAATACACCCAGTGTCCGGCCAGCCACTCCCCCGTTTCTCCAGCCACTCCTGCTTTTTCTCATGGCACGCCTGCATTTATTAGCACACTCCCGGAAAACGCTCAGTTACCACCCAGAAACACCCACTTCCTGTCAATCATTCTCCGATCAATAGAGCGACTGAAAAGCTTTGTGCGCCCGTGAGTAAAATAGCATAGTTTTGTGTAAAATTGCTTAGCGCGTGCGCCCTGCTGTGCATACGCATGCGCAGAACTGCTGGATTTTAGTCTATTAGCAATTCTGCTAAAAATAGCAGCGAGCGAACAACTCGGAATGACCACCCTAGTTAGAATTCTCATGCTTCCTTTATAGGAGCAAATAGCTTCATCAGTAAGGTGTCTGCTTCCAGTGTATCTATAATAAAGTGGGTTTGATTTGTAAGGTGTTGTGACTAGTGGGGAAATCCGCTACGGAAGAGATACCAGCTGCTGTCAATTAACTTAATTGATTAATGTCACTGAACACACGGAACAGGAGGAGAGGTGCCCCCCTTCAAAGCAGGAGCCCGGTGGCAGCTGACTACGTTGCCTCCCAGAGTTCTGCCTCTGTACTGGACACTGGTCCACATTCAGTAGAACAATGATCAAGTCATTAAGGTCCTGTAAGTCAGTGAAAGTGGTAGCTCCAAAACATGAGCTGACAGGGTACAAAGAGCATTGGCTGCAGCAATAAAAAAATCAGCGACCTTTTACAAATTTAGCCTGACATTTATTGTAAGAAATTCATAGACTCCCTGACACTCCCCGTGGGTTACAGTCAGTTACCTTTACTCTGTATAAACACAAGTGCTCAATAAAAACTAGAGGCATTTCTGTATATTAAAGTCACCCAGATGCAATCCACGCAATCCCTTTCAGTGCAAATCTACCGAAAATGTTTACACAGCACCTACCATAATACATGTATTTATTCATTGTTGATGAGAATAAATGGTTTCCAAAATAATTAAAAATAAAGTTTTGGGGAAGAAGCAAAGGGTGGAACTGGAAGCTTTGTCTATGACTCTTCCGTGGTGCTCCAAGATAGACGTTAGGGCACACCTAGATACCATGCGACTCCTGATCTGACTATAACAGGCTTCACCTATATCAGCCGCCATTCCCATGAGAAGCAAGTTCTACCGGTACTTGGGTGCCGCCAGGACTTACACAGATGACAAAGACGTGGATACTAGAGAGTATATTTACTAAAGTGCAGGTTTACAGAAATGGGGATGTTGCACATAGCAACCAATCAGATTGTAGCTAATATTTTCTATAAGGTGCTTGATAAATGATTGGTTGCTATGGGCAACATCTCCATTTCTATAATCCCGCACTTTAGTAAATATACCCCAAGGTGTGCACAAGCAATAGGCTGAGATGAAAATTGGTACATAAGGTTAGTGATACATATTGAATGCAGACCGGTAATGTGCCCCATACATCTGCGAACGCGATCCCCCAACATGCCAGCACCACTGTTCCACCGACTGGCTGCACTGATCAGTGTCCAGCAATGATCAGTGAACCATCGGGGTATCAGGGAAATTAAGCATGTTAAAAATGCCCTGAGTCCCACCAGTATTATTGATAGGCTGACAGACCTACAGGGAAAGAGAAGGGCGGTTCTCAGCTTGTCGAAGTCAAAAATATTACATACACACAACATACAAACTCCAAACAGAGAGGTCTCTGTTCGTGCGCATATACGCAGCATGCACAGGATATACGGTAGCATATGCATTCACACAGAGAAGCCACAAAGACATATTCAACTCATATTCATACAACACATAGAAAAAAAACATGTTTATCACCATTTTGCATTAAATTGTATTTATATAATAGAGTGTAACATCAGAGATATATATATATATATATATATATTATTTGAACGGAACAATTATATCATACGTAGTGTCAAAATGATCAGGAGAATGTGTGGATTAATTTGATAGCTATGGGTAAATTGTAGCACATTGCAACGATTAGTTATGACCAAATGTATGAATACAAAGGACTTGAAACTGGCCTCACAGCATGGCCCTGGGGGCAAACACATGTGTTTGCAACATAGGACAAAAGCCCTCACACTGACCTATGAGCCATCTAGTTCTTGAGAGGTCTGGCCTCTGGACCAATAGAAAAAGATGAAACTCACTGCTGTATACACCCATTATTTTACTGCATAAAAATAGGGACCCAGAAGCAGGCAGCTCTCTGATACTTTCTCATTCACTCTCACACGCACATATACACTCTCTCTCACACACACACACACACACACACACACACACACACACACACACACACACACACACACCCTTATCAGAAGTCTCCTACCTGATGACTGGCTATTTGAAACCAGTGAAACTAAGCGTATGTATATTGGCTGTAACTGATTCTTATGTAACTGCAACTGCTTCTTGTGTAATTGTAACTCTGTAACCATATATATATACATGTTATACTTAATGATATACTGTACATATATTATTTTGTATGGATAACCTTTAATATCAAATATATATATATATATATATATATATATCGCTGAGCGTTGGACCTCAGCATACAATGTGTGCGACTGCTTGCTTTCTCTTAAGGGATATAATGCTGTGATGTTCAGCGCACTTTTATCATATATGGTTATAAGATGCGCCTTGTGTCTGCAGTATATATTAACGCTGGCATTTAAATGTTTATTAGAAATAATGGAAATTCACAGATGGAGGCTCGTCCAGGATATCACATACTTAATGATGTGCTGTACAGTCTACCAGCTAAGGATGGACGCATCTAGATGCTGCTGAACTGCATACTTTTTTGGTCTACCAGCTAAGGATGGACGCATCTAGATGCTGCTGAACCGCATACTTTTTTGCATTATCAGTAAGGCGCTGATATGAATCAAGGGACAATAAATTTCTTTGTTGCCTATGAGTGTGACAAAAATGCACAATATTAGAAATGTTACAGCGTACTTTTTATTATTGCTAACGTGGTTCAATAAGTCATATTGTGTTTGATTCAGATTGGATTCTTTATCTGTTAAGTAAATTTAAAGAGCGTTTAAAAGTTGGTGCATGACGGATATAGCTGTGTTAGCATGCTGCATCCTATTCGCATACTGCTAACACAGGCCTGAAGTAACGAAGCTTTGTTCGCGCTGAAAAAGCAGCGTGTGGAAACTTTGTTACCATGCAGTGAGAATTGTCCAGTGCTTGTATAATTTGGGATTTATTTGTGACAAAGGATAGAGCTAGTGTTTGTATTCTGGCCGCATGGCGTGGACGCCATTTTGTGTCCAAGCACATGGCTTAGAAGGGGGAGGAGCAGTGGCCATTTTAGGTATAGTGTAAGGTACAGTATTGAATAGCAAATAGTACCTGTTGTTTCTGCTGTTCAAATCTGCATTGGTCTTGAAAGCCACATAACTTAAGGTCACTCCCTATCCACCTAGCTAACAGCTGACTTTCAGCTGTTCCTGAGATCCATTATTAAACAATCTGTAGCCTTTGTCACAATGTAAACAATATATATGTACAAATCCATCACCATTTAAAAGCTACCAATGAATTTAACTAACCCATGCTATAGTCAATTATAAATAGTGTTTCAATTAGATCTAGTGAGAGTAATAGTGAGAGAAATACTTAGCTTTATGTAAAAATTACACACAGATGATAGAGTTTTTCCATGATTTGTTTTAGACTTGGAAGATACTGAGTGTGTAAGATGACCCTCTGCTTGTTACAAGACCTAGATAATTGAAATGTTAATGAACCTGTTCAACTACTCTGGAACAAGAATACAGCAAGCATGTGGACATCTGTTGAGATGCAAATTAGAGCTGCTGTGGAAACCACAATCAGTGTGTGAGGGTTTCATAAAGTATAATAAATAATGTGTATATGTATATATATATATATATATATATGTTATATTATTATTATTATTATTATATAAAATATGTATATTTATATCATTGTAGGTTCTGCTAGATAGCTATCCAATCTGAATCATAGCATTTAAATTATAGTCAATAGCCATATGCATTGAAGTGTAATAGCTCTAGGGGGATGTTATCAATCACTGGTAAAATTATTCTTTTTTTTCTGTACAGAAAATATTGTGAATTTGTGTGTGTTGAAAGTAAGTGTGAGTGGATTAAACCCCGGAATTCGGGATCCCATAAAGTGACACTCAGCGAGGAGAAGCTGCGGTGGCGTGGTGGCTCGCAACCACGTGTTAGTATAGACAGGTGTGGAGTTAACCCATTTATAAAACACTCCAGGTGACGGAGACATAGCCTACTGTAAAAAGTACAATTGTCTTCATAATCGTAAGGCACACAAATAAGTATTTGTGAGTCATGTGATTTGACCGCACCTCTGCTCATGTGATACGCGTCACAGCGTGATACGGTTTTTGCATCATTTTGCGCAAATAGCATCATCATACGCGCTGTGTTTGCATACACAGAGGTGATTGAGTAAAGAGTTAAGAACTTCACTGTTCTCCCAGGAAGATTCTTGGTGGATATTCATTGGATGGTGTGGTGATGTTTCCCACACGGAATTCCAGTGGATAGAAACCCAAAAGTAGCAGGCCTGTAACCTCCACTGGAAAGGCGTGGTATTACTTGGTTAATACATTTCGTGCTCCCAGTGCCTGAGGGGTCTGATAGGGTCCTCTCTGGATACGCGGGGCGACCACTACTGGAGTGGACCGTGGTACTGTCCAGAGGAGACGGAGCAGGTGAAAAGCGCTCAGAGGACTTTTCACTGTCGTCTTGCGTTGGCCACTTAGTGCTTGTGTTTAAAAAGTCCACAATGGGAGCTAAGTGTGCACGCAAGAGGCGTTCAGGAGCCAGGGTTCAGGCTGAGGAGCGGGGGCCGAAAGGGTCCGCTGGTTAAGGACAGGGGCCAAAAGGGTCCGCTGATTATGTGTAAGGACAGGGGCCGAAAGGGTCCGCTGGTTTAGGAAGTAAGTTCCGGTGGAAGTCTGCTAGATGGGGTGATCGATAAATTGTTTCTCACCTGGAATTCTAGTGGAACAAAACCCAAGTAATATTGACAGGAAGTATGTTCCTTACACGGAGGCTTTTTTTGTAATGATTGAGTACGTATGAATGGTGAAATATCATTTCCAGTGATTGGTGGTTTTGATCCTAAGGTATTGCAGGTAGTATGAAAAAAAATATGTTTAACCAAAGTCATGTAAGAACGAAAACATAATAACTGTTTGAACTCGTAGCAACAATGAGGAAGTAAAAAGAGAAAGCAAGTACACCACCATATGTGGATGTGGAAGCAGTTACAGTCAGTATACAAACTATAGAAAATAATTAAAAAAATATGAAAAATATAAATGTAACCTATAATATGTACTAATGAAAGTCAAAAGTTTTATTTAGGAGGAGATGGTGACCCTACTCTGGTTTCAGCCATTTCTCATGCACTCAGAGGAGTAATATCCAACCGGTAAAAGAGGAGCTGTAGCCTGCAGGGGAAGTGGCTGAGACCAGTGGAACTGGTAAGTATGGAGCCATTCAAGTACATACTGTATATAGTAAGACCCCAAAAAATAAAATAAAAATCCGTAATAATCAGTAATAACACAAATAGAGAATATATTGTCCGCACATTAGTATTTCCCAGTAGGAAAGCGGACAGAGATGGGGTAACCCCCAGGGTGCTTCTTTTTAACTACCACATAAGAAGTATTCATTTCTAGGAATGCCCTTGTCTAGATAAGCTCGGAAATGTTTGTTGGACCATGTACAGACCCTTAATACGGGATGAGAAGGATTAAATGAATACTTCACATGACCTAGAAGTTTTTAGATTTTTTTTTAGTACTAGAAAATTCTCTGTTAGGAAAAGATCACAGGTAAACATTAATTCGGCAAATGGGAGTAACGAGAGAAGTGCAGCATTACCCTTTGAAAAAACCTGCAGAACTTACGATTGGGCCTCTATGATGCTAAACCCTTTTCTTTTCTCCTAGCAGCAGTGGCTCCTGACTAACTTACTCGACAGAGATTTTTTTGTGTAAATTGAAATGTGAAATACATATATTGTACTCCCGCACAGGAAGTACAAGGTATGTTAGATACTCCTCAAAGACTAATGTTGCATTCCACTGTTCTAGATTCATGTCCATCACAGGTAGAGGAAATTATCTCACAGATACCGGGTTCCCTTTGAACTTAGGATGGACAGGACACTGGATTGGTGGCTGAGGTAGTCCCAGTAGTGTCACAGCAAGCACAAGATTTAAGGGGGGTAGACCAAGTATTTAAGAATCAATTCCCCGTAGTGCCCAATCCAGCTGTCATTTTAATAAAATCCTCTCCACCTCTACAAACTTTACTGTCACCAACCTCTATTCTGTTTCTTCACTGTTTCCTCTTCATTTTTGCGTTCACAAAGGGGGTACAATACATGGACCCTACTCTCCCAAGGTTTCATTGACAGCCTGAGTATTTTCTCCCAGGCCTTGCATAGCTGCATACTATCCTTTTAGCCCGATAACAGATCAGTATTGATATGAATTTGTTACTGTGTTCTGGTACATTTGTGTCTTCACTGGCGGATACTAATAAAACTTTGGTTTCATCTCTTCCAGACAGGACACAAGGTCTCAAAGGATAAACTGCAGATGTGGAGGACAAGGGTCAAATACTTAGGACGTAATACTGGTACATGATTTGACAGTTCACATGCCGTATTGGTCCTTCAAAGTTCTGCCCGAACCCGGTATGTCTCATCAGCACGAGTTACAAAAAGGGAGCTATCACTGATGACACCAGTATATTACTGCATGTGCCTTGTAATACACAAAGGGTGAAGGATGAGAATACTGGTGAAGGAAAATTTTGTATGGACACTGATGCGCATGATTGTATGGAATATCTGAATCAGACCTTTACTACGAGACCAGACATAAGTGACAGCCCGTTAGTGAACGCAGACCTGATATTTTTTTTTCCCCCTAGACTGACGGTAGTTACCACAGACAGACAAACATGTCACAGGATAAGCTGTTGTAGATGACTGAGGTATTATAGAAGCTGAAACCTTTGGGCAGACCGCATGCAGCACTGGTCGCTGAGCTGGTCTCACTGACCAGGGCATGCGAGAAGATATGTCAGCCAATATATATACCAACTCTAGAGATGTTTTTTCTTTGTTTTTTGAGTGATGCTCATGGTACTCTACATTGCAAACACACAACAATTAAATTGGGAGGCAAATTTGTGTTCCCTACAGGAAAAGGAGGTCTGGAAGGTGAATGGGTATGGTCAGGAGTCCTCAGGACTCTGGAGAGATGTACAAGGTAAGCCAGTGGCCCCCAGGGCGTATCTCCCAAGCTTAGCTGAGGTGGCACATGGTCTGACTCATCTGGGCAAGGAAGGGATGTGCAAATTGGTAAGAGCTTACTGGCGTGTACCAGGGTTCTCTTCTCTTCTCAGGCAAGCAGGAAAGCAATGTCCTGTCTTACTTGCATGAGGAAGAACATTTGGTAAGGTAGTACCAACAGAGCCATCCCATACTTCTCCTGCAGACGGACCTTTTCAGGTAATACAAATCGACTTCGTACAGTTAACACCTTGTAGGAATTTGAAATATGTATTGGTGTGCACTGATGTTGCCTCAAACTGGGTAGAGGCATTTCCTGCCGCCACAAATACTGCTGTGTTTACCGCAAAGAAAATTGTGTAGGAATTTGTGTGTAGATATGGTATTCCTAGGACTAGAAACTAAGTGATAGCTGAAACTGGACTAGTATTCTCATAGACACTGCCACTAGTGTTATGTAGCATCAGACTATGAGACCAGACATAAGTGACATAAGTGACATCAGACTACGAGACCAGACATAAGTGACAGCCCGTTAGTGAACGCAGACCTGATATTTTTTTTTCCCCCAGATCCCCACTTAACGAATCACCCTCTTTGAAATTTTTGTTTTGTGTTTTGTTTTTTGGAAAACAAACTCATGTCATGATCGATCCGCACCATGATCAGAAATACACCAATGAGGTGACAGTACAGTACCTTATCGAGATGAGCCAGCATTTGAGAATTTAGCAAAAGAACTTGAAACTGTTGATTCCTGGTATGCCAACTACTAACTGTCTTGATTGTGAACCAAGAGACTGTGTGATTATTCTTACGCTCAGGTTGCCTAATAGACAGGTGGGAAGGACCGTACCAAGTTTTGTCGACAGCACGATTTCAGTGGAAGTAGCCGAGAGAGAGACTTGGGTCCACGATTCCCATCGCAGGAAAGTCATTAGTCCGGAAGGAACTCGTAAAGGGAGTGAAATCACAGAAATATCACTCGAGAATCTGTTCCGTGAAGACTGAGAGGCGGCACTGTTGAACACTACCTGAGCATACAAATCTTGCTATAAGCAAGATTTGTTTTGTTCTATCTTTTTTTCCCATTGATAAACATTTTTTTCAGTACATTCTATTTTTGTGAGGTTTCATAAGAAGTCGAGTGTGGGACTGGAACTGGTTCTGGAGAGAGGAGAGATGTCTTTATAGGATCCCAGGATAAGCCTATCACTTTGTTTAAAGCCAGAGAAAATCAAAGGTCTAGTAGTTACGGAGTTCGGAGGTAACGTGATAGGTTATTGCCTGAGGAATACTGTATTTTTGTAGTTATTGTGACCCTATAATTGAAGATGAGAGCATCCAGAGATGTCAGTCTAGCAATAAGGTGACAGACATCCCTTGAGTGAGTACCACTCACTAGTGGGTAAGGTCTTAAACCAAACGGAATGTTGGATGTGCTCACAGGTACCTCTAAGACAAAATAATGCAGGATTAGTGCCATATTCTTTAGAGTTAGCTGAGGTACTTGAATTACACGTGGGGGGCGGGTGGGGGGGGCGGTGGACAAGCAATATAATATAACTAGACCCCCTAGTCTTAAGATCCACCAGTACCATAGATAAATCCCTGGTATGTTTAAATCTCACCAATTTCAGGAAACCAGGAAATTGGGAGGTAATCAGGAACAGTCAGACAATGGCCTAGACAATGGCCTATTCACACATAGCAGATAAAGAGCTAATTATGAGTGGCTCTCCCCAAACTCCGAAGGTTTATGTTATCTAGGAAGGATACTACCTGAAATAATAACCCTTGTTCAATGATGAAACAGACCTAGCATACGATCCAGAAATGGAAACAATGTTCAGGGAATGATAGGAATATATATCATTAAATTTTTATATGTCTCTTTCACGACTTGTTTGTGTTTTCTCCCTTTACCCAGTAAAACCTCTATCAAATTCGAACATCAGTGTACAAAGACATAGGTACATGTATGTATGTAACGTTCGTTCAAGTCAGACATCATAGGCTATGGCACTGTCCCAGCATACTCTATAGGTTGAATGTCGTCCCACACCCAACCAGTGGTCCCGTGACTGCCAAGCACATATAGAGTATGTCCCGTCCTCTTCCCTGTCTTCCCCAACTATAGTCAATGTCTGATTTGTGAAATGAATACATACGTGTGTCTAGGTCACCAATTATTGTTTGAAATATTTTTAATTATGTTTAGTGTGACAGTTATGACAGTTATTGTTTACTGTCAAAGGGTGGACTGTCGAAGTCAAAAATATTACATACACACAACATACAAACTCCAAACAGAGAGGTCTCTGTTCGTGCGCATACACGCAGCATGCACAGGATATACGGTAGCATACACATTCACACAGAGTAGCCACAAAGACATATTCAACTCATATTCATACAACACATAGAAAAAAAATCATGTTTAGCACCATTTTGTATTAAATTGTATTTATATAATAGAGTGTAACATCAGATAGATATATATATATATATATATATATATATATATATATATATTATTGGATCGGAACAAGTTAATTGTATCATGCTTAGTGTCAAAATGATCAGGAGAATGTGTGGATTAATTTGATATCTATGGGTAAATTGTAGCACATTGCAACGATTAGTTATGACCAAATGTATGAATACAAAGGACTTCCTGAGACTTGAAACTGGCCTCACAGCATGGCCCTGGGGGCAAACACATGTGTTTGCAACATAGGACAAAAGCCCTCACACTGACCTATGAGCCATCGAGTTCTTGAGAGGTCTGGCCTCTGGACCAATGGAAGAAGATGAAACCCACTGTTGTATACATCCATTATTTTACTGTATAAAAATAGGGACCCAGAAGCGGGCAGCTCTCTGATACATTCTCATTCACTCTCACACACATATACACACACACACACACACACACACACACACACACACACACACACACACACACACACACACACACACACCCTTGTCAGAAGTCTCCTACCTGATGACTGGCTGCCTGAAACCAGTGAAACTAAGCGTATGTATATTGGCTGTAACTGATTCTTATGTAACTGCAACTGCTTCTTGTGTAATTGTAACTCTGTAACCATATATATATATACATAAGTTATACTTAATGATATACTGTACATATGTTATTTTGTATGCATAACCTTTAATATCAAATATATATATCTCTGAGCGTTGGACCTCAGCATACAATGTGTGCAACTGCTTGCTTTCTCTTAAGGGATATAGTGCTGCGATGTTCAGCGCACTTTTATCGTATATGGTTATAAGATGCGCCTTGCGTCCGCAGTATATATTAACGCTGGCATTTAAATGTTTATTAAAAATAATGGAAATTCACAAGCTCTACAGCCTGCACCACCCCAGAGATAGTGTTGAGGTGCGTATCATCTTAGGGAGCGGTAAGTAGGCAAATTTGTACAGAACGATACAAGTATTTACCCTCATCAAACAGTTATTAGAGGATGGGTAAAGTGCTTGTGCACCTGTCTAAGTTTATAAAGTGACTTTTAACCCTGCTGATAAACAAACACGCAGCACCTTTTGCTTACAACAAATAATCCTCTGGCTAATTGCCTATTTGGCAATTGCTTTCTTTTTAAAAAGTTTTGGGGGACAATATATACCGTCCGGTAATTATATAAACTTTATCTAGTTTTATGTGTGCTTCTAATATATTGCATTATTGTTTTATATATGTGTCATTTCAGATTAATTATATTAAAATTGTTTAAATACCAGCGCTCTTGACTCCACGTAGTGGAATTTTTATGTACACTGTAGTTTAGGTGGGGTGAATGGGATCCGGTCTCTAGGTCGACAGTAACTAGGTCGACAGTAACTAGGTCGACCACTATTGGTCGACAGTCACTAGGTCAACAGTGTCTCTAGGTCGACCACTATTGGTAGACAGTAACTAGGTCGACAGGGTCTCTAGGTCGACATGTTCTAGTTTGACAGGTCAAAAGGTCGACATGAGTTTTTCACAATTTTTTTCTTTTTTTGAACTTTTTCATACTTAACGATCTACGCGGACTACGATTGAGAATAGTAACCTGTGCCGAGCGCAGTGGTAGTGGAGCGAGGCACCTTGCCCGAAGCATGGCGATCGAAGTGAGCCATGCGAGGGGACACGGTGCACTAATTGGGATTCCCGGTCACTGTACAGAGAAAATTACACCAAAAAAACATAAAAAACTCATGTCAACCTTTTGACCTGTCAACCTAGACCCTGTCGACCTAGATACCCTGTCAACCTAGTTACTGTTGACCTTCTATACCACACCCGGGTGAATATACCCACTTAAAGAGCAGCCGATATTTAAATTACCGACTGGCGCTGGGTCAAACATACTTTGTTTTTCTTTTTTTTAAATTGTGTTTATTAAACAGAAGAAATGTAACACACATGTAATAATACAATATGAAACATTAAAGGCGGACAGTGAAACACCTGTCCATACATTACAGTGATATGTTTAATTGTAGAATACTATGAAGCAAAATAATAAATTCCCTAATGGTCATGAAGTACAGTATAATAATACGTAACAGCTACGCAAAAGCATGGCAATGAGTGAAGGTGGGATGGTAAACATCTAATAGTGAGAGTCCCATTTCAAGAAACTCAGAACGGTGGCGACCCATCAGTAAGAGTTGCTACATTATACCAAGTTGTTATTCTAACCACCTTACGGATATTCTCTTTGGTATCAATAGGCAATGTGAGTAAAAAAGGAAGCCAAATCGCAAAAAACATAGCAGCACGGGATTCAACATCTAAAGAACATTCAGTCCAATCCATTTGGAATATAAATAATAACCGGGGCAGCATAAGAGAAATAGGGATATGGTCTTTTTGTATCCATTGGGATAATATTGTTTTCTTCGCTGCAGCTGTGATGCGAGCCAGAAGTAGTCGTGTACCCTTGGTTAGTGCAGGGGTTTGGGGTTCTATATAGTTCCAAAAGGCCCATGCCATTGTTAATGTAAATGGGATACCCAAGTTGGTCTTAATGTATATCTGTATTAGATCCCAGAATGATTGTATAACTGGGCAAGACCATAAACAATGTATAATATCAGCATCAGGGGATCGACATTTGAAACATAAGGAGTCATCAGCAGCCCCCATAAGGAACCGCAGTCGAGGAGTATAATAAGCTCTATGTAAGATTTTCAAATGCATCTCCGCATACGAGGAAGATACCAACTGTTTATTAAGCAAATTAGACCACTTAATAATAGTGTGTATATCCACTCCCGTGAAGACGTCTTTCCATTTAGCTATGCCCGTGGTGAGTTTAGTATAGTCAATCTTTCGTCTGGTATAAGTGTATATTAAAGATGTAGAGTAAGGGGAGGCTAGACGTCGTCGTACTATTCCATCAAGTGGAAAAGTGAGATCAGTGGGCTGTAGGTGGGTTATAACGGATGTTGCAAAACTACGCATTTGGAAATATGCATAAAAAGGAAAGTTTAAAGTCGGGTATCTATCTCGTAATTGGGACAATGATAACACCGCTGAGCAGTCATCATTTAAGAATTGAAATAGTGAGCGGAGTCCCCGGAGGTGCCAACTGTGAATAACCTCACCTGTCTCCCCTCCCTGAATAGCCGGATTCCCTAATAAAGGCTGGAACAGGGAATGCGTCAGAGTGAGTTTAGAACGTTTTCTAATGTGATGCCATGCCTTGTAAGGAGCATACAGTAATGGAATTGACTTTATATCCTCTGATATGGAGGAATTCGGGAAATGTAATATCCCTAGCAAATCATGACTAGGGAACAAAGCCTGTTCTAGTGCCTTGTTAACAAAATTGTCCCCATTACCTATCCAATCTAAGGCACATCTATAATTAGCCGCCAAAGAGTAATCTTCCAGGCAGGGAAGATTGACTCCCCCAAGTGAGGGTGGTTGTTTTAATTTAAATAATGCAATACGAGGACGTTTATTCGCCCATATAAATTTAGTAATGGCTTTATTTATTGTATGTATATCCTTTTTTGATAGCAAGAATGGGAGCATCTGCATTGGGTAAAGCAAACGCGGGAAAGACACCATTTTATATAAATGGCACCTACCCAAGTATGAGATCGGCAGGTGTTGCCACCTCGTAAAGTCCTCGATCATCCTATTAATGTAGTAAGAAAAGTTTAAAGAATACAATTCCGAGGGACTAGGTCAGTGTTTTTCAACCACTGCGCCGTGGCACTCTAGTGTGCTCTGAACAGTCTCCAGGTGTGCTGCCATAGAAGCACAGCCAGGCCCGTCAGTGTTTTGCTGCTACTGAGGCCCTGGAACGATCAATCCTGGTGGGTTTAGTGGTTGCAGAGCCAGTTCTAATTTTGGGCCCGGGCAGTGTTGGCTTCTTCAGGCTTTCTCAGATGTGGCTCAGGCGTTACATATGGAGAAGCTGCGACATGACAACCTAGGACACACAACTGCACCATGCATCACCATTATATTTGTGTGTGCCTTGGTAATAGTTAATACTTGTTCAGTGTGTCGCGAGTTGTAAAAGGTTGAAAATCTCTGAACTAGATGATACACGTATACCAAGATACGTTATACAATTATGCGCCCATTTAAATGGGAACGCACCATCCCATCCCCCCTTCGCATCTCCACCCAACGCCAGTGCCTCCGTCTTATCAAAATTAATCAAAAATCCTGATATTAAGTTGAAATTCCGCAAAGTGGTTAATAGTGAGGGAAAGGACATTATAGGATCGCTGAAATATAGTAAAAGATCATCCGCAAAGGCGGATACTTTTATGGTATGAGAGCCCACTGCAATACCCTTCCAGGACACTTCATTTATGAATGTGCGTATGAGCGGATCTAAAGCCAAATTAAATAACAAGGGGGAGGGGGGGGGAACCCTGTCTCGTCCCCCTATGTAACTGAAATGATTTTGTATTTAATCCATTAATCGTGATAAACGCCTGTGGTGTGGCATATAGAGTTTTAAAGACATTGACAAACTCCGTACCAAAGTGTTGGGCCTGTAGGACTCGCAGTATTTGAGACCAGGAGACGCGGTCAAATGCCTTATCGGCATCACAACTGACTATAAGGGCTTTTCGACACTCTGATTGATTTGAGCTATGTATCGCTGCCAACAAAGTACGTATATTATGTACTGAAGTTCTGTTTCGAACAAACCCATTTTGAGCAGGATGTAAAATTTGCTGCAAAATGGGCTGAAGTCGAAATGCTAATAATTTGGTAAATAACTTTAAGTCCTGGTTCAGCAGGGATATCGGCCTATAGGATTGAACATATTTAGGATCTTTTCCCGGTTTCGGAAAGACCACTATTCTAGCTTCCTCAAAACCGGTCGGAGCCGGATTTCCTTGCAACAATTAATTAAAAAGAGCTAGCATGTATGGTATCAAGTGGGGAGCAAGCATTCGGTAGTACTCTGCCCCAAACCCGTCCGGACCAGGGGATTTCCTTTTTTTCAACAATTTGATTAGAGATAATAATTCCGATTCTTGGACCGGTGCCGTTAGAGATTCCCTCTCTTCCTCCGTTAGTACTGGTAGTCCTGCTTTTTCCAGAAATCTCAGTCCATCCATTGGATGATCAGGAGGAGACTGATACAAAGTTTGATAATAGCGTAAGAATTCCTCAGAGATAGCAGGAGTATCCACAACAGTAGAGGTAGGATCAATATACAATTGAGTGATATGTGAAGGAGCAGAGTATGACCGAACTAAATTTGCCAATAACCGGCCCGATTTATTGCCAGTTCTAAAAACTAGTTCCTACGAATATCATGAGAGAAACTCGCTCGCTAGGTACATAGGGCATCATATTGCTGTTTAGCTGCAAGGTAGGCCTGGCGATTTTCAAGTGAGTAGTGTGAAATAAGTAAATTATAAGTTTTAGTTAAGGTTTGACTAAGATCATTTAAGTGATTGTTAAGTGCCTTGCGTCTCCTGGAGACATACTCCATAATCTGGCCCCGTATTACCGGTTTCGAGGCGGACCAAAACAGATTTATGTCTTCCCCATGTTCAATATTATCAGTCTTATAATTTAAAAATGCCTGTTCAAGATGCAGGTGAAAGTCTGAAGAGTTTTCCATATAGGCTGGAAACCTCCAGTTGTAAGAGTGTGGTATAGGAGTGTCCAACTTTATAGTGAACCACACCGGAGCATGGTCAGAAAGGAGAATTGGATCAATCTGGGAGTGGACCACCTGCTGCAGAAGAGTATCCGTGATTAACCAATAGTCTAATCTGGGCGAGGAGTGATGGGGGTGCGAATAAAACGTATACTCACGAGAATCAGGATGTTGGCACCTCCAGGGATCACATAATCTCATCGAGTTGGTCAATAAAGAAAGTGATGAGGGGGCGACCGAACTATGGACGTTTGCGGAGGTGGTTCTGTCTAATCCTGTCAATTGAACACAGTTAAAGTCCCCACCCAAAATGACTGCGCCCTCTGCCCAGTCTTGTAACTTTGCATAAATATCTGTAAAAAAGTGGGCATTAGTACCCGTGGGAGCATAAATGTTAGCTATGGTGTAAGGCAAACCATGTACAGTCAATTTCAAAAACAGATACCTTCCCTCTGGGTCTATTAAGCAGTCACTAATATTGTAAACCAAAAATTTGCTAAAAATAATCATGACCCCTCTTTGTTTAGATGTGTAAGATGCCGTTTTAAAGTATCCTATCCATGAATCCCTTACCACATTAGGGTCAGAAATTTTCCAGTGTGTTTCTTGTAAGAAAACTATATCTGGCCGTAAACGTTTTAGGTGGGTCAGAATTTTCTTTCTCTTTATAGGAAAATTTAAGTCCTCCACATTCCAAGTTACTAATTTAAGAGCTGTTTTTATCTTTTTAGGGGGATTAACAATTGCTGTCATTTAACCGATGCCAACCCTAGGCCAAGTCATAAAATTACCAACTCTCTTTAGGGAATCCTTACCCGTCCCAGCGAGCAGGCAAGGAGATAGTGAAAATCTGACCAGCAGGGGGGAATATAAACATATCACATTTAGTAGGGATATATCATGTGTGTTAACCTCAATTAGAATTTCGACAATTATCATAAACCATTTTAACATTATATGAACCCAGGAGGATTTCCGACTGGGTCGCATCCCAACAGAACATTGCAGGACACAATCATACCAAGATAACAATATGGATTTCGAACCAGAAGGCCATCTAATACTAGAGCATTTTAAAAGCTGAGTAAAGATGAGAAGAAAAAGAAGAAATGAGATCAGTGAGATATAGGTAAAGAATAAGAATAAGAAAAAGAGGGCAAGTGAGCCAAAGAAGAAAAAAGTAAGACTAAACTGAAGATTTTCTACAGGAAGGTTGACCCTGAAAAGATTCCAACAAATGCTACGAAACATTACATCATATTTAGGCACTAAACTACCTGAAATAGATCTAGTACATTTCAAATCAAGTACGGTCATTTGTAACCTGAATGTTCAAGAAATAGAAGATGATATCACAATGCAATTCTGTAGTGTCAATCCGCATCATCCATCCTGGACGAGCGGGAAGGCGCTAAAGAGTCCACAAAGTTTCTTGCAGTTTGCGGAGTATCAAAGAAGTAGGTTTTTCCTGAGTGTGTGACCCTCAGCTTAGCAGGATACAGTAATGCAAATCGAAGCTCCATCTCAAACATGCGTTTGCATACTGGGGAAAACTCTTGTCGCTTTTAGGATCTTGTATTCCTGGTATTTGAGAGTGGAACGTTTTCTATAGGCATCAAGCAGGCGAACCTTATTAGCGTAATTTAAAAACTTCATGATAACCGGCCTGGGCCTATCTTTAGTAGATTGTCGATCAGGACCAATACGGTGAACACGTTCAATCAGCATTGATTCAGAGTCCGATACACATCCCAATTCTCTCGGCAGCCATTGAGATACCAGATTCATCAGTTCGTAAGGTTTCACCGTTTCTGAGAGTCCTATAAGGCGCACATTACTTCTTCTGTTTCTATTCTCTAAATCTTCAAGTTTCTCTTGCATGGACGTCACTATTTTATCTTGTTCAGAGAGCGCCGTTTTGGCTGTTGTTAAATTTCTTCAAGGTCTGAGATTCTTTGCTCCGCCTCCGACAAACGTTGGTCATGATGATTCAACTGGGTAAGAGCGGAATCCAATGAATCTTTCAATGGGGCCAATTTTTGATCCAAGAGTGAAGCCAAGATGTTAGTAATCTCATGCGTTGTAAAGGATTTGCCAGGATCCGTCATTGTAGTAAGTGATGAGCAGCGCAATGGACTATTATTAGGACCAGATGCCGGTGACTGAGGGCTATCTGCAGGAATGTTGTCCCGACCCCGGCCTTTATTCGCTTGTGAACCGCGAGGATTTCTGGGAGTTTTAGCCATGTACTTATCCATTATGAGGAGCTTATGGCGTAAAAGGAGCAGTAGGATATGACAAGGTATAAAAGATGTATAGAAACTGGTATGAAAATAAATGAGCTGCAATATAATTGCTCACTTGCTGGGGGAGCTTCAACTCTATAAATTAAGGATGGTCAGCTGTTTTTATAGCCTCACAGAGAGACCAACCTGTGATATAGTTGAAAGGAGCCTCAGGACAACCGCTGTTGATAGGTCAAGTGGGCAATAAAGACAATTACCCAGTAGCAATGGCCGCTTATATGTAGAGATCAATGTTCCAGAGGGGGAGATGAATAATGAGAAAAATAAAAATAAAATAAAAAGAATATACACAGAAATATATATAGCTGAAGGGCATATAGCATGGGGAGACAGAAAACCTTTCTGCCCTCTCCTGCTTACCCCAGCCACAAATCTTTAAAGGTAGCAGAAATCCAGAAGTGGACATATAGCAGAGCTTCCCTGTTCAGTCCAGCCAGTGAGCCACAGCCGCTGGTGACAGGTGGAATTGCAGGCTGTTTCAGGATTTTTCCCTCACTCAAGATGGCCGCCGGGAGATGCACAGCACAAGGAAACGACCTGAGGGAGCCAGTGTGTGAGCTCCGTGCGTGAGGGGTGAATACCGGATATATGCAGGGGGAGGCCAGTACCTGGATTGCCAGGTAACACAATCCGGGGACCAGGAGAGGCAGCGCTTCAGTCGCGGACACGAGCGGGGCGAGAGGCTCCGCTCAGTTGCCTTGGAAACCCGCGGCCGGCGCCCGGCGCTCTAGAGGTCCCGGCTGTGGGGAGAGAAGAGGGCCGCAACCCGCAAGGACGCACTGAGTGTCCCCGGCTCCACAACCCGCTTCCTCCAGTCCCCCGTCGGCAGCAGAGGGGCAATAGAGGGTGTGGGAGAACCTGGTGGCTAAATGATAGTGTAAATGTCTCTTTTAAGGATGCCGTGCAGAAGCAGCTCCAAGGCACATCCTTCTCCCTAGCCCACCAAGCCATGCCCCAATTGGTTTTTTTCTCTCCATACTTTGTTTTCTAATTACGCTTACTCAGACCTAGGTGCCAGCTGGTAACTATGACCTCACTTAGATGTTTGGCAGACAGGATGCAGAGAAGAGATGGTTATTTAAAAGGTGTAACACCAAATGTAATTGATAATTCTAGCAAGGATACTTTGAGCATGCATAGGCTGTTTAATAAATTGGAACATTTATGTACGGCAGAAATGAGACACTGGTGGGATCAGGTCACCCTCCAGAAATATCTTGATGGTGACCTGATCCCTAGAGGTCTTAAGGAGGGTACTCAAGGAGCGATCGCTGCTTAAAATCTAAGCAATCTGACTAGATTGCTTAGATTTTAAGCAGTGATCACTCCGTGTGTACCCTCACAGGGATAGCGATGCATGGCCCCGTGCATCGCTATCGCTGGTGCTAGATTGGCCTGCATGCAGGCTCAATCTAGCAGGTCACTCATTTTAACCGCTGGGTGAAATGAGCGCCCCCCCCCCCCCCCGTCTCCCCTTACACGCTCAGCACACATCTCTCCCCAAATTGTGCCGTGAATACGGCCCTTTAGAGTTTTGAAAACAGCAGCCTTCAGTGAAGATAAAACATTCATCAATGATTGGAATTTAGTGCTGGAAGCATGCTCAAATGCTCAAAGAACCTTATGAGGCTCCATATTCGCTATAGAGAGGACAAAGTAAAGGAGCATTAATCAGAAATTGACAAGGTATAAAATGAATTAAAGCCCTTTGAGAATAATCCCGATTTTTAAGAAAGGGATTGAAGAGTAAACAAAAAGAAAATTATGAACAGACTTTGATTACAGGCAACTAAAATAAAATGGATAGGGATCGACAGGATTACCAAAAGGGTGAGGTTCATAGCTTCAATAAAAGGAACATAAACATTAACACCTCTAACTCACATTACTCGAGACCTAACCAATTTTAACCAGATTCAGAGACCTAGATATAATTCCAACAGAAATGCAGCAGCCAGATTTCAATCATAAAGAGTGCAAAACAAAAGACCATTAAGAGACCAACATAGACAGGTGGGTTTTGTACATAAGAATAGATATGAAGTCTTTAGTGATTATGAGTCTCCAACACATTACCCCTCACCGAGACTGGCAAATAAATTCAGGCAATCAGAAACAGAAGATGATTGTGAACCATCCCCACAAGGAGTAGCTTTTTTAGGAAGGCGCCCCCTCCCCAACTACAACCCCAAACATAGCGCACGGGTAGGTTTGAAAAGAACAAGGGAAAACGGAAAAGGGGATGTAGGGGAGGTGGAAGGAAAACTCACAAAAAGCATTTGCAGAAGGTAGTGCCCATAGGTAAAGGAATTTTTAATTTGTCATCCAAAACCCTTAATACACATGAACTTGCCCTCTAGGAAAAGGAATAAAATTTTGCTCCAGTAACGAAACTCAATTTATTTAGTTTATTTGTGGACTTAAACAGGTATGTTAGAACATTAAGGCGCAAATGAGAACATTAAGTCGCAAACGTTATTTTGCGCTTAAGGCCATGAAAAAGAGACAAACAGAAGGGCTACCAATTTTACTGGATAAAAGTGATAGTGAAGCCCTTGATATTTTAGAGTCCCTCCAGATGGAAAGTAGTGATACGAGTAACATAACGAAAGTATATAACATTAGTTGAAACTTTTCACTTAGAAATAAATTGGATTTTTATCCATTGCAATATAGAGGACCCTTTATAGAGAGTTTCTATATTCGTACGCTTGATCAACTGTGTGTGAACAAATGAAGAAAAAACGGTTTAAAGATAATCTTAGTAGAGAAGAGAGAAAAGCTATTAAAGCCCTTTGTTCGGACAAAACCATCAATATTAAACCTGCTGATAAGTGGGGTGGGATCGTGATTCTGGATGTTAAAGATTATTTGTGTGACGCTCACACAAATTGGATCACAATCCCACCCCCCTTTTTCAGCGTAAATTACACAATTTGCTGAATGTGAATCTGGAGGGTGGTACAATTTCCAAGGAAACTTATCACTTCTTATTTAGTCCACACCCAGTTATTCTCACTTTTTATTATTTGCCCAAAATCCACAAGTCCCTCACTGCACCTACTGGGCATCCCATAATTTCCGGTGTTGGGTCCCTAACAAGCAATTTGTCACTTTTTTGTTGATCACTATTTACAAAATCACGTACAGAATCTCCATTCTCTAAAGACACAAAACATTTTTTAAATGTAATTAATACAATAACCTGGAAGATGGGGTACCTACTAATGACGTGTGGAGGCATTGTACTCCAACATCCCACATACTCTGGGAATTGAAGCAGTGGAATACTACAGTACCTTCTTAAAGATTCTGACATGTCAAATTCTTTACAAGATTTTATCTTACAATCAATTAAATTTATTTTGGGGCACAACTGTTTTACATTTAATTCACAATTTTATTGACAGACACGGGGTGCTGCCATGGGGGCTGGGTTCTCTCCGAGTCTCACTAATCTGTATATGGGTAGGTTTGAGGAACAACCAGTGGCGTAACTACTGCCCCCGCAGCCCTCGCGGTGGCTTGGGGGCGAGGGGCTGCGGGGGCGCCGCCACTGATTTAGAGCAGATTGACATGCGGACGAACGTCCGCATGTCAATCTGTTGTCACTAGCCCCCCGCTGTGAAGTAGGGACACGGAGGGCACAGCGTGCGCCTCTCCTGTGTCCCTCTGAGTCTCCGGCGTGTCGGGGGCGTGTCCTATGAAAAGGGGGCGTGGCTTCGCGGAGGCCACGCCCCCGTTTCGTCACTGAGGGGGCATGCCCAGCGCTCTGTGAGCTGCTGGCATGCCCTCTCTCCCACTGTCTGCGCTGAATAGACGCTGTGCGCATGCGCACAGCGTCTATTCACTACTGTACTGCTCTGCTATGCAGAGCAGTGACTGTAGGAGCCTCCCAACTGCCCCCCCCATCGCGGGACACTGCGGGAGGTATGCATATATGGCATTGGGGGGGCACTGAGGGGGCATATATGGAACAGGGGGGGGCACTGAGGGGGCATATATGGCCTGAGGGGGCATATATGGCACTGGGGTGGCACTGAGGGGCATATATGGCACTGAGGGGGCATATATGGCACTGGGGGCACTGAGGGGGCATATATGGCACTGGGGGGGCACAGAGGGGTCATATATGGCACTGAGGGGGCATATATGGCACTGCGGGGGGCACTGAGGGGGCATATATGGCACTGAGGGGGCATATATGGCACTGGGGGGCACTGAGGGCATATATGGCACTGGGGGGCACTGAGGGGGCATAGATGGCACTGGGGGGCACTGAGGGGGCATATATGGCCCTGGGGAGGCACTGAGGGGGCATATATGGCACTGGTGGGGCACTGAGGGGGCATATATGGCACTGGGGGGGCACTGAGGGGGCATATATGGCACTGGGGGGTACTGAGGGGGCATATAGGGCACTGAGGGGGCATATATGGCACTGGGGAGGCACTGAGGGGGCATATATGGCAATGGGGGGGCACTGAGGGGGCATATATGGCACTGTATGTGTACCTGGCACATGGGGGGCTATATTTGGCACTGGGGGCACGTGAGCACCTGGCATTGTGGGGGAATATCTGGCACTGGGGGCATATGTGGCACTGGGGGGAGAGGCTATATTTGGCACTGGGGGCATGTGAGTACCTGGCACCGTGAGGGAATATCTGGCACTGAGGACATATGTGGCACTGGGAGCACAGCCCTAGCAACAAGCACTACCCCCTAGCAATGAGCATGACACCCAGTGCATGAAACCCCTGGCAACGAGCATGACACCGAGTGCATGAAACACCTGGCAACGAGCATGACACCCTGAGCATGAAAACCCCTGGCACCGTGCATGGAACCAAGAGCATGAAACCCCTGGCAACGAGCAGGTAATTTAAAAGTAATTAGAAGCCTTAATGTAGGACTTAATGTGTAATGGGCATTACGGTGTGTGGCATAATGTATCACGGACATTGCGGTGTGTGTCAGAATGTGTCACAGGCATTACGGTGTGTGGCAAACTATATCACGGGCATTGTGGTATGTGGTATAATGTCTCAGGGGCATTGCAGTGTGGCATAGGGTATAACGGGCATTGCGGTATGTGTCACAGGCATTACGGTGTATGGTATACTAGATCACGGGCATTGTGGTATGTGGTATAATGTCTCAGGTTCATTGCAGTGTGTGTCATAATGTATCACGGACATTGCGGTGTGTGTCATAATGTATCACGGACATTGCGGTGTGTGGTATACTATATCATGGGCATTGTGGTATGTGGTATAATGTCTCAGGGTCATTGCAGTGTGGCATAATGTATAACGGGCATTGCGATTCCTGTCATAATGTGTCACAGACATTACGGTGTGTGGCATAATGTGTCGGGGGCATTACGGTGTGTGCATATTGTGTCATGTGCATTATTGTGTGTGGCATAATGTCTGAGGGCCTTTGCAGTATGTGGCATAATGTATACTGGGCATTACTATAAGGAGGAAAAATGACAAATAATGGAAGGGGCATGAATCAGGATTATTTTTCTTTCCTGTGGTGGCTAACGTCTGGGCGTGCAGGTTGCAAAACTGGGGTATAAGGTAGTCTATTCCTGCAATGCCACGCCTCTTTATGCGAAGCCGCGCCCATTTAAACAAAACCACGCCCCTTTTTGGCGCCGCGCGCCTGCGGCGCGCACATGTTTGTCCCTTTCCTAGTGCCAATTATGGGGGGGGGGGGCGCCGAAGAATTTTTTGGCTTGGGGGAGAAAAATCTCTAGTTACGCCACTGGGAACAACATGTATGGGGCGAGGACTACGGAGAGAATCTAGTCCTCTATAGCAGATATATAGATGATTTGTTTTTTATTTGGGACGGGGATTTACAGTCGGCACAACATTTTGTCATCAGTTTGAATCACAACAACTTTGGTCTTAAGTTTACTTCCAGTATTCACAGCACTCATATTAATTTTTTGGATATTGCACTGTCAATAGAACAAAGACAGTTGACCACTAAAACAAATATCAAGTCAGTAGATCAAAACCGTTATCTTCATTTCGCAAGTTCACACAAAAAGGCTTGGAAGGTGAACATCCCAAAGTGTCAATTCACCAGAATAGAGAGGAAGTGTGCAACAGAAAGGCCCTTTAAACAGCAGGCTGACAGATTGTATCAATCTTTTTTGGAACAAGGGTACGCAGATAACATCTTGCAGAAAGCTCTGGTGGGAGTTCATCAAATGGACAGAGAAACTCTTCTACAAACTAATTATGCGAAAACAAATAATATAACAGTTAAAAAGGACAGATTATCGTTTTTCACTACGGAATATAACAATTGCGCATGTAAAATCAAATCCACTATTAAGAATTCTTCATTACTTAAATTGGATGGGGTACTTAGGGACAATGTAGAATCTAACAACTTGCAATCCATGCTGGTCAAAAGTCATTATCAACATGAAAGATTTACAGGTAGCAGGGGCGGATTGGCCATAGAGCTCACCAGGAAGATTCCAGGTAGGCCGCTGTGTCTGTGGGGCCTGTTTTGTGTGTTGTCATGTGACCCCACCCCCTACATGACAGGCAGCCCACCGAACTCAGTACAGTGCATTGTCCCCATTCATTCTGTTATTCCATCTCTGCAGTACAGCAACTCTGCCATCCAGTGATGCTGCCATGGCTACATGGTATGTTATACCTCTTGTGTTGCCCATGTCGGACCACTTCTACACAATGTTATAGGACCACTTTTAGTTCCCAGTCTGCTCCTGGTCTCAGACACAACTGCAGCAAAAGATGCAAGGGAGGCCACAACTGCGTACAATCAGGCCCTATGATGAGGGATCATGCCCCTCTCAATAGACCCCACCCCCACTCATCAGACCGCACCCCCATTAGGGCTGTTTTTCCATCCCAATCTGCCCCTGACAGGTAGTATGTGGATTCCTGAGAGACCATTAGGTTTCCACATATGTGGTAAACAGACTTGTACTACCTGTCAGCATGCTCATAAAAAACTTTGGAGTTTACGTCTCATACCAATGGTGAGGTGTTTAAAATTAAAGACTTCCTGCATTGTAAATCAACATTTATTATTTATATGATCCAGTGTGGATGGGGAAAACAGTACGTTGGGTGGACAGTGCGTACATTCCATATACGCTTCATAGAAAACACTGGCGAAATATAAAAATGAGCATTAAGACACACCCTTTGTCAAATCATGTATCCCAGTGTATATCCGCAAATCCATACTGTAAGGTTACAGTTGAGGCAATTGAGGAAATCAAATCTACAAAGAGAGGAGGAGACCATTTTAGAATATTGTGTAGAAGAAAGGCGTATTGGATATACAGGTTGGGCTCTTTAATTTCATACGCCCTTAATGATACAATTGAGCTCAATAATGTGTAAAGAAGTAATATATATATATATATATATATAAAGTTCCACAATCACACGGCGGCACTCAATGGGTACTAAAAAGCAAACGTACTAATCCATAGTTCTACGTTTCGGTTTTATTTATCAAAACCGTCATAAGGAATAAAATAGTACAAAAACATTCCTACCTTAAGTAGTAATCGCACACCCAGTGTACCGGTGCACCAGCGCGCCAATTCTGATTAGAGCCGACGTCATCTGCAGCAGACTCACGTCCACCGTATCTACATCTGCGCCAATCAGAGAAATTGTGTATACCCATCACCATAGAAACAGTCAGAGGAATCAGCTTAATACATTATTCAAACACGTTAATAGCAAATCTGTTGCAAAACGTTTAACTAAACAATATATATTACATATAATGGCAGTGTTACATAAAAGAATTAGGTGATACATTAAGATTCATTGAAAACAACTATACAATAGCTATTCATTTAACCCATTAGGTTGTAAAGCATTTAGTACATATATCCACTTGTTTCCTTCTGTAGGAGGATTCTATCACAATCTCCTCCTCTACTATTTTCAGGAACATGGTCTATAATTTTATATTTAAGTTGTGCTAATGTATGCCCTGCCTCTTTAAAGTGTTTGGCAACTGGTTGATCTATGCTTTTACCTATAAGACACTGTTGGATTGCACTCCTATGTTGTGCCATCCTTTCCTTGAAAGTCCTAATTGGTTTTACCAACATGTAATTTGTCACACGGACATCGGATATGATAAACTATGTATTTACTATTGCACGTAAGGACATGCTTTATCATTATTTTCCTACCAGTAAATGGATGCAAAAAGTAATTACCTACTTCTAAATATGAGCACATTGTGCATCCTAAACATCTATATGCACCAGGTTTTTTTGTCAAGAAATGTACCTGTGGATTTTTTAGTTTAGCAATGTCGGTCACTACTACAGTATCTCTTATGTTTCTTCCTCTGTGATAGCAAGGCTATGGTCTCTTATTTTCTAATGATGGTAATTTCTGATCGTTTTGTACTATGGGCCAATATCGTTTAGCCTCTGCACTCATTTGTCTACTACCAGTATTATAATTATTAACCCAGACAAATGCATTTTGCTGACGCTCACCACAATCCTTTACTTCTGGTATTTTAGGCATTGAAAGTGCCCGTTTCATAGCTTTTGTAAGTAACTGACTGGAGTAACCTCTCTGTAGAAATTTACACCGCATATTTTGTAAATGTTGTTTCTTATCTTCCTCGTCACTGCATATTCTATGTATGCGGAGGAATTGAGAAAACGGTAAACCATTAATTAACGGAGTGGGGTGAAAACTAAAGGCATGAAGGAGAGTATTGCAATCTGTGGGTTTTGTATAAAGTGATGTTACCACCATATTATTTCTTAAAGAAACAGTTACATCCAAAAAGTGAATTGATGTAGGTTGTATATCATAGGTGAATTTAATATTTGGATCACCGTGATTAACCTCATACATCATTTCCACAAATTGTTCTTTAGACCCTGTCCATATGACAAATACATCGTCGATAAATCTAGTATAGAAATGTATAAATTTACTGTAACATTTTTTCAACTTGAAACATGAAGGCATTGGCAAATGCCGGTGCCACACAGCTGCCCATGGCACAACCAAGAATTTGCAAGAAATATTGATTATCAAAGAGAAAATAATTACTACTAAGGGTTAAGAACAATAACTATAGGAACAAAAGACAGCATAGGACCTTTATATAAAGCATTACCATCCAATAGTTTACACACTTCTTGTACGCCTCTGTCTACTGGAATGTTCGTATATAAACTGTTCACATCAGCTGTACATAACCAGCTATTGTCCGGTAGAGTCCCCAAAGATCTCAGTTTAGACAAAAAAGTATCTAAAGGATACGAATACTTTTTTGTCTAAATTAAGATCTTTCGGTACTCTACCGGACAATAGCTGGTTATGTACAGCTGATGTTAACAGTTTATATACGAACATTCCAGTAGACAGAGGCGTACAAGCAGTGCGTAAACTATTCTAAATGTAGGGTAATAGTCATGGAATGCTAACAATGGCTGCTTAAACACTGTATAATGTCTTTCAGTGGTGTTATATTATTTTTCTGGGTAGATAAACATAACACCCGGAAATTAAAAGTGTTTAAAACAGTCTGTATGTGAATTTATATCAGCGCTATTAGTACATTTAAATACTGAGTCGTTATGACTCTATTCATGATAATATTATATTATTATTATTATTATTATTATTATTACCAACCTTCTTTTGTGTGCCCGTATATACTTACCTGTTAAAGTTTTGGTCAGTGCACTGAATTTTGCATGAATTATATGTGGTATTTAAGGTATAACCAACTCTACTCTGCTAAATATTAGCTGTGCTGTATAATCTGATGAATGTTGTTGCTATAATATTGTAACACTGTTCTAAATTGAGTTACTAAACTTAAATGTTGTTTTAACTTGTTACAATGCAAGATATACTGTGTTGAAAGTGAGGCTTGGAGTGCACATGGAGTGCGCATGCGCATGGTAGCGCAACAGGTTTAAAAAGTCCACCTGTGTTTAAATCAATTATTGATTCTGAGGAAGCCGCCGAGACTGTTCAAAGGCGGGGAAACCCGTTAATCTGACCAGGAGCAAATGAGCCGGCTATTACCACAGTCCCCCTTAGGGCTAAAACACACTACCCGGCTTTTGCCGGCCGGGAAAAAGCCGGACGGCTTTTTCCCGTGCCGGCATTGTAGTTAACAGTGTGAGGGCTAGGGTCCCTTCACACTGCACGGCCCCGGCCCGGCTGCCGGGTTGCAGCCGGGTCTCACCACTGGAAGGTCCGGCTGCCGGGCGGGCGCCGGGCAGTCTTTGCAGCCAGTGAACCGTGTGTGTGAAGGGGAGCTTTCACACACAACGGTTCTTTTCCAAGCCGTGTCTGATGCTGCGCATGCGCACAGCATCACACACGGCTCAAAGCCGTCCTGTGTGACAGACTCTGCCGGTTTCTCCCGGATGGCAAAAAGCCGGACAAAGTTTGTCTGGCTTTTTGCCATCCGGGAGAAACCGGCCAGTGTGTTACAGCCCTTATCGAGTATGCATCGGGATTTCCGCACCACATGATAGAGTGGTGCGCTGACGGGAACGGTAAATGGGTCACTGCAATCGTGACACGTGTTACAGAGAAGCAACCGATCGGGGAGACAGAGTCCCACACCGCGGTGGTCATATGTTTGTTTCCTCCGGATAGGACTGCGATAAAAGGATTGTGCACCAGCGGTCCGGAGGACCTTAGCAAATTCTCAGACTCTGTGGATGGGTAATGTGCTTGTGCACTAAGTTTATAAAATGACTTTTAACCCTGCTGATAAACAAACAAGCAGCACCCTTTGCTTACAACAAACAAGCCTCTGGCAGTCCATATTTCGCAACTGCTTTTTAAAAAAGTTTTTTGGGACAATATATACACCGGCCGGTAATTATATAAACTTTATCTAGTTTTATGTGTGCTTCTAATATATTGCATTATTATTTTATATGATATCCGTTCAGATGGTCGACAATGTTAAGGTCGACACTCATTAGGTCGACCACTATTGGTCGACACTGACATGGTCGACATGGACAAGTGGTCAACACGTGAAAATGGTCAACACATGAAAGGTCGACACATGAAGAGGTCGACATGGCTTTTTAAAAAAAAATAGATTTTGAACTTTTTCATACTTTACCATCCATGTGGACTATGATTGGGAAGAGTAACCTGTCCCAAGCACTGCAGTAGCAGAACGAGGCACCTTGCCTGCGTGAGCCATGCAAGGGGACGCGGTACACTAATTGGGGGTTCCTGGTCATGTTACGGAAAAGATTACACCAAAAACAGTTCAAAAATCCATGTTGAGCTTTTCATGTGTCGACCTTTCATGTGCCGACCATTTTTACGTGTCGAGCATTTGTCCATGTTGACCATGGGGTAAATTTACTAAGATGGGAGTTCTATTTAAGATGGGATGTTGCCCATAGCAACCAATCAGATTCCAGGTATTATCTTCTAGAAGGTGCTAGATAAATGAGAAGAATCTGATTGGTTGCTATGGGCAACATGCCATCTTAAATAGAACTCCCATCTTAGTAAATTTACCCCCATGTCACTGTCGACCAATAGTGGTCGACCTAATGACTGTCAAACTTAACATTGTCGACCATTCATACCGGAACCGTTTTATATATGTGTCATTTCAGATGAATTGTATTAAAATTGTTTCAATACCAGCACTCTTTGTCTCCACGTAGTGGAATTCTTGTGTATACTGTACTTTAGTTTAGGTGGGGTGAGTATACCCACTTAAAGAGCAGCCGTATTTAAATTAGTGACCGGCGCTGGGTTAAACATACTTTGTTTTCTTATTAGTTATTAGAGTCAGCTACACTAAGGAAACATCTTTGTTACGGATTCTCATTATTAATGGGCCGATTTATTAACATTATTTTTACCACAATATTGTGAAAAAGGGTGTTTTCATACCTTGAAAATTGCTCCAAACCTTTGAATTCACTTTTTTTTTTAGTAACAAGATTGCATGTCCTATACTTATAATGGGAAATGCAATCTGGACAAATTTACAACAAAAAAAAAAACCGTAAAAAATGATGTAGTGAGCCCTGTGATAATAACGCTGTCCTGAGACAACCTTATTGCATGCCAACATTATTCTCAATGAACAAACCTGCTGAGACACTAGAGTCCTTAGGAGGGGCTTTGGATTAGTGTATGTGTTCAGTAGCATAACTATAAATTAGGTGCCCCCCTGCCAAAAAAGTTTCAGGTGACCCCTTCATAGTACCTGCACATTGTCAGGGGTTCTGGTCATTGTCAGGGGGTGCCCCCCCCCCTCCTATCGCGCCTGCCTCCATTAAAAATATCCCTCCCAAAATGGCTGCTGCCTCCTCTAGCATCCTTAATAACTGTCTCCTCTGAGGAGGTGGACATTTTTGGGAGGGAGATTTTCAATGTGGGCAGGCGTGACGGGAATGCAGACAAGTATCTCCAGGTCCAGGCAGTGGCGTAGCAATTGCCCCTGCAGACAGCCAGCACCCACAAGCCACACAGCACCTCCAAGCCTCCGCATGGTCTGCAGGGACTATTGCTACACCACTGAGTTTGCTCATTTGGAAGAGTGACTGCGTGAGTCAATAGCTTTTTATTTGTGCATAAGAAACAGCAGCACCAGGTCTCCAGAATCTTCCTGCCGATCCTGCTGATCAGTCTTAGTGGAAGATGTATCAAACCTTCTTAAGAGAACAGGTGGAGAAGTTGCTCATAGCTACCAATCAGATTCTAGCTATCATTTTACAGACTGTACTAGATAATTGACAGCTAGAATCTGATTGGTTGCTATGGACAACATCTCTATCTGGCCTCTTAATAAGGTTTGGCACATCTTCCCCTAGATGTGAACTATGATTCATGACCCTAATAAGAGTCCAGTGAAGCTAAAGGAGCTGGTGTCGTTTCATTAAAATGTACATCATGATATCCTGATATCAGGAAAAGCAATTACCTAAACAGGAGATTTGTAAATAAGGCCTTTTGTATGTTGTTGTTTTTTTTTTTTAGAAATTCTTTATTTTAGTTTTTGCAAAAGATTTCTGTGACCGAACGCCTTTCGTACGAAAGCACTCACCGCTTTCGCGACGGGCTCGTCCCCAGTGCACAGAATGGAAAGTTAGGTCACACGGGACCTGACCACATAGGGGATTCCCGCTTACCGTCAGTAACCGCCTGTTACTGACTCCACCCACTGCGCTGTGGGCGGGTTTATGCTGCCACCACCAAACTCCTAACCTGCCGTGGCGTTTGGAACCACGGTTCTGCTATGTATGTGCCGACACACTGCCTTACCACACCTGTGTGGTGTTGACGAATCCCCACTAGTCACCTGACTAGGCCGCTACCGGTAGCTGGCGAAAGGCGGAACTTTGAGACGTTAGGTGCTTCCCTGGACAGCCGGAGTACGGGGCTATGTTTGGCCTAACCCTGTAGGTCACAAGATGAAGCAATCTTCTTGAGGCAGATGATGTTTATTTGCTCAATAATAGTCTTAAAAAAGACTCTTCCCTATTGCTAGGGGCTACAGCCTACAGCTGTTAGGCGCCGGGGTCCGCTTGTCTGCGCGGCCCGGCGCCTAGCAACTAGAGACGCCGTGCGCGTACAGCCGCCGGCTCCCTAGCAACGCTAGACGCCGGGTCGCTGAGCCGCACGGACCCTAGCAACGGCGACGCCACTGGCGGACCGCGTTCCCCGTTGCTAGGCTTTAGGAAATTAAGATATTCACCTGCTCTCTGGCCGTGCAGCAAGGCAGCTGCACGGCATTTATTCTAATCAGCCTTTAGCAGCTGATTGGAGGACTCCTTGTTAAATACACTCCCAGGGCTTCTCACAGACGCCGGTAATAGCTTCCTGCATGCTGCCTTTGTTTGCTGAGAGCCTGTTTCCAGTCCTGCTGTATCCGGTCATTCCAGTCCTCAGAAGTCAGGTATTCGGGAGTTGTCATCTCATCCCAAGAGGTCGTTTGGTTCCCTGGAGTCCTGACTGATCACCGTTTTATATCCAGTGGTGTTCGTGAGTTGCGGCTTTGCCGTGTGTTGCGGCTCAGCCGCTTTACCTTTTATATTTTGTGTTTGGAGCATTTGCGGAGGGTTCCGCTTCCACAAGTCCTCTCTGGTACTCGGCGGTGCCGGGTAGGAGAATTGGTCAAGTGGATATTTTGGTTGTCCTTTTCCCTGGCGGTTTCTCCGCACATATTATAGTTTTGAGTTTGCTTAGCCCCTGGCCTAGTTGTTTTAGTTAGAGGGCCTCTTGTTATCACCCTGTCTCGGGTTTCCCTTTGTCTCTCATTAAGACCGGGGGGCATCGAAGTTGGGCAGACATAATCCGCCCTTCAAACGCGGCTGCCAAGGGCTCAAGAAACCATAGTCTCGCAGGGGATTTCTGACAACACGGGTGAGACAACAGAGTTAGGGCGCCAGGGGCTATTTTCCTGTCCTGCTCTCTTCCCCAGCATTCCGTTCCAGTGCTCCGGTCCTTGCCATAAGATCTCCTCTGACCAGAGTGCTGGAATCATAACATTAGCAAGATGTTCCAACAGAATGAAGATGGCACAAATACATTCTGGAGGCACGCAGGCCTCCCTTTTATGTAAATTTTCCACACAGTACAACAGGGGGGTCATGTCCTCCCTGAGCCCTTTCTATCCAATCAAGATATCTTAGAAAATACAAGTAAATAAATTACATTTCAAAAGGAGATAAGTGCAATAAAACAATATCCTCCTTCCTGTGACACAGACAACGTTTGGTATCAGATTAACATTCACTATTGATAAATTTATCACATAGCTTCAAAATACAAATGTTTCTGGTCATTCACCTCTCCAGGCAAACCCAGTGTTTGGGATTACAACAGGAAAGGCTGCAACACAAACAAACAGTCTTACTTCCTGCATCTGCCATTCAGGGTTCGTATATCAATTAAATCATTACATGAAACATGGTTCCAAGCCCAGAACTACTTTACATATGGGATAAAGAGATCCCCGTGAGTAACATCTCTCTCTAAGGAACTTACACATCAAAAGGTTTTGTCATTCACACCTCTCTGCTAGGACAGGGCCATTAGCATGCCACTTCCTACTGACAGGAGATGATTATTCAGACATCTATAGTAAGTGCATTTTTCCTTTAAATATACAGGTGACCACATCTTAAATATAAATACATTTAAACATGCATTCCTGCAATTGTGCACAGAGCACTACATATGACATGTTAAGACACATCATTAAACATATTTTTAAACAGTCTGCGCCCAGCGCCGTAAGTACATTTAACAGTGATGCCAAGCACCTATTGTCCGCAACATGGCGCCGGGCACGAGGGTTAACCCCTTCAGTGCCGCAGCCGCCATTACACGTGTGGCTGGTTAGTCTCTCCGGCCACAGTAACAATCTCCACTTTTTTCCAAGTATAGCAATTAATAGCAATCCCACAATATAATGACAATAGCAGAGAAAGAAAAACCATGATACATGTCACTATAGTTGGGAACATACGATCAGGTGGACAAACAACCATCCTCAATAAAAAGACACACATTTTAAAAATAATAACATAAACGCGCCATCTGACATATGAAAACATCAGGGGGGAGACAAGGGGAATAGAAAGAGGGAAGAGGAGAGTGGGAAAGAATTCAGGCACTACTCAATGAACATTACACAGAAGTGTCAAATTGGTGAGGACCTATTGTAATTTGTTGGGCACAAGGGCAACATAAATCGCAGTAGTCTTAAATTCAATCCAAGCAAACCAGGTTGCCGTGTAATCTGAATACTTCTCCTGAGCTGGATAAAAATGTCTTCCATATGCATATAGAAATCTATATGCTGGAACCATTCCAATATGGTGGTTCCGCAGAGCGCCAGTGAACCGGAATGACAGCTCTTGCATTATTTAAATGTTTAAGAAGAGGGTCTGAGGTGTCCCTGTGAAGCCGGGGACTGAAATAGAGATTCCCTCCCCCCCGGATCCGTTCCGACACTCGGCCGAGTGCTGCACCCCTGCTCAGGGGCCCGGAGACGGAGCCTACACCTGCCTACATCGCGAGGCAGCGACAGGTGAGGAGGGAGACCGCGGGCCGTGGAGACGTAAGCCCCTGGAACCCTCGCTCCAGAGGCGCGGCGGCGGTGACGGAGGTCCGGAACACCCGCGGACCAGACGGAGGCGACGGCTGGTAGGTTTTTATTAGCCTGCCAGTCCCTCGCCACCCGGCGGCCCGGCGGCATCCACTGCACCTCTCCCACCCCCTGTCGCTCAGCCAGAAAGGCGCCCGGCTTAGGCCCGACATCCGAGGCCTCCACTCCCCGCATCCGTGGGCCGGGGACTGAAGTTTGGAAGAGGCCCGGCCGTGAGTTCCGGGACCGGAACGAGACACGGCGGACCCCAAGCACGCACCCTCAACCACCTTCCACGTCCGGAGGGCCCCTCTCCACCTGTGGCAGGCCTAATAACAGCTTCTATCAGCACTCAATGTATGGGGGTATTCATTATTTAATATTATATACCCCAATAACACACAGCTCATCGATGTGAATACACCCCTTGGAGACCCTGCACCATTTATCTCATCATATCCCACTGTGTCTGCTGAGTCCCATAGAGGACCCTTTATGATTTACAGTTCTGATATTATACCTACTTGGACCAGTGGGATTAACTCCTAATCTCCAGTGGCAGTGCCCTTTGTGATTTATGTCTTGAGCTGGAGCTCCCTCTAGTGGCCTATCCATATACATAGTTATACATGTGTCACTCAGGTCCCTTTATACTTCCCTGATAGAATCTGCAAAGGAAGTGGGTCGCTCCCTGGGAGCCGGCAATGCGAGCACCTCATATCTACTTCCACATAACCGAAGAAGCGAGATCTGATGCTCTCTATGTGCCTGTTATTCTAATAACGATCACCGATTAATGGCGTGCTAGTGCCATTCCATTGGGAGTCACCATGCTATAGGCACTTCATAGCGCACCAAGCAATGCCAAGTCTACACTTATGATATCTCTTGCAATCAAGTATTCATCTACTCATTTTTAAGCATGGTTAGATCCGGGGAAAAAAAATGTAATACCGCACAACCTAAGGAGACCGCGACCCAACCGGGAATGAGATCGTTCCTACAACCTACTCCCGCAAGGCTATCCGGAAACCTCTCTCCCTCCAGCCCGTCTTCCTGTCATTCTGCTTCCTCTGCTTCCCCGTCAATGATGGAGCAACCTATTTCACACACTCACAGTGATACCGCTCTTCAAGATATCCTGCAATTCATGAAAACACTCCCAACTAAGCAGGATATCCAAGATACCATGCGAAGGGAGCTGGCATCAATCAAACAAGATATCTCACAGCTCTCTGAAAGAGTAAACACACTGGAAGAGCACCGAGACTCCACTGATAACTTTCTGGGGTCCTTAACAGACGTTATCAAATCCCAGTCCGAAGAGATCAGATCGCTACGGTCCCGTGTATTGGATTTAGATAACAGAGGGAGGAGGAACAATATCCGGGTGAGAGGTGTTCCGGAGGAGGTCCCCCAGGCGGGCATAGTGGATGCCTTGACGATAATCTTCAACACAATTCTGGGCAAAGACCCAGCTGCCGTCATAAAATTTGATAGAGCCCACCGCGCTCTAAAACCAAGGGGGCTTTCCTCCGATCGACCCCGAGACGTCATATGTCGCCTGCATTATTATTCCCAGAAGGAAGAAATCATGAATAAAGCGCGTCATATTGATGACTTGGACTACAAAGGCGGCCCTGTCTCCGTCTTTCAATACCTCTCCTGGCACACCCTACAACAAAGGAAGATTCTTCGCCCCCTGACGGATGAACTCCGCAAGCGACAGCTGAAATATAGATGGGGTTTCCCTTTCAGCCTACAAGTATCTTCCTCAGGCAAGATACACTCTCTCCACACCACATCTGACCTTCCTACTTTCTGCTCCGGTCTCGGTCTCCCACCCTTAAAGGTCCCAGACTGGGACTTCACCCTCCCGGATCTACACCCACCACAGCCTTCAGGAGGGGGAGAGCCATGGCAAGTGGTCGGCAGTTCTCAAAAGAAACCCTCAAAACCACTTCCTGCACGCCAGGATCACTCCCCCACCTGAAGAAATTGTCTCCCACTACTCTGCTGATTGAACTCTGCTGTTTTCTCTGGGAGGACTGAATATCCTGACTGTGAGGTACCGGGTGAGACACGTTACACGCGGCCTAGTGTCAATTTGACCTCGTTTTGCTGTGTTCCCTTTTCCTCCCCCCCCCCGGTCTCATTCTCAGTCCTAGAATTCAGCGACGGGACTTTATTAGAAGTTAATTACTTGTTTCCACCGATTAATATTATTGGTTATTATAAGCTTTACTAAATTAGTATTGTACTATTACGATGTTTATGCTAAAAATAGTGCCTGTAGGGGTGACTCCCTTACCCCGATCCCGCATAAGGCCACTGTGCCCCATGGGGATGCTGGTTAATATACCTACCAGCTCCCCCATTGCGGATGTTACTATGTTTATGATGTTTCTATTTTTTGTAACCTGCTCTTTTCTTCACTCTTTTTCTCCTCATTGTTTTTTTTATTTTTTTGGTGAACTGTCCGAGTGCTATGCTTCTTTGTGCTGTGATGCAATGTGATGTCTATTTCAGGTGTAATTAAATTCACCTCGATCAATGCAAAGGGACTTAACACCCCCGAGAAAAGATCCCATTTACTTCGGACACTACGATCCGACAGGGTGGATGTGGCTCTAATTCAGGAGACACATTTTAAGATCTCTGCTCGAGGCCCCTCCTTAGTAAATCAAAGATATCCTCTGGCTTTTTATTCCAATAACCCTGAAAGTAAATCTAAGGGAGTCGCCATAATTTTTTCCAAAGCCCTCCAAGTGTCTAATGTCTCGGTCCATAAACTTGTCCCAGGGAGGTTACTGGTAGTCCAATGCAATATATTTTCCCAGTCATACACCCTCATATCCCTTTACGCGCCAAATCAAGGCCAAGTACCCTTTTTTCGATCCTTCCTTCCCCGGCTTGAAGCCCTTGCGATAGGTGTAGTGGTTTTGGGAGGCGACCTAAACTGGTCCATGGACCCCTCCATCGACACTTCTCCCCCAGCCCCTAGATTCTCTGAACACAAACATAGACAGGTTAGGAAGATCTTCCATGAATTTCAATTGGCTGATTCCTGGTGGGTCACACATCCCACTGATAGGGACTTCTCTTTTTTCTCACACCCACATCAGGTTTACTCACGCCTTGACTATATGTTCTTAAGCCATAGACACCTCCCCCTAATCGTAGAAGCCTCTATTGGCTCCATCACGTGGTCTGATCATGCCCCAGTATCCTTGTCCCTATCGGCCCCTTCTCGAACCCCCGGTCCTTGGACCTGGCGCCTTAATGAATCACTCTTATATGATACATACTGCAAATCAGAATTGGATAAGGCACTGTCCGATTACTTTGATATCAACGATACAGGAGAGGTATCTGAAATTACGATCTGGGAGGCCCACAAATGTGTTATACGGGGTAAACTAATCCAATTAGGCTCATTTGTGAAGAAAAACAGTCAGGCCTTGATCACTACATTATTACATAAAATTCATGCCTTAGAAACCCGCCACAAATCCTCCCTGACCCCATCAGACTTGGTGGAGTTGTCTGCGGCCCGAGCACAACTCCGAACAGCCCTTAATAACAAAACCCAAGCCACCTTACGTAGATGTAATAGTAAATATTATAAGTGGGGGAATAAACCAGGTAGGCTGTTGGCCCAAGCACTTAGATCCCAGAGATTGGTCTCCTTCATTCCTTCAATGAAAAATAACACGGGCTCCACATGCTTTAAATCTCCGGAGATAGCAGCATGCTTTAAAAACTATTATAATACTCTATATAACCTAGGTAACCCTTCCCAGGCCCATGATCCTCTCTCCAATATGTTGAAAGCCAGGAAATATCTAGCCGATGTGGCATTTCCTCAACTATCACAGTCTGCCCGGAAATCTTTAGAAGTACCTTTCACTTTAAACGAGGTGGAACATGTTATCTCTACCGCTCCCCTACGTAAAAGTCCGGGCCCAGACGGCTTCACAGCCACCTATTATAAGATGTTTAAAGAAGTTCTTGCTCCCAAAATACTGCGGGCTTTTAACTCCATATCCGCCGAAACCCACTTCTCTAGACAATCACTTGAGGCCCACATCACGGTGATTCCTAAACAAGGAAAGGACCCCTCAGTATGCTCCAGTTACAGGCCAATTTCCCTGCTTAATCTAGATCTCAAGTTCTTTGCGAAGTTAATGGCTCTTAGATTGAATGACTTTCTCCCGTCGCTCATCCATAACGACCAAGTGGGCTTCGTACCCGGTCGTGAAGCTAAAGATAATACGACTAAACTCCTCAATCTAATCCATTTGGCCTCTAGCAGTAAGACATCCACTGTACTGTTGTCTACAGATGCCGAAAAGGCCTTCGACAGAGTAAGTTGGGACTTCATGAGAGCGGTGCTGGAGCATATTGGGCTGGGCCCACGAGCCCTCCATAGAATATTATCTTTGTATACACAACCATCAGCTAAAGTACGGGTTAACGGGATCCTCTCTGATAACTTTTTTATCAGTAATGGAACGAGACAGGGCTGCCCCTTGTCCCCTCTGATTTTCGTCCTTTGTATTGAAGCCCTGGCCAGGGCGATTAGGGCTAATGACAAGATTAAGGGACTACAAGTAGGAGATATAGATTATAAACTTGCTCTATTTGCAGATGATCTGCTGATGACGGTCACTGACCCCGCACTCTCGCTCCCCAACCTGATGAGCGAGTTGGACATTTTCAGCTCATTATCAGGCTTTAAAATTAACACATCCAAATCCTATGCCCTTCATGTCTCAACCCCACATTCGGTCTTAACCGGCTTGAAAGCCACATTTCCCTTTCAATGGAGAGACTCCCACATCACCTACCTGGGAGTTCAGCTATCTAGCAACCCCTCACGTCTATTGTCCTTGAACTTCCACCCCATTCTCCAAGCCATTAGAAACGACTATTGCAGATGGCAATATCATAATCTCTCTTGGCTAGGTAGAATTAACGTTGTAAAGATGAACACGTTACCCAAACTGCTCTATCTCCTTCAGACCTTACCAATTCAGATCCCCGACTCCTGGTTCCGGACTGTGAGATCTTTGATCCAGCAATTTATTTGGCGTCGTAAGAGACCTAGGATCAGTAGATCCATCCTGACTCGACCACCTCAAAAAGGTGGGTTCATGCTCCCAGATATTAAAATTTATTACCAAGCAATCCTCTTAAACAGAGTCTTAGATTGGACCAGGAGCCGGGAGATTAAACAATGGGTGGTTTTAGAAGGTTTATGCTTACAACTGTTCCCAGAAATATTCCCGTGGCTCCCGACCTTGCCCAAACTACAACGCCCTCACCTGACCTTTACTCCTACACTTTCTTTTTGGAAGGGGACACGACGAAGATCGTGTATCTCTTCTGTCTTGGGCCCCCTCACCTCCTTTCTGAGCAATCCGACTTTTCCACCTGGCCTCTCACTGGGATATTATCAAAATTGGGCGCTAGAAGGACTCTTTAGAGTGGGGCAGTTGGTCCACCCATCTGGGGTTAAACAGTTCTCGGAGATACGAGAGAAATGGGAGATCCCACAGACAGACTTCTGGAAATTCTTGCAGGTCCGACACTTCCTACACACAGATAATGCATACCGTGAGGCATCAAGGGAGCTGACCGCGTTTGAAAAAATGTGTGTGGCCCCTATGAATCCCGTACACACTGTCTCCACCCTGTACAAACTCCTATGTGCGTCTGACTCCCTGACACCTCCCCATTTTATTCAAAAGTGGGAGAGGGATCTAAACATCTCACTCTCGGACAAGGAATGGGACTATATCTTTCTTAAAACCCATAAGAGCTCCATCTGTGTCCAGGTTAGAGAAACGCAATATAAGATCCTGATGAGATGGTACAGACACCCCACTCTTTTACACGTCATCTCCCCATCCATCTCACCTACTTGTTGGAGATGTCATAGGGACCTAGGTTCTCTACTACACATCTGGTGGACTTGCCCCCTTATTAAAAATTACTGGGATGACGTAATTTCTACCTCCGGTGCTATTTTACATACCTCCGTCCCATCTGACCCGGCCTTTTGGTTATTAAATCATTCCACTACCCCAATCTCTGCCTACAAATCATCGTTATTACGACACCTGGGCAATGCCGCACGAGCAGTGATCCCCACAATGTGGAAATCTGTCAGTCCTCCCACAAGGCATACCTGGTTCTCCAGACTAGATTATTACATGAATATGGAAGATGTATTAATGAGCGCCGGGGACAGGCGCCCGGAATTTACTGCTATATGGTGGCCTTGGATAGACTACAAGACATCCGAGTCGTATAAGACTTACATTTCCTCTGCGAAATAGAGTAGATGACGGGAACCGCTTTCTGACTCAATTTATATGGGGTCCTAGACAAATAAGCTTAACTCTTAAATCATTGCACATATCTTACTCTCCTTTTCTCAACATACTCGGTTCAGTCACTTCACTCCTTTGATGTTTTCTTTTTCTTTTTCTTGTTATATACCTATCCTTTATTATGCTTCCTTAACCCAAAATGATAATGCGGACTATAACTGTACTGAACATGCAATTATCAATCTGTGTACGCTCATGTTGTCACATCATTTTGCCATTGATTGTTACCCAGAAATGTTTGCAACCTGTTATAAGTCTGTATTGTTACAATAAAAACAGATTATACAAAAAATAAATGTTTAAGAAGAGACTTTTTGTACCTTGCCAACAGAATAATGGAATGTGAGAGCAGCCAGAAGTCTGGCCCCTTTGGTACATGGTATCCTAAAATGGTAGTCGACAGCTCAGGAGAGATTGAGGGGCATTATTATTATTATTACATTTTATTTATAGGGCGCCACAAGTGTTTCGCAGCGCCGTACAAAGGACAGTACAGGGAGACAAAACTTAGCATAACAGTAAATAAATAACAAAAATGGAGTGCAGGTAACAAAGAGCAACACAGTTCTCAAAACATAATACAGCTTAGATGTAAGTAGCGAAGGAGTAATCATTGTACTACTTGGGGCTGGCGGCCATAGATAGAGATGAGCCTTTACCAGCAGGAGAGAAAGCAGGTAAAGATGGTTGCTGAGTGAAATGTGTCAAGAAGAGGGTTTAGACAAGAGGAAAGAGGGCCCTGCTCTGAAGAGCTAACAATCTAGTGGGGAGGGGCAACAGACAGATGACATGAGGTGCAAGCAAGCAGGTAGAAGCCTGATGGTGGTATGCGAGCAAAGCAGAGATGTCCAAGGCATGGGGCAGGGGGATGGAGGAGCAGCCTAAGGACTAGGTTATGCATTGGAGGGGTACACTTTGATAAATAGGTGGGTTTTCAATGCCCGTTTGAAGCTTTGCAAGGTCGGGTAGAGTTTAATGGAGCGGGGGAGCGCATTCCACTGAAGGGGTGCAGCACGGGCAAAATCCTGAACTCGTGCATGGGAAGCAGTGACCAAGGCAAAGGAGAGGCGACGGTCATCAGCCGACCGTAGTGGGCGGGAGGGAGTATGAAGGGAGAGGAGGTTGGAGATGTAGGGAGCAGTGGAATTAGAGATGGCCTTGTATGTGAGGGTGAGGAGTTTGAAGAGGATTCTGTAGTGGAATGGGAGCCAGTGTAGATTTTGTTGAAGGGGAGTGGCAGAAGTGAAGCGGCGGGAGAGGAAGCACCACTGACGCCTTGGGTAAATTTAAACAGCGTGGGAACCATGGCAAGGCAACTTCACACCATCAGTAGCACATATTGTCAAAAGTCCAGACCCAAAGTGCACTATACAGTATAAAATCTGCACACTAATACATTAATACATACTAACGAAACTAATAATACAGCAACAGAGAATGAAAGAAAAAGAACAGAACAACAGAGACATGGATATGAATTTATAGGGGGGAGGAGGGGGGGGTTTGTAGATGCTAAAGCCTGTGAAGCACGGCACACACATAAGCAGCGAAGGGACCATCCCGCTCCGTACCAATGGGAAGGGAACGGGTGTCACCTAGGGGCCAGAAGGGGGTTATCACCAATAGAAATACATAATTTGCGATACGCTTCCCAACTAAGTGAGTCAAATATTTTTAGAACGTGGAGTTGTTGGGGAGATGGCAGAGAGTCAATATACGGTCCCCACTTCTTGTAGAAACGCAGAGCATTACGGTCAAGGTCTGGGAGAGTAGATTGACGCTCAAAATATAACGTAGTAGTAAGAAGGGACTTGAGGTTAGCAAGAGAGGGGGAAGTTCTATATATCCAATGGTTTAAAATCAATTTCTTTCCCAAAGTCAGCAAAACATACAGAAACGGGACATAATGAGCTTGAGAGGGGGGTAAACACCAGGCTGTAGTGTTAAGGCCAAGGAGCGCTGCTGGGTCCAGAAGGAGCACAATCTGGAAGGTAGATCTTACATACCACAGTATCTTATTCCAGAACCTTTAATCTTTGGACAGTGCCAGAAATTGTGCATAAAAAGGGCATTCGGTGCTTTACACTTGATACAGTGTCCAGAGTCTGTAGAGACCATATATTTATGCTGTCCTGGGGCAATATAAGCCCGATGTAAGAATTTAAAGTGGATTTCCTGAAGCTGAGCAGAATGCAGGGCTTTCAGGATAGAAGGGAGGGGGTAAAGGAAGCAGTTCACCTCCGGATCCCAGGACCACTCACTTGACCATTTAGATAACATAGGGGGCCAGAGAACATCAGGCTTGCTAGGTAACATATCCTGGTACAACCAGCTGACTTTGTATGAAAGAGTTGGTAACGTGACCAATAAGTGGGACAGAGGGTCCATCCTCCGCTTGTGCACAGGAGGGATGGGGAGAGATTGTACAAAATGACGAACCTGGAGAAACATAAAGAAATCAGATGAGGGCACACCGTGTCTCTCGGCTAATTCCGCGAATGACAGCAAAAGTCCACCCGGGTCAAATACGTCACGAATAAGGGCAATGCCCCTAGACTTCCAAGCAAGGAATTTGGTGTTGTCAAAAGGTGGAGTGAAACGGGGGTTTCCGCAGAAAGGAATAAAAGGGGAATATTCTGGGTTTCGGTGTAGAGCTTTGTTGATGGCTCCCCAAGAGCGGTAAGTATCCCAAAAAAGAATATTAGAACACGCCAGAGATGGGAGGAGGGGTTTTGGGGTGTGTAGCAGCGCTCTGAGATCGTAGGGATACACAAGATCTTGCTCTACATCATAATTAACATATGAGGAGGTGCCTAATAGCCAATCTGAGATATATCTAAAATTCACAGCCCGGAAGAATGCTAAGAGGTCAGGGACAGCCAGCCCACCCTTAGCGCGAGGGAGCTTAAGCTTAGGAAGGGAGATTCGAGATCTCTTATGGTTCCAAAGGAATTTAGAAAACAGTTTATCATATAACAATAAATCTTTGCTAGGGGGCTGGATAGGGATCATCTGGATGAGATAACAGATTTTAGGGAACACAATGCTCTTCAGGATGGCTACTCTCCCTAATAAAGAGACAGGTAGAGAGGACCAGGTGGACAGCAACTGTGACACCCTGTTAAAAACCTCTGTATAGTTGGCTGAATATAAATCTGAGATATTCACTGGAAAATATATACCCAAATATTTAAGTTTCGTAGTATTCATCTGGAATTGAGCAAGGACAGGTGAGGAGGTGCGCGTACAAGCAGCCGGAGTGAGGGGGAAGAGTTCAGACTTGGAAGCATTAACACGATACCCTGCAAAGGTACCAAACTCAGTAATGACTTGCATAATTGGTGGGATAGAAGTTTCAGGATTTGAAATAAAGAGGAGCATATCATCCGCGAATAAACTCACACGAAGCTCATGGTCACGGACCAGAACTCCAGAGTATCCGGGAAGGTGGCGCAACTTAATAGCCAGGGGGTTCTATGGCGATGGCAAATAAGAGTGGGGAGAGGGGGCAGCCCTGTCTGGTGCTCCTGTGAAGGGGAATGGGTGCAGATAAGTAGCCATTACACATAATATGGGAAGAGGAGGGGGAATATAAATTTTGGAGCATGCCGATCAGTTCCAGCGGAAATCCAAACCTCTCCAGCGTGGTATGCAGGTGATCCCAAGTAACCAGGTCAAACGCCTTCTCCGCATCCAATGAAAGCACGTATTGGGGGTCCGGGTCTCCGCTGGAATGCAACCAGCTAGCCGCTGCAAGAACTTTACGAATATTATTAGTGGAATGCCTACCCGAGATTAAACCGGTTTGATCCGGGTGAATAATTGAGGGAAGCACTCCCTTTAATCTGTCAGCAATAATTTTTGTAAAAAGTTTATAGTCCGCATTGAGGAGAGATATGGGGCGGTAGGAGCCGGGGAGATGGGGATCTCTCCCGGGCTTGGGAAGAAGACGGATCAGAGCATCATTAAAGTATAAAGGGAGGGAATGAGAGGTTAGGATTGCATTAAACACCAGAACCAAAATATCCAGCAGTTTAGGCTGGAGCATTTTATAGAATTCGCCAGAGAACCCATCAGGTCCAGGGGCTTTTAAGGGTTTTAAATGTTTGATAGCAGCCTCCACCTCCCGAGCAGTAATTGGGGAGCAGAATGAATCTAGGTTTTCACCCACCCCAGGTTTGTGTCTGTTTACACATTACTAGAGGATGCTTATCTGGCACCCAGCACAGGGGGTATTCAAAAAGCCATTTGCTCAACAGGTATGACTGACATAGCAGAGATCAAAGATGTTACCATATTTAATCTGTTTATTTCCTAAAAAATTTATATTTCTACCATAGCTAGGAGCTTCCAAAATCATAGAAGTCTGTACACTAGTCAGGTGGAATTTGAGAGTTAGGTATTTAAACAATCTCATATCCCAGAGCAGTTTTGTTTAAGTTCATTTTATAACCTAAATAAGAGAGATTAGTGTGAACATACCAAAGTTCATGTAGCTATTACACAGGGTATATTATGTACAATTATTTGTACTTAGGTTAAAAGTTGCATGGGTCCTAGTGTGGTCCCTGGGTTATTTAGCAAGCCAGTAAACCATTAGGGACAGGATATCTTTTATCAGCTGCCCCCCAATTGTGATGAATGGTTGGCTTGTACTGTACATTAACAAGCAGCATTCAGGCATCCAGAGTTCTACAGTACTTCACAATGGTGAGAGTCAGTCACCAGCAAGCTTCAATTGACTACAACCTAATTAATATTGTAGTCACACTATTTAACCACAAATCTTCAGAACATTATATTATATTTGTGTGATATTATCCCTTATAGCCTGTTTTTCATTTATTCATGAGGTTGCTTTTTTAAATTAAATTGGGAGCAGTAACTGATTAAAAATATCAAATTCTTATATATGGTAATGTATAGTGTTTGTGCATTTTTGATGCAATACTTATGCATGCATCTTAATAATGTTTTTTCTTATTTATTACCATGTTGGAACACTGTGTATTTTCTCAGTCAGATGCATGCACACCCTTAGTGCAATATGCCTGCTCTATGCGTCTCTGCACCCAATACTAGTTCTTCTCTCCTCCTCCCTCGACTTCCTCTCTGTTTGCCGGGCACAGTCCAAGTGGCAATGTAGGTAGCACAGGAATATCACCCCATTTCTGCAGCCCTCTGCTCATCCAACACCAATGTGTCTGTCTCTGTTTCCCACTCTCTTTGTCCCACTGCAGTTTTGTATGTGTGCCTCTGCTCACCCTCTGTTAGTGTGCCTCTGCTCACCCTCTGTTAGTGTGCCTCTGCTCACCCTCTGTTAGTGTGCCTCTGCTCACCCTCTGTTAGTGTGCCTCTGCTCACCCTCTGTTAGTGTGCCTCTGCTCACCCTCTGTTAGTGTGCCTCTGCTCACCCTCTGTTAGTGTGCCTCTGCCCACTTGTCCCTTTCTCCCACTTTGTCCTCTTATCCCCTCTGTCTACCTCTCTCATCTGTTCCCCTTATTTTCTCTATTCTGCACTCACACACTCATTTTACACTTCTTCATTCTTCATGACTTTTCATCCTCCTCTTCTGGATGTTGGTTGAGCTATGTCTATGCTAAAAAGAAGTGACATGGAAGAACAGAAAGGAACCATAATCATCCCCACATAATTGAACCTAGGGAAGGCAGATGAGCACAGTATTACTAAATCATCAATTATTTTTCTCACTTCAACAGGTTACTTCCAGTGGTAACATTGTGGTAGATGCTGATGCTGGTAATGTTGTCATCGCATGGGGAAGCCTATTTAACAAGGTGATGGCAGCACTTGTTTTAGCACGCTGCATCAAAATGACTTTTGAATAAAGCATTTTTTGTAAACTTTAAAGATTTCTAAAATATTGTTTAGATTTTGGGAGCTCTCATAGCATGTTGGAAGAGCTCTGATGGCTTGTGGGGAACTCTGATAGCATGTGGGGAGCTTTGAAGGCATGTGGGGAGCTGTGATAGCACGTGAGGAGCTCTGATGGCATGTGGGGAGCTGTGATAGCACGTGATGAGCTCTGATGGCATGTGGGGAGCTCTAATGGCATGTGGGGAACTGTGATATCATGTGGGCAGCTCTGAGGGCACATGGAGTGCTGTGATAGCATGTGAGGAGCTCTAATGGCATGTGGGGACCCCTGATGGCATGTGGTTAACTCTGATGGCTTGTGGGGAGCTGGGATAGAACATAAGGAGCTCTGATGGCCTGTGGGGACCTCTGATGGCATGTGGGTAGGTTTTAGGGATATGTAAGGGTCCTACAGTTTGTCACATTTCAGTACTTATGTAGGGATTATAGCATGGTCCTTCTCTTGACTTCAAGGATCCTCACTACACCTTTGCACCCATAGAGCCGTTGAGGTGTGTGTGTGTGTGTGTGGGGGGGGGGGGGGGGGTGATTGTGCGGGATGAGGAGCTGTGTTGGGTCAATGAGGAGGGAGCTGTATATTTTGGTTGTACTGGGCCTCACAATTTTTGAGGAGTGCCCTGATAATGGCAAACAGGTCCCTGGTATATAATATGAGCATAATATCCAAGGGTGGAATGGCAGAGGATCACCACTCCTCCTCGGCTCTCATTAGGTTTCTCCTCTGTAGATGTTAGCAGCAGTGTTTGGTACCTAGAACTGTCCTTCCCCCTTGGCATCGTGGCAACTCTCTACATTATAAGCAGTAGACAAAGGCACATATGTGGAAATAGTTTCTGCAGTCCCACTTGTATGACAGTTTAGTAGATGACACTGAATTTGTATTTTTTTTATAAGAACAGACACAAAACTTTTTTTGTCACTTTTCAAACTTTTATTTAATGCAACGAAGTAATAACAATTCTATGCTCTCAGACTCTCTTACTGATATTCTTGTAGACTAAGTCTTTCAACGTCATAACCTGCAAAATAAAAGACACAAAGACTGCACTTACTCTGAGAACTCATCAAGTTCATCAAGGGTTGGGAGTAAAGCAAAAAAGAGCAAGTAACTCTGCACATGGGCAAACCATGCAACTTTTCCTTTCAAAACTTTTCTTTGCCTATAAAACCTAAAGATAACATTTGAAAATCACAAGTGGGAATTTAAGAGGAGATGTATCAAACCCCAGAAAGAGATACAGAAAAGGGAAAGATCAAGTAACAAATTATCAGCTCTTAACTGTCATCTTTCGAACACAGCCTGTTAAATGACAGAAGCTGATTGGCTGGTACATTTTCTCTCATTTGTGGTTGGTGGGGGAAATGCTTCATTTTACTTGTTGATAGGACTACATGCCCCCTTCTGACAAACGACACGTTGAGTGCAATAGTTGGTTAAAATCATGTGGGATTAGTTACGTTGCCCCCTATAATCCAACCTATACATTTTACTGCCAATTGTATTAGCTTGCGATGCAATTCCGGTGAGATAGTCACTACATTTAAAAAGGTAATTAGTTTAAAGGCATAAGGTGGTTATCACGCTGGAATTGCACCAGTTCCCACAAATTCGGGGGTATTACATTTGGCCCTTAGTGTGTCAGTAGAAATTGCAGCAAGAAATGGTCTGTAGAGAATCAGCACCATAGCAGTGATTCTCAACAGACAATAGCACTGCAGACAGGCTGCTAGCAACACTTAATTACCATTGCCCCTCAGCACCTCTGCTGCCAATAAGAAGAATAAGAATAAGAAGGGTAAGGAAAATCACCTGATTGCAGCCCATATATACCCTTTACTGCCAGCCTAGCCCTGCAGGAGGTGTAGGGATAACAGAGTAGCCTGGTTTAGAAATTAGTTTTGCATTGGCTTGGTTTAGATCTCTGCTTCACCAGTTCCCCACTCTATAACCATGGATTACATCCCCCTCTCATCTACAGCTGGGCTGCAACTGGGGGGGAAGGCTAAGAAGGCATGCGCCCCGGATGGAGGATTTGAGGGTGCGCCGAGGAGTTACAGAGTAGCAGTGTTTTTTTTCCACCGGCAGTGTCGTGCTCTTTCAGTGAGACACCAGATGGCTCCCGGGGGCAGTGTCTTTGATCCACCTGTCTGCCCACAGCTGGCTCCGACACTGTGTGGGTGAGCTCCAGTACCTGGGATCTCTCCTATGCCTGCTACTGACTTAAACTCTTTTCTTTGCCATGTAGTGCAGCGACTAGCGCACAATGCACCGTGCAAGCTATAGAAACAAGCTGTTGGTGCTGTGTTTTTCAGCAGGCTATGATCCCGGCTGCCTAGCCAGCACCAACCGATAACACGCTGCATGTTAACAGGTGCAGTTACCGATGTTACAAAAATAAAAGGCTCACTTTGCTAGCTATCCACTTGACAGTGGAAACTAAGAGCCTGGACAACCTCCAACTCTCACCGAGTATCACTGCAGCAGCTTTGTGGTGAGTTTAAAGACAGACTTTATTATCACACTGTGCTCCCTGTTAGTAGTATCAACTTCAGCTTTGCCTCCAAGATGGGGGGATTTGGTGTAGCTTATAGGGGGATGTAGTGCAGTGATGTAGTGTACCATATAGGTTATGTAGTGTAGTAATGTATTGCAGTATATAGGGGCATGTAGTGCACTGATGTGGTGTAGCATATAAGGGGATGTAGTGTAGTGATATAGTGTAGCATATAGGGTATGTAGTGCAGTGTACAGGGGCATGTAGTGTAGTGATGTAGTTTAGAATGTAGGGGATGTAGTATAGTGATGTAGTGCATTGGATAGGGGAATGTAGTGCAGTGATGAAGTGTTATGATATAGTGCAATCCTATAGTGCAATGTATGAAACACACATGGGGGCATGTAGTGGAACACGCTGCTGGGGTGGCATGTGACACTTAGGGCATTTGGGGCACATAGGGGAATATTGTCCAACAGTATTCCCTTTATTTCAAAATGTTTGATAACCTGATTTTTTAGTCTGACAGGGTTTTTTGTTTTTGTTTTTGGGGGGCGCAAATGTCTGCCTTGCCCCGGGTGACGAAAATCCTAGTTTTGGCCCTGTCTACAGTCTCCAACTCTCTGACCATAAAATTGTCTATAACACCCCATCCTCAGCAGGAAGGCTGGTATATTTGTGCCTGCTACCGCTGCCATGGGGCTTTGTCCTTGGAGCAGCATAACTGTACTCCGCGTGTCTGCAGTCTGACATAGAGACATATAAGTGACAGATTTCGTCTGCTGCAGTACAGCATGATACATGGGCCATAGGAGGCCGTGTGTCATATTGTTAATAGTATTCCATGGTATTAACCTGTGACTATGTGTGACCAATTGAAATAAGAACTGGCTGTGTAACTTAGCCCCCTGGGAGAAAATCTATTTTATTTGTTAGTACTTCCAAGTTCCCAGTGATCTGTTGCATAGATCTTACAGTGATCAGAAGATCTCCAGAAACTTCTGCCACCGAAGTGACTCCTTTCAGTTGTACAACCAGTTTTCCATCCACGAGATTAGCTGTAGACTGTAAGAAACAGAAAAACAGAACAGTTGGTTTAACTTGTAGTCATCACCTGTTGGAGCACTAAACTGGAGGACATATAAAAAGTTATTAAAATGAATAACTGGTGATTAGGCATGCCCAATCACACTAGACATGCCCAATCCCTTCAGATCTTGTAAGCTACGCAGTGTTGGGCTTAGTCAGTACCTGGAAGGAAGACCTCCAGAGAATGCCAGGTGCTGTAGCTAGAGGATCACCTGGAGTAAGTAATATATCAAAATGCCTAATCGCCAGTTATTCATTTTAATAACTTTTAATATGCCTTGAACTTCAAGATTCTCACCACTACCCAGTGTTTCAAACTAACTGGACAACATGAGATTTACCCTGTAGCATCTGTGCAATAAGATTAAAACTTTGAGAGTTTATTGTTTTCATGTTCAAAATATAAATATATATTTATTGATATAAATTGTTCCAAATAATATTTTCCCTTTGTATACTTTATGATGTCTTGTTTCATAAATATCTCATTATGACAAGCAACACAGCCACAATATAATCCATGATTTACAGGACACTCACACTGCCTAATATTGGGAATCATATTTTGGCTGACACATTTACCAATTTTTTTCTCTAACGTGTAATTATACTTGTCATTGTTTTTAATTACAACCTGCATCACACTATTATTGTAAGGGGTATGGGTCGTTGGGTCCAGTCAACTTAGGTCGACAGTCATTCACTCACAAATCTATTAAGCTATGTTGGTTACATATATTGCACTGACATTTTGACTATATATTTGGAATGCTGTTCTGTGCGGAATTCACACCTTCTATGATAGGATAAAATAGTTTACCTGGCCACATATGTTAAGATGCGACCTTTTGACTATATCTCAAAGTGTACTGCTAGCTGTCAAATGGCTTAACCAATGAAAGGCTGGATGGTCACACTCCATGGATTCCTATCAGTGACCATTCAGATCTTAAATAAGTTTTGCTGTCATTGGTGGTCGGTGAAGGACAAAACATACAGGAATTTTTTGCCAACTTGAAGGGGTAGACATATCAAGCAGTAAAAATAGTGGAGAAGTTGCCCATAGTAACCAATCAGGTGTTACCTATCATTTTATAGAATGTACTTGATAAATGCTACCTAAAAGTTGATTGGTTGCCATAGGCAGCTTCTCCACTTGTCCACTACTTCACTTTATTTGCTGCTTCATACATCAGCCCCTAAACTGGCCAAACGTGCAAGCAATATCTGTAGCAGGCCGGACGATGGATCCTGTAAAGGGATGGGAAACACTGTTTCCTCAAAAAGATGTGTACATGATTCCATGACAGTGACAAGAGGATAGGTAAGTAAATATGTCTGGCCCTGTAGATTTAATTAAAATAAACAATTTGCATGTTTAGCGGCCCATTTCCCCACGTGTCCAGATAGATAATGAAGGTAATATATCTCTACCATAACTTTCTCAGCTGCCAGCGTCTTCATTTCCGTCTCCACACCGATGGTGAACTCATTACGTAGGACCCTGGGACCTGTAGTAATCGTGATTACAAAGTGATTGCCAGTCTGAACAATCTCCGTCACGCTCTTCAAATCTTTTCCCCTCTCGACTAAGTCCTCTGGAAGACCTGGAATCACAAGAACAATAATATTGGGATGTTTCGGGAACTGGCTTGGTATATGCTCAATCTATGGTTGCTCCTGTTTCGCTAGACAGAAATAGGAGGAAATGTGATTTCATTTAAACGAGGGGATCTCAGTAACATAAGAGAGCTGTAGGAATGTATAATTATTAATACTGAGTCTCACAACCCAATATAATATAATTCAGTCTCCCAAGAGTGGATAGAAAGGTTCAAATGTAAGCAGATCCTCTTTTATAGTGGGTCTTTAAAAAAAAAAAAAGTAGAGGATTTATTATTGATTTCACTAGTGATCTGCAAGATGTTGCCAGTAGGCAAATGAGGCACGTGACAAGGGGTAGAGGTGTAACTCCCAGAGGCAATTGAGATGCCTGCCTCTGGGCTCCAAGCTCTGTAGGTTCACTTGCATGTACAGTAGCACCTGTGAGTTCACAGCAGGATACAAGTGTGACCGCTGCTCTACCGATGGAGCTCTGTGGAGAACCCACTGCTGCTACAGAATTAGTTCACCCTGTACCTGCAATAGGGGACAGGACAGCTCCCACCTGGTACCGCTCAGCCTGCGCTGCAGCAAGCGTTGGTGCACCCGCTGATGCTGCTGGTAGGTGAGATAGGACCCGCCGGTGAACGCAGCTGCATGCTGCATGTGGCTGAATCTTGTGAGTGTGACCCCCTGACCCACCGGTCATTGTCACACAGCGTAGCTGGAGCCCTGCCAATTCACTGCAGGCATCAGTCCCTGTTGACCGGCTGAGAGCACCATCTATGCAATTCTGTAAGTCATGTTTGTTTGTGGGCAAATGGACTCACCCGGCTGAATAGGAGTGCAATTCAGCCAGGTGAAGGGCAGGCTTGGACTCGACCACTGGTGGGCCCTACTGCCTTGGGGCCCACCTTCTGCTCTAAGGATCAGGTTCCAGACTGTGCACTTGAATTATACATTATACATATGTTACCTTATACTGGACTATGGTGTATTTTCTACAGTGCATTGCTGTTATTAATCTGTTACATTATCATGCATGCAGCAGCTGAATTTACTGTATATATTTATGAAGGCGCCCAGACGTTCTACTCTCTAATGGTTAGTCAAACCAGTGAGGTAGCAGGCCACACCCCCTCTGCAGACTGGCCACACCCCTAACATGGGCCCCTACCACTGCATTCCCCCGGTGGGCCCTACATTCCCCAGTCCGACACTGGTGAAGGGTGCAAGTCTGGCTGCTGTTTAAATGCCCTGGCAATGACAATTCACCACCTTCACCCACAATTGAATTATCCCCTATATGTCACAGTTCACAGCTTTTTTACTATATTAAATTGGCAATCATTAAATAAGGACTTATAGCCAAATAATAAAAATATAAAAATTGGGTCGAGCGGGACAGTAATTTACTGTTATGACTAGCTGCGCCCTGACCCCAAAATCCGCCCCTGAATGTTGCACTGCTCACACCATGGGGTGTATTTACTAACCCTTGGACGGAGATAAAGTGGACAGAGAGAAAGTCCCAGCTAATTAGTTCCTAAGTGTCAAGTCACAGGCTGGGTTTGAAAAATGTTAGGAGCTGATTGGCTGGTACTTTGGGAATGATTCAGACCTGATTGCTAGCAGGATATTTTTTGCACTGCTACGATCAGGTAGTCGCCGCCTACAGGGGGAGGGGGTAATCGCTGTGCAGTGGTACAAAAGCTTGTGCAGAGATCTGCACAAACTAACGTTTGTGCAGTCTCTGCACAGCTCAGGACTTGCTCAGCCGCTGCGAAGATCCTGGATGGAACTGACATCAGGAACCTTCCCTGGAAATGGCCGGGCACACCTGCGTTTTCCTGGACACTTCCTGAAAATGGTGAGTTGCCGTCCACAACTGCCTTCTTCCTGTCAATCTTCTTGCTATATCCGCTGCAATCGCTTTTTTCATAGAATCCGTCGCTGTCCGGCCAGTGACACGCCTTCACGTTGCGGCCTGCACGCATGCGCTGTTCAGACCCGATCACACGGCTGCAAAAAAAGGCAGCGTGCGATCGGGTCTGAATGACCACTTTATCTCCATCCAAGGCTTAGTAAATAGACTCCTATGTTCCTGAATGTTAACAGATCTTAAGAGTTCTCTCTTTCTGTAAACACTTTCTTGCAGGGAACTTTTACTGTGTATGTCCCTTTACTAGAGCCAAAGATAGCTTAGCTTTGAATTGTATGACATGCAACAAATAAATGATAATTAGAAACTATACAATTATTCCATTATAATAATCCAGTTGAATGTACCATAGAATTGATTATGACTTTAACCGACCATGGAAAACCGAGACACAGCTAATGTTGTCATATGTCATGCAGAAAGCAACCTTGTGGAGCTCATGCATCTGACATGGATTGCCCCAATTCATCATTCTGTCGACACGTTAGATTTCCCAGATTTGCAGATTTTGATGGCATGGGTGAATCTTCATTTTAACATGCAGAGTTTCTCTGATTAACTGAAGGATCGCCAATAATCGATGGCCGTTGATCACTGTTTTTGGTTGACAGATCGGGGAATTTGCAGCGATGATATATGTCCCACATTAGTCATGAATACTAGTAAATAATATACCACAAAAGTTAACTTTCTACAGGTAATAATCAGCTCCTAAATGTCATTTTTCAAACCCATAATAATTGGCTGGTGCATTATCACCTTCCACTTACAACTTCTTTATCACTATCACTTGTCCGAGCTTAATACATCTGCCCCGTCTCTTAATGGCATTATTATACCTTACAATAATCTAATTCGACTTTGTGCAATATTTAATAGGATCTCAGTAATGCTCATTGTAGAATAGTAATTTTTTTAACCACAATCCCCAATACAGAACAAGCTGGATGCTGCCACTTCTCGACGATACAACGTGTGTTTATTTTGATTCCAGCAATAGGATCATCAGAAAAAATTAGGCATAAATTGTCTGAAGAAGTGGGCAGCAGTCCTGTGAAACGCGTAACAAAGTTTATGCAGTTGATCAAATGCTGTACCCAGGGGCGGATTCATGGGGGTGGGGGAGCTCCTAGGCACAACAGTAATCGCCACCCATTTGATGATAGCCAATTTACTAGAATACTATGATATTTGAATTATGTATACATATTTACTAAGTAGGGCAGCTTACGTGGACAGTATGTGCACATCCTAGCCATTTATATTCCATTTCATATATTCCAAGATGGCATATAGTACGGTACAGTGGAAATATTTAGCAGTTACTGGTACATTTTGGACTGACAGTACCAACACAAGCATCCAAGTGCCGCCCCCAAACAGCTGCCGCCCCTAGGCACGAGAAATTCCCCACTGGCTGTACCAGATGTCCTAGACATGTTTGCATTGGTGCCATGTTATGAATCTTCCATAAACTATTTCTTTTGAAGAAGTGGTACTGACTATCCAGTTGCGGGAACCTGCGCCAGTAAGGACATTACACCAGGAACTGATGTGCCCAAATAAGAGTCTATGCTACAGATATGTGGAATATACTGGGACTACACGAAAAAGGCAGGGCCGGTTCCGGGGCTTCTTGCGCCCCGGGCGACATTTGGGGGTGTGGCTTCATACAGGGGGCGTGGTCAGTTACACCCCCTGTACTGTAGTAGGATGTGCGGTGCGCGATGACGTCATCGCGCACCGCACAGCAAAGGTCCTCTCCACGAAGGAAAACTAGACGCTAAGCGTCTAGTTCCCTTCGCGGAGAGGACCTTTGCTGTGCGGTGCGCGATGACGTCAACGCGCACCGCACATCATTACAGTAAAGGTCCTCTTTATGAAGGGAAACTAGACGCGTAGCGTCTAGTTTCCCTTCACAGCGGGGGGCACAGCAGCAGCGGATCTTGCCATGGAGCGGCGCCCTCCGGATGGCGCCGGCGCCCTCCGGAAGGCGGCGCCCCGGGCAAAAGTCCTGCTTGCCCGTGGCAAGATCCGCTACTGGAAAAAGGAATAACATTCACAATAAAACATATAAATACACTAGGTGATTCATCGAGCCCTATGGGCGCTTTTCACACCATCGTAAGGGGCTACGCCCCCATAACCTTTGCACGCCCTTGTGGCGTGCAATATTTTTATTATATGGAATATTACCTCCAATCATAATTGTGAGAGTGGTTAAATATTGCACGGACAAAGGGCGTGCAATGGTTAAGGGGAAGTAGCCCCTTGCAACGGTGTGAACAGTGCACGCAGGGCCTGATGAATCACCTAGTAGGTGCCGTGGTTGGGGGAGTGGCGGGGAGACGCAGATGGGGGAGGGGGTCCAGGGGAGACACGGTGGGGTAGGGGCAGTTTGCGGGGGTGCTGCAGGTGGGGGAGGGGTTGGTGCGGTGGTGCCGCGGGTGGTGGAGGGGTCTGGAGCCACCGTGGGTGGGGAGGAGCAGCTGCAGGGGTCACAGGTGGGGGAGGGTCGGGTGCGGTGGTGCTGTGGGTGTGGGAGGGGCGGTGGTGCTGCGGGTGCTGTGGGTGTAGGAGGGGGTTTGGAGCTACCATGGGTGGTAGAGGGTGGGTGTGAGGGTGCCACGGATGGGGCCTTGAGGTACTGCGAGTGGAGGAGGGGCGGGTAATGCTTCTCCTGCTTCTCCTTCTGGAAGCAGCTAAGCTGCTGTCCTCCCTTTGGCAGTGGCTCTCCCGGAGACTCGTACAGCAGCCAAGCAGCCAGTCACTATTGTTAGCGCTGGTGTCCCAACGCATTACAGGGAAGAAGATGCACTCAATAAACTACAGCTCCCAGCAACCCTTAGCGCCGGAATGCTTTGGTGCTAAGGGCTGCTGGGAGCTGTAGTTTATTTAGTGCATCTACTTCCCTGTAATGCGGCGCGTTGGGACACCGGCGCTAACAATAGTGACTGGCTGGCAGAACTGACTGACTCGCTGAATCAATGTAAAAGGAGGGAGTGCTGTGCAATGTCAGTGACACTGCACACCCACTGCACTGCACAGCACTGTCACCTTTCACATTGATTCAGCGTCCAGACATTACCCTCCACGATATCACACACTCTATCCGTTACATTAGTCATCTCGGTGCTTCCAGGTGCTGTGTTGCAAGTCAGGGCCTCTGGGGATCTGGGTGCGGCTGTGGCGGAGAGGCACTTCTGTGACATCACACGGAGAGGAGGCTCCGGGGCTCAGAGAGTATGCGGTGCAGGGAGGGCTATGAAAGCCTTCAGCTGCACCGCTTTCATACACATCTATGCCGGTGGCTGCAGCAGTTTTTGTTGCACCTGCGCTGCGGCTAGGGAGTGGGGATTTTTGATGCTGGAGGGGGCAGGCGGACTGGCAGCAGGACATAGGACGCTGCAGTAAAAGGATTCCCCCCCCCCCCCTATCTACAGCGCAGAGACTTGCTGCAGATGCAGTGGGCCTACTTTGGGGTGTGTACCTGGAGTTGCAGCTCCATCAGCCCCATTGTTAATCCTGCTCTGGGAACACACAGCAGCCAAAGGGCAGAGCCTCCCATTGGATGTAACCTGTGTGGGAGGGAGTTTCTCGCCCAATCAGCTGTGGACTGGGTGTGATAGACCTGCTGCTAACCCAATGAGAGCTCCTAGCCATGCCCAGCGTTATACACACAGGCACAGATTCACAGATCTCGGCTATTATATAGGAGATGGGTGTCTGGTTCTCTGTCTAAGAATATAATAAATTATAAATCACGCTAACATATTATTTAGCAAACTTCTCTCTAGGATATATTTTTGGATCATGTGATCCTTTTTGTAGATAATATGGATAATGCAAGTTATCGGGTGTTCAGAGAACATATATGGGCATAATTTAGTGTTATTCCTCATAATGTTTCCAATATAACTATAACTCAGACCTATGTTTACAGGAGTATATATCAGAAAGGACATGTCACCAGGTTAGATATTGAAACAAGCAGGAAAATGAGTTATTCCGGTGAAACTCTCTCCTGTGTCAGGTACCAAGAGACATACAGTAAATAGTCTCCAAATATTGGCATTTAAATCTATTCAGAAATATTTACATATAATAACATCTCTTATGTAATATATAACAATATAACACGTATGCACAGGAACTGGACTCACCAATGGCTGTCATGAAAGGCACAAAGTTCTCTTGAGATTGTTGCTCATAGGTTCCAGAAAAAGACATTTTGGAGAGTGATTCTCAGCTGCACAGACACAGACAGACAGAGAGACACAGAGAGACACAGACAGACAGAGAGACACAGACACAAAGAGTGGAACAGTCAGCCTGTCTCTGTATTTAAATTGCCTCATTTATCTCAATGATCAGAGATTAGGTGATGACAACTTCTTTACAGCCTGACTCAAACAATAATGTTTGCCTTCCAGTTATCAGACTCTGTCCTTATAGGGTGATATACAGTATGTGATGTGCTAATAGCCTTGTAGGAGCTTTCCGTAATGATGGCTTTTATGGGTGTGGTATTGAAAGTCGACAGTAACTAGGTCGACAATGTCTAGGTCGACCACTATTGGTCGACAGTAACTAGGTCGACAGGGTATCTAGGTCGACAGGGTCTTTAGGTCGACATGTTCTAGGTTGACAGGTCAAAAGGTCGACATGAGTTTTTAATGTTATTTTGGTGTCGTTTTCTTCGTAGAGTGACCGGGAACCCCAATTAGTGCACTGCGTCCCCTCGCATGGCTCGCTTCGCTCGCCATGCTTCAGGCATGGTGCCTTCGCTCCGCTACCGCTTCGCTCGGCACAGATTACCGTTCCAATCGTAGTCCGCGTGGATCGTTAAGAAAAAAATTGTCGACCTTTTGACCTGTCGACCTAGAACATGTCGACCTAAATACCCTGTCGACCTAGACACCCTGTCGACCTAGTTACTGTCGACCAATAGTGGTCAACCTAGACATTGTCGACCTAGTTACTGTCGACTTTCAGTCCGGATCCCGGCTTTTATATAGCTATCATGCACCTAAATTTACAATCAGGGTCGGACTGGCCCACAGGGGAACCAGGGAAACCACCGGTAGGCCCCACTGCCTGAGGGCCCACTCCTTCCTCTAGGGATCAGGGTCCAAACTGTGCACTTGTATTATACATGGTAGATATGTTGCATTACACTGCACAAGACTATTGTGTATTTCAAGCCTCTGTGGACGCTGGCCACACCCCCCTTGGAGACTGGCCACATCCTTAAGTATGGGCCCCTATCACTGCATTCCCCGGTGGGCCCATCATGCCCCAGTCCGACACTGATTACAATGAATTCATGCTTCTAGCTCTCTTGTGGCATTTTCAGTAATGTGTGTATATCACTACATAAAGTTATATAGTGCTATTGTCCAGGGATACAACACAGTCTCTGGATATAATGTATCTACACAGCAAGCACAGCGGAGATGGTAGTGAAAAACTTTGCTTTAAAGATCTGACACCATACCATTTTTTTCCAATTCCAACAGGTGGCAGCACTGCACACAGCCAAGGGTGCTGCACATATAAAGCACCAGGGACTTCATTGGGGCCTCACAATGGTGATTATGGTGGTATAGGGGGTAATTCCAAGTTGATCGCAGCAGGACATTTTTTAGCAGTTGAGCAAAACCATGTGCACTGCAAGGGGGTAGATATAACATTTGCAGAGAGAGTTAGATTTGGTTGGGTTATTTTATTTCTGTGCAGGGTAATACTGGCTGCTTTATTACACTGCAAATTAGATTGCAGATTGAACACACCACGCCCAAATCTAACTCTCTCTGCACATGTTACATCTGCCTCCCCTGCAGTGCACATGGGGGGTAATTCCAAGTTGATCGCAGCAGGATATTTTTTAGCAGTTGGGCAAAACCATGTGCACTGCATGGGGGACAGATATAACATGTGCAGAGAGAGTTAGATTTGGGTGGGTTATTTTATTTCTGTGCAGGGTAAATACTGGCTGCTTTATTTTTACACTGCAATTTAGATTGCACATTGAACTCACCACACCCAAATCTAACTCTCTCTGCACATGTTATATCTGCCTCCCCTGCAGTGCACATGGTTTTGCCCAACTGCTAAAAAATTTCCTGCTGCGTTCAACTTGGAATCAGGCCTGGCGCTACCCGCTCAGCAAAGGGATGCAGTGCAGGTAGGCGCCGGGCAGGAGAGGCGCCTTCACTGCTCTGCATCCCAGCTCTGTCCCCCCCTGCTGCTGCTGCTGCGCCTGCCCTGTCACACTGACAGGCAGCTGCAACAGCATCGGCAGCATGAAGCCTTCTCCTCTCTCCCCTGTGACAGGGAGAGGAGTGTCAGTGACCGTTTGGCTGAAAAGGGGCGGAGCTATATGTACCAAGGGGGCGGAGCTACACAGGATCATGCTATTGAAGATCTGGCCAGCACAACTGTGGTAAGTGGATGTAAAAAGAGTGAGAGAGAAAGTGTGTGTGTGTGTGTGTGTGTGTGTGTATGTGTGTGTGTGTGTGTGTGTGTGTGTGTGTGTGTCTGGGTATGTGTATGTATGTGTGTGTTTGTATTTATGTATATACTGTATTTATGTATGTGTGTATCTGTATGCAGAGCCATAATGTGTAAAAAGGGGACGCTGTCTGCCGTAATGTGTAATAAGGGGGACACCGTCTGCCGTAATGTGTAAAAAAGGGTCACTGTCCGCCGTAATGTGTAAAAAGGGGGACGCTGTCTGCCGTAATGTGTAAAAAGGGGACGCTGTCTGCCGTAGTGTGTAAGAAGGGGACGCTGTCTGCCGTAATGTGTAAAAAGGGGACACTGTCTGCCGTAATGTGTAAAAAGGGGACGCTCTCTGCTGTAATGTGTAAAAAGGGGGACGCTGTCTGCCATAATGTGTAAAAAGGGAACGCTGTCTGCCGTAATGTGTAAAAAGGGGACGCTGTCTGCCGTAATGTGTAAAAAGGGGATGCTGTCTACCGTAATGTGTAAGAAGGGGACTCTGTCCGCCGTAATGTGTAAAAAGAGGGACGCTGTCTGCCGTAATGTGTAAAAAGGGGACGCTGTTTGCCGTAATGTGTAAAAAGGGGGATGCTGTCTGCCTTAATGTGTAAAAAGGGGGGCGCTGTCTGCCGTAATGTGTAAAAAGGGAAACCTGTCCGCCGTAATGTGTTAAAGGGGCTCTACCTGGTGTAGTGGCGCTGCTGTGCGGCGTAGTTTGAATAATGGAGACTACTATAATATGTAATATGAATTGGTATTATTTTGTGGCCACACCCCTTCCCCATGAAGCCACGCCCCTAATTTTTTTGCGTGCGCCTGCACCGCGCAGTGCCCCTGTTCTACATACAGGGAGGCCGCCAATGCCCTCTCTTGCACACAGCGCTAAAATGTCTAGTTACGGCACTGTCTGTGTGTAGGGCCGTAACTAGCGCTGCACAGGGTGTGTATGGGCAGAGAGTTCACATCCATAGGCTTACACGGATCTCCTGCAGCTCAGGGGCCCAAGAGGCCATGGTAACCCTCCGGCCCTGCATGTAAAGTATGGGAGGGCGCAAATTTATATTTTGCAGGAGGGCGCCGAACACCCTAGCACCGGCCCTGCTTGGAATTACCCCCATGGTTTTGCCCAACTGCTAAAAAAATTCCTGCTGCGATCAACTTGGAATTACCCCCATATAGCAAGGTTGTGGGTATATGCTGGTCAGGGGCATTTTAAGAGAGGAGGGGACCCGCGTGCAGCCTCCGTCGCAGGTCCCCTCCTCTCCGGCAGCTAGTAGACTCTGGCTTAAAGCCAAAACCTACTGCGCATGCGCAGGTTTCCGGGAACATGGCGTCCATGCTTTGTTCCCCGGGACACTTCAAGTTTGCATGCGCAAATCACACGGAAATGGCCGCGGTGGCCATTTTCCAAGTGATTAGTGCCTACATTATAGAGCTGCCGCCGTGGGACTCTGGAGGGGTAAGTATATTCTATGGGTGCAGTGTGTGCTGTGTGCACCCCCCCAGACCGAGGGGCCCGTGTGCACCACACACACTGCACCCATTATAGAAACGCCTATGATGCTGGTCCACATGGTCCCAACCATGCAATCCTTGGCAGGGCCGAATTAATGCCCAGATTTAGCAAGCCTTGGAGAGTAATAAAGTACCAACCAATCAGCTCCTAACTGCCATGTTACAGGCTGTGTTGAAAAATGACAGTTAGGAGCTGATTAGTTGGTCCTTTATCACCGTGCAATTTATCACTCTCCAAGGCTTGATAAATCTGGGCCAATAGACCTGAAAATGATCAGGGGACTATTGTGAGAAGCTGTGCTGTGTGGATGTGGCCAGTGCCATGTGGGAGTGTACAGCTCTATCAGCCCCAATATCTCTCTAAGGGGCCCATTAATCAGCGAGTGATAAAACTTGCTGCGTATGATAAATGGTGCTTCTGCCAATCAGCTCTCAACTATCATTTTTCAAACACATGACAGGAACTGGATGCATGACAGTTAAAAGTTGATTGGCTGTAGCACCATTTATTATATGCAATGAGTTTTATCATTCACAAGAAGTTTTATCACTTGTTGATAAATGAGCAACTAAATATGTAAAAGCAGAAAAATTGCATAATTTTGTGAGAACAATAGAAGTATATTTTTTATATTTATGGCCAACAACATTGCCAGCTGGGTGGCTGATCTTCATCATGTTGTCATTACAATGTCTTCTTTATGTGGAGGCCTGGAGCTGTAGTCTCACATGCCCCATTCTTAATTTAACCCTGATCTTTGGCTATGGGATCCAAGAAGCAGCACAATGGAGCTCTGCGTGTACCCCTTAAATACTATTGTCCCCCAGCTTCTGGGATATTGGCCAACTGACTTTATGAGGTATCTCAGTTTTTTTTAATCCTTTTGACCTTTGTTTTTACTACTGTGTTCTACAATCTTTAACCCTTCCACCACAGATTACGTTCCCCGGAACTCTACCCTCTCCAACTCCCTGCCCACTGATTTCATAAGTGGCTATCAGTGTTGGCAAGTATTCTTAAAGAAAACAGCTCTGTCTTCTGTTAGTGTTTGTCACCAAAGGGACTGTTGTGTACAAGGGGTGTGCAATAAGTTTCCAGATGTGCAGTGCTTAGGTAGACACAATCTGACTGACTGGTTGTGAACTGTAATCTCTGACTAAAGTTCTTTTGAAATGTCAAGGCACAGAACCGTATATAAGCAGCACTTCATACCCAACAAATCAGCATGTCAACTTGCTTCACAAACTCATTATGGAGCTCAACAGAGGCCACTAGAGAGCCATGATCTCCTATGAGCGGTCTGCAACAGCAGGAGTGTTTTGACCGACTGCAAGCAGCTCTTGGGGTATAAGTACCATCTGAACAACTGTTTTTGAGTGGTTTGTAGAATTTCAGTACAGGAAATTGTCCCTGGAAGACAATGAGTACTGCAGCCAAACTTGCTGTTGAGTGGGCCATAGTTGAGGTGGACACCAGGGTGATCGTGGTCCAGTTAGAGAACAAGATAGGCATCTCATCGGGACCGATCCGCTTGAACTCTAAAAGCTTAGCCTGAGCATGGTTTGTGCATGCTGGGTGCTCCGTCAGCTGACTAAAAGCAGAAGGCGGCTTGGGTGACTTGATGCCACAACATGCTGGCCAGGTTTGATGGCGGTCACTCAAACTCTGTCTGTCTTCAGTGACGATAAATCTTGGATCTACAGTTTTGACCCTGAGGTGAAACAACAGTTGGCCCACTTGGAGGTGTGGTGCCACAGAATTTCTGACGTGAGCACAGTGTAGTCAAGCAGATGGTGGCTGTTTTTGTGGCCAAGACTGGTCATGTAGCTACTGTATCACTCGTGCAACACCATCCTGTCAATGGGGACTAGTGTGCCAACCACTGCTTGCTGCAAGTGCTGAAAGCCATTTCCAGGGGCTGTCCAAAACCCCCTCTTATGGTGCTATTCTCCATTACAGCAATGCACCTGTCCAGGAAAGTGGTAGATTTTCTGGCCCATGAACTGAGCTTGGTCATCCGCCGCACAGTCCAGACCTATCCCCCTGTGACTTCTTTGTGTTCCCTCAAACCAAGCGCAAGTGAGTGGGATCTATTTTGAGTCACCAGAAGCTGCAGTGGAAACCTTCATCCAGCAGGTAGAAGACATTCCTGCTTCGGACTGGTCCAGCTTGGTTTGAGCACTTGCAACTTTGTATAGACTCCTCTGGCGAATACTTTGAAAAAAATGTGGCGTTAATCTGTTTGTAAATATAATACTTTTTGTGCATCCAGAAACTTATTGCACACCCCTCGTATTGTGTTTCTGGACTATGTGTATTACAGTAATAAATGACACGATGCATTTCCAAACGCAGAGATATTTAGTGAATAAATCAAGGTATGGTTAGCTACAGTGATGGTTAATAATAGCCTACCGCATGTCTGGTCTGAACTCAGTCTCATGGGGTATCCTTTAATAATGCACAGCTTTCCAAGGAGCAACCATACAGTATGTATTTGGACACGCCGCCGGCCCGTGTGTATCAAGTCAAAGAGGTTGATGTATGAATCAGTGAGAAGACTGGAGAAGTGGATCAGTGGAGAAGTTGCCCATAGCATTCAATCAGCTGTGAGGCAGCATTTATCGAGTACATACTATAAAATCATAGGTAGAAGCTTTATTAGCTCCTATTGTCCTGACAGTATTAAAAAAGCATTTTAAGTGAAACTGTGGAAATGTTCTATACTAGTGTTGTCAAAACAGGTTGGTTTTGCCATCTAAATGATTGCTGCTTTAAAAATACGGACATTCTCGCACAAACGCTCGCACCTCCGTCTTCTCGTATCCTATTATTTACCCTTTTATACAGGGTGTTCGGAAAGTCACTGTGCAATTATGTATATTTATTTATTAACACACCTTTCAATGTATAATACATGATGTAAACACGAATGATAATTATAAACAATGTGGAAAATGACCACCATTAGCATCAAGACAGACTTGGATCCTTTTTATTTTGTTTCTAAACACCTCTATATACATAAGTGCACAGTGACTTTCTGAACAAAATATGAGGTCTTTTCATAAAGCAGTGAAAACAGTGGAGAAGTGAAGCAGTGGAGAAGTTGCCCATGGCAACCAATTAACTGCTCCGTATTAGTTTATAATATGCAAATTAGAAATGTTACCTCAATGCTGATTGGTTGCCACGGGCAACTTCTCCACTGCTCCACTGTTTCACTGCTTTATGAAAAGTGCACAGTGACTTTCCGAACACCCTGTATTAGTGGCAGAATAGTGAAGTAGACTATCCAGTCTGGTATGATAAGGAGATGCGGGCCTCTCAGAATTTTTTGTAGTACAGTTAAAGAGTTCCAGGTGTAATGGCCAGTGTAAGGAGCAGTGTCTCAATCATGGATGAGATGGTAGAGCCATGTGAATTCATAATAGATTTGCTCTGGACAAGGAATCGGGTAAAGGGCTATAGGAAGTTCAAGGGTCCGACATCTATAAAGGTCGACAGGGATGGTCAAGGTCATACGCGAGGAGTCAGAGAATTGCTTGCTTAAGACTAAAGCAAGGTACACACTATACCAGTGGTTTCCAAACTTTTTTGAATCACGGCGCCCTAGAATATCAGAATTTTTTTCACGGCACCCCTAGGCCAAAAATTTCTTATTGAGAAATTTAGAAAGAAATATTACATAAGGTAGATCGCGTTTATACTGTATGTCATCCTTAGGGTCAGTTGTGTGGTGAGGGACAGGATTTGCTTCTGTTTGGCCACATATTTTATGACTGGCAGCCACCAGCACTGGTTTTGTCTATTATATTGACCATGAATAATTGCAATTGGTCCTGGACGACCAACCCAGGGCACCCCTGCAAGTGTCCCGAGGCACCCCAGGGAGCCACGGCACACAGTTTGGGAACCTCTGCACTATACCATTTTTGGGCCAACCTGACAGATATTGGGTCATTGGCCTGCAGGGGTGTATCTTCCTATTGGGCAGGATGGCACTCGCCAGGGGCGCTGTCTAAAGGGGATGGGGCGCCGCCCGGCAGTGCCACTCGCGCCAGGGGGTAGACTGACATAGTAGCTCTCACTGAGTACATACCTTAGCAGTGCTTATCCACTGCTGGACTCTCAGAAGCGTATTGCACTCTGACAGTCTCTGTGACAACAGTCACAATGATGGTGAATATAGCCGGGGAGCGGGGCACTTCCAGGTATAGGGAGGGGGCACGGCACCTCCTCTTCCTCATCCGCTCCCCTTCTCATTGGTCACATGCGATCTGTCACCAGCCACTACAATCAGCACCAGTCAGCAGTGCAGCATGAGATCATACCTGTACATTTTCTGCGGTACCGTAGCTGCACTGCATGGTCTATCCTGGCAGTCTGGATCACAGGTTACAAAGAGCTCTGTATGTAGAAGTATCTAGACCAGTCACTGCCTGTCCAGCTGTGTTGAGACTACAAGTCCCAGCACACCTTGTCAACTGGATTTGCTGGGACATGTAGTGCCATCACACCTAGAGAGGGGTTTTTAACTGTATGTATGTATGTATGTATGTGTGCATATATCCACTCGGTGTCCCTGTCCATACCCTCCTTGTAATTCCCCCTCAGTGTCCCTGCCCGCACCATCCCTGTAACTGCCCCCTCAGTGACCCTGGCCATACACTCCTGTAATTTCCTCTCAGTGTCTCTACCACTCGCACCCTAACCGTAATTCCCCCTCAGTGTCCCTGCCTGCACCCTCCCCGTAATTTCCTCTCAGTGTCCCTACCCACACCCTAACCATAATTCCCCCTCAGTGTCCCTGCCTGCACCCTCCCTGTAATTCTGCCTCAGTCTCCCATCCTGCACCCTACCCGTAATTCCCCCTCATTGTCCCTGCCTGCACACTCCTCGTAATTCCCCCAGTCTCCTGCCTGCACCATCCCCGTAATTCCATCTCAGTGTCCCTGCCCACACCCTCCTCGTAAATCCTCCTCAGTGTCCCTATCTGCACCCTCCTGTAATTCCCTCTCAGTGTCCCTGTCTGCACCCTCCCTGTAATTCTCCCTCAGTGTTTCTGACCTCAGCCTCCCTGTGACTCCCCCCTCAGTGTCCCTGCCCGCACACTCCTGTAATTCCCTCTCAGTGTCCCTTCTCGCACCCTCCCTGTAATTCCCTCTTAGTGTCCCTGATCTCAGCCTCCATGTGACTCCCCCCTCAGTGTTCCTGCCCACAACCTCCTGTAATTCCACTTCTGTGTCCCTGCCCGTACCCTCCCTGTAATTCCCCCTCAGTGTCCCTGCCCGCACACTCCTGTAATTCCTTCTCAGTGTCCCTACCCACACACTCCTGTAATTCCCCCTCAGTGTCCCTGCCCACACCCTCCCTGTAATTGCCCCTCAATGTCCCTGATCTCAGCTTCCCTGTAAGCCCTCCACCTCATTGTCCCTACCCGCACCCTCCAAGTAATTCTCCCTCAGTGTCCCTGACCTTAGCCTATTTGTAACTCCCCCCTCTGTGTCCCTGGGTGGGGGAGGTGGGGGGTGCCAGTTCCTTACTTTGCCAGGGGCGCTCAGACCCCTAGATACACCCCTGTTGGCCTCATAATTGCTTATTGCGTACACTCACTGCACCAGGCCCCAATAGTTGGTCTAAAATGTGTAGAATCGGCTCCTGATATAGCATGTGCTGCAGACGCACATCGTTTTGGTATTGTGTGGAGCATGCAGTGTTTACAGACAATATCGACAAGACAATCTGTAATCAATGAGATCATTTAGAATGCTACAATTGTTGGGTAGTATGTATGCTGTACATCAGTCATTTTCTGGATCGTTTTAGTGAGTCTGATACCCCCTTTTCCATCAAACTTATAACACAGGTTACTGCAGGTGCAACCTGGGTCACAGTTTGGTGGGAAAGGGTCTGAGAAAATGAATCCACGACATGTTACCTGGGAATTCAACCCTGATAGCTTCCAGCGTCAAACCCGGGACTGACCTGGATAACAGTGCGATCTGACCAGGGTCACACTAAAAGCATAAGGAGGTCTGGATCACTGGCTCTTGGAGATGATTTCATCTCCAAGTGCCGGCAGACTGCACATAAGTGCAGTGTGAGAGGGATCTATCTGCCAATAAGCCAGGTCCAGTCTGCGGTGTGTATGGGGTCTGACCTGGCTGTGACACAGGTTGGACAACCTGTGTTGGACTTGGCATTTTGGAGGAAGATTTGTCTGAATCTAGCATTTTGGGCATAATCTTATTGTGTGTAGCAATACAGTAAAACTTGAGCAGAACAAGGTTTGTTGCAGTCACCAGTCCGTGATTTTATGATACAATCATGGAGAAGTGCAGGATGCAGCTGAAATGCAGTTAATTAGGTCTCTAACTAGGGCTAAGCAGGATGTGTATCACTATATCACTCCTACACAACAGAAAGCTGGAACTGCACATAAACAATACTATGCTCTGCGGCCATCTTGGTAAGGGAATGAAGCCTCCCTTCAGGAACCAACATGGAAGCTATGCAATACGCACTCCACTTTCAACAGGAAGTAGCAGTGTTTTATAAGAAAAAAATTAACAATTATTTGTAAAATGGAATTTAAGGTGAACTTTTCACTCTTTCCACTATGCTTTTTTCCCTTTGGATCCAAGAACGGAGGTACAGATTTTGGGGGTTCTTTTCTCAAAACCTGAATGTGGGGAATGTGGGCTGAGCACAAAAGTATGTACAGTACTAGGCGGCAGGCAATAAGGGTGATTGTGCAAATTGCCTCTGAAACCATGTCTGCCACTCCTGTAAATGAGAGCTGACGCCCATATACAGCATATTAGCCTTGGTATTCAGTTCAATTCTGAAAACCACGTGTAACCTCCACAGACGTAAAACAGCAATTTAAACATTTTAATAATCTCTGATGTGTCGGTTATCATAGATGACTGCTGTGCTGTGTCACTTTAGGTGTGTGGTATCATTTAGACCAGAGGCGAGAGATTTTTTTTCACAAACTTTTATATTACACACAAAAAAGTAATAACACTGTTCTCTCAGACTCTCTTGCTGACTCTCTTGTAGACAATGTCCTTCAAAGTTACAACCTGAAAGATAAAGCAGACAGTGATGACACTCTGACAGCATCCTAAACATCCGGCAAACAGCTGAAATACTACAGCACTCACAAGTTCAACGCCAATCTGCAGAAATTGATGGGGGGTATTTATTAGAGATGAGTGGGTTCGGATTTACCCGGATTTACTCAGATTTACCTGGATCTCAAAACAGCATCTTATTGGCTCTCGGGTGTCACGTGTTTTGGTTAGCCAATAAGAAAAATCCGGACTGGCATTAATTCTCACGTTAAGAACAGAGTAAGTCCAAACGCGCTCATCTCTAGTATTTATCAAGGCTTGGAGAGAGATAAAGTGGAGAGAGCTAAAGTATCAACCAATCAGCTACTAACTGTCCTTTTTCAAACACAGCCTATAACATGGCAGTTGGGAGCTGATTGGCTGGTACTTTCTCTCTTTCCATTTCATCTCTCTGCACGGTTTGATAAATCTGCTGATACAAATGGGAACTGACAAAGCTGAAGTTGGAGATTCAGCTGATTCAGTACTGGCTGTGTTTTGTTAGAATGTGCCGTGCACATTTCCTAAATGGTAACTTATTGCTTTATGCCTTCCCTGGATCTATTCAGAACTTTTCTGAGACAATAACAATTTGAAGACTAATTTAGAAAATCCCTGATAGGTGTGCAGCAGTCCGTCAATGTTTTTTTAGGATAATTCTGTGGTTGTAGACATAAGTAAGCCCTTCGGTAGTATATACTGCAAGAATACCTGTTTGCAATTTTCTCAGAGCTATAACAAGTATTTTATCTGTTTTTGCGGGACAGAAAATATTGTAGTAAGCATAAAGCTATAACTATATTTTGGCTCGTCAATGGGTCAGTATCATATGAGATTAGTTCCTTAGCTGAACAATACTAGGGCTGTTTTAATAGCATTGCAGCCCCTGTGCCAAATGATTACCTGGGGCCCCTAGCCATCCAGTCATGGGAATAAATAATAATAACGATAATAATTACTTACCCCTTCTGCTGTCCCCGCACTGTCTCTCCACATGCTCCCATACAGTAAATGACTGTCAGCACTCTGATTGGTGGATAGCTCGAGCCATCCAGCAATTAGCAGCATGCTAACAGCCTTCTACTGTCTGGCTGCAGGCTGGGAGGCAGGTAGAGAATGCTGCTCTCTGATTGGTTGATAGCTCCAGCCATCCACCAATCACCATGCTGACAGATATTCACTGCTGGGCTGCAGGCTGGGAGGCAGGTAGAGAATGCTGCTCTCTGATTGGTGGATAGCTCCAGCCATTCACCAATCACCATGCTGACAGATATTCACTGCTGGGCTGCAGGCTGGGAGGCAGGTAGAGAATGCTGCCTGGCTGCTCTTATTGTGTGTAATTCACAGCTAGGCAGCATTTTCGACCTGCATCCCAAGAAGCTACAGATGCTAAAGCCCAGGGGGTAAATGTCTTCTGGCTCAACCTGTCCCTACTCGAAGGACCCTAGAATTGTGGTGCAGCTGCCAAGTATGCCTATTAGTTAAGATGGCCCTGAACCATACTATTCACGTGACTCTATCCTGAGCTAGGGGACTATGGGCCTAATTCTGAGTTGATCGCAGCATCAAATTTGTTAGCAGTTGGGCAAAACCATGTGCACTGCAGGGGGGGCAGATATAACATGTGCAGAGAGAGTTAGATTTGGGTGGGGTGTATTCAAACTGAAATCTAAGTTGCAGTGTAAAAATAAAGCACCCAAATCTAACTCTCTCTTCACGTTTTATATCTGCCTCCCCTGCAGTGCACATGGTTTTGCCGAATTGCTAACAAACTTGCTGCTGCGATCAACTCAGAATTACCCCCTATGTACTAAGCCTTGGAGAGAGATAGAGTGGAAGGAGATATAGTACCAACCAACCAGCTCTTAACTGTCATTTTTCAAACACAGCCTGTAACATGGCAGTTAGGAGCTGATTTGTTGGTACGTTATCTCTCTCCAAAGCTTAATACATAACCCCCCACCACCACCCCGTGTACATGGCAGCTGTCTTGGGTGCAAAAAGTAACCTTGTGATGGTCCCAATCTTCCCGACCGATGTTCCAATGTTTGAGAAAAATGATTTCTTTATTTTTTTAATAAAAGAATGAAAATACATTTTTTTTTAACTAAAATCATTTTGGATAAGGTTAAATTAATTTTCTTCACCTAATTCACTAATAAAAAAAACCCCAATAACTTCTGAGCGTTTTGTAGTTTGGGAGGGGGAGTGGGGGGAGAAATAGTCAGGGAAGTGGAAAACTTACATTGGTGAGAAGATCGCCAGACAGTTCAGTGACAGAGGTAATTCCTTTAAGTTTCACAACCAGTTTTCCATCCACCAGATTAACTGCAGACTGAAAGAAAAAAAAAAATGATTCTATATATTTTTTGTTATTACTGATCGTTGTTGAAGATTTTCACATATTTCAGGCGAGGAATCATTATTGAAATAGTTATATCAATGTAATAAAGAATTTCTTATACGGTATCAATTTAGGTCGTTTCAGTATTTGTACTCATGCTTTTCAAAGACTATAGGTAAAAAAATTAACTGGACCCCGGTAATGTATCATCTGAAAGGAGATAGGAAAGGTCTGTCATATGTTTTTTTAAAGGGAGATACTTGATCTGTGGCCCAAATGTAAGAGCCATAGGGGTATATGCAATTGCGGTCGAATTCCCGAAAATGTAGAAAAACGGGACATTTTCGCCCAAAAAAATAATTCGACAATGCAATTCAGTACTTTTCGCCAAAAAAACGGACTTTCCATATTCGACTTTTTGAAATTCGACATTTGTCAAATTCGACATTTCTGCAATGGTACAAATGCGGCAATTCGACAAAAGTATATTCAATTGAAGATTGTAAATTCGACAACAGTGCTTTCAGACAGTAGATTCGTCATTTTCAATCCGCCACACTTTGCTGACGGAATCTAATAAAAAAATGTAAAAACATGTTTTTTTTGTGATTTTTTAATTGGTAATAGCATATCTATTTATATTAGAAGGGATTAGGTACTTGGTTTGTCTATTTTGGATGCACAAGTATTATTTATATATTTTTAAAAATATATATTTTTTTTTAATGGCATGGTAAAAATCTAAAAAAAAAATGCGTGGGGTCCCCCCTCCTAAGCATAACCAGCCTCGGGCTCTTCGAGCCGGTCCTGGTTCTAAAAATCCGGGGGGAAAACTGACATGGGATCCCCCGTATTTTTAAAACCAGCACCGGGCTCTGCGCCTGGTGCTGGTGCCAAAAATACGGGGGACAAAAAGCATAGGGGTCCCCCGTATTTTTTACACCAGCATCGGGCTCTACTAGCTGGGTAGATAATGCCACAGCCGGGGGTCACTTTTATACAGCGCCCTGCGGCCGTGGCATTAAATACGCAACTAGTCACCCCTGGCCGGGGTACCCTGGAGGAGTGGGGACCCCTTCAATCAAGGGGTCCCCCCCCTCCAGCCACCCAAGGGCCAGGGGTGAAGCCTGAGGCTGTCCCCCCATCCAAGGGCTGCGGATGGGGGGCTGATAGCCTTTGGAAAAATGAAAGAATATTGTTTTTTCCAGTAGTACTACAAGTCCCAGCAAGCCTCCCCTGCAAGCTGGTACTTGGAGAACCACAAGTACCAGCATGTGGGAGAAAAACGGGCCCGCTGGTACCTGTAGTTCTACTGGGAAAAAAATACCCAAAAAAACAGGACACGCACACCATGAGAGTAAAACTTTATTTCACACATGTCGACACACACATACTTACCTATATTCACACGCCGACCTCTGTCCACTTGTCCAAGTAGAATCCACGGTGTACCTGAAAATAAAATTATACTCACCTGATCCAGTATCCTGTGGTCTTTTATTATAATCCACGTACTTGGCAAAAAAAAAAAACCGAACACCCGGACCAGGCGGACTGAAAGGGGTCCCATGTTTACACATGGGACCCCTTTCCCCGAATGCAGAGAACCCCCGTGACTCCTGTCACAGAAAGGTCCCTTCAGCCAATCAGGAAGCGCCACTTCGTGGTACTCTCCTGATTGGCTGTATGTGCGTCTGAGCTGGCAGACAGCGCATCGCACAGCTCCCTCCATGTGTGAAATAAAGTTTTACTCTCACGGTGTGCGTGTCCTGTTTTTATTCGGGTATTTTTTTTCCAGTAGAACTACAGGTACCAGCGGGCCCGTTTTTCTCCCGCATGCTGGTACTTGTGGTTCTCCAAGTACCAGCTTGTGGGGGAGGCTTGCTGGGACTTGTAGTATTACTGGGAAAAAACAATATTCTTTCATTTTTCCAAAGGCTATCAGCCTCCCATCCGCAGCCCTAGGATGGGGGGACAGCCTCGGGCTTCACCCCTGGCCCTTGGGTTGCTGGAGGGGGGGACCCCTTGATTGAAGGGGTCCCCACTCCTCCAGAGTACCCCGGCCAGGGGTGACTAGTTGCGTATTTAATGCCACGGCCGCAGGGCGCTGTATAAAAGTGACCCCCGGCTGTGGCATTATCTACCCAGCTAGTGGAGCCCGATGCTGGTGTAAAAAATACGGGTGACCCCTACTCTTTTTGTCCCCCGTATTTTTGGCACCAGCACCAGGCGCAGAGCCCGGTGCTGGTTTTAAAAATACGGGGGATCCCCTGTCAGTTTTACCCCCGGATTTTTAGAACCAGGACTGGCTCGAAGAGCCCGAGGCTGGTTATGCTTAGGAGGGGGGACCCCACGCAATTTTTTTTCGGGATTTTCCCGTTTCCCCCCGTTTTTTTTACATTTTTTAAATTCTAATCAAAATCCGTCAAATCGGCCGTTTTTCGACAGCGGGACTGTCGAATCCGTTTTTTATTGAATATGTTGAATTCCGGCACCCACCTGCCGGAATTCGTCGGTCGAATTGTGTCGAATTAAAAAACGGGCGAAAAATTGCCGCAATTCACCGGCAATTGCATATACCCCATAAAGATTTCGGTGATGTACTGTATAGTACTCGTTAGATTTAAAATGCCAACACCAAACTTGAATTAAAAAGAAAAAAAATTACAAATGTAAAGTATTTCAGCTTTAAATCTAAATGTTCTTGATTCCAAGATATATGAAGCTTTTCTGCGTGCAGTTAGTCACATCAGTTATAGAAATATTTACAATGAAGTTTCATTAATTTAACTCTGCCATGTATAAAATAACAGGTTTCAGTATTAACACTCGTCTAGGGGAATCACAAAGGCTTTTATAAACATGGGGCCTAATTCAGAGTTGATCACAGCAGCAAATTTGTTAGCAGTTGGGCAAAACCATGTGCAGTGCAGGTGGGGCAGATATAACATGTGCAGAGAGAGTTAGATTTGGGTGGGGTGTGTTCAAACTGAAATCTAAATTGCAGTGTAAAAATAAAGCAGCCAGTATTTACCCTGCACAGAAACAAAATGACCCACCCAAATCTAACTCTCTCTGCACATGTTATATCTGCCCCCCCCCCCCCTCTGCAGTGCACATGGTTTTGCCCAACTGCTAACAAATCTGCTGCTGCGACCAACTCTGAATTACCCCCATGACCCAATCTGCACATATTTCCCCCATTCCCCCATGCAGAAGGCCTTTGTCCCTACTTGGCTGACTTATTACATTAGAAAAAGAAAATAATTGGCTTCCTAATTGAAAAATTGGTCCTGTATCTCTCTACATCTGTTTATTAGTTTTTTTATTTCATATCTGTGCAAAACACTTGCAGTGATCAGCTCCCCCCCCCCCCCCCCCCCCCCGGGCATTTACGAGTAGTAAACCCTCGTTTCTACAATCCTGATCATCCTCTTTATTTACCAATCTCCCTTGCTGACTGGCCTGGGCACATTCTGTGACGCATTTCTCCACCAAGGAAAAGAACTGAGTTTAATGCATTAGTTCTATAGATCACCTGGCCGCTCGTGTTCTGCATATTATACTCTTATCCCATGTACCCAGACAGACAGTGAAGATGATGCTTTTACCCTAATTTTTTCTTCTGTCAATGATTCCAGCTCTGTCTCCTCGCCGAGATTGAACTCATTACGTAGCACCTTGGCACCTGTGGTAACTGTGATCACAAAGTGATTGCCATTCTGAACAATCTCTGTCTTGCTCTTGATGTCTTTTCCCTTTTGAATGAGATCATCTGAGAGACCTGGAAGCAAGGAGCAATCATCAACACTCAGAAGCTGGATGTTATGTAAAAGGTTATAGGGAGATGTATCAAGCCTTGGAGAGATAGAGTGGAAAGGTTGCTCAAAGGGAACAAAAAATCAGTTTGTAACATTTATCTGGCAGAGTCTGTGCAATGACAGACGCTTGGGTAACGTCTCCACACTATCGCCCTCCAGGCTTGATTCCCTTCAAGGCTTGAGACATCTCCCCTTACATGACTTTATCAGACACAGATATGGCAGGGGCATTGTTCCCATATGTTATTTGCTGCAGGAACCATTTACTGTCTATTTCCCTTTGCCTGACGTTGATAATATGTACCAAATATTGTACTGTTTACAGGAAACAAACCAGTGACAATTAGAGAGAATAGTACAACTACCCCGTTACATTAACCCCAACACATAAAGAGTCCCAATTTTTTTAAACAAATCAGGGGTTTATTTCACACCCATGGAAGCCCCATGATCACTTTTATTTGTTTGCAAACCCAACATCCACAATTTGTGTGTTAAATCAGTGTGTAAATGACGCAACTGTACTAACCCCCAAAGCAGGGTTGGAATGGCCCACAGGGGTAAAGGCAGGGTTGTACTGGCCGACAGGATTAAAGGGGAAACTCCTGATGGGCCCTACAGTCTGTGGGTGGGGGCGCCCACCCTACTGCCTGTCACCCCTTCCTTTAGGGATCAGGTTCCAATCTGTGGACTTAAATTATATATTATACATGTTACATTATACTGCACAGGAGTAAGGTGAAATCCAAATTGCAGTGTATAAATAAAGCAGGCAGTATTTACCCTGCACAGAAACAATATAACCCACCCAAATCTAACTCTCTCTGCACGTTACATCTGCCCCACCTGCAGTGCACATGGTTTTGCCCATCTGCATTACAAATTTGCTGCTACGATAAGGTCTGAATTAGGCCCTAGGTTTTGCACATGTGCACAGTTACTTGCTTTCTTTTTTGCTTTACTTACCAAATTAGAATCAAACACATTACTTATACTATTTCGACTCAGAGGTTTCCTGTATACGCACCTCTCAGGGTAAGGATAATAAATGATCCACTTTCATTCAGTCAGTGGTGCCTGACTTACATCACTCTGGGCAATATTACATTTATATTATAATTGCACCACTTCTCCGGAATTCCCTACCTCTCCCCCTCAGACTCTCCACCTCTCTACAAAACTTAAAACGGGCTCTCAAGACCCACTTCTTCACCAAACCTAGCCAAATCTCATCCTAACCCTCTGTTCCACGCTCTCTATGTACCCCGTCTGTGTCACCCATGTCTGTCTACCCCTCCCCTTTAGAATGTAAGCTCTCACGAGCAGGGCCCTCTTCCCTCATGTGCTTATCCTTTCTTACTTTAATAATCTTCAACTGTACCACATCCAGCAGTCTTCTGCCACCTGATATTTATTCCAGTGTCCTCTGCTGATGTAACTATGTGTATTTACCCTGTACTTGTCCTAAACTGTCATCAACTGTAAGTTGCTGTTTTCCTGTTTGATTATTTGTTTATGTACTCTGTAATTGGGCGCTGCGGAACCCTTGTGGCGCCATATAAATAAAGGATAATAATAATAATAATAATAATAATAATAATAATAAAGAGTTGCTCAATGCCCGAAAGGTGCAGGACAAACGCTTTTATACATGTCACCAAAATGTAAGGTGACTTCTAATATCCTTATAGGATTTTCCATGATGTTCAAGTTTCCACATAAACACCTAAATAATGATGCTACAACTCAACTATTTATGGGATATTCAGCATCAACTGTCACAACAGCTTCCACCATTGAAAGAAGCAAGAAAAAGTGGATTTCAACTTTTCAAGTTGTCCTCTGACCTTCATCAGGTTCGACGAGGCCAAGGGAGAAATGTATCAAAACCTTTTAAGAGGGATAAAGTGAAGCAGTAGTGAAGTACTCTAGCCTCTAGCCATCAGTTACCTAGCACAGTCTATAAAATGACAGATAGAAGCTGATTGTTGATATGTCTGAGGCTGAAGTCGGAGGCGACTTCCCTTGAACTCTCCCTGGAGCTTCCTGGGAGTGGTACCATGCGATCAGCAGCGATACCATACGATTTTGTACATTTTGCATGCGATATATTGTATGCGATCCCAGCCATACCTGCGGGAACCGACTGATCACTAGTGCAGCACTAACGATCTAGGGGAGCCGATCCGACCCTCACGGGAACGCGCATCGGATCGGATCAGAAACACCTCCAAAATGCCCAATTTCACCTGATATATCGGGCCGAATGCCTGAAATTGGATGAAATCGGGCATTATCGTTCTAGTGTATGGGGCCCTTAACTTCTTCACTTTATCTTTGTGATACATCACCCCCCCCCCCCCCCACCTCATGGTCCAAAACTTGCATTCTACATTTATTCAGGAGGCTTTACTTATATTAGCATCACCCTGTGCAATATATCATTATATAAGATGGTTGTTATTGGACTCACCAATGGCTTTCATGAAAGGCTCAAAGTTTTCGTGGGATTGCAGCTCATAGGTGCCAGCGAAAGACATTTTGGAGAGTGATCCTTGTCTACCAGAGAGGAAGGAAGAGAGAGAGAGAGAAAGAGCGAGTGTCAGCACATCAGCCTCTGCCAGCTTTTAAATGGTTTAATTTATCTTTCTGTTCAGAGGTCAGGTGATGTCACCGGTTTACAGCTTGGCTGAAACCTTTATGACCGTTTTGTAGTCACGCTGACCACAATCACTCTCTGATAAAGAACACTTGCTTGTATCACAGCCAATACTAGATTTCATATAAAAGAGGTCATCTAGTTTTAAAGGGAAACAGTCAAAAAAACCTGTTTCATTTACTGTTATCTATTATATGGGCTACAGAGGAAAAACGCAGGATTTACTGATGGCTGCGGATGTTTATACTACGCATCACGCAGAGCGTGATCAAAATTAGGGATGGTGGTCATTAGGTTGACATGCATTTCATGTCAACCTAGTACATGGTCCACCAGATTGCTAGGTCCTTAATGGGTTGTATGATATGATCACCCAGGAATGTTGGCCAAGTGTCAGGAGGGTGTGAGAGTAAAGAAAGACAAAATATGTGAGGTTATGTGGACTGTACAGAGAGGATGTAATTAGATAGGGAAGCACTGAAGGTTATGTGGGTGTCTTGGTTTCATATATTTGTGCAAATGTATGAATAAGCCCCCAAGCCACGTCAAGGCCTCTCTATATTGGGGGTCCCTAGCACTATATCTAGGTGCAGGATGTGGCACCCCAAAAATCAGCATAAGCCAGAAAGCCCAGGGCAGCATACCAGTGAAAAAACTATAGTGTTAATAAATTATACCCCTTTTCCACTAGCTCAAAAAACACGGGTAAATGCACGGGGGCGCGCATTTACCCGTGTTTTTGGCAAGTGGAAAAGGGTCAACCCGGATCAAGTGACCCGTGAATCCTACCCGGCTATTTACCTGGGTAGGACACGGGAATGATCCGGGTAGGGTTCTAGTGTAAACGGGAGCCGTGTCGATGCGACACGGCTCCCGTTTACACTGTATGGAAGGGCGGCGCTGGGAGATCATGTGATCTCCCTGCGCCGCCCCTGCCGCGTCACTAGAAGCGTCACCAACCCGGCATATGCCGGGTTGTGACTGCTGATGGGAAAGGGGACGAGCACGGGTCGCAGCAGGGGGCAGCTCCCGTGTCAGGCTCCCGGCTGCGACCCGTGATCGTAAGTGGAAAAGGGGTATAAGTGTTTAGGAAGCCGAAGCTATATACAGACACTTAACACTTACTAATTTCTTCACTAACACTACTTCTTTATTTTAATTACATCTTATTATTTTTGTATCACTTCTGTATATAGTTTCGGCTTCCTAACAACTAATTTATTAACACTATAGTTTTTTCACTGGTATGCTGCCCTGGGCTTTCTGGCTTATGCTGATTTTTGGGGTGCCACACCCTGCACCTAGATATAGCGCTAGGGACCCCCAATATAGAGAGGCCTTGATGGGGCTTGAGGACTTATTCATACATTTGCACAAATACTGTATATGTAACCAAGATCTCTGGATTCTAATCTTGTGAAGGATTTACATCTGGTTACTGGTATCATTCAGGGTGCTGGGGGAAAGAAAATGCTTTTTTTCTTACTTAGAAATACCCCTCCCTTGCAAGCACCTGAATGATATCACTAAGCTAATTGAGGACCTACCACTATATAGGCCCTAGTCAGTCCAGTCAGAATCCCGAAAGCCCCCTAACCCTACCCTAATCCTCCCTTGTGGGTGCCTAAACCTAACCCTCCCCGGCGGTACCTGACCCTATCCCTCCCCACTTTGTGCCTAACCTAAACTTCCCCTTATATGTGCCTAACCCTCCCTCCCTCCCTAGTCCCTAACCTTGCCGGCCCTGCAGCCTAACCTCCCTTCTTCTGCCTAAACCTACCCCCCACCCGAGCGGCAGGACGCCAATGCTTCCCACTGTCCAGATGATTGGGATGCCGGCTGTCAGTAATATGATGACGGCATCCTGTGCGGCATCGGTATCTGATGCTGGCACTGCCTCCTACTTCGGGATCCCGGCGTCTGTATATCGACCGCTGGGATCCCGTCTGTCGGAAAGCTGCTTCCCATCCTCACATATGTTCTCGTTCTTCACTTTCCCATCCTCCTGACCCCCAGGACAACATTGCTGTGTGACCATATAATACAGCCCACCAAGGACCTTTGCCATCTGGTGGACAACTATGCAATAGAGATCACCTATCTTTGTGTATAATGCCTATTTCCCTATTTATTGGAAGCTTTCGAGCAGGGCCTTCCTACCTCTATGACTGTCTGTTATTACCCAGTCTTGGCTTTCCCCCCTATAGTTACATAGTTACATAGTCAGTGAGGTTGAAAAGAGGCAAAATGCCGATCGGGTTCAACCTGTATTCTGCATTAGTCTGTTTATTTTATAATGTGCATGCTGAAGTAATGGTTTAGTACCGATTTACAGCAATGATTCCTACCACTCCCAGATAATTTTAATGTCAATATGCTAAATGCTAAAGCCCTTGATACGTTTTCCTGTTAGAAATTTGTCCAATCTGTTTTTAAATGCATTTATAGAGTCTACCATTACTACTTCCTCCGGCAGTGAGTTCCAAATCTGTATTCCCCTTACAGAGAAGAACCCTTTCCTACGTTGCGTACGGAATTTTCTCTCTTCTAGCCTCAGTGAGTGCCCACGCGTCCTATACAGAGTTCTTTTAATAAATAAATCAGTTGCTAGCTTCCGTGTAATGCCCCTTTATATATTTGAAGATATTAATAATGTCTCCTCGTAGTCTCCTCTTTTCTAGTGAATACATATTTGATTTAGTAAGCCTCTCCTCGTATTCCAGTGTCTCTAAACCTTTAATCAATTTAGTAGCTCGTCTTTGAACTCTTTCTAGTTCCGCGATGTCTTTTTTGTAATATGGGGCCCAAAACTGAACGCAATATTCCAGGTGTGGGTGTACCAATGATTTGTACAACGGCAGGATTACATCCTCATCCTTGGTCTCAATGCCCCGTTTAATGCACGCAAGCACTTTACTTGCCTTTTTTGCTGCAGTTTGGCATTGTGTACTGTTACTAAGCCTGTTATCTATGAGCACCCCCAAATCTTTTTCCACCATAGTTACCCCTAGATTTTCTCCATCTAGAGTGTAGGATGCAAGTGTGTTTTTTGTCCCAAAATGCATAACTTTGCATTTTTCTATGTTGAACCTCATTTTCCATTTAGACGCCCAGAATTCCAGTTTAACTAAGTCATTCTGTAGAGATTCCACATCGGTTTCTGAGTTAATTACCTTACACAGTTTCGTGTCGTCTGTAAAGATTGACACTGTGCTTTCCAAGCCTATTCCTAGATCATTGATAAATACAATGAACATCAGTGGGCCAAGAACAAACCCTTGTGGTATTCCACTGACTACTGGTGCCCAGCTGGAGAACATCCCATTTACCACTACTCGTTGTTCCCTGTTGTCCAACCAATTACCTATCCAAGTAAAAATAGTATTTCCTAGGCCAAGTTCCCTTAATTTGTGGACCAGTCTCCTATGTGGCACTGTATCGAAAGCTTTTGCAAAATCTAAGTAAACCACGTCCACTACTTTTCCATGGTCAAGATTCTTGCTCACTTCCTCATAGAAGCTAATTAAGTTGGTTTGACATGATCTGTTCCTTACAAACCCATGTTGACTTTAGTAATAAACTTAGTTGCATGTAGGTGCTCCTCTATGCTATCCCTCAAAATGCCTTCTAATATTTTACCCACTATAGAGGTTAAACTAACTGGTCTATAGTTTCCAGGATTATTTTTAGTTCCCTTTTGAAATAAAGGCACTACCTCAGCTATGCGCCAATCCTTTGGCACAATGCCTGATCTAATCGAACTATTGAAAATCAGGTATAGGGGTTTAGCTAGCTGTGTCCTAAGCTCCATAATAACCCTCAGATGCAAACCGTCTGGGCCTGGAGATTTATTAATCTTTATTTTGCTTATTCTCTCCAGGACTACTTCCTCACTTAAAAAGGTATCTAGCCAAGAGTCATTACATTCACTGTCGTTAAGCAATACTGTCACCTGTGCATCCTCCCTGGTGAATACTGACGGAAAAAAATTGTGCAATATTTCAGCTTTTAATTTGTCATTGTTTGTCAAGGATCCCAATTCATTCTCTAATGGGCCCACATTCTCCTTCTTCAACCTTTTACTGTTTATATATTTATAAAACTTAGGATTGGTTTTACTCTCAATAGCGATTTGCTTTTTGTTAGCAATTTTAGCTGCTCTTATTACTTTTTTGCATCTTTTATTGCATTCCTTGTAAAACTGTAATGACTCCTCCCCTCCATTAGATTTAAATGTTTTAAAAGCACGCCTCTTATTAGCCATTGCTTCTTTGATCTCCTTATTAAGCCACATTGGTTTGTGCTTAATACTCCTGCGTTTACTGCTCATTGGAATGAATTTGTGAATATTGCTATCAAGCAACCCTTTTAAAGTATCCCACTTTTCCAAAGTGTCCTTGCCATGAAACAACTCATCCCAGTCAATGCCGTTTAGTGCCCGTCTCAGCATATTAAAGTTAGCTTTTCTAAAGTTTAATATTTTGGTTGCTCCCTTATAGCTATTTTTCTTGAAACTGATGTCAAAAGTGATCATATAATGATCGCTGTTTCCCAAGGTCTCCCCAACTTTAATGTTTGATATAATGTCCACGTTATTGGTAATAACTAGGTCCAGAATAGTTTTACCTCTAGTTGGGTCCTCGACTAATTGAGTCAGGAATTGATCCTTCAATGTACTTAAAAACCTGTTGCTCCTAGTTTTTAAACATGAATCGTTCCCCCAATTTATATCAGGATAGTTAAAGTCTCCTAACACTAGGATGTCCCCCATTCCTGCTGCTTTTTCTATTTGCTGTAGGAGTTGTTCCTCCTCATGTATGCTGATATCCGGTTGCTTGTAACACGTGACAATGACTAGTTTCTTTGCCTCAGTGCCCTCACTTGTGATCTCAACCCATAGCGACTCCACGTTATCTCCAATCCCCTTGCAGATAGTATCTATTACGCATGGTTTAAGAGATGGTTTAACGAAGAAACATATCCCTCCTCCCCTTTTGGTAGCCCTATCCCTCCTAAAAAGAGAATAACCCTCCAAAAACGCAACCCAGTCGTGGGAGTCGTCCCACCATGTTTCCGTAATACCTATAATATCGTATTGGAAATTTGATGCAAGACATTCCAATTCTCCCATTTTACCCGACAGGCTTCTTGCATTCGCAAGCATACATTTTAGCATACTGTAGTGTTTCCCTTGATGGTTTGTTTTAATGGTATCTAATCTGTATTTACAAGTGTCTTTCTGGACTTACTCTTACCTATTGTTAATCTCCTCCCTCCATTACCACCCCCATCATATTTAATACCTCCTTCCTCACTACTAGCACTATTTGACGTAATAAGTCTTTCTATGTCCTGCCCCCTGATGTTAGTATCTTCCCTTATGCTTTGGACATCCTTTTCTATATTCTGCATTGTTGTGGAATACTCATCCATAGATAATAATTTTGGAATATCTCGGACAATACCAGTGTCCGTAAATCCGGTGTCAATACCCATGCAGATACCCTTGCCTGCTGATCCTTTGCTCCCCCCTTCTCCTCCCCAAATTATTCCTTACCCCGATCTTTACTGTTCTCCCTCTTTGTCCCGTAGATACTAGCTAAACCCTCCCCCCAGGCTCCTAGTTTAAAAGCTCCTCCAACCTTCTAACCATCCTACCCCCCAGCATCGCAGCCCTGTCCTCATTCAGGTGCAATCCATCACGACAAAAAAGATGGCGCCTGACTGAGAAGTCCGCCCAGTGTTCCAAGAACACAAACCCCTCCTTCCTACACCAGTCTCTAAGTCACTATTGTTTCAAATTGCTTTGTTTTATGTTATTACTGTTTCCAATTGTACAGCGCAACGGAATTAGCTGCGCTATATAAGAAACTAATACTGAATTAATAAATATTGTAAGCTGGAAGGCAGAGAGCAGGAAAGTACCATAAACAGAGGGAGTTATTCAGGTTTGTTAGCAAACCAAAAAAGTTAGCAATTGGGCAAAACCATGTTGTACTCAGGGCCGTTTCTAGACAATTTGGCTCCCAGTGAGAGATTTCAAAATGCGCCCCCCCCCCCATATAGCTATAAAAAGAAAAAGCATCTCCCGACAAGGGTGTGTGGCCTGATTAAAATGGGTGTAGTCTCATTAAAGTGGGCGTGGCCTCGTCTGATATCATCACGCCCCCCACAGGGGGGGGGGAAATAAAAATAAAAAAGTCCCCATTTTACACATTACAGCAGGCAAGTGTCCCCATTTTACACAACGCGGCAGGCAGGTGTCCCCATTTTACACAGCGCGGCAGGCAGGTGTCCCCATTTTACAAAGTACGGCAGGCAGGTATCCCCATTTGATTTTACACAGTGCGGCAGGCAGGTATCCCCATTTTACACAGTACGGTAGGCAGATATCCCCATTTTACACAGTACGCAGGCAGGTGCCCCCATTTTACAAAGTGCGGCAGGCAGGTATCCCCATTTTACACAGTACGGCAGGCAGATATCCCCATTTTACACAGCGCGGCAGGCACGTGCCCCCATTTTACACGGCACGGCAGGCAGGTGTCCCCATTTTACAAAGTGCGGCAGGCAGATATCCCTATTTTACACAGTGCGGCAGGCAGGTATCCCCATTTTACACAGTACGGCAGGCAGATATCCCCATTTTACACAGTGCGGCAGGCAGATATCCCCATTTTACACAGTACGCAGACAGGTGCCCCCATTTTACACAGTGCGGCAGGCAGATATCCCCATTTTACACAGTGCGGCAGGCAGATATCCCCATTTTACACAGTACGCAGACAGGTGCCCCCATTTTACACAGTGCGGCAGGCAGATATCCCCATTTTACACAGTACGCAGGCAGGTGCCCCCATTTTACACAGTGCGGCAGGCAGGTGTCCCCATTTTACACAGTGCGGCAGGCAGGTATCCCCATTTTACACAGTGCGGCAGGCAGATATCCCCATTTTACACAGTACGCAGGCAGGTGCCCCCATTTTACACAGTGCGGCAGGCAGGTGTCCCCATTTTACACAGTGCGGCAGGCAGGTATCCCCATTTTACACAGTGCGGCAGGCAGGTATCCCCATTTTACACACTGCGGCAGGCAGGTATCCCCATTTAACACAGTGCGGCAGGCAGGTATCCCCATTTTACAGTGCGGCAGGCAGGTATCCCCATTTTACACAGTGCGGCAGGCAGGTATACCCATTTTACACAGTGCGGCAGGCAGGTGTCAAGTGGGGGGGGGAGGAAGGGGGAGAGAGAGAAAGATAGAGATAATACTTACATCTTCCCGCTCTTCGGGTCCCGCCGCCTCACATCCCTCGCGCCGGCCGCCTCCTCCTTCCAGGCTAATCTCCTCTCCTCCCTCTCCCCGAGCGCTCCTGCTCGGGGGGCGGGGCTTCGCGGAATGATGCGTTTGCGTCGTGACGTCACGACGCAAACGCGTCATTCCGCGAAACTCCGCCCCCCGAGCAGGAGCGCTCGGGAAGAGGGAGGAGAGGAGATTATGGACACACAAAGTGCCGCGGCGGGCGCCCCGTGCGGTTGCACGGCTCGCCCGCCGCTAGAAACGGCACTGTGCGGCAGGCAGGTATCCCCATTTTACACAGTACGCAGGCAGGTGCCCCCATTTTACACAGTGCGGCAGGCAGGTATCCCCATTTTACACAGTACGGTAGGCAGATATCCCCATTTTACACAGTACGCAGGCAGGTGCCCCCATTTTACAAAGTGCGGCAGGCAGGTATCCCCATTTTACACAGTGCGGCAGGCAGGTATCCCCATTTTACACAGTGCGGCAGGCAGGTATCCCCATTTTACACAGCGCGGCAGACAGGTGTCAAGTGGGGGGGGAAGGAAGGGGGAGAGAGGGAGAGAGGGAGAGAGAGAGAGAGAGAGAGAGAGATAATACTTACATCTTCCCGCTCTTCGGGTCCCGCCGACTCACGTCCCTTGCGTCGGCCGCCTCCTCCTTCCATGCTTATCTCCTCTCCTCCCTCTCCCCGAGCGCTCCTGCTCGGGGGGCGGAGTTTCGCGGAATGACGCGTTTGCGTCGTAACATCACGACGCAAACGCGTCATTCCGCGAAACTCCGCCCCCCCCAGCAGGAGCGCTCGGGAAGAGGGAGGAGAGGAGATAAGGAGTCACAAAGTGCCGCGGCGGGCACCCCGTGCGGTTGCACGGCTCGCCCGCCGCTAGAAACGGCACTAGTTGTACTGCAGGTGGGGCAGATGTAAGATGTGCAGAGGGAGTTAGATTTTGGTGGGTTATATTGTTTCTGTGCAGGGTAAATACTGTCTGCTTTATTTTTACACTGCAATTTAGATTTCAGTTTGAACACACCCCACCCAAATCTAACTCTCTCTGCACATGTTACATCTGCCCCACCTGCAGTGCAACATGGATTTGCCCAATTACTAACTTTTTGGGGTTTGCTAACAACCCTGAATAAGGTCCAGAGTTGGATGTTGAGCTTAACATATTGCAACTTAAAATATTTTTACAACATTATTCTTGACAAAAAAAAAAAAAAGATAAGGTAGCGGAATCAGAAAACTTTGATGTTCCACGAGTTAGTTACGAAATAAAGTCTGTGACTTCTCAGCAATATTTTCTTGTGCTCTTTGATAAGTAATAAGATGATTATGGAGCTGGTCTGATTATCTAATCTGGTGATTTGTAATAAAAGAAAGTAGGAAAGAAAGAAAACTCTGTGCAAAAGTCAAGTCAGACTGAGAAGTGAAAGAGAAAAAGTCTTAAAGCTGGGGAGCCAGAGAAGGCTCAAATGTTGTTTGCCTACAGCCTTTATTTCCTGCTATATTGTGTACCCAGGCTGGGGAATCAGCAACTCGTAGCCAATCAGATTATCAGCATTTTCACAGTAGCACAGATTATTTCAGGAAATGCGTGTTGGGGGAGGTATTACCTTGTCCATTTATGTTAATATGTAAATGTTCTGCTGAGCGATCGGCATAGTGTGTACAGTAGGGGATCTTGCCACGGGCAAGCAGGACTGTTGCCCGGGGCGCCAGCGCCATCTGGAGGGCGCCGCACCATGACAAGATCCGCTACTGCTGTGCCTCCCACTGCCTGCTGTGTCCCCCGCTGGTCCCGCTGTGAAGGGAACTAGATGCTACGCGTCTAGTTTCCCTTCGTGGAGAGGACCTTTGCTGTGCGGTGCGCGATGATGTCATCGCGCACCGCACAGCATTGTGGGACTGACAGACGCTAGGGGTAATAATTGACCTCTAGTGTCTGTCTATGCCAGATCCGAGGACAGGAGTGGCGCCTGCGGAGGTCTGCAGCGGTCGGGAGCGGGGATAGTAAGTATAAATTTCTTTCTTTTTTTCTTTTTCAGCGGTGCTACTCTACTGTACAGGGGGCATAACTGACCACACCCCCTGTATGAAGCCACGCCCCTAGTTCCCGCCCGGGGCGCCAAAAGGGCAAGAACCGGCCCTGAGTGTGTACCAGGCTTAAGAGGGGGTGTATGGGGCAGTGCAATGATGTGAGGAAGTGAATGGAGATGCCACAGACTGAGAGTTAGATAGTGGAAGGTGCAGCGTCCTCCAACAGTACAGGGAATTTCTGTTGCTCTTGTTAAACTGAAGTAGGAAGATTGCAGGACCAAGCACCATCTTTATACAGGACACAATCTGCCTATACATGTAGTTCAGCTGTGCAGTAATTCATTCAGTAATGCCAACTGCACTATTTTTGTAGCCCCTGCTGCAAACGGCGTAATCTTATAAACTACGTAACACTTATCCAGTGTCACGGACAAGGTTTACATAGGAACTATTCTAAAGAATGGCTCTAGGGGAAAGCTTGGCTTCTGAATTCCTGCTGAGTAAGTTTATACCAGCAGAATTACTGAAGGTTACATTCTAGATATTAGAGTGCTTTACAAGTTCTGCTCTGACATTTATTACATGAGAATCATAGTATCCGGGACACTCCCCAAGGTAAGTCGTTTATACACAGTTACCTTTGCTCTGTATTCCCACAGGAGACCAGTGACAGCTGAAACCCTTCTGTAAAGGTGTATTAAAGTCTCTCAGATATTAGTAACTCAATAATAAGAGAATCACAAAGCCATTCGATTTAGTTTAATCCACAGAAAGCTACTTAATATAATAGAATGGAAGTCTCTCCATGACAGTGGGGTCTCTGCTTTGATGATTTTCTTATCAAACCGATGATCCCTTTACCAGTGGTGAGTCCTACCATCTGACGTGAGGGGGTCTGTTCATCTGGTAGCCTGCCTGTCATCATCTCTTGGGTGGAAAAACATTTACAGAGAAAAAACCTCAAACAAAACTTTAGTATATAAACAAAAATAACTTGTAGGGACAACATTAGCTGCAGTCCCTAGAAGCAAGGTATGGCTGGCGAAATTGAAGGGGAGGGGCTTATTCAGCAGGAGCCGCACTGCGCGTGCACACACAGGGGCAGATGTATTTAGCCTGGAGAAGTACTAAAGCAGTGATAAGTGCAAGGTGTTAATGCACCCACCAATCATCTCCAATATGTAAATTGACAGTGATAATGCTGATTATCTTACAGGAATGAAAGCTATACCTTAAACACACCTTAAATACTCTTTACCATGGAGCCGCTGCGGCCGCTATACTTAATACACACTCTACGTACTTTGTCCGCTATTGGCGTACAAAGTCCCGTACTGTGTACGGACTTTGCGTACAAACGCCGCGCTGACGGTACAAAGTACTCACAGCGCGTATACACCCAGAGATACACTTTAAACCTTTTACAGCAATGCAATGCAATGATAATACACTTTAAACCTTAGCAGGGCAATGAAGACACGACACCAGATTGTAATTAAACCGCTGGGTTCCGAAACCATAGCGTATTATTGCTGAAAGGGGGTTACAATACAAATAATACAATACAATATAACAGAGTAAATGGCTACATTCAATGGTACATACGTGAGTGGATTCGCTTGCGCTACCCGGTCCGGTCCTCCGTCATCTGATAGATAACGTTGTGAGTCTTGTGTCTGACCAGGCCTGCAGCAGGCTCTCTTTATACAATTCTTCCAAAAAGCAATACAATAGATACTGTAATCTCTTTGTCTATTGGACACAGGAATGCACATTTACAGTACAGGAGAGGTCATAGGTCGGTTTGAATAGGTAGGCGATGTCTTTCCCAACTGTTCTTGTGGGTGGTCTCATCTGGATTCCTGCCGCATACATAATGTACAGTAAATACAGTTTATATCTATATTCTGCTCCTGCACATAACTATCCGCAGGAACATGCAATCTTTCTCAAACCAACACCGGAATGTTACCCTTAAAATACCCTTCAGCTGGATACCAAACACCACCTTATAACCTTGTTCTGTCCCCTCCTATTCTGTAAAGGTGAATCCCTTTGTTCTGAAAGCATTTAAACTGCTGTTACTTTCTGATGTGGTGCAGGGAGGCTATGTGTACATTGTGCACTATTTGGATTAAATATGTAATGTGTTTTGATAGCTTTCCATTCGTTCACAAACTCTACCGTAAATACCCATACCCCGCGCTAATGCGCAGGACCGCGGGAGCGACCACATGCAAATTGCGAATATGTGCACGCACGACAGAACAAGTACACACGCAGAGGCCATCTGTGTGTAGTTTGTACGTGATGCGTGTACTGCAATATTTTTCGACTTTGACAGTCCACCCTTTGGCAGTCACCAATAACTGCCACTATCTAATCACTAAGCAGAAAAATATCTACACAATATCTACAGAAGTTTGGATGGTCGGGGGAGAGTGGTAGGTAGGAAATGTATGACCTAGTGGGATAGTAAAAAGCATGTATGTATGAATCCATGTCTGAGGGGCATGTATCATCGTGCCGTATATGTTCTAAATAAGCTTCGAGGTATTGCGAAGTATACATTAAATCCTTCTCATCCCGTATCAAGGGTCTGTAAATGGGCCAACAAACACTACCGAGCTCTTTTCGGCTTCTTGTTAAAACAAATGGGGTGTACATTTAGTTGATGATACATGGAGGGGGAAACATGTGAGTGCTGGTATATGTGGATATCACCTGTCGACTATGTGTGCTATTAACTGGAGGTTGCAGAGATGAAGATAAGACACATATCTAAAATACATTCATATAAACATTTTGGGTAGGGCAGATGTCTTTTCCAGATGGATGTATCTGGGCAGAGGGGTGGGCAGAGCGTTAATACTGGTGTCCCTATGCTGGTGAGATATACTGGATTTAGGCAGAGCTCTGAAAGGCCGAGTAGGCATGTGACGTTTGAACTGTAATCCTGTCGGTGAACCTAAGAGATGATGGGGAAACTTTGAAGACAAATCACATAGAGTTTAGTAACAGATAAGTTTGTAGAGGCAAAGAAGATTTTACAAAATTTGACATCTGGATTGGGCACTACAGGGGAATGATTCTCTACTCGGTCTACTCCCCTTAAAGAAATTCTATGTGTGTTATATCTCTACTGGGACTATCCCAGCCATCAATCCAGTGTCCTGTCCATTCTAAGTTCATAGGGAACCCGGTATCTTTGAGATAATGTCCTCTACCTGTGATGGACATGCATCTAGAACAGTGAAATGCAACATTAGTCTTCGTGGGTATCCAACATATTTTGTGCTTCCTGGGCGGGAGCACTCTATATGTATACCATCTCTAACAAAACTCCTGTTAAGTTACTTAGAGGTCACTTCTGCTAGAGAGAGAAGCAAAAGTTTAGAGACCTCCTCCTAACCCCAGTAAGTTCTGTCAAAAAGGGTAAAGTTGCATTTATTCTGTTCTTCCCATTAACCAAATCTGTGTTTTCTATATGGCTCATGATTCCTTACTATATGTCCCTTGATCCCGTCTATGTGTTTAATAACGTGGCTTGTTTTCTCTGTCTAGGGGTCTATATTGGCTATGTGTTCTACTACTCTTACAATCTCTAGCAAAATGTCCTTCCTTCATACAAGTGTAACATATCCTAAGTCTTTTCTTACTATCTGGGTTTTGGGGTTTAGGTTGATGAGACTTTGGTGTAAGAGCCTGTATTCTTTCAATCCTCAGCCTCTCCTCCTGCAGTTCTCTACGCCTAGCAATATTCTTATGGTGTTCAATCGCGCACTCTCTAAGACAAGCTACTGTGGCCCCTCTCCAATCAGGCAAAAATGTTTGTACCCTGTCCCTTACTGTCTTATTGAGTCCGTCCATTAGCACAGAGACAGCCACTTCCCTATAATTCACATCGTTCCCTGTATCTGATACCCCAATGTATCTATCTATTATTTGCAGGGCCCGATGGAAATATTCAGATGTCATTTCATTTTCCCTCTGTTTTATGGAGAAAATTTTTCTCCACTTAACATTAATGGGGAAACACAACTCTAGTTGTCTATTAATTCGTTCTACGTTCTCCTGATTATGTTTGTCAGTCATAAGACTATCCGACTCTAACCTACAATCAGTGATACATTTTTGGGTGTCAATATTAGGAGGTAGGCACGCTTTCAAAACTATCCGCCAGTGTGTGTTTGTCGGTTCATACGCATTACCCAGATCGCTGATAAATTTCTGACTTCTGGCTAAATGCTTCCGAGGGTCGGGGAATTCTGAAATGATTGATCGCAGCTCATCTCTGGGCCACGGGCAATACATTGCATTATTCCTGGTGAGGACTACTCCCTGACTATCAAAAATAAGAAAATACCTTGGCGCACCAGGGGTTAAAGAAAGAGTGCCAGAAGGAGTTAGTCAGACTGATTAATTCTAAATTTATTTATACGTTAAGACATGTTAAAACATATTTATAAAATCATAAAGTTTCATCCAAAGAGTTAGCATGATTTATCTTAGCATAACCTAATAAACACAACAGTGTAATGATTATAGCAATCTACTGCCTATCACAAATAATCATATATTCATATCAGTGTGTCAATACTTATGAATGTAATTCAGTACTCGCCCCAAAAAGGCGTGGAGAAAAGTCCCGAGACCTGCTTATCCCACGTAGATGATACTTAATGTCCTTTAGAAAAACAGTCTTTGAATAGTAGGGACTTTCCTATATGAATATATAGCCGTGTATCGCCTCATCCCAGTAGCTCAGTTTAGTAGCTAACAAACTTCTTAGGATGATCACGGCTCACTATACCCTTCCACTGCGGCTGTTCTTATTATGTAGGTAACTCCCAGCACTCTCCTATTATACACACCACGAATGTGTGAGCTAGTGCTTGTTGGGTGATAGTACCTGTAGATTTATGGTGTTCAGAGTCCTCCGTTCCCTCCTACCCCGGGTCCGTACCTCGTTGTACCTCATGGACCTCCGGTGGGGCCGGGCAGCCGATTCCCAGAGCTCCGATACAGCTTGTATCGTCTGGCCCGCAAGCGTGGAACGCAGGCCAGTCGCTTCCGGTTTCGCGGCTTCCGACTTCCGGGGATGACGTGTCGTCAGCGAGTCAGTGGAAGTTTAGATTGGGTTCCAGCTCCTGAGATTAGCATGCAGTGAACCAACGCGTTTCTCCCATGTAGGGCTTCGTCAGGGATAGGTGTCATGCAAAAAGGAGTGTCTTATATACCTGGTGTTTTCCAGTGATAGGTCTTTTCTGCAGTGTCCCATTGTGTGTATGTTAACTCCTTCCTTGCAGGAGCAGAGTTGTCATTATATTAAATGATTAAAACTTTCATTTTAAAAATGAAACAAACTTATAAAACATATAAATAAAGGAAATTACTTATACAAGAATTATGCAAATTCATAATTGCATCAATAATCTGTTCTCAGATGTTTAAAAGAACCAGTCTGACCAGAAAGAAACAAGATGAAAAGGGAAAAGATGGGAAAGGAATGGGGAAGAAGGAGGAGAGGAAAAAAGGAGAGAAAAAGGGGATTCTCCCCTTTGTCCTCTATAGGGGAGATCCGTGCTTATTTGAGATGTGATATAGCTCGAACAGATCATCTGGACGGAGTGTCATTCCAGGAAACTTGCTAAATCAAAGTCGATGTTCAGGCCTTTTGGAGTGATGGTATCCATTTGGTAGATCCACTTTGCTTCCTCCTTTGAAATTTCGGCCACTATATCCCCACCTCTCCAGTTATTTTTGATTTTCTTTATACCAATAAATTTTAAACATGTAGGATCACTATTATGATGATGTGCAAAGTGTATTGGGATACTGTGGGTTTCCACTTTGTTTCTGATATTTCTAATATGCTCTGAAATGCGATTCTTTAGGGGCCTGATGGTTCTCCCAACGTACTGTAATCCACACGGGCACTCTAAGAGGTACACTACACCTTTTGTGTCACACGTTATCTCTTCTTCTATTTTGAATTCTTTCCTGTTGGCCTTGGAAAAAAAGCTTTGAGTATTTTTGGTACTAGTATGATTAACGATTTTACAATTCTGACACCCTAAACAGTGGAAAACCCCCTTTGTTCTTTTTCCCTTTTGTAACCAGGTAGGTTTCTCACTTTCCTCTGTCCCTGCTTCCATTGGAAGGGCACTTTTTACTAATGATGATTTAATATTCCTCGCCCTCTTATATATCACCTTAGGTTTTCTTGGAAGGATTTCACATAATTTTTCGTCCTTTAATAGAATGGGCCAATATTTGTTTAGAACTCCCTCCATTTTCTTCGACTGTGAGCTGTACTGGGTGATGAAGGTTATTTCATTCTTCATCTTTTCCATATTTCCCTTCTTCGACTCTTTTGGGATCATGAGGGTGTTCCGTTCCAAATTCAGAATTTCTTCGTAATAATTTCTAAGGCTTGCTTCATCGTATCCCTTTTCAATAAATCTGCTCTTCATTTCCTGTGCTTGCTTCTCATAATCTTCTTTCTTTGTGCAGTTTCTTTTTATCCGCTTAAATTGTCCCTTTGGGATGTTCCGAAGCCAGTTTGGATGGTGGGCACTTGTCCTTTCAATATAGGTGTTGCAATCTACGTCTTTGATATGTGTCCGTGTTTCAAGTATATTCTCCTCCACATAGATCTCCAGATCCAAGAAAACGATTTTTTCCTTACTACGATTCACGGTGAAGTACAAATTGAGATCATTCTGATTCATGTATTCGATGAAGATGTCCAACTCCTCTTCGCTACCGGACCAGACAAATAGAACATCATCTATGAACCTTTTCCATAGCCTTATCTTTTCCAACATTGGATTTGAGTTCCATATCTTCTGGTTCTCCCACTCCGCTACGAACAAGTTCGCATACCCCGGTGCGAATTTAGTGCCCATCGCAGTTCCACGGACTTGTCTGTAGTACTCTCCTTCGAACCAGAAATACAAAAGGGAAAAAGAAATAAGGGGTTTTTCCACTGTTTAAGGTGTCAGAATTGTAAAATCGTTAATCATACTAGTACCAAAAATACTCAAAGCTTTTTTTCCAAGGCCAACAGGAAAGAATTCAAAATAGAAGAAGAGATAACGTGTGACACAAAAGGTGTAGTGTACCTCTTAGAGTGCCCGTGTGGATTACAGTACGTTGGGAGAACCATCAGGCCCCTAAAGAATCGCATTTCAGAGCATATTAGAAATATCAGAAACAAAGTGGAAACCCACAGTATCCCAATACACTTTGCACATCATCATAATAGTGATCCTACATGTTTAAAATTTATTGGTATAAAGAAAATCAAAAATAACTGGAGAGGTGGGGATATAGTGGCCGAAATTTCAAAGGAGGAAGCAAAGTGGATCTACCAAATGGATACCATCACTCCAAAAGGCCTGAACATCGACTTTGATTTAGCAAGTTTCCTGGAATGACACTCCGTCCAGATGATCTGTTCGAGCTATATCACATCTCAAATAAGCACGGATCTCCCCTATAGAGGACAAAGGGGAGAATCCCCTTTTTCTCTCCTTTTTTCCTCTCCTCCTTCTTCCCCATTCCTTTCCCATCTTTTCCCTTTTCACCTTGTTTCTTTCTGGTCAGACTGGTTCTTTTAAACATCTGAGAACAGATTATTGATGCAATTATGAATTTGCATAATTCTTGTATAAGTAATTTCCTTTATTTATATATTTTATAAGTTTGTTTCATTTTTACAATGAAAGTTTTATTCATTTAATATAATGACAACTCTGCTCCTGCAAGGAAGGAGTTAACATACATACAATGGGACACTGCAGAAAAGACCTATCACTGGAAAACACCAGGTATATAAGACACTCCTTTTTGCATGACACCTATCCCTGACGAAGCCCTACATGGGAGAAACGCGTTGGATCACTGCATGCTAATCTCAGGAGCTGGAACCCAATCTAAACTTCCACTGACTCGCTGACGACACGTCATCCCCGGAAGTCGGAAGCCGCGAAACCGGAAGCGACTGGCCTGCGTTCCACGCTTGCGGGCCAGACGATACAAGCTGTATCGGAGCTCTGGGAATCGGCTGCCCGGCCCCACCGGAGGTCCACGAGGTACAACAAGGTACGGACCTGGGGTAGGAGGGAACGGAGGACTCTGAACACCATAAATCTACAGGTACTATCACCCAACAAGCACTAGCTCACACATTCGTGGTGTGTAAAATAGGAGAGTGCTGGGAGTTACCTACATAATAAGAACAGCCGCAGTGGAAGGGTATAGTGAGCCGTGATCATCCTAAGAAGTTTGTTAGCTACTAAACTGAGCTACTGGGACGAGGCGATACACGGCTATATATTCATATAGGAAAGTCCCTACTATTCAAAGACTGTTTTTCTAAAGGACATTAAGTGTCATCTACGTGGGATAAGCAGGTCTCGGGACTTTTCTCCACGCCTTTTTGGGGCGAGTACTGAATTACATTCATAAGTATTGACACACTGATATGAATATATGATTATTTGTGATAGGCAGTAGATTGCCATAATCATTACACTGTTGTGTTTATTAGGTTATGCTAAGATAGATCATGCTAACTCTTTGGATGAAACTTTATGATTTTATAAATATGTTTTAACATGTCTTAACGTATAAATAAATTTAGAATTAATCAATCTGACTAACTCCTTCTGGCACTCTTTCTTTAACCCCTGGTGCGCCAAGGTATTTTCTTATTTTTGATTTCAGTCCATACTAGTAAGGGTACTAGTTTATCTATCGGCTGCACCACTTCTACCAACTATTACATCCGGACATTACGGCCCTTTTTCATATCCAACTATATCCTATATACCTTTCTCTGTCCTTCACACTATTCTTTTCCCTACCTTTTTCAAATTAACGTTTTTCTAAACTAAAGGGGTTTGCGCAGATAGTATCTGTCCCCATAGACTCCCTGACTATCGGTTCCCCCATTGGGAGTTACCATCTCCAAGACAGGGTGTAATTCTACCATTCCATTCCTAATCTGTTTACTGTGAGGTGTTGTTGTCTCTGTGCAATGAACTGTCTCACGCTTACCGGTAGCTGTGACCTCACCAGTTCTTTCATTGGGGAATATTGTTACGACTCTACCTGGTTGGACAGGCCCCACCTGAGTTTCCTGCAAAGTGACTGCTTGGAGGAGAGCTGGAATATGGCTGGATCCTTCATCTTCTTGTGACCTATAACCTTGAAAATACTTCAAAACAGGATACATCTTGCAAAAATTAGGGTTAATACATTGTTTTTGCATATTACTATCATTGCGGATATATCATTGATTGTAGCCATCTCTTCCCCTTCGACCTGTGTCGACAATGGTGTGTTTGTGTTCTCATTCCCGCTAGGTTTTGAACCTGTATTGCGAATTTGTTCTCTTTGCATATCCCCCTCCTGTTGCCATAATTTTAAACAATCATTATGTCTAATCCTTTGTTTTCTGGATTTTAGAAGACATATTTTACTGCTTACATTCTGCAGTACCTCTGGTTCAAAGCTGCCCACCCTAGGGAATGGTTCCCTATCATTGTTAGTCATACATACCCACTCATTGCATAAAACTTCTGTGTGTGAACCATATTTTTCACACATGATAAACCTTGCTGAGCCTTTTGGCCACAATTCTGCCTGAACCCTGTCTAAATGTCTTTTACTTGAGCAACTGGCTCCCATATTTGTGGGTCTTTTCTAATAACTTTAAAAAATTCCCACAAACACCAAAATACTCACTATAAGTAGACGGTGGAAGTATACCCGAGCGCCTTCCACTCGCTCTCGCCCACGCTGGCCAGTACAACGATACACTGTTGGTAGCGGATCGCAATGTACCCAACTTAGGGCTCCTATCAGACCTTACACCGTAATTTCTTTCGGTGGAAGTTCTGTTTGGAATATTTTCCTGAGAGAGGCAGCGAAAAATTCCTTTTCGGTGTCTTTCAACTGGAATTGTTTGTAGGATGAAAAACAGAGAAATTAGATAACTATCCTTCACCCTTTCCAGTGAAGCCCACCAGGGAGATTTCCCGACGTTGTCAAAGAAAAATCCCTTTTTGTCTATTCAATCACGTCTGCGTATGCTCTTCCACAGCGCATATGACACAATGGTATCACGTTGTTCTGTGCAGAACACACGGACATGCGATGCAATAGCACAGCCTATAGATACTAGTTATCTATATGCCCTACAATTGCTGTAGACCACTTTATCCTAGACCACTCCAGACCACTTTAGACCACTTCAGTTGTATGGGATCACTTCAGACCACTTCAGTTCCTAATAACGCAGGGTAGCGAACCCTACGCCACCGGGCCTCTACTAACCCAGTGTTACCACTTCAGACCACTTCAGTTCTTGGGTTCAGTATCCACTCACTCCTGCATTCGCTCACTCAAATACACTTTATTTATTTATTTATTTCTTTTTCTGTACAGAAAATTTGGATTCATTCAAGTTGGCAGCTTTACCCCCAGAGGCAATTAAAAAAAATTATTTATACTAAATTTTGCTTTTATATTAAATTTCTTTAGAAACTGGGTAGTTTGGTGCTATTGTAGCGTGGCTACTGTCCCGCCTTTAAACTAAACGAACTATTGTGTAATTTGTACTTAGCGACCGTACTTCTTACGCAATTTGCGTAAACATTCTACCGTGCGTGTCGCTTACGCCGCATGTGCAGTTCCGTACTGTGTCCGAGACACGTGTACAAAACCGTACGTCCGCAATAGCACAAATCATACAATTCTATAAATGTGAGCAATAAAACTACTATTGCCGACTAAACACAATCCACACTTGTTCCGTTTTAACCCTCTTACTACTGGGCCAGAAATGCGTTTTGTGATTTTACTCTTACTTCCTTAAATACTTATTTTATTTTTAACTATATAGCAACAAATATCTCCGGTTTCACACAGGTCTAAATGAATCTAGCAATTTGAATGTTATGGCAACAATGTGAGAGAGTATGCAAAGTATGTGTGCCGTGTACGCTTTTGGCGCCAATTTTTTTTCACAGATTTGAAATAGCTTTTTTCCTGTTTACCTTACGAGTTCTACCAGCATCTCTACAAACCATACAGAGCAGATGCCATCTAATCAGCAATCAAGTAGGGTTTTCAGTGCATCCATCGACCAAGTAAAGGATACGTATGATAACTTTCTGTCCACCCTTTGCTGATAGATTAAGTCTGCTGTGACCTGTTAGGTAGTAAGTATGTGGAAAACCCTGAGGAGCCCCCAATTGATAATGCTGATTATCTTACAGGAATGAAAGCTATACCTTAAACACACCTTAAATACTCTTTACCATGGAGCCGCTGCGGCCGCTATACTTAATACACACTCTACGTACTTTGTCCGCTATTGGCGTACAAAGTCCCGTACTGTGTACGGACTTTGCGTACAAACGCCGCGCTGACGGTACAAAGTACTCACAGCGCGTACACACCCAGAGATACACTTTAAACCTTTTACAGCAATGCAATGCAATGATAATACACTTTAAACCTTAGCAGGGCAATGAAGACACGACACCAGATTGTAATTAAACCGCTGGGTTCCGAAACCACAGCGTATTATTGCTGAAAGGGGGTTACAATACAAATAATACAATACAATAAAACAGAGTAAATGGCTACATTCAATGGTAGATACGTGAGTGGATTCGCTTACGCTACCCCGTCCGGTCCTCCGTCATCTGATAGATAACGTTGTGAGTCTTGTGTCTGACCAGGCCTGCAGCAGGCTCTCTTTATATAATTCTTCCAAAAAGCAATACAATAGATACTGTAATCTCTTTGTCTATTGTACAGGAATGCACATTTACAGTACAGGAGAGGTCATAGGTCGGTTTGAATAGGTAGGCGATGTCTTTCCCAACTGCTCTTGTGGGTGGTCTCCTCTGGATTCCCGCCGCATACATAATGTACAGTAAATACAGTTTATATCTATATTGTGCTCCTGCACATAACTATCTGCAGGAACATGCGATCTTTCTCAAACCAACACCAGAATGTTACCCTTAAAATACCCTTCAGCTGGATACCAAACACCACCTTATAACCTTGTTCTGTCCCCTCCTATTCTGTAAAGGTGAATCCCTTTGTTCTGAAACCATTTAAACTGTTGTTACTTTCTGATGTGGTGCAGGGCGACTATGGCCCTCATTCCGAGTTGTTAGCTCGTTATTTTCCTTCGCATCGGTGCGATTTTCCGCTAACTGCACATGCGCAATGTTCGCACTGCGGCTGCGTCAAGTAAATTTGCTAAGAAGTTTGGTATTTTTCTCACGGCATTACAAGGTTTTTTCTTCGTTCTGGTGATCGGAGTGTGATTGACAGGAAGTGGGTGTTTCTGGGTGGAAACTGGCCGTTATATGGGTGTGTGTGAAAAAACGCTGCCGTTTCTGGGAAAAACGCGGGAGTGGCTGGAGAAACGGGGGGGTGTCTGGGCGAACGCTGGGTGTGTTTGTGATGTCAAACCAGGAACGAAACTGACTGAACTGATCGCAGTGGCAGAGTAAGTGTCGAGCTACTCAGAAACTGCTAAGAAATGTCTATACGCAATTTTGCAAATCTTTCGTTCGCAATTCTGCTAAGCTAAGATACACTCCCAGAGGGTGGCGGCTTAGCGTGTGCACTGCTGCGAAAAGCGGCTAGCGAGCGAACAACTCGGAATGAGGGCCTATGTGTACATTGTGCACTATTTGGATTAAATATGTAATGTGTTTTGATAGCTTTCCATGCGTTCACAAACTCTACCGAAAAATACCCATACCACGCGCTAATGCGCAGGACCGCGGGAGCAACCATACGCAAATTGCGAATATGTGCACGCACGACAGAACAAGTACACGCACGGAGGCCATCTGTGTGTAAGAAATAATAACACAAAAACTGGGCGCTGATAATAATTGCAATGATGTTGAATATTAATGATTCAGAACTGCTGCTTCATCCAGAGGTCACTGCCAACCTCACAAACAACTATTACAGGAAATATAAAGAATAATGAAGCGCTGTACAAATCAATATATATTTAAAACATATAACATTTAATTAACAATTACAAGACAAACATGAATCACACGGCCGGTGTTAATTCTATTATCATTTAAAACATATATAATATATGGTAAATAATGTAGCCACTACGGAATAATTTAGGCTGAATTAGTAGGCTGAATGTTAGTAGCCATTAGCATGCCTTAATGAAGCATGGAAAAAGTTAAAAAGCATAAATCTCTTTCAGCTGATAGTTTGATTATAGTTCAAGGCTTGAAATTGGTTAGTAGCAAGCGTGTTAGTGCAGGAATCTCCTTGCTTAATTGTAACAACTGCAGACAGATCTTAATATGTTATTGTACTTATCAGTCCAGCGTGGCCACGCTAAGCAAACAGCAACTCGGCGTGTCTTCAGACCATGGTAAGGTTTTACCGGGGTGACGTCTCACTCCTTTTACTCCAGACAGGTCCTCACGCTTGCGGTGCTGGTTGTATGCAGCAATTGATCCCAGCCGAGGATAGCACTCCTCTAACGCGTTTCCCCGCCTTTGTGCAGCTCGGCGGCTTCTTCAGAGAGAATGAATGAGGGATTGGCCTCCCTAACCCCCACTGTTCATTATCGCCCATTACAGTAAAGGCAGTGCCAACACACACATGCAATCTTCAGGCTTTTAGAGAATGACTTCGCTTTGATCTTGAAGCACAATGTGATGACGGTTTGAGGTATGAGGATGCTATGAAAGGTATCGAATGATACTTTTAGCATTAACTTGGACAGCGAGCAATAACATGATATAGTGATTAGCTTATACTGGGGCATTTGGTTACCACCACACAAAATCTTCCCCACGTTAATACCTCTTTTACACCTAAAACCCAGGGGTGACCCAGGTGATTGAACATGAGGGGTCATTCCGAGTTGATCGTAGCCGTGCTAAATTTAGTACAGCTACGATCAGGCACTCAGACATATATATATATATATATATATATCAAACCCAATGGTTATGATATATGCAGGCTTATTGGCTCATCTCCCTAATAATACATATTCATTACACCTATCATATCACATACAAAATTCATTTTGTGTAACCAGGTTCCTTTATATCACAAATACTGTTTCCCTCTCCACCTTGAAACCTTTATTCATTATATGCAAACACCCTGTGTATTATATCACTGATTGAGATAGGCATCCCCACCTTTGCAGGCCATTCAGATTGTGCCTGTCACTAACGGATACCCCTGCCACTGTGTTACTGACGGATGCTCCCGTCACTGTTATGCACAATAGCCGCAGTGGACCGGGGATATACGTAAGATTATGATACTGATAAATACCCCCCGCCACCACCAGGCACTGCCAATTGCTGCAGTGGTCCGGGAATGTATGCCGGGTTATGTAACTGACGGATATCCCCACCACTGTTATATACAACGACTGCAGTGATTCGGGGATGCGTTCAGAGCTATACAGCAGACGGATGCCCCCGCTGCTGTCATTTATTTATTTATTTATTAACAGTTTCTTATATAGCGCAGCAAATTCCGTTGCGCTTTACAATTTGAAATAACAATTACAAACTGGGTGATAACAGTCATAGAGGTAGGAAGGCCCTGCTCGCAAGCTTACAATCTATAGGCATATGTACATAAGGAAAGGTGCTATCTATTGCATAGAATGAGAAGACATGTGAGGATATGTGTGGACTGTACAGAGTGGATGTAATTTGATAGCAAGGTTTATGAAAGTTATGTGGGCGGTTCAGGAATTTGATACGCTTGCCTAAAGAGGTGAGTTTTGAGGGAACGCTTGAAGGTTTGGAGACTAGAGGAGAGTCTTATTGTGTGTGGTAGGGCATTCCACAGAGTGGGTGCAGCCCGATGAAAGTCCTGCAGTCGTGAGTGGGAGCGAGTAATGAGTGTGGATGAGAGACGCAGGTCTTGTGAAGAGCGCAGAGGTCGGGTTGGGAGATATTTTGTGATAAGCGAAGTGATGTACGTTGGTGTAGTTTGGTTAATGGCCTTGTGTGTGAGTAAAAGTATTTTATATTGAATGCGGTAGAATACAGGTAACCAATGGAGGGACTGACAGAGTGGATCTGCAGACGATGAACGTCTAGCGAGGAAGATAAGCCTCGCCGCTGCATTCAGAATGGATTGTAGTGGTGAGAGTCTCGTTTTGGGAAGACCAGTTAGGAGACTATTGCAATAATCAATGCGGGAGATAATGAGAGCGTGGATTAGAGTTTTAGCAGTGTCTTGTGTAAGGTATGGTCGTATTTTGGATATGTTTTTTAGATGCATGTAACATGATCTTGAGACAGATTGAATGTGGGGAACAAAGGACAGATCAGAGTCAAGGATGACACCTAGGCAGCGAGCTTGTGGGGTAGGGTAGATAGTCGAGTTTTCAACAGTGATAGAGATATCAGGTTGGTACCTACTATTGGCCGGTGGAAATATAATTAACTCTGTCTTTGAAATATTAAGTTTGAGGTGGCGAGATGTCATCCAGGATGAGATAGCAGAAAGGCATTCAGTGACACGGTCCAGTACAGATAGGGACAAGTCAGGGGAGGATAGGTAGATTTGAGTATCATCTGCGTACAGATGATACTGAAAACCAAAAGAGCTGATTAGTTTACCAAGAGATGAGGTATAGATAGAGAAAAGCAGAGGACCCAAGACTGAACCTTGCGGTACTCCAACTGAAAGAGGTAGCGAAGAGGAGGTGGATTCAGAGAAGCGAACACTGAAGGAGCGATTAGATAGGTACGAGAGGAACCAAGAAAGGGCTGTGTCTTTAAGACCTAGGGATTGTAGTGTCTGTATGAGAAGAGAGTGGTCTACAGTGTCAAATGCAGCAGATAGATCTAGAAGAATAAGTAGTGAGTAGTGGCCTTTAGACTTCGTAGTGACCAAATCATTAACCACTTTAGTCAGTGCCGTCTCTGTGGAATGTTGGGAACGGAAGCCTGACTGAAGTGGGTCCAACAGAGTGTATGAGTTAAGAAAGTGTGTGAGTCGAGTGTAGGCAAGTCTCTCAAGTAGCTTAGAGAGACAAGGGAGCTGAGAGATAGGGCGGTAGTTTGAGAGAGCATTAGGGTCAGAATTTTGTTTTTTTAAAATGGGAGTAATAACTGCATGCTTGAAGAGTGAAGGAAAAATACCAGTAGAGAGAGAGAGATTACAGATGTTAGTTAAGGTAGGGATGAGCACCAGAGACAGAGCTTTACTTATTTGTGAGGGTAAAGGATCAAGAGGAGAGGTAGTAGAGAAGCAGGATGAGAAGAGTGATGATACTTCATCTTCATTTGTGGGATCAAATGAAGAAAGAGTGCCAGAGGGTTCAGGTAAAGAACGGAGCAGGTCACTGGCTGCCGAAGAGCATACCATTTCATCTCGGATCTTATCAATCTTCTCCTTGAAGTAGGAAGCAAGATCCTGTGCCTTGATAGTGGCTGGTGGGGTAGGTGCGGGAGGATTCAGAAGTGATTTAAATATATTAAAGAGTCGTTTGGGGTTAGAGGCTTGAGCAGAGATAAGAGTTTGGAAATATGTTTGTTTGGCAATGTCCAGGGCATTTTTATAAGAATGGTAGACTGTCTTATATGTGAGGAAGTCACTTGAAATACGAGATTTACGCCACTGACGTTCAAGTTTTCGTGTGAGTTTTTGTAGTTGTCTTGTTAATTTGGAGTGCCATGGTTGACATCTAGGCCTACGTGGAGTGTGATGGGTAGCTGGAGCCACTTCATCAAGGGCTAGTTCTAGAGTCTTATTAAGGTGTGATACAGCCATCTCAGGAGAGGTGAATGCAGAAATAGGTGAAAGCAGTTGTTGGAGTGAAGTGGAAAGTTCTTGAAGATTAATTGTGTTAATATTTCTGCGAGTTTGAGGAAGATTGGAGAACTTCCGCAACACAGGGTTTGAATTAACAGAGGAAAGCATGCAGGTGATAAGGTTGTGATCTGATAGGGGGAAAGGAGTGTTAGTGAGTTCAGAGATGGAGCATAGTCTGGTGAATACTAGATCAAGGCAGTGGCCCGCCTGATGAGTAGAGTAGTCAGTCCATTGGGAGAGGCCAAGAGAGGAGGTTAGAGAGAGTAGTTTGGAGGCATGCGCAGCAGATTTTGGACAATCAATAGCAATATTGAAATCACCCATGATAATGGTGGAGATGTCAGAGGATAGAAAGTGAAGGAGCCAGGCAGAAAAATCTTCCAAAAATTGTTTTGGATGCCCAGGTGGGCGGTAGATAGCTGCAACACGCAGAGAGAAAGGAGAGTAAACCCTAATGGAATGTACTTCAAATGATGTAAATGTGAGTGATGGAACCTGTGGTAGAACAGTATATGCAAAAGATTGTGAAAGTAAAAGTCCAACTCCTCCTCCTTTATGGTTATCGGGTCTGGAGGTGTGTGTAAAGTGGAGACCACCATGTGCCAGTGCTGCAGGGGAGGCTGTGTCAGATTGTGTGAGCCAGGTTTCTGTTATAGCCAGCAGATTGATGTTGTTAGATATGAAGAGGTCATGGATAGATGTTAATTTGTTACAAACAGAGCGTGCATTCCATAAGGCACATTTTAGTGATCTGGAGGGTGATGGAAGACATGTGATGTTTATGAGGTTAGCTGGATTTCTATGTTGCTGTGAATCAGGTGAATGCGAGTGATGCAAGTGGCTGGGTCCTGGATTTGGTGAAATGTCACCAGCTATCAGAAGCAGAAGAGAGAGATAAATGTGGGTGTCAGAGGTTTGTGAAAGTTTTTTATGGTGAGAGGTTGTAGAGGTTATTGTCAATGAGTATAGGGAAGTAAAAAGCTCATGAGTGCTAATAAGAGGGGAGTGTAGAATTGAGGGGGCAATACGTACAGAGGGCTGAGTTGCTGGGAGACTGAATGATGCAATGGCCTTTATGAATACTCCATGAAGAGCAATGCAGAAAATCAATTTGTGGAACATAGTTAGTTTGAGATGAAACCAGTGTTTTCTAGGCTGAGAGTGTAGGGTTTTACCTGTTCAAGTTAAAAGTGCAGGTGCCTATTTACTGGTGGTGTTCTGCTGTATGTTAACTGTGCATTATAGAGCAAAGTGACAAACAGGTATGTACAATCACATGTAAATCACAATGTATATAGTTGTCTACCAAATTGGTTGCATTTTGTTCTTAGAGGTCATGAGGTTTTTAGTTGATAAAATTTTACATACGCTGAAATACACAGATGATTGGGAATGAAAGGATAGGATGATGTTTTCTGTTTTGTCGGTGGGTTGTTTCCGTCTGTTTTCGTCCTGGTAAGTCCTGGGTAAGTCTATATTGTAATATTTTCATAACCCTTTTAAAAAAAGCCCTTATAATAAAGCCCTGTTCAGCCGGCTGTTGTTCAGCCAGGCATCTTTCCTTATGAATGGTAAGTATCCATGTGTCTCTAGTAATTGCAATCAAGGCCTAACATCCCACCCCCGTTTACAGAGCATGCCATAAAACTCAGCTAAAACAAATACTAAGATAGCAGTTAACAACTATATAAAGTTGCAAGACAGTTTCATCCTACAATACAATTTAGCATATAATATACATATTGACAGTGTAGATTACCTAGTTATATTAACACTATCACTGATGCATATATATTCTCAGCAGATCCAAAATGCAAAGTAGTGTAGATTACCTAGTTATATTAACACTATCACTGATGCATATATATTCTCAGCAGATCCAAAATGCAAAGTAGTGTAGATTACCTAGTTATATTAACACTATCACTGATGCATATATATTCTCAGCAGATCCAAAATGCAAAGTAGTGTAGATTACCTAGTTATATTAACACTAATTAACAGTGGTACCAGCGGGTGAAATGAGCGAACTGCTAGATTGTGCCTGCATGCAGGCCAATCTAGCACCAGGGCTGCACATCGCTATCGCTGTGGGGCATACACATGGAGAGATCCGTGCTCAACTTCTAAGCAATCTAGTCAGATTGCTTAGAATTTAAGCACGGATTTCTCTGTGTGTACCCCCCTAAAGCCTGCTGCTGGTCACTGTGGCCCCAGGGTGATGCAATGTTATCTGTAAGCATGGCTTCTCTGCAGGTGCGGCCCCTTAGTTATGGAGAACTCCATAAGTGGTAACTCGCTATGGCACTGGCAGGTTACCGCAAAACCTGGCCAGTATTTGTATAAGCAAAAGCAGTCCATTTTCCTCTTATTTTGAAAAAATAAAATAAAAAATAAAATACACTTGCACCCCTTGCAGTACAACATGTTTTGTTACAGGAGCTCCTTTCTTCTTTTATTTTTGCATTGCTCCTATAATAACTGTGCATAAGATCTACTGTTCATTGCACAACTTCCAGTATAGACAGATATGGCTGGAGAGAGTAATCTCGCACCCCACTACGACAAGCTTAGGTATCTCATGCACCTGAGGTGTGTGTGTGTGTGTGTGTGTGTGTGTGTGTGTGTGTGTATGTGTGTGTTGGTGGGGTAATTGGGTGTTGTTTATTGCATACTTGCTGGCTCCGTGGCTTCCCCCTCTGGGAGAAAGCTGCCAGGTCGACTCAGCTGGTGGTGGTGTGGGGGGGATGTTATCGGAAAATGGGTGGGTTGACCACCCACTTTTGCTCAGTAAGTGTGCAGCTGTGGGCGGGTGGTGGCTGGCTCTGGGAGACTTACCACTTTTCCCAATCTAAAAAACCCTTTCTCGTAACAATTCTGTGCTCTCAGTAACTCTGGTGCTCTATACTGGTTGCTGAGCTTAATATATTCCAACTGTGGTGGCGACTGTATCAACGTCAGTGGATCCAATCCACTTATAGTTGTATTCTGTGATCAGTCTGGCCAAAGCTGGAAGTCTTCATCAGCGATGTCCAGGAAAAAGAGACTCCTTTGTCATCCATATATTATGTGTCTTTTAAATCCCTCTCATTTGGTTTGGGGCAGACAGTCCCTTAGCCCACACCCCCACCTGTGATTTGGTTCTTGCTTACTAGGTACTGGTGCAAATCCAGATTGTCCATTAGGCAACCTAGGCCCCCGCCAAGAGGCTAGTGATTACCCAAACCCATCTTTAAGTTTATTCTTTAGAATAATGGAGGCTGGAATGTGGTACAAACCAATATGTTGCTTAGTGTCTCATGGTGGTCTTAATCTAACTCTGTCACAACATCCCCAGCTCACCTGTAGGCACTCCGTATAAGGTTGCTCCAGCATATCTGCTAAAGCAGGGTGAGACTCTGTGGTTTTCATGCAGTCTATGCCTATGTTTAGACGCAAAGGCCCAGAGGCACATTATACATCTATGGGCAGAACGGATGGTGTAATGGTTAGTATTACTGCCTCACAGCACTGAGGTCATGAGTTTGACCCTAACTGTGCAGGGTTTGTATATTCTCTCCGTACTTGCGTGGGTTTCCTCCGGGTACTCCTGTTTCCTCCCACAATCCAAAAATATACTGGTAGGTTAATTGGATCCCAACTAAATTAACCCTACGGTGAATGTGTGCACATGTGGTAGGGAATATAGATTGTAAGCTCCACTGGGGGAGGGACTGATGTGAATGGGCAAATATTCTCTGTAAATCGCTGCGAAATATGTGTGCGCTATATAAATAACTGGTAATAAATAAATAATAATAATAATAATAATAATACATCTAACAGTAAACAAGCAAAATCCATCTGTATATAATAGCAGTAATGTGTGGGAACCCACATGGCACATAAAATACAGACATGGTTAGCACTTACAATACAAAGTTAAACAGAATTTGGATGAGAAGAGATGTCTAGCAGGCTAAGCCCATATTGTAAATGTCCTGACATTCCAGCTTGTCATTGAATCCAAGTTCTTCACCCTCATCTATAAGGCTATTGCACTGCCCTCTTCTACCAATATCTCGCCCCTTACTTCCCTCCACGTGGTCTCCTGCCTCATTTGCACAACTACCTCCTTCCCTCCATACTAAAAACTTTTCAAATAATTCTCCCTACCTCTGGAACGCCATTCTTTGCTCTATGAGACTCTCCCAGCTCCAATGCTTTATATGCTCCTAAAAAAACTTAGGGGCCCATTTATAAAACAATATTTGAGGCTCTGGTTAGCTCTGTTTTGATCCCTCCATTCTCGCTGGCAGCCACATATCCTGTAGGTTTCTACGGGGGATGAGATGCTGCCAGATTTACAATATCCGGAATTGAGAGCATTCCCAATATTGGCCCCCACAGCTATCGCAATCTTCGGATTGTAGTAGCCCGATGTAACCTATGGGCTACAGATCGCGGCTATAGTGCCGGCAGGGTTCCCCAGGAACCCTCCGTCAAAAATGGCCCATGTGCTTGGTGGTCAGCCTGTCAACGCATGTGTTGCAGCCCCGGAAACACGCTCATCATAGGGACGGGTTATTTTCAGAGCCCCTGTCCCTGCCTGTGCTGTGTGATACATTTACTCAATGTGATTGCATTCTGCAATGCGATCTTGGGCGCTAATATCACATCTAGATCGCTTTGCAAATGCGATCAATGATAAATCTGCGCATTACCCATTTACCAACCGTAGCAGACCACTAGCTAAACCCCTTCCCCAATCAGACTCTCCCTCAGCAGGATCCCCCTTCCTCGTTTCCTCCACCCTTCTCCCCACCTAATTACTCCTCTTAATTTTGATTAGTTCTAAATGTAGTCTCCTCTATGTCCTACCTGCACTCTGCTACCAATGTCGTCCTTGTAATTTGCTTTTTGTAGATGTTACTTATTTTGCCCTAGTTTTGTATTGCGGTTTCAGCTGTATTACCCTCATTTCAACTGTCTCACTAGTTTTTGTGTCACTCCCTTTATTATATTATCTTTGTTTCTTACTTGTCCCTCACACGGTGTAATGTCACTAGAATTGTGATAGCTTCTCCATACTGTTGCTCTGGGCTGCACCACAGAATGATGTAGTGCCCTATGAGTAAATGATATGAGGAAGTAATAGTGTAGTAAGATTTTGACGGAATCTGCGGAAAGTGGTAAATTCTGACTTCATCTACAAGACGGCGACTTACTGTGTGTACTTTGATCCGGCACCTTTATCCATCTGATGTATTCGGTTGTGCAACAGTGTGAGGTTATTATCGGCTAACTTTGCTCTCTGTGCCATGGGTACAGGACATCTTTTCATCTTTGCAGCCTCATTAAAATGCATATCACTAATTATGGGATGGAGTGGTGCACATTTATGGTCTGGACATTCACTTATTATCCCTTAGAAGTTGTTCCTAGCAAGCTGCAAGGATGATATAAGTAGGTCATCGGGTTTATTTTGATAAAGTTTTGACTATATACAGCTTTATAGTTACTATTGTTACTATTTATAGCCTAATAGCTGTTACTGCTGTATATAGTACAGTATATATAGCTTTAATTGTATGGAAATGTATTCATGATATATGGTATAATGTATATATACACAGTACAATATATATATATAACATATACTCAGTCATCACAGGTTAATTAAGTTCTATATGAAGAACTGTTACAATATAAATAAGAAGTTGACAGCTTAGAACCGCACAGAGGTAAGGATCCAGGAGCCTGTTCTGAGCACCCTAAAGAACAAAGCTTTCTGTGCACACCAGACCCATTATTAAATTTTTTCAGTATGTTTACCAATTCCCATATTCTCTATGCCCTTAAGAAAGCCAGGAAGTGGGAGGGAGATGGGAAAAGGATGGGGGGGAGGGGGGGGGGAGATGTGAGTAAGAGGGGTAGAGAGAGGTAAGGGAGAGGGGGATGTGGTGAGAGAGATGGTAGGAGAGGGGTAGATGTGGCCATGGGGAAAAGATATGGGTCAAAAAGTGCAAGAGAAAGAGAGATGTGAAGAAGAGGGCAAGGGAGAGATGGGCAGGCGAGAGAGAGAGAGAGAGAGAGAGAGAGAAATGCGGTAAACCCCCTGTTTCCTAATGTACTATCCCCCGCCGGGCAGGACAGCTCTGCGGAGGGGTTCGCTTCTCTTCGCAGCGCTGTGTGAGGGATCCTCCCAGCATGCCCCACGGCTGGCCCCGTCACCCTGCGCATGCGCAGACTGACTCCTGGGCCGAATCCCGGATGTCAGGCTGCCAATGCGCATCGCGGAGGACAGCTCTTATCGGGGCGATGGGCGGCGATGTACATCAGTACATTCCGCCCAGAGAGAGAGCGATGGGAAGAAGCGAGAGAGAGAGAGAGCGATGGGAAGAAGAAGAGAGAGAGAGAGTGAGAGAGAGAGATGGGAAGAAGCGAGAGAGAGAGAGAGAGAGAGAGAGAGAGAGATGGGAAGAAGAGAGAGAGAGAGAGATGGGAAGAAGAGAGAGAGAGAGATGGGAAGAAGAAGCGAGAGAGAGAGAGCGAGAGATGGGAAGAAGCGAGCGAGAGAGAGAGAGAGAGAGAGAGAGAGATGGGAAGAAGCGAGAGAGAGAGAGAGAGATGGGAAGAAGAAGCGAGAGAGAGAGAGAGATGGGAAGAAGCGAGAGAGAGAGAGAGAGAGAGAGAGAGATGGGAAGAAGAGAGAGAGAGAGAGAGAGATGGGAAGAAGAAGCGAGAGAGAGAGAGAGATGGTAGGAAGAAGGTGAGAGAGGGAGATGAAAGGAAGAGTGGACAATGTGAAAGAGAGAGTGAGAGAGAGATGTGAAGAAGCGAGAGAGAGAGAGAGAGAGAGAGATGGGAAGAAGCGAGAGAGAGAGAGAGATGGGAAGAAGCGAGAGAGAGAGATGGGAAGAAGTGAGAGAGAGAGAGAGAGAGAGATGGGAAGAAGAAGCGCGAGAGAGAGAGAGAGAGAGAGAGAGATGGGAAGAAGCGAGAGAGAGAGCGATGGGAAGAAGAAGCGAGAGAGAGAGAGAGATGGGAAGAAGCGAGAGAGAGAGATGGGAAGAAGCGAGAGAGAGAGAGAGAGAGAGAGATGGGAAGAAGAGGCGAGAGAGAGAGAGAGATGGGAAGAAGCGAGAGAGAGAGAGATGGGAAGAAGCGAGAGAGAGAGAGAGAGAGAGATGGGAAGAAGCGAGCGAGAGAGAGAGAGATGGGAAGAAGAAGCGAGAGAGAGAGATGGGAAGAAGCGAGAGAGAGAGAGAGAGAGATGGGAAGAAGCGAGAGAGAGAGAGAGAGAGAGATGGGAAGAAGAGAGAGAGAGAGATGGGAAGAAGCGAGCGAGAGAGAGAGATGGGAAGAAGAAGCGAGAGAGAGAGAGAGAGAGAGAGAGATGGGAAGAAGCGAGAGAGAGAGAGAGAGAGATGGGAAGAAGCGAGAGAGAGAGAGAGAGAGAGAGAGATGGGAAGAAGAGAGAGAGAGAGAGAGATGGGAAGAAGAAGCAAGAGAGAGAGAGAGAGATGGGAGGAAGAAGGTGAGAGAGGGAGATGAAAGGAAGAGGGGACAATGTGAGAGAGAGAGTGAGAGAGAGCGATGTGAAGAAGCGA